>NW_028225199.1:0-643731 GCF_052327205.1 Somniosus microcephalus | reverse complement strand
TCTGCTCCTTCTGCTTCACCCTCCTGACTTCACCTTCTCCTACTCCTTCTTCTACTTCTTCTGATTCACCCTCCAGACTTCACCTTCTCCTTCTCCTTCTTCTGCTTCTTCTGCTTCACCCTCCAGACTTCACCTTCTCCTTCTCCTTCTTCTGCTTCTTCTGCTTCGCCCTCCAGACTTCACCTTCTCCTTCTCCATCTTCTGCTTCTTCTGCTTCACTCTCCTGACTTCACCTTCTCCTTCTCCTTCTTCTACTTCTTCTGATTCACCCTCCAGACTTCACCTTCTCCTTCTTCTGCTTCTTCAGCTTCACCCTCCAGACTTCAGCTTCTCCTTCTCCTTCTTCTGCTTCTTCTGCTGCGCCCTCCAGACTTCACCTTCTCCTTCTCCTTCTTCTGCTTCTTCTGCTTCACCGTCCTGACTTCACCTTCTCCTTCTCCTTCTTCTACTTCTTCTGCTTCACCCCGTGACTTCACCTGCTCCTTCTCCTTCTTCTGCTTCTTCTGATTCACCCTCCTAACTTCACCTTCTCCTTCTCCTTCTTCTGCTTCTTCTGATTCACCCTCCTGACTTCACCTTCTCCTTCTCCTTCTTCTGCTTCTTCTGATTCACCCTCCAGACTTCACCTTCTCCTTCTCCTTCTTCTGCTTCTTCTGTTTCACCCTCCAGACTTCACCTTCTCCTTCTCCTTCTTCTGCTTCTTCTGATTCACCCTCCAGACTTCATCTTCTCCTTCTCCTTCTTCTGCTTCTTCTGATTCACCCTCCAGACTTCAGCTTCTCCTTCTCCTTCTTCTGCTTCTTCTGATTCACCCTCCAGACTTCACCTTCTCCTTCTCCTTCTTCTACTTCTTCAGATTCACCCTCCAGTCTTCACCTTCCCCTTCTCCTTCTTCTGTTTCTTCTGCTTCACCCTCCAGACTTCACCTTCTCCTTCTCTATCTTCTGCTTCTTCTGATTCACCCTCCAGACTTCACCTTCTCCTTCTCCTTCTTCTGATTCTTCTGATTCACCCTCCAAACTTCACGTTCTCCTTCTCCTTCTTCTGCTTCTTCTGATTCACCCTCCAGACTTCACCTTCTCCTTCTCCTTCTTCTGCTTCTTCTGATTCACCCTCCAGACTTCATCTTCTCCTTCTCCTTCTTCTGCTTCTTCTGATTCACCCTCCAGACTTCACCTTCTCCTTCTCCTTCTTCTGCTTCTTCTGATTCACCCTCCAGACTTCACCTTCTCCTTCTCTTTCTTCTGCTTCTTCTGATTCACCCTCCAGACTTCACCTTCTCCTTCTCCTTCTTCTGATTCTTCTGATTCACCCTCCAAACTTCACCTTCTCCTTCTCCTTCTTCTGCTTCTTCTGATTCACCCTCCTGACTTCACCTTCTCCTTCTCCTTATTCTGCTTCTTCTGTTTCACCCTCCAGACTTCACCTTCTCCTTCTCCTTCTTCTGCTTCTTCTGATTCACCCTCCAGACTTCACCTTCTCCTTCTCCTTCTTCTGCTTCTTCTGATTCACCCTCCAGACTTCACCTTCTCCTTCTCCTTCTTCTACTTCTTCTGATTCACCCTCCAGACTTCACCTTCTCCTTCTCCTTCTTCTGCTTCTTTTGATTCACCCTCCAGACTTCACCTTCTCCTTCTCCTTCGTCTACTTCTTCTGATTCACCCTCCAGACTAGACCTTCTCATTCTCCTTCTTCTACTTCTTCTGATTCACCCTCCAGACTTCACCTTCTCCTTCTCCTTCTTCTGTTTCTTCTGATTCACCCTCCAGACTTCACCTTCTCCTTCTCCTTCTTCTACTTCTTCTGATTAACCCTCCAGACTTCACCTTCTCCTTCTCCTTCTTCTACTTCTTCTGATTCACCCTCCAGACTTCACCTTCTCCTTCTCCTTCTTCTACTTCTTCTGCTTCTCCCTCCAGACTTCACCTTCTCCTTCTCCTTCTTCTGCTTCTTCTGATTCACCCTCCAGACTTCAACTTCTCATTCTCCTTCTTCTACTTCTTCTGATTCACCCTCCAGACTTCACCTTCTCCTTCTCCTTCTTCTACTTCTTCTGATTCACCCTCCAGACTTCACCTTCTCCTTCTCCTTCTTCTACTTCTTCCGATTCACCCTCCTGACTTCACCTTCTCCTTCTCCTTCTTCTGATTCTTCTGCTTCACCCTCCTGACTTCACCTTCTCCTTCTCCTTCTTCTACTTCTTCTGATTCACCCTCCAGACTTCACCTTCTCCTTCTTCTGCTTCTTCTGCTTCACCCTCCAGACTTCAGCTTCTCCTTCTCCTTCTTCTGCTTCTTCTGCTGCGCCCTCCAGACTTCACCTTCTCCTTCTCCTTCTTCTGCTTCTTCTGCTTCACCGTCCTGACTTCACCTTCTCCTTCTCCTTCTTCTACTTCTTCTGCTTCACCCCGTGACTTCACCTGCTCCTTCTCCTTCTTCTGCTTCTTCTGATTCACCCTCCTAACTTCACCTTCTCCTTCTCCTTCTTCTGCTTCTTCTGATTCACCCTCCTGACTTCACCTTCTCCTTCTCCTTCTTCTGCTTCTTCTGATTCACCCTCCAGACTTCACCTTCTCCTTCTCCTTCTTCTGCTTCTTCTGTTTCACCCTCCAGACTTCACCTTCTCCTTCTCCTTCTTCTGCTTCTTCTGATTCACCCTCCAGACTTCATCTTCTCCTTCTCCTTCTTCTGCTTCTTCTGATTCACCCTCCAGACTTCACCTTCTCCTTCTCCTTCTTCTGCTTCTTCTGATTCACCCTCCAGACTTCACCTTCTCCTTCTCCTTCTTCTACTTCTTCTGATTCACCCTCCAGACTTCACCTTCTCCTTCTCCTTCTTCTACTTCTTCGGATTCACCCTCCAGTCTTCACCTTCTCCTTCTCCTTCTTCTGTTTCTTCTGCTTCACCCTCCAGACTTCACCTTCTCCTTCTCTATCTTCTGCTTCTTCTGATTCACCCTCCAGACTTCACCTTCTCCTTCTCCTTCTTCTGATTCTTCTGATTCACCCTCCAAACTTCACGTTCTCCTTCTCCTTCTTCTGCTTCTTCTGATTCACCCTCCAGACTTCACCTTCTCCTTCTCCTTCTTCTGCTTCTTCTGATTCACCTCCAGACTTCATCTTCTCCTTCTCCTTCTTCTGCTTCTTCTGATTCACCCTCCAGACTTCACCTTCTCCTTCTCCTTCTTCTGCTTCTTCTGATTCACCCTCCAGACTTCACCTTCTCCTTCTCTTTCTTCTGCTTCTTCTGATTCACCCTCCAGACTTCACCTTCTCCTTCTCCTTCTTCTGATTCTTCTGATTCACCCTCCAAACTTCACCTTCTCCTTCTCCTTCTTCTGCTTCTTCTGATTCACCCTCCTGACTTCACCTTCTCCTTCTCCTTATTCTGCTTCTTCTGTTTCACCCTCCAGACTTCACTTTCTCCTTCTCCTTCTTCTGCTTCTTCTGATTCACCCTCCAGACTTCACCTTCTCCTTCTCCTTCTTCTGCTTCTTCTGATTCACCCTCCAGACTTCACCTTCTCCTTCTCCTTCTTCTACTTCTTCTGATTCACCCTCCAGACTTCACCTTCTCCTTCTCCTTCTTCTGCTTCTTTTGATTCACCCTCCAGACTTCACCTTCTCCTTCTCCTTCGTCTACTTCTTCTGATTCACCCTCCAGACTACACCTTCTCATTCTCCTTCTTCTACTTCTTCTGATTCACCCTCCAGACTTCACCTTCTCCTTCTCCTTCTTCTGTTTCTTCTGATTCACCCTCCAGACTTCACCTTCTCCTTCTCCTTCTTCTACTTCTTCTGATTCACCCTCCAGACTTCACCTTCTCCTTCTCCTTCTTCTACTTCTTCTGATTCACCCTCCAGACTTCACCTTCTCCTTCTCCTTCTTCTACTTCTTCTGCTTCTCCCTCCAGACTTCACCTTCTCCTTCTCCTTCTTCTGCTTCTTCTGATTCACCCTCCAGACTTCACCTTCTCATTCTCCTTCTTCTACTTCTTCTGATTCACCCTCCAGACTTCACCTTCTCCTTCTCCTTCTTCTACTTCTTCTGATTCACCCTCCAGACTTCACCTTCTCCTTCTCCTTCTTCTACTTCTTCCGATTCACCCTCCTGACTTCACCTTCTCCTTCTCCTTCTTCTGATTCTTCTGCTTCACCCTCCTGACTTCACCTTCTCCTTCTCCTTCTTCTACTTCTTCTGATTCACCCTCCAGACTTCACCTTCTCCTTCTCCTTCTTCTGCTTCTTCTGCTTCACCCTCCAGACTTCACCTTCTCCTTCTCCTTCTTCTGCTTCTTCTGCTTCGCCCTCCAGACATCACCTTCTCCTTCTCCTTCTTCTGCTTCTTCTGCTTCACCTTCCAGACTTCACCTTCTCCTTCTCCTTCTTCTGCTTCTTCTGCTTCACTCTCCTGACTTCACCTTCTCCTTCACCTTCTTCTACTTCTTCTGATTCACCCTCCAGACTTCACCTTCTCCTTCTCCTTCTTCTGCTTCTTCTGCTTCACCCTCCAGACTTCACCTTCTCCTTCTCCTTCTTCTGCTTCTTCCGCTGCGCCCTCCAGACTTCACCTTCTCCTTCTCCTTCTTCTGCTTCTTCTGCTTCACCCTCCTGACTTCACCTTCTCCTTCTCCTTCTTCTACTTCTTCTGCTTCACCCCCCTGACTTCACCTGCTCCTTCTCCTTCTTCTGCTTCTTCTGATTCACCCTCCTAACTTTACCTTCTCCTTCTCCTTCTTCTGCTTCTTCTGATTCACCCTCCTGACTTCACCTTCTCCTTCTCCTTCTTCTGCTTCTTCTAATTCACCCTCCAGACTTCACCTTCTCCTTGTCCTTCTTCTGCTTCTTCTGATTCACCCTCCAGACTTCACCTTCTCCTTCTCCTTCTTCTGCTTCTTCTGATTGACCCTCCAGACCTCACCTTCTCCTTCTCCTTCTTCTACTTCTTCTGATTCACCCTCCAGACTTCATCTTCTCCTTCTCCTTCTTCTGCTTCTTCTGATTCACCCCCCAAACTTCACCTTCTCCTCCTCCTTCTTCTGCTTCTTCTGATTCATCCTCCAGACTTCACCTTCTCCTTCTCCTTCTTCTACTTCTTCTGATTCACCATCCTGACTTCACCTTCTCCTTCTCCTTCTTCTGCTTCTTCTGCTTCACCCTCCAGACTTCACCTTCTCCTACTCCTTCTTCTGCTTCTTCTGCTTCACCCTCCAGACTTCACCTTCTCCTTCTCCTTCTTCTGCTTCTTCTGCTTCACCCTCCAGACTTCACCTTCTCATTCTCCTTCTTCTACTTCTTCTGATTCACCATCCTGACTTCACCTTCTCCTTCTCCTTCTTCTGCTTCTTCTGCTTCACCCTCCAGACTTCACCTTCTCCTGCTCCTTCTTCTGCTTCTTCTGCTTCACCCTCCAGACTTCACCTTCTCCTTCTCCTTCTTCTGCTTCTTCTGCTTCACCCTCCTGACTTCACCTTCTCCTTCTCCTTCTTCTACTTCTTCTGATTCACCCTCCAGACTTCACCTTCTCCTTCTCCTTCTTCTACTTCTTCTGATTCACCCTCCTAACTTTACCTTCTCCTTCTCCTTCTTCTGCTTCTTCTGATTCACCCTCCTGACTTCACCTTCTCCTTCTCCTTCTTCTGCTTCTTCTAATTCACCCTCCAGACTTCACCTTCTCCTTGTCCTTCTTCTGCTTCTTCTGATTCACCCTCCAGACTTCTCCTTCTCCTTCTCCTTCTTCTGCTTCTTCTGCTTCACCCTCCTGACTTCACCTTCTCCTTCTCCTTCTTCTGCTTCTTCTGATTCACCCTCCAGACTTCACCTTCTCCTTCTCCTTCTTCTGCTTCTTCTGTTTCACCCTCCAGACTTCACCTTCTCCTTCTCCTTCTTCTGCTTCTTCTGATTCACCCTCCAGACTTCATCTTCTCCTTCTCCTTCTTCTGCTTCTTCTGATTCACCCTCCAGACTTCACCTTCTCCTTCTCCTTCTTCTGCTTCTTCTGATTCACCCTCCAGACTTCACCTTCTCCTTCTCCTTCTTCTACTTCTTCTGATTCACCCTCCAGACTTCACCTTCTCCTTCTCCTTCTTCTACTTCTTCAGATTCACCCTCCAGTCTTCACCTTCTCCTTCTCCTTCTTCTGTTTCTTCTGCTTCACCCTCCAGACTTCACCTTCTCCTTCTCTTTCTTCTGCTTCTTCTGATTCACCCTCCAGACTTCACCTTCTCCTTCTCCTTCTTCTGATTCTTCTGATTCACCCTCCAAACTTCACGTTCTCCTTCTCCTTCTTCTGCTTCTTCTGATTCACCCTCCAGACTTCACCTTCTCCTTCTCCTTCTTCTGCTTCTTCTGATTCACCCTCCAGACTTCACCTTCTCCTTCTCCTTCTTCTGCTTCTTCTGATTCACCCTCCAGACTTCACCTTCTCCTTCTCCTTCTTCTGCTTCTTCTGATTCACCCTCCAGACTTCACCTTCTCCTTCTCTTTCTTCTGCTTCTTCTGATTCACCCTCCAGACTTCACCTTCTCCTTCTCCTTCTTCTGATTCTTCTGATTCACCCTCCAAACTTCACCTTCTCCTTCTCCTTCTTCTGCTTCTTCTGATTCACCCTCCTGACTTCACCTTCTCCTTCTCCTTATTCTGCTTCTTCTGTTTCACCCTCCAGACTTCACCTTCTCCTTCTCCTTCTTCTGCTTCTTCTGATTCACCCTCCAGACTTCACCTTCTCCTTCTCCTTCTTCTGCTTCTTCTGATTCACCCTCCAGACTTCACCTTCTCCTTCTCCTTCTTCTACTTCTTCTGATTCACCCTCCAGACTTCACCTTCTCCTTTTCCTTCTTCTGCTTCTTCTGATTCACCCTCCAGACTTCACCTTCTCCTTCTCCTTCGTCTACTTCTTCTGATTCACCCTCCAGACTACACCTTCTCATTCTCCTTCTTCTACTTCTTCTGATTCACCCTCCAGACTTCACCTTCTCCTTCTCCTTCTTCTGTTTCTTCTGATTCACCCTCCAGACTTCACCTTCTCCTTCTCCTTCTTCTACTTCTTCTGATTCACCCTCCAGACTTCACCTTCTCCTTCTCCTTCTTCTACTTCTTCTGATTCACCCTCCAGACTTCACCTTCTCCTTCTCCTTCTTCTACTTCTTCTGATTCACCCTCCAGACTTCACCTTCTCCTTCTCCTTCTTCTACTTCTTCCGATTCACCCTCCTGACTTCACCTTCTCCTTCTCCTTCTTCTGCTTCTTCTGCTTCACCCTCCTGACTTCACCTTCTCCTTCTCCTTCTTCTACTTCTTCTGATTCACCCTCCAGACTTCACGTTCTCCTTCTCCTTCTTCTGCTTCTTCTGCTTCACCCTCCAGACTTCACCTTCTCCTTCTCCTTCTTCTGCTTCTTCTGCTTCGCCCTCCAGACATCACCTTCTCCTTCTCCTTCTTCTGCTTCTTCTGCTTCACCCTTCAGACTTCACCTTCTCCTTCTCCTTCTTCTGCTTCTTCTGCTTCACTCTCCTGACTTCACCTTCTCCTTCACCTTCTTCTACTTCTTCTGATTCACCCTCCAGACTTCACCTTCTCCTTCTCCTTCTTCTGCTTCTTCTGCTTCACCCTCCAGACTTCACCTTCTCCTTCTCCTTCTTCTGCTTCTTCTGATTCGCCCTCCAGACATCACCTTCTCCTTCTCCTTCTTCTGCTTCTTCTGCTTCACCCTCCAGACTTCACCTTCTCCTTCTCCTTCTTCTGCTTCTTCTGCTTCACTCTCCTGACTTCACCTTCTCCTTCTCCTTCTTCTACTTCTTCTGATTCACCCTCCAGACTTCACCTTCTCCTTCTCCTTCTTCTGCTTCTTCTGCTTCACCCTCCAGACTTCACCTTCTCCTTCTACTTCTTCTGCTTCTTCTGCTGCGCCCTCCAGACTTCACCTTCTCCTTCTCCTTCTTCTGCTTCTTCTGCTTCACCCTTCTGACATCACCTTCTCCTTCTCCTTCTTCTACTTCTTCTGTTTCACCCCCCTGACTTCACCTGCTCCTTCTCCTTCTTCTGCTTCTTCTGATTCACCCTCCTAACTTTACCTTCTCCTTCTCCTTCTTCTGCTTCTTCTGATTCACCCTCCTGACTTCACCTTCTCCTTCTCCTTCTTCTGCTTCTTCTAATTCACCCTCCAGACTTCACCTTCTCCTTCTCCTTCTTCTGCTTCTTCTGATTCACCCTCCAGACTTCACCTTCTCCTTCTCCTTCTTCTGCTTCTTCTGATTCACCCTCCAGACCTCACCTTCTCCTTCTCCTTCTTCTACTTCTTCTGATTCACCCTCCAGACTTCATCTTCTCCTTCTCCTTCTTCTGCTTCTTCTGATTCACCCTCCAGACTTCACCTTCTCCTTCTCCTTCTTCTGCTTCTTCTGATTCACCCTCCAGACTTCACCTTCTCCTTCTCCTTCTTCTACTTCTTCTGATTCACCCTCCTGACTTCACCTTCTCCTTCTCCTTCTTCTGCTTCTTCTGCTTCACCCTCCAGACTTCACCTTCTCCTGCTCCTTCTTCTGCTTCTTCTGCTTCACCCTCCAGACCTCACCTTCTCCTTCTCCTTCTTCTGCTCCTTCTGCTTCACCCTCCTGACTTCACCTTCTCCTACTCCTTCTTCTACTTCTTCTGATTCACCCTCCAGACTTCACCTTCTCCTTCTCCTTCTTCTGCTTCTTCTGCTTCACCCTCCAGACTTCACCTTCTCCTTCTCCTTCTTCTGCTTCTTCTGCTTCGCCCTCCAGACTTCACCTTCTCCTTCTCCATCTTCTGCTTCTTCTGCTTCACTCTCCTGACTTCACCTTCTCCTTCTCCTTCTTCTACTTCTTCTGATTCACCCTCCAGACTTCACCTTCTCCTTCTTCTGCTTCTTCTGCTTCACCCTCCAGACTTCAGCTTCTCCTTCTCCTTCTTCTGCTTCTTCTGCTGCGCCCTCCAGACTTCACCTTCTCCTTCTCCTTCTTCTGCTTCTTCTGCTTCACCGTCCTGACTTCACCTTCTCCTTCTCCTTCTTCTACTTCTTCTGCTTCACCCCGTGACTTCACCTGCTCCTTCTCCTTCTTCTGCTTCTTCTGATTCACCCTCCTAACTTCACCTTCTCCTTCTCCTTCTTCTGCTTCTTCTGATTCACCCTCCTGACTTCACCTTCTCCTTCTCCTTCTTCTGCTTCTTCTGATTCACCCTCCAGACTTCACCTTCTCCTTCTCCTTCTTCTGCTTCTTCTGTTTCACCCTCCAGACTTCACCTTCTCCTTCTCCTTCTTCTGCTTCTTCTGATTCACCCTCCAGACTTCACCTTCTCCTTCTCCTTCTTCTGCTTCTTCTGATTCACCCTCCAGACTTCACCTTCTCCTTCTCCTTCTTCTACTTCTTCTGATTCACCCTCCAGACTTCACCTTCTCCTTTTCCTTCTTCTGCTTCTTCTGATTCACCCTCCAGACTTCACCTTCTCCTTCTCCTTCGTCTACTTCTTCTGATTCACCCTCCAGACTACACCTTCTCATTCTCCTTCTTCTACTTCTTCTGATTCACCCTCCAGACTTCACCTTCTCCTTCTCCTTCTTCTGTTTCTTCTGATTCACCCTCCAGACTTCACCTTCTCCTTCTCCTTCTTCTACTTCTTCTGATTCACCCTCCAGACTTCACCTTCTCCTTCTCCTTCTTCTACTTCTTCTGATTCACCCTCCAGACTTCACCTTCTCCTTCTCCTTCTTCTACTTCTTCTGATTCACCCTCCAGACTTCACCTTCTCCTTCTCCTTCTTCTACTTCTTCCGATTCACCCTCCTGACTTCACCTTCTCCTTCTCCTTCTTCTGCTTCTTCTGCTTCACCCTCCTGACTTCACCTTCTCCTTCTCCTTCTTCTACTTCTTCTGATTCACCCTCCAGACTTCACGTTCTCCTTCTCCTTCTTCTGCTTCTTCTGCTTCACCCTCCAGACTTCACCTTCTCCTTCTCCTTCTTCTGCTTCTTCTGCTTCGCCCTCCAGACATCACCTTCTCCTTCTCCTTCTTCTGCTTCTTCTGCTTCACCCTTCAGACTTCACCTTCTCCTTCTCCTTCTTCTGCTTCTTCTGCTTCACTCTCCTGACTTCACCTTCTCCTTCACCTTCTTCTACTTCTTCTGATTCACCCTCCAGACTTCACCTTCTCCTTCTCCTTCTTCTGCTTCTTCTGCTTCACCCTCCAGACTTCACCTTCTCCTTCTCCTTCTTCTGCTTCTTCTGATTCGCCCTCCAGACATCACCTTCTCCTTCTCCTTCTTCTGCTTCTTCTGCTTCACCCTCCAGACTTCACCTTCTCCTTCTCCTTCTTCTGCTTCTTCTGCTTCACTCTCCTGACTTCACCTTCTCCTTCTCCTTCTTCTACTTCTTCTGATTCACCCTCCAGACTTCACCTTCTCCTTCTCCTTCTTCTGCTTCTTCTGCTTCACCCTCCAGACTTCACCTTCTCCTTCTACTTCTTCTGCTTCTTCTGCTGCGCCCTCCAGACTTCACCTTCTCCTTCTCCTTCTTCTGCTTCTTCTGCTTCACCCTTCTGACATCACCTTCTCCTTCTCCTTCTTCTACTTCTTCTGTTTCACCCCCCTGACTTCACCTGCTCCTTCTCCTTCTTCTGCTTCTTCTGATTCACCCTCCTAACTTTACCTTCTCCTTCTCCTTCTTCTGCTTCTTCTGATTCACCCTCCTGACTTCACCTTCTCCTTCTCCTTCTTCTGCTTCTTCTAATTCACCCTCCAGACTTCACCTTCTCCTTCTCCTTCTTCTGCTTCTTCTGATTCACCCTCCAGACTTCACCTTCTCCTTCTCCTTCTTCTGCTTCTTCTGATTCACCCTCCAGACCTCACCTTCTCCTTCTCCTTCTTCTACTTCTTCTGATTCACCCTCCAGACTTCATCTTCTCCTTCTCCTTCTTCTGCTTCTTCTGATTCACCCTCCAGACTTCACCTTCTCCTTCTCCTTCTTCTGCTTCTTCTGATTCACCCTCCAGACTTCACCTTCTCCTTCTCCTTCTTCTACTTCTTCTGATTCACCCTCCTGACTTCACCTTCTCCTTCTCCTTCTTCTGCTTCTTCTGCTTCACCCTCCAGACTTCACCTTCTCCTGCTCCTTCTTCTGCTTCTTCTGCTTCACCCTCCAGACCTCACCTTCTCCTTCTCCTTCTTCTGCTCCTTCTGCTTCACCCTCCTGACTTCACCTTCTCCTACTCCTTCTTCTACTTCTTCTGATTCACCCTCCAGACTTCACCTTCTCCTTCTCCTTCTTCTGCTTCTTCTGCTTCACCCTCCAGACTTCACCTTCTCCTTCTCCTTCTTCTGCTTCTTCTGCTTCGCCCTCCAGACTTCACCTTCTCCTTCTCCATCTTCTGCTTCTTCTGCTTCACTCTCCTGACTTCACCTTCTCCTTCTCCTTCTTCTACTTCTTCTGATTCACCCTCCAGACTTCACCTTCTCCTTCTTCTGCTTCTTCTGCTTCACCCTCCAGACTTCAGCTTCTCCTTCTCCTTCTTCTGCTTCTTCTGCTGCGCCCTCCAGACTTCACCTTCTCCTTCTCCTTCTTCTGCTTCTTCTGCTTCACCGTCCTGACTTCACCTTCTCCTTCTCCTTCTTCTACTTCTTCTGCTTCACCCCGTGACTTCACCTGCTCCTTCTCCTTCTTCTGCTTCTTCTGATTCACCCTCCTAACTTCACCTTCTCCTTCTCCTTCTTCTGCTTCTTCTGATTCACCCTCCTGACTTCACCTTCTCCTTCTCCTTCTTCTGCTTCTTCTGATTCACCCTCCAGACTTCACCTTCTCCTTCTCCTTCTTCTGCTTCTTCTGTTTCACCCTCCAGACTTCACCTTCTCCTTCTCCTTCTTCTGCTTCTTCTGATTCACCCTCCAGACTTCATCTTCTCCTTCTCCTTCTTCTGCTTCTTCTGATTCACCCTCCAGACTTCACCTTCTCCTTCTCCTTCTTCTGCTTCTTCTGATTCACCCTCCAGACTTGACCTTCTCCTTCTCCTTCTTCTACTTCTTCTGATTCACCCTCCAGACTTCACCTTCTCCTTCTCCTTCTTCTACTTCTTCAGATTCACCCTCCAGTCTTCACCTTCCCCTTCTCCTTCTTCTGTTTCTTCTGCTTCACCCTCCAGACTTCACCTTCTCCTTCTCTATCTTCTGCTTCTTCTGATTCACCCTCCAGACTTCACCTTCTCCTTCTCCTTCTTCTGATTCTTCTGATTCACCCTCCAAACTTCACGTTCTCCTTCTCCTTCTTCTGCTTCTTCTGATTCACCCTCCAGACTTCACCTTCTCCTTCTCCTTCTTCTGCTTCTTCTGATTCACCCTCCAGACTTCATCTTCTCCTTCTCCTTCTTCTGCTTCTTCTGATTCACCCTCCAGACTTCACCTTCTCCTTCTCCTTCTGCTGCTTCTTCTGATTCACCCTCCAGACTTCACCTTCTCCTTCTCTTTCTTCTGCTTCTTCTGATTCACCCTCCAGACTTCACCTTCTCCTTCTCCTTCTTCTGATTCTTCTGATTCACCCTCCAAACTTCACCTTCTCCTTCTCCTTCTTCTGCTTCTTCTGATTCACCCTCCTGACTTCACCTTCTCCTTCTCCTTATTCTGCTTCTTCTGTTTCACCCTCCAGACTTCACCTTCTCCTTCTCCTTCTTCTGCTTCTTCTGATTCACCCTCCAGACTTCACCTTCTCCTTCTCCTTCTTATGCTTCTTCTGATTCACCCTCCAGACTTCACCTTCTCCTTCTCCTTCTTCTACTTCTTCTGATTCACCCTCCAGACTTCACCTTCTCCTTCTCCTTCTTCTGCTTCTTTTGATTCACCCTCCAGACTTCACCTTCTCCTTCTCCTTCGTCTACTTCTTCTGATTCACCCTCCAGACTACACCTTCTCATTCTCCTTCTTCTACTTCTTCTGATTCACCCTCCAGACTTCACCTTCTCCTTCTCCTTCTTCTGTTTCTTCTGATTCACCCTCCAGACTTCACCTTCTCCTTCTCCTTCTTCTACTTCTTCTGATTCACCCTCCAGACTTCACCTTCTCCTTCTCCTTCTTCTACTTCTTCTGATTCACCCTCCAGACTTCACCTTCTCCTTCTCCTTCTTCTACTTCTTCTGCTTCTCCCTCCAGACTTCACCTTCTCCTTCTCCTTCTTCTGCTTCTTCTGATTCACCCTCCAGACTTCACCTTCTCATTCTCCTTCTTCTACTTCTTCTGATTCACCCTCCAGACTTCACCTTCTCCTTCTCCTTCTTCTACTTCTTCTGATTCACCCTCCAGACTTCACCTTCTCCTTCTCCTTCTTCTACTTCTTCCGATTCACCCTCCTGACTTCACCTTCTCCTTCTCCTTCTTCTGATTCTTCTGCTTCACCCTCCTGACTTCACCTTCTCCTTCTCCTTCTTCTACTTCTTCTGATTCACCCTCCAGACTTCACCTTCTCCTTCTTCTGCTTCTTCTGCTTCACCCTCCAGACTTCAGCTTCTCCTTCTCCTTCTTCTGCTTCTTCTGCTGCGCCCTCCAGACTTCACCTTCTCCTTCTCCTTCTTCTGCTTCTTCTGCTTCACCGTCCTGACTTCACCTTCTCCTTCTCCTTCTTCTACTTCTTCTGCTTCACCCCGTGACTTCACCTGCTCCTTCTCCTTCTTCTGCTTCTTCTGATTCACCCTCCTAACTTCACCTTCTCCTTCTCCTTCTTCTGCTTCTTCTGATTCACCCTCCTGACTTCACCTTCTCCTTCTCCTTCTTCTGCTTCTTCTGATTCACCCTCCAGACTTCACCTTCTCCTTCTCCTTCTTCTGCTTCTTCTGTTTCACCCTCCAGACTTCACCTTCTCCTTCTCCTTCTTCTGCTTCTTCTGATTCACCCTCCAGACTTCATCTTCTCCTTCTCCTTCTTCTGCTTCTTCTGATTCACCCTCCAGACTTCACCTTCTCCTTCTCCTTCTTCTGCTTCTTCTGATTCACCCTCCAGACTTCACCTTCTCCTTATCCTTCTTCTACTTCTTCTGATTCACCCTCCAGACTTCACCTTCTCCTTCTCCTTCTTCTACTTCTTCGGATTCACCCTCCAGTCTTCACCTTCTCCTTCTCCTTCTTCTGTTTCTTCTGCTTCACCCTCCAGACTTCACCTTCTCCTTCTCTATCTTCTGCTTCTTCTGATTCACCCTCCAGACTTCACCTTCTCCTTCTCCTTCTTCTGATTCTTCTGATTCACCCTCCAAACTTCACGTTCTCCTTCTCCTTCTTCTGCTTCTTCTGATTCACCCTCCAGACTTCACCTTCTCCTTCTCCTTCTTCTGCTTCTTCTGATTCACCCTCCAGACTTCATCTTCTCCTTCTCCTTCTTCTGCTTCTTCTGATTCACCCTCCAGACTTCACCTTCTCCTTCTCCTTCTTCTGCTTCTTCTGATTCACCCTCCAGACTTCACCTTCTCCTTCTCTTTCTTCTGCTTCTTCTGATTCACCCTCCAGACTTCACCTTCTCCTTCTCCTTCTTCTGATTCTTCTGATTCGCCCTCCAAACTTCACCTTCTCCTTCTCCTTCTTCTGCTTCTTCTGATTCACCCTCCTGACTTCACCTTCTCCTTCTCCTTATTCTGCTTCTTCTGTTTCACCCTCCAGACTTCACTTTCTCCTTCTCCTTCTTCTGCTTCTTCTGATTCACCCTCCAGACTTCACCTTCTCCTTCTCCTTCTTCTGCTTCTTCTGATTCACCATCCAGACTTCACCTTCTCCTTCTCCTTCTTCTACTTCTTCTGATTCACCCTCCAGACTTCACCTTCTCCTTCTCCTTCTTCTGCTTCTTTTGATTCACCCTCCAGACTTCACCTTCTCCTTCTCCTTCGTCTACTTCTTCTGATTCACCCTCCAGACTACACCTTCTCATTCTCCTTCTTCTACTTCTTCTGATTCACCCTCCAGACTTCACCTTCTCCTTCTCCTTCTTCTGTTTCTTCTGATTCACCCTCCAGACTTCACCTTCTCCTTCTCCTTCTTCTACTTCTTCTGATTCACCCTCCAGACTTCACCTTCTCCTTCTCCTTCTTCTACTTCTTCTGATTCACCCTCCAGACTTCACCTTCTCCTTCTCCTTCTTCTACTTCTTCTGCTTCTCCCTCCAGACTTCACCTTCTCCTTCTCCTTCTTCTGCTTCTTCTGATTCACCCTCCAGACTTCACCTTCTCATTCTCCTTCTTCTACTTCTTCTGATTCACCCTCCAGACTTCACCTTCTCCTTCTCCTTCTTCTACTTCTTCTGATTCACCCTCCAGACTTCACCTTCTCCTTCTCCTTCTTCTACTTCTTCCGATTCACCCTCCTGACTTCACCTTCTCCTTCTCCTTCTTCTGATTCTTCTGCTTCACCCTCCTGACTTCACCTTCTCCTTCTCCTTCTTCTACTTCTTCTGATTCACCCTCCAGACTTCACCTTCTCCTTCTCCTTCTTCTGCTTCTTCTGCTTCACCCTCCAGACTTCACCTTCTCCTTCTCCTTCTTCTGCTTCTTCTGCTTCGCCCTCCAGACATCACCTTCTCCTTCTCCTTCTTCTGCTTCTTCTGCTTCACCTTCCAGACTTCACCTTCTCCTTCTCCTTCTTCTGCTTCTTCTGCTTCACTCTCCTGACTTCACCTTCTCCTTCACCTTCTTCTACTTCTTCTGATTCACCCTCCAGACTTCACCTTCTCCTTCTCCTTCTTCTGCTTCTTCTGCTTCACCCTCCAGACTTCACCTTCTCCTTCTCCTTCTTCTGCTTCTTCCGCTGCGCCCTCCAGACTTCACCTTCTCCTTCTCCTTCTTCTGCTTCTTCTGCTTCACCCTCCTGACTTCACCTTCTCCTTCTCCTTCTTCTACTTCTTCTGCTTCACCCCCCTGACTTCACCTGCTCCTTCTCCTTCTTCTGCTTCTTCTGATTCACCCTCCTAACTTTACCTTCTCCTTCTCCTTCTTCTGCTTCTTCTGATTCACCCTCCTGACTGCACCTTCTCCTTCTCCTTCTTCTGCTTCTTCTAATTCACCCTCCAGACTTCACCTTCTCCTTGTCCTTCTTCTGCTTCTTCTGATTCACCCTCCAGACTTCACCTTCTCCTTCTCCTTCTTCTGCTTCTTCTGATTGACCCTCCAGACCTCACCTTCTCCTTCTCCTTCTTCTACTTCTTCTGATTCACCCTCCAGACTTCATCTTCTCCTTCTCCTTCTTCTGCTTCTTCTGATTCACCCCCCAAACTTCACCTTCTCCTCCTCCTTCTTCTGCTTCTTCTGCTTCACCCTCCAGACTTCACCTTCTCCTTCTCCTTCTTCTGCTTCTTCTGCTTCACCCTCCTGACTTCACCTTCTCCTTCTCCTTCTTCTACTTCTTCTGATTCACCCTCCAGACTTCACCTTCTCCTTCTCCTTCTTCTACTTCTTCTGATTCACCCTCCTAACTTTACCTTCTCCTTCTCCTTCTTCTGCTTCTTCTGATTCACCCTCCTGACTTCACCTTCTCCTTCTCCTTCTTCTGCTTCTTCTAATTCACCCTCCAGACTTCACCTTCTCCTTGTCCTTCTTCTGCTTCTTCTGATTCACCCTCCAGACTTCTCCTTCTCCTTCTCCTTCTTCTGCTTCTTCTGCTTCACCCTCCTGACTTCACCTTCTCCTTCTCCTTCTTCTGCTTCTTCTGATTCACCCTCCAGACTTCACCTTCTCCTTCTCCTTCTTCTGCTTCTTCTGTTTCACCCTCCAGACTTCACCTTCTCCTTCTCCTTCTTCTGCTTCTTCTGATTCACCCTCCAGACTTCATCTTCTCCTTCTCCTTCTTCTGCTTCTTCTGATTCACCCTCCAGACTTCTCCTACTCCTTCTCCTTCTTCTGCTTCTTCTGATTCACCCTCCAGACTTCACCTTCTCCTTCTCCTTCTTCTACTTCTTCTGATTCACCCTCCAGACTTCACCTTCTCCTTCTCCTTCTTCTACTTCTTCAGATTCACCCTCCAGTCTTCACCTTCTCCTTCTCCTTCTTCTGTTTCTTCTGCTTCACCCTCCAGACTTCACCTTCTCCTTCTCTTTCTTCTGCTTCTTCTGATTCACCCTCCAGACTTCACCTTCTCCTTCTCCTTCTTCTGATTCTTCTGATTCACCCTCCAAACTTCACGTTCTCCTTCTCCTTCTTCTGCTTCTTCTGATTCACCCTCCAGACTTCACCTTCTCCTTCTCCTTCTTCTGCTTCTTCTGATTCACCCTCCAGACTTCACCTTCTCCTTCTCCTTCTTCTGCTTCTTCTGATTCACCCTCCAGACTTCACCTTCTCCTTCTCCTTCTTCTGCTTCTTCTGATTCACCCTCCAGACTTCACCTTCTCCTTCTCTTTCTTCTGCTTCTTCTGATTCACCCTCCAGACTTCACCTTCTCCTTCTCCTTCTTCTGATTCTTCTGATTCACCCTCCAAACTTCACCTTCTCCTTCTCCTTCTTCTGCTTCTTCTGATTCACCCTCCTGACTTCACCTTCTCCTTCTCCTTATTCTGCTTCTTCTGTTTCACCCTCCAGACTTCACCTTCTCCTTCTCCTTCTTCTGCTTCTTCTGATTCACCCTCCAGACTTCACCTTCTCCTTCTCCTTCTTCTGCTTCTTCTGATTCACCCTCCAGACTTCACCTTCTCCTTCTCCTTCTTCTACTTCTTCTGATTCACCCTCCAGACTTCACCTTCTCCTTTTCCTTCTTCTGCTTCTTCTGATTCACCCTCCAGACTTCACCTTCTCCTTCTCCTTCGTCTACTTCTTCTGATTCACCCTCCAGACTACACCTTCTCATTCTCCTTCTTCTACTTCTTCTGATTCACCCTCCAGACTTCACCTTCTCCTTCTCCTTCTTCTGTTTCTTCTGATTCACCCTCCAGACTTCACCTTCTCCTTCTCCTTCTTCTACTTCTTCTGATTCACCCTCCAGACTTCACCTTCTCCTTCTCCTTCTTCTACTTCTTCTGATTCACCCTCCAGACTTCACCTTCTCCTTCTCCTTCTTCTACTTCTTCTGATTCACCCTCCAGACTTCACCTTCTCCTTCTCCTTCTTCTACTTCTTCCGATTCACCCTCCTGACTTCACCTTCTCCTTCTCCTTCTTCTGCTTCTTCTGCTTCACCCTCCTGACTTCACCTTCTCCTTCTCCTTCTTCTACTTCTTCTGATTCACCCTCCAGACTTCACGTTCTCCTTCTCCTTCTTCTGCTTCTTCTGCTTCACCCTCCAGACTTCACCTTCTCCTTCTCCTTCTTCTGCTTCTTCTGCTTCGCCCTCCAGACATCACCTTCTCCTTCTCCTTCTTCTGCTTCTTCTGCTTCACCCTTCAGACTTCACCTTCTCCTTCTCCTTCTTCTGCTTCTTCTGCTTCACTCTCCTGACTTCACCTTCTCCTTCACCTTCTTCTACTTCTTCTGATTCACCCTCCAGACTTCACCTTCTCCTTCTCCTTCTTCTGCTTCTTCTGCTTCACCCTCCAGACTTCACCTTCCCCTTCTCCTTCTTCTGCTTCTTCTGCTGCGCCCTCCAGACTTCACCTTCTCCTTCTCCTTCTTCTGCTTCTTCTGCTTCACCCTCCTGACTTCACCTTCTCCTTCTCCTTCTTCTACTTCTTCTGCTTCACCCCCCTGACTTCACCTGCTCCTTCTCCTTCTTCTGCTTCTTCTGATTCACCCTCCTAACTTTACCTTCTCCTTCTCCTTCTTCTGCTTCTTCTGATTCACCCTCCTGACTTCACCTTCTCCTTCTCCTTCTTCTGCTTCTTCTAATTCACCCTCCAGACTTCACCTTCTCCTTGTCCTTCTTCTGCTTCTTCTGATTCACCCTCCAGACTTCACCTT
Source organism: Somniosus microcephalus (assembly GCF_052327205.1). Classification (NCBI taxonomy): domain Eukaryota; kingdom Metazoa; phylum Chordata; class Chondrichthyes; order Squaliformes; family Somniosidae; genus Somniosus; species Somniosus microcephalus. The sequence continues at coordinate 624,881 of NW_028225199.1, read as the reverse complement.
CTCCTTCTCCTTCTTCTGCTTCTTCTGATTGACCCTCCAGACCTCACCTTCTCCTTGTCCTTCTTCTGCTTCTTCTGATTCACCCTCCAGACTTCACCTTCTCCTTCTCCTTCTTCTGCTTCTTCTGATTGACCCTCCAGACCTCACCTTCTCCTTCTCCTTCTTCTGTTTCTTCTGATTCACCCCCCAGACTTCACCTTCTCCTTCTCCTTCTTCTGCTTCTTCTGCTTCACCCTCCAGACTTCACCTTCTCCTGCTCCTTCTTCTGCTTCTTCTGCTTCACCCTCCAGACTTCACCTTCTCCTTCTCCTTCTTCTGCTTCTTCTGCTTCACCCTCCTGACTTCACCTTCTCCTTCTCCTTCTTCTACTTCTTCTGATTCACCCTCCAGACTTCACCTTCTCCTTCTACTTCTTCTGCTTCTTCTGCTTCACCCTCCAGACTTCACCTTCTCCTTCTCCTTCTTCTGCTTCTTCTGCTTCGCCCTCCAGACTTCACCTTCTCCTTCTCCATCTTCTGCTTCTTCTGCTTCACTCTCCTGACTTCACCTTCTCCTTCTCCTTCTTCTACTTCTTCTGATTCACCCTCCAGACTTCACCTTCTCCTTCTCCTTCTTCTGCTTCTTCTGCTTCACCCTCCAGACTTCAGCTTCTCCTTCTCCTTCTTCTGCTTCTTCTGCTGCACCCTCCAGACTTCACCTTCTCCTTCTCCTTCTTCTGCTTCTTCTGCTTCACCGTCCTGACTTCACCTTCTCCTTCTCCTTCTTCTACTTCTTCTGCTTCACCCCCCTGACTTCACCTGCTCCTTCTCCTTCTTCTGCTTCTTCTGATTCACCCTCCTAACTACACCTTCTCCTTCTCCTTCTTCTGCTTCTTCTGATTCACCCTCCTGACTTCACCTTCTCCTTCTCCTTCTTCTGCTTCTTCTGATTCACCCTCCAGACTTCACCTTCTCCTTCTCCTTCTTCTGCTTCTTCTGATTCACCCTCCAGACTTCATCTTCTCCTTCTCCTTCTTCTGCTTCTTCTGATTCACCCTCCAGACTTCATCTTCTCCTTCTCCTTCTTCTGCTTCTTCTGATTCACCCTCCAGACTTCACCTTCTCCTTCTCCTTCTTCTGCTTCTTCTGCTTCACCCTCCAGACTTCACCTTCTCCTTCTCCTTCTTCTGCTTCTTCTGCTTCGCCCTCCAGACTTCACCTTCTCCTTCTCCATCTTCTGCTTCTTCTGCTTCACTCTCCTGACTTCACCTTCTCCTTCTCCTTCTTCTACTTCTTCTGATTCACCCTCCAGACTTCACCTTCTCCTTCTCCTTCTTCTGCTTCTTCTGCTTCACCCTCCAGACTTCAGCTTCTCCTTCTCCTTCTTCTGCTTCTTCTGCTGCGCCCTCCAGACTTCACCTTCTCCTTCTCCTTCTTCTGCTTCTTCTGCTTCACCGTCCTGACTTCACCTTCTCCTTCTCCTTCTTCTACTTCTTCTGCTTCACCCCCCTGACTTCACCTGCTCCTTCTCCTTCTTCTGCTTCTTCTGATTCACCCTCCTAACTACACCTTCTCCTTCTCCTTCTTCTGCTTCTTCTGATTCACCCTCCTAACTTCACCTTCTCCTTCTCCTTCTTCTGCTTCTTCTGATTCACCCTCCAGACTTCACCTGCTCCTTCAACTTCTTCTGCTTCTTCTGATTCACCCTCCAGACTTCACCTTCTCCTTCTCTTTCTTCTGCTTCTTCTGATTCACCCTCCAGACTTCATCTTCTCCTTCTCCTTCTTCTGCTTCTTCTGATTCACCCTCCAGACTTCACCTTCTCCTTCTCCTTCTTCTGCTTCTTCTGATTCACCCTCCAGAATTCACCTTCTCCTTCTCCTTCTTCTACTTCTTCTGATTCACCCTCCAGACTTCACCTTCTCCTTCTCCTTCTTATACTTCTTCAGTTTCACCCTCCAGTCTTCACCTTCTCCTTCTCCTTCTTCTGTTTCTTCTGCTTCACCCTCCAGACTTCACCTTCTTCTTCTCTTTCTTCTGCTTCTTCTGATTCACCCTCCAGACTTCACCTTCTCCTTCTCCTTCTTCTGATTCTTCTGATTCACTCTCCAGACTTCACCTTCTCCTTCTCCTTCTTCTGCTTCTTCTGATTCACCCTCCTGACTTCACCTTCTCCTTCTCCTTCTTCTACTTCTTCTGATTCACCCTCCTGACTTCACCTTCTCCTTCTCCTTCTTCTGTTTCTTCTGATTCACCCTCCAGACTTCACCTTCTCCTTCTCCTTCTTCTACTTCTTCTGATTCACCCTCCAGACTTCACCTTCTCCTTCTCCTTCTTCTACTTCTTCTGATTCACCCTCCAGACTTCACCTTCTCCTTCTCCTTCTTCTACTTCTTCTGATTCACCCTCCAGACTTCACCTTCTCCTTCTCCTTCTTCTACTTCTTCCGATTCACCCTCCTGACTTCACCTTCTCCTTCTCCTTCTTCTGCTTCTTCTGCTTCACCCTCCTGACTTCACCTTCTCCTTCTCCTTCTTCTACTTCTTCTGATTCACCCTCCAGACTTCACGTTCTCCTTCTCCTTCTTCTGCTTCTTCTGCTTCACCCTCCAGACTTCACCTTCTCCTTCTCCTTCTTCTGCTTCTTCTGCTTCGCCCTCCAGACATCACCTTCTCCTTCTCCTTCTTCTGCTTCTTCTGCTTCACCCTTCAGACTTCACCTTCTCCTTCTCCTTCTTCTGCTTCTTCTGCTTCACTCTCCTGACTTCACCTTCTCCTTCACCTTCTTCTACTTCTTCTGATTCACCCTCCAGACTTCACCTTCTCCTTCTCCTTCTTCTGCTTCTTCTGCTTCACCCTCCAGACTTCACCTTCTCCTTCTCCTTCTTCTGCTTCTTCTGCTGCGCCCTCCAGACTTCACCTTCTCCTTCTCCTTCTTCTGCTTCTTCTGCTTCACCCTCCTGACTTCACCTTCTCCTTCTCCTTCTTCTACTTCTTCTGCTTCACCCCCCTGACTTCACCTGCTCCTTCTCCTTCTTCTGCTTCTTCTGATTCACCCTCCTAACTTTACCTTCTCCTTCTCCTTCTTCTGCTTCTTCTGATTCACCCTCCTGACTTCACCTTCTCCTTCTCCTTCTTCTGCTTCTTCTAATTCACCCTCCAGACTTCACCTTCTCCTTGTCCTTCTTCTGCTTCTTCTGATTCACCCTCCAGACTTCACCTTCTCCTTCTCCTTCTTCTGCTTCTTCTGATTGACCCTCCAGACCTCACCTTCTCCTTGTCCTTCTTCTGCTTCTTCTGATTCACCCTCCAGACTTCACCTTCTCCTTCTCCTTCTTCTGCTTCTTCTGATTGACCCTCCAGACCTCACCTTCTCCTTCTCCTTCTTCTGCTTCTTCTGATTCACCCCCCAGACTTCACCTTCTCCTTCTCCTTCTTCTGCTTCTTCTGATTCATCCTCCAGACTTCACCTTCTCCTTCTCCTTCTTCTACTTCTTCTGATTCACCATCCTGACTTCACCTTCTCCTTCTCCTTCTTCTGCTTCTTCTGCTTCACCCTCCAGACTTCACCTTCTCCTGCTCCTTCTTCTGCTTCTTCTGCTTCACCCTCCAGACTTCACCTTCTCCTTCTCCTTCTTCTGCTTCTTCTGCTTCACCCTCCTGACTTCACCTTCTCCTTCTCCTTCTTCTACTTCTTCTGATTCACCCTCCAGACTTCACCTTCTCCTTCTACTTCTTCTGCTTCTTCTGCTTCACCCTCCAGACTTCACCTTCTCCTTCTCCTTCTTCTGCTTCTTCTGCTTCGCCCTCCAGACTTCACCTTCTCCTTCTCCATCTTCTGCTTCTTCTGCTTCACTCTCCTGACTTCACCTTCTCCTTCTCCTTCTTCTACTTCTTCTGATTCACCCTCCAGACTTCACCTTCTCCTTCTCCTTCTTCTGCTTCTTCTGCTTCACCCTCCAGACTTCAGCTTCTCCTTCTCCTTCTTCTGCTTCTTCTGCTGCACCCTCCAGACTTCACCTTCTCCTTCTCCTTCTTCTGCTTCTTCTGCTTCACCGTCCTGACTTCACCTTCTCCTTCTCCTTCTTCTACTTCTTCTGCTTCACCCCCCTGACTTCACCTGCTCCTTCTCCTTCTTCTGCTTCTTCTGATTCACCCTCCTAACTACACCTTCTCCTTCTCCTTCTTCTGCTTCTTCTGATTCACCCTCCTGACTTCACCTTCTCCTTCTCCTTCTTCTGCTTCTTCTGATTCACCCTCCAGACTTCACCTTCTCCTTCTCCTTCTTCTGCTTCTTCTGATTCACCCTCCAGACTTCATCTTCTCCTTCTCCTTCTTCTGCTTCTTCTGATTCACCCTCCAGACTTCATCTTCTCCTTCTCCTTCTTCTGCTTCTTCTGATTCACCCTCCAGACTTCACCTTCTCCTTCTCCTTCTTCTGCTTCTTCTGCTTCACCCTCCAGACTTCACCTTCTCCTTCTCCTTCTTCTGCTTCTTCTGCTTCGCCCTCCAGACTTCACCTTCTCCTTCTCCATCTTCTGCTTCTTCTGCTTCACTCTCCTGACTTCACCTTCTCCTTCTCCTTCTTCTACTTCTTCTGATTCACCCTCCAGACTTCACCTTCTCCTTCTCCTTCTTCTGCTTCTTCTGCTTCACCCTCCAGACTTCAGCTTCTCCTTCTCCTTCTTCTGCTTCTTCTGCTGCGCCCTCCAGACTTCACCTTCTCCTTCTCCTTCTTCTGCTTCTTCTGCTTCACCGTCCTGACTTCACCTTCTCCTTCTCCTTCTTCTACTTCTTCTGCTTCACCCCCCTGACTTCACCTGCTCCTTCTCCTTCTTCTGCTTCTTCTGATTCACCCTCCTAACTACACCTTCTCCTTCTCCTTCTTCTGCTTCTTCTGATTCACCCTCCTAACTTCACCTTCTCCTTCTCCTTCTTCTGCTTCTTCTGATTCACCCTCCAGACTTCACCTGCTCCTTCAACTTCTTCTGCTTCTTCTGATTCACCCTCCAGACTTCACCTTCTCCTTCTCTTTCTTCTGCTTCTTCTGATTCACCCTCCAGACTTCATCTTCTCCTTCTCCTTCTTCTGCTTCTTCTGATTCACCCTCCAGACTTCACCTTCTCCTTCTCCTTCTTCTGCTTCTTCTGATTCACCCTCCAGAATTCACCTTCTCCTTCTCCTTCTTCTACTTCTTCTGATTCACCCTCCAGACTTCACCTTCTCCTTCTCCTTCTTATACTTCTTCAGTTTCACCCTCCAGTCTTCACCTTCTCCTTCTCCTTCTTCTGTTTCTTCTGCTTCACCCTCCAGACTTCACCTTCTTCTTCTCTTTCTTCTGCTTCTTCTGATTCACCCTCCAGACTTCACCTTCTCCTTCTCCTTCTTCTGATTCTTCTGATTCACTCTCCAGACTTCACCTTCTCCTTCTCCTTCTTCTGCTTCTTCTGATTCACCCTCCTGACTTCACCTTCTCCTTCTCCTTCTTCTACTTCTTCTGATTCACCCTCCTGACTTCACCTTCTCCTTCTCCTTCTTCTACTTCTTCTGCTTCACCCTCCAGACTTCACCTTCTCCTTCTCCTTCTTCTACTTCTTCTGATTCACCCTCCAAACTTCACCTTCTCCTTCTCCTTCTTCTGCTTCTTCTGATTCACCCTCCAGACTTCACCTTCTCCTTCTCCTTATTCTGCTTCTTCTGATTCACCCTCCAGACTTCACCTTCTCCTTCTCCTTCTTCTGCTTCTTCTGATTCACCCTCCAGACTTCACCTTCTCCTTCTCCTTCTTCTGCTTCTTCTGATTCACCCTCCAGACTTCACCTTCTCCTTCTCCTTCTTCTGCTTCTTCTGATTCACCCTCCAGACTTCACCTTCTCCTTCTCCTTCTTCTACTCCTTCTGATTCACCCTCCAGACTTCACCTTCTCCTTCTCCTTCTTCTGCTTCTTCTGATTCACCCTCCAGACTTCACCTTCTCCTTCTCCTTATTCTGCTTCTTCTGATTCACCCTCCAGACTTCAACTTCTCCTTCTCCTTCTTCTGCTTCTTCTGATTCACCCTCCAGACTTCACCTTCTCCTTCTCCTTCTTCTACTTCTTCTGATTCACCCTCCAGACTTCACCTTCTCCTTCTCCTTCTTCTGCTTCTTCTGATTCACCCTCCAGACTTCACCTTCTCCTTCTCCTTCTTCTACTTCTTCTGCTTCACCCTCCAGACTACACCTTCTCCTTCTCCTTCTTCTACTTCTTCTGATTCACCCTCCAGACTTCACCTTCTCCTTCTCCTTCTTCTGCTTCTTCTGATTCACCCTCCAGACTTCACCTTCTCCTTCTCCTTCTTCTACTTCTTCAGATTCACCCTCCAGTCTTCACCTTCTCCTTCTCCTTCTTCTGTTTCTTCTGCTTCACCCTCCAGACTTCACCTTCTCCTTCTCTTTCTTCTGCTTCTTCTGATTCACCCTCCAGACTTCACCTTCTCCTTCTCCTTCTTCTGATTCTTCTGATTCACCCTCCAAACTTCACCTTCTCCTTCTCCTTCTTCTGCTTCTTCTGATTCACCCTCCTGACTTCACCTTCTCCTTCTCCTTATTCTGCTTCTTCTGTTTCACCCTCCAGACTTCACCTTCTCCTTCTCCTTCTTCTGCTTCTTCTGATTCACCCTCCAGACTTCACCTTCTCCTTCTCCTTCTTCTGCTTCTTCTGATTCACCCTCCAGACTTCACCTTCTCCTTCTCCTTCTTCTACTTCTTCTGATTCACCCTCCAGACTTCACCTTCTCCTTCTCCTTCTTCTGCTTCTTCTGATTCACCCTCCAGACTTCACCTTCTCCTTCTCCTTCGTCTACTTCTTCTGATTCACCCTCCAGACTACACCTTCTCATTCTCCTTCTTCTACTTCTTCTGATTCACCCTCCAGACTTCACCTTCTCCTTCTCCTTCTTCTGTTTCTTCTGATTCACCCTCCAGACTTCACCTTCTCCTTCTCCTTCTTCTACTTCTTCTGATTCACCCTCCAGACTTCACCTTCTCCTTCTCCTTCTTCTACTTCTTCTGATTCACCCTCCAGACTTCACCTTCTCCTTCTCCTTCTTCTACTTCTTCTGCTTCTCCCTCCAGACTTCACCTTCTCCTTCTCCTTCTTCTGCTTCTTCTGATTCACCCTCCAGACTTCACCTTCTCATTCTCCTTCTTCTACTTCTTCTGATTCACCCTCCAGACTTCACCTTCTCCTTCTCCTTCTTCTACTTCTTCTGATTCACCCTCCAGACTTCACCTTCTCCTTCTCCTTCTTCTACTTCTTCCGATTCACCCTCCTGACTTCACCTTCTCCTTCTCCTTCTTCTGCTTCTTCTGCTTCACCCTCCTGACTTCACCTTCTCCTTCTCCTTCTTCTACTTCTTCTGATTCACCCTCCAGACTTCACCTTCTCCTTCTCCTTCTTCTGCTTCTTCTGCTTCACCCTCCAGACTTCACCTTCTCCTTCTCCTTCTTCTGCTTCTTCTGCTTCGCCCTCCAGACATCACCTTCTCCTTCTCCTTCTTCTACTTCTTCTGCTTCAACCCCCTGACTTCACCTGCTCCTTCTCCTTCTTCTGCTTCTTCTGATTCACCCTCCTAACTTTACCTTCTCCTTCTCCTTCTTCTGCTTCTTCTGATTCACCCTCCTGACTTCACCTTCTCCTTCTCCTTCTTCTGCTTCTTCTAATTCACCCTCCAGACTTCACCTTCTCCTTGTCCTTCTTCTGCTTCTTCTGATTCACCCTCCAGACTTCACCTTCTCCTTCTCCTTCTTCTGCTTCTTCTGATTGACCCTCCAGACCTCACCTTCTCCTTGTCCTTCTTCTGCTTCTTCTGATTCACCCTCCAGACTTCACCTTCTCCTTCTCCTTCTTCTGCTTCTTCTGATTCACCCCCCAGACTTCACCTTCTCCTTCTCCTTCTTCTGCTTCTTCTGATTCATCCTCCAGACTTCACCTTCTCCTTCTCCTTCTTCTACTTCTTCTGATTCACCATCCTGACTTCACCTTCTCCTTCTCCTTCTTCTGCTTCTTCTGCTTCACCCTCCAGACTTCACCTTCTCCTGCTCCTTCTTCTGCTTCTTCTGCTTCACCCTCCAGACTTCACCTTCTCCTTCTCCTTCTTCTGCTTCTTCTGCTTCACCCTCCTGACTTCACCTTCTCCTTCTCCTTCTTCTACTTCTTCTGATTCACCCTCCAGACTTCACCTTCTCCTTCTCCTTCTTCTGCTTCTTCTGCTTCACCCTCCAGACTTCACCTTCTCCTTCTCCTTCTTCTGCTTCTTCTGCTTCGCCCTCCAGACTTCACCTTCTCCTTCTCCATCTTCTGCTTCTTCTGCTTCACTCTCCTGACTTCACCTTCTCCTTCTCCTTCTTCTACTTCTTCTGATTCACCCTCCAGACTTCACCTTCTCCTTCTCCTTCTTCTGCTTCTTCTGCTTCACCCTCCAGACTTCAGCTTCTCCTTCTCCTTCTTCTGCTTCTTCTGCTGCACCCTCCAGACTTCACCTTCTCCTTCTCCTTCTTCTGCTTCTTCTGCTTCACCGTCCTGACTTCACCTTCTCCTTCTCCTTCTTCTACTTCTTCTGCTTCACCCCCCTGACTTCACCTGCTCCTTCTCCTTCTTCTGCTTCTTCTGATTCACCCTCCTAACTACACCTTCTCCTTCTCCTTCTTCTGCTTCTTCTGATTCACCCTCCTGACTTCACCTTCTCCTTCTCCTTCTTCTGCTTCTTCTGATTCACCCTCCAGACTTCACCTTCTCCTTCTCCTTCTTCTGCTTCTTCTGATTCACCCTCCAGACTTCACCTTCTCCTTCTCCTTCTTCTGCTTCTTCTGATTCACCCTCCAGACTTCATCTTCTCCTTCTCCTTCTTCTGCTACTTCTGATTCACCCTCCAGACTTCACCTTCTCCTTCTCCTTCTTCTGCTTCTTCTGATTCACCCTCCAGACTTCATCTTCTCCTTCTCCTTCTTCTGCTTCTTCTGATTCACCCTCCAGACTTCACCTTCTCCTTCTCCTTCTTCTACTTCTTCTGCTTCACCCTCCTGACTTCACCTTCTCCTTCTCCTTCTTCTACTTCTTCTGATTCACCCTCCAGACTTCACCTTCTCCTTCTCCTTCTTCTGCTTCTTCTGCTTCACCCTCCAGACTTCACCTTCTCCTTCTCCTTCTTCTGCTTCTTCTGCTTCGCCCTCCAGACTTCACCTTCTCCTTCTCCATCTTCTGCTTCTTCTGCTTCACTCTCCTGACTTCACCTTCTCCTTCTCCTTCTTCTACTTCTTCTGATTCACCCTCCAGACTTCACCTTCTCCTTCTCCTTCTTCTGCTTCTTCTGCTTCACCCTCCAGACTTCAGCTTCTCCTTCTCCTTCTTCTGCTTCTTCTGCTGCGCCCTCCAGACTTCACCTTCTCCTTCTCCTTCTTCTGCTTCTTCTGCTTCACCGTCCTGACTTCACCTTCTCCTTCTCCTTCTTCTACTTCTTCTGCTTCACCCCCCTGACTTCACCTGCTCCTTCTCCTTCTTCTGCTTCTTCTGATTCACCCTCCTAACTACACCTTCTCCTTCTCCTTCTTCTGCTTCTTCTGATTCACCCTCCTAACTTCACCTTCTCCTTCTCCTTCTTCTGCTTCTTCTGATTCACCCTCCATACTTCACCTTCTCCTTCTCCTTATTCTGCTTCTTCTGATTCACCCTCCAGACTTCACCTTCTCCTTCTCCTTCTTCTGCTTCTTCTGATTCACCCTCCAGACTTCACCTTCTCCTTCTCCTTCTTCTGCTTCTTCTGATTCACCCTCCAGACTTCACCTTCTCCTTCTCCTTCTTCTACTTCTTCTGCTTCACCCTCCTGACTTCACCTTCTCCTTCTCCTTCTTCTACTTCTTCTGATTCACCCTCCAGACTTCACCTTCTCCTTCTCTTTCTTCTGCTTCTTCTGATTCACCCTCCAGACTTCACCTTCTCCTTCTCCTTCTTCTGATTCTTCTGATTCACCCTCCAAACTTCACCTTCTCCTTCTCCTTCTTCTGCTTCTTCTGATTCACCCTCCTGACTTCACCTTCTCCTTCTCCTTATTCTGCTTCTTCTGTTTCACCCTCCAGACTTCACCTTCTCCTTCTCCTTCTTCTGCTTCTTCTGATTCACCCTCCAGACTTCACCTTCTCCTTCTCCTTCTTCTGCTTCTTCTGATTCACCCTCCAGACTTCACCTTCTCCTTCTCCTTCTTCTACTTCTTCTGATTCACCCTCCAGACTTCACCTTCTCCTTCTCCTTCTTCTGCTTCTTCTGATTCACCCTCCAGACTTCACCTTCTCCTTCTCCTTCGTCTACTTCTTCTGATTCACCCTCCAGACTACACCTTCTCATTCTCCTTCTTCTACTTCTTCTGATTCACCCTCCAGACTTCACCTTCTCCTTCTCCTTCTTCTGTTTCTTCTGATTCACCCTCCAGACTTCACCTTCTCCTTCTCCTTCTTCTACTTCTTCTGATTCACCCTCCAGACTTCACCTTCTCCTTCTCCTTCTTCTACTTCTTCTGATTCACCATCCAGACTTCACCTTCTCCTTCTCCTTCTTCTACTTCTTCTGCTTCTCCCTCCAGACTTCACCTTCTCCTTCTCCTTCTTCTGCTTCTTCTGATTCACCCTCCAGACTTCACCTTCTCATTCTCCTTCTTCTACTTCTTCTGATTCACCCTCCAGACTTCACCTTCTCCTTCTCCTTCTTCTACTTCTTCTGATTCACCCTCCAGACTTCACCTTCTCCTTCTCCTTCTTCTACTTCTTCCGATTCACCCTCCTGACTTCACCTTCTCCTTCTCCTTCTTCTGCTTCTTCTGCTTCACCCTCCTGACTTCACCTTCTCCTTCTCCTTCTTCTACTTCTTCTGATTCACCCTCCAGACTTCACCTTCTCCTTCTCCTTCTTCTGCTTCTTCTGCTTCACCCTCCAGACTTCACCTTCTCCTTCTCCTTCTTCTGCTTCTTCTGCTTCGCCCTCCAGACATCACCTTCTCCTTCTCCTTCTTCTACTTCTTCTGCTTCAACCCCCTGACTTCACCTGCTCCTTCTCCTTCTTCTGCTTCTTCTGATTCACCCTCCTAACTTTACCTTCTCCTTCTCCTTCTTCTGCTTCTTCTGATTCACCCTCCTGACTTCACCTTCTCCTTCTCCTTCTTCTGCTTCTTCTAATTCACCCTCCAGACTTCACCTTCTCCTTGTCCTTCTTCTGCTTCTTCTGATTCACCCTCCAGACTTCACCTTCTCCTTTTCCTTCTTCTGCTTCTTCTGATTGACCCTCCAGACCTCACCTTCTCCTTGTCCTTCTTCTGCTTCTTCTGATTCACCCTCCAGACTTCACCTTCTCCTTCTCCTTCTTCTGCTTCTTCTGATTCACCCCCCAGACTTCACCTTCTCCTTCTCCTTCTTCTGCTTCTTCTGATTCATCCTCCAGACTTCACCTTCTCCTTCTCCTTCTTCTACTTCTTCTGATTCACCATCCTGACTTCACCTTCTCCTTCTCCTTCTTCTGCTTCTTCTGCTTCACCCTCCAGACTTCACCTTCTCCTGCTCCTTCTTCTGCTTCTTCTGCTTCACCCTCCAGACTTCACCTTCTCCTTCTCCTTCTTCTGCTTCTTCTGCTTCACCCTCCTGACTTCACCTTCTCCTTCTCCTTCTTCTACTTCTTCTGATTCACCCTCCAGACTTCACCTTCTCCTTCTCCTTCTTCTGCTTCTTCTGCTTCACCCTCCAGACTTCACCTTCTCCTTCTCCTTCTTCTGCTTCTTCTGCTTCGCCCTCCAGACTTCACCTTCTCCTTCTCCATCTTCTGCTTCTTCTGCTTCACTCTCCTGACTTCACCTTCTCCTTCTCCTTCTTCTACTTCTTCTGATTCACCCTCCAGACTTCACCTTCTCCTTCTCCTTCTTCTGCTTCTTCTGCTTCACCCTCCAGACTTCAGCTTCTCCTTCTCCTTCTTCTGCTTCTTCTGCTGCACCCTCCAGACATCACCTTCCCCTTCTCCTTCTTCTGCTTCTTCTGCTTCACCGTCCTGACTTCACCTTCTCCTTCTCCTTCTTCTACTTCTTCTGCTTCACCCCCCTGACTTCACCTGCTCCTTCTCCTTCTTCTGCTTCTTCTGATTCACCCTCCTAACTACACCTTCTCCTTCTCCTTCTTCTGCTTCTTCTGATTCACCCTCCTGACTTCACCTTCTCCTTCTCCTTCTTCTGCTTCTTCTGATTCACCCTCCAGACTTCACCTTCTCCTTCTCCTTCTTCTGCTTCTTCTGATTCACCCTCCAGACTTCACCTTCTCCTTCTCCTTCTTCTGCTTCTTCTGATTCACCCTCCAGACTTCATCTTCTCCTTCTCCTTCTTCTGCTTCTTCTGATTCACCCTCCAGACTTCACCTTCTCCTTCTCCTTCTTCTGCTTCTTCTGATTCACCCTCCAGACTTCATCTTCTCCTTCTCCTTCTTCTGCTTCTTCTGATTCACCCTCCAGACTTCACCTTCTCCTTCTCCTTCTTCTACTTCTTCTGCTTCACCCTCCTGACTTCACCTTCTCCTTCTCCTTCTTCTACTTCTTCTGATTCACCCTCCAGACTTCACCTTCTCCTTCTCCTTCTTCTGCTTCTTCTGCTTCACCCTCCAGACTTCACCTTCTCCTTCTCCTTCTTCTGCTTCTTCTGCTTCGCCCTCCAGACTTCACCTTCTCCTTCTCCATCTTCTGCTTCTTCTGCTTCACTCTCCTGACTTCACCTTCTCCTTCTCCTTCTTCTACTTCTTCTGATTCACCCTCCAGACTTCACCTTCTCCTTCTCCTTCTTCTGCTTCTTCTGCTTCACCCTCCAGACTTCAGCTTCTCCTTCTCCTTCTTCTGCTTCTTCTGCTGCGCCCTCCAGACTTCACCTTCTCCTTCTCCTTCTTCTGCTTCTTCTGCTTCACCGTCCTGACTTCACCTTCTCCTTCTCCTTCTTCTACTTCTTCTGCTTCACCCCCCTGACTTCACCTGCTCCTTCTCCTTCTTCTGCTTCTTCTGATTCACCCTCCTAACTACACCTTCTCCTTCTCCTTCTTCTGCTTCTTCTCATTCACCCTCCTAACTTCACCTTCTCCTTCTCCTTCTTCTGCTTCTTCTGATTCACCCTCCAGACTTCACCTTCTCCTTCTCCTTATTCTGCTTCTTCTGATTCACCCTCCAGACTTCACCTTCTCCTTCTCCTTCTTCTGCTTCTTCTGATTCACCCTCCAGACTTCACCTTCTCCTTCTCCTTCTTCTGCTTCTTCTGATTCACCCTCCAGACTTCACCTTCTCCTTCTCCTTCTTCTGCTTCTTCTGATTCACCCTCCAGACTTCACCTTCTCCTTCTCCTTCTTCTACTCCTTCTGATTCACCCTCCAGACTTCACCTTCTCCTTCTCCTTCTTCTGCTTCTTCTGATTCACCCTCCAGACTTCACCTTCTCCTTCTCCTTATTCTGCTTCTTCTGATTCACCCTCCAGACTTCACCTTCTCCTTCTCCTTCTTCTGCTTCTTCTGATTCACCCTCCAGACTTCACCTTCTCCTTCTCCTTCTTCTACTTCTTCTGATTCACCCTCCAGACTTCACCTTCTCCTTCTCCTTCTTCTGCTTCTTCTGATTCACCCTCCAGACTTCACCTTCTCCTTCTTCTTCTTCTACTTCTTCTGCTTCACCCTCCAGACTACACCTTCTCCTTCTCCTTCTTCTACTTCTTCTGATTCACCCTCCAGACTTCACCTTCTCCTTCTCCTTCTTCTGCTTCTTCTGATTCACCCTCCAGACTTCACCTTCTCCTTCTCCTTCTTCTACTTCTTCAGATTCACCCTCCAGTCTTCACCTTCTCCTTCTCCTTCTTCTGTTTCTTCTGCTTCACCCTCCAGACTTCACCTTCTCCTTCTCCTTCTTCTACTTCTTCTGATTCACCCCCCAGACTTCACCTTCTCCTTCTCCTTCTTCTGCTTCTTCTGATTCATCCTCCAGACTTCACCTTCTCCTTCTCCTTCTTCTACTTCTTCTGATTCACCATCCTGACTTCACCTTCTCCTTCTCCTTCTTCTGCTTCTTCTGCTTCACCCTCCAGACTTCACCTTCTCCTGCTCCTTCTTCTGCTTCTTCTGCTTCACCCTCCAGACTTCACCTTCTCCTTCTCCTTCTTCTGCTTCTTCTGCTTCACCCTCCTGACTTCACCTTCTCCTTCTCCTTCTTCTACTTCTTCTGATTCACCCTCCAGACTTCACCTTCTCCTTCTCCTTCTTCTGCTTCTTCTGCTTCACCCTCCAGACTTCACCTTCTCCTTCTCCTTCTTCTGCTTCTTCTGCTTCGCCCTCCAGACTTCACCTTCTCCTTCTCCATCTTCTGCTTCTTCTGCTTCACTCTCCTGACTTCACCTTCTCCTTCTCCTTCTTCTACTTCTTCTGATTCACCCTCCAGACTTCACCTTCTCCTTCTCCTTCTTCTGCTTCTTCTGCTTCACCCTCCAGACTTCAGCTTCTCCTTCTCCTTCTTCTGCTTCTTCTGCTTCACCGTCCTGACTTCACCTTCTCCTTCTCCTTCTTCTACTTCTTCTGCTTCACCCCCCTGACTTCACCTGCTCCTTCTCCTTCTTCTGCTTCTTCTGATTCACCCTCCTAACTACACCTTCTCCTTCTCCTTCTTCTGCTTCTTCTGATTCACCCTCCTGACTTCACCTTCTCCTTCTCCTTCTTCTGCTTCTTCTGATTCACCCTCCAGACTTCACCTTCTCCTTCTCCTTCTTCTGCTTCTTCTGATTCACCCTCCAGACTTCACCTTCTCCTTCTCCTTCTTCTGCTTCTTCTGATTCACCCTCCAGACTTCATCTTCTCCTTCTCCTTCTTCTGCTTCTTCTGATTCACCCTCCAGACTTCACCTTCTCCTTCTCCTTCTTCTGCTTCTTCTGATTCACCCTCCAGACTTCATCTTCTCCTTCTCCTTCTTCTGCTTCTTCTGATTCACCCTCCAGACTTCACCTTCTCCTTCTCCTTCTTCTACTTCTTCTGCTTCACCCTCCTGACTTCACCTTCTCCTTCTCCTTCTTCTACTTCTTCTGATTCACCCTCCAGACTTCACCTTCTCCTTCTCCTTCTTCTGCTTCTTCTGCTTCACCCTCCAGACTTCACCTTCTCCTTCTCCTTCTTCTGCTTCTTCTGCTTCGCCCTCCAGACTTCACCTTCTCCTTCTCCATCTTCTGCTTCTTCTGCTTCACTCTCCTGACTTCACCTTCTCCTTCTCCTTCTTCTACTTCTTCTGATTCACCCTCCAGACTTCACCTTCTCCTTCTCCTTCTTCTGCTTCTTCTGCTTCACCCTCCAGACTTCAGCTTCTCCTTCTCCTTCTTCTGCTTCTTCTGCTGCGCCCTCCAGACTTCACCTTCTCCTTCTCCTTCTTCTGCTTCTTCTGCTTCACCGTCCTGACTTCACCTTCTCCTTCTCCTTCTTCTACTTCTTCTGCTTCACCCCCCTGACTTCACCTGCTCCTTCTCCTTCTTCTGCTTCTTCTGATTCACCCTCCTAACTACACCTTCTCCTTCTCCTTCTTCTGCTTCTTCTGATTCACCCTCCTAACTTCACCTTCTCCTTCTCCTTCTTCTGCTTCTTCTGATTCACCCTCCAGACTTCACCTTCTCCTTCTCCTTATTCTGCTTCTTCTGATTCACCCTCCAGACTTCACCTTCTCCTTCTCCTTCTTCTGCTTCTTCTGATTCACCCTCCAGACTTCACCTTCTCCTTCTCCTTCTTCTGCTTCTTCTGATTCACCCTCCAGACTTCACCTTCTCCTTCTCCTTCTTCTGCTTCTTCTGATTCACCCTCCAGACTTCACCTTCTCCTTCTCCTTCTTCTACTCCTTCTGATTCACCCTCCAGACTTCACCTTCTCCTTCTCCTTCTTCTGCTTCTTCTGATTCACCCTCCAGACTTCACCTTCTCCTTCTCCTTATTCTGCTTCTTCTGATTCACCCTCCAGACTTCACCTTCTCCTTCTCCTTCTTCTGCTTCTTCTGATTCACCCTCCAGACTTCACCTTCTCCTTCTCCTTCTTCTACTTCTTCTGATTCACCCTCCAGACTTCACCTTCTCCTTCTCCTTCTTCTGCTTCTTCTGATTCACCCTCCAGACTTCACCTTCTCCTTCTTCTTCTTCTACTTCTTCTGCTTCACCCTCCAGACTACACCTTCTCCTTCTCCTTCTTCTACTTCTTCTGATTCACCCTCCAGACTTCACCTTCTCCTTCTCCTTCTTCTGCTTCTTCTGATTCACCCTCCAGACTTCACCTTCTCCTTCTCCTTCTTCTACTTCTTCAGATTCACCCTCCAGTCTTCACCTTCTCCTTCTCCTTCTTCTGTTTCTTCTGCTTCACCCTCCAGACTTCACCTTCTCCTTCTCTTTCTTCTGCTTCTTCTGATTCACCCTCCAGACTTCACCTTCTCCTTCTCCTTCTTCTGATTCTTCTGATTCACCCTCCAAACTTCACCTTCTCCTTCTCCTTCTTCTGCTTCTTCTGATTCACCCTCCAGACTTCACCTTCTCCTTCTCCTTCTTCTGCTTCTTCTGATTCACCCTCCAGACTTCATCTTCTCCTTCTCCTTCTTCTGCTTCTTCTGATTCACCCTCCAGACTTCACCTTCTCCTTCTCCTTCTTCTGCTTCTTCTGATTCACCCTCCAGACATCACCTTCTCCTTCTCTTTCTTCTGCTTCTTCTGATTCACCCTCCAGACTTCACCTTCTCCTTCTCCTTCTTCTGATTCTTCTGATTCACCCTACAAACTTCACCTTCTCCTTCTCCTTCTTCTGCTTCTTCTGATTCACCCTCCTGACTTCACCTTCTCCTTCTCCTTATTCTGCTTCTTCTGTTTCACCCTCCAGACTTCACCTTCTCCTTCTCCTTCTTCTGCTTCTTCTGATTCACCCTCCAGACGTCCCCTTCTCCTTCTCCTTCTTCTGCTTCTTCTGATTCACCCTCCAGACTTCACCTTCTCCTTCTCCTTCGTCTACTTCTTCTGATTCACCCTCCAGACTACACCTTCTCCTTCTCCTTCTTCTACTTCTTCTGATTCACCCTCCAGACTTCACCTTCTCCTTCTCCTTCTTCTGTTTCTTCTGATTCACCCTCCAGACTTCACCTTCTCCTTCTCCTTCTTCTACTTCTTCTGATTCACCCTCCAGACTTCACCTTCTCCTTCTCCTTCTTCTACTTCTTCTGATTCACCCTCCAGACTTCACCTTCTCCTTCTCCTTCTTCTACTTCTTCTGCTTCTCCCTCCAGACTTCACCTTCTCCTTCTCCTTCTTCTGCTTCTTCTGATTCACCCTCCAGACTTCACCTTCTCATTCTCCTTCTTCTACTTCTTCTGATTCACCCTCCAGACTTCACCTTCTCCTTCTCCTTCTTCTACTTCTTCTGATTCACCCTCCAGACTTCACCTTCTCCTTCTCCTTCTTCTACTTCTTCCGATTCCCCCTCCTGACTTCACCTTCTCCTTCTCCTTCTTCTGCTTCTTCTGCTTCACCCTCCTGACTTCACCTTCTCCTTCTCCTTCTTCTACTTCTTCTGATTCACCCTCCAGACTTCACCTTCTCCTTCTCCTTCTTCTGCTTCTTCTGCTTCACCCTCCAGACTTCACCTTCTCCTTCTCCTTCTTCTGCTTCTTCTGCTTCGCCCTCCAGACATCACCTTCTCCTTCTCCTTCTTCTGCTTCTTCTGCTTCACCCTCCAGACTTCACCTTCTCCTTCTCCTTCTTCTGCTTCTTCTGCTTCACTCTCCTGACTTCACCTTCTCCTTCACCTTCTTCTACTTCTTCTGATTCACCCTCCAGACTTCACCTTCTCCTTCTCCTTCTTCTGCTTCTTCTGCTTCACCCTCCAGACTTCACCTTCTCCTTCTCCTTCTTCTGCTTCTTCTGCTGCGCCCTCCAGACTTCACCTTCTCCTTCTCCTTCTTCTGCTTCTTCTGCTTCACCCTCCTGACTTCACCTTCTCCTTCTCCTTCTTCTACTTCTTCTGCTTCACCCCCCTGACTTCACCTGCTCCTTCTCCTTCTTCTGCTTCTTCTGATTCACCCTCCTAACTTTACCTTCTCCTTCTCCTTCTTCTGCTTCTTCTGATTCACCCTCCTGACTTCACCTTCTCCTTCTCCTTCTTCTACTTCTTCTGATTCACCCTCCAGACTTCACCTTCTCCTTCTCCTTCTTATACTTCTTCAGATTCACCCTCCAGTCTTCACCTTCTCCTTCTCCTTCTTCTGTTTCTTCTGCTTCACCCTCCAGACTTCACCTTCTTCTTCTCTTTCTTCTGCTTCTTCTGATTGACCCTCCAGACTTCACCTTCTCCTTCTCCTTCTTCTGATTCTTCTGATTCACTCTCCAGACTTCACCTTCTCCTTCTCCTTCTTCTGCTTCTTCTGATTCACCCTCCTGACTTCACCTTCTCCTTCTCCTTCTTCTACTTCTTCTGATTCACCCTCCCGACTTCACCTTCTCCTTCTCCTTCTTCTACTTCTTCTGCTTCACCCTCCAGACTTCACCTTCTCCTTCTCCTTCTTCTACTTCTTCTGATTCACCCTCCAGACTTCACCTTCTCCTTCTACTTCTTCTGCTTCTTCTGATTCACCCTCCAGACTTCACCTTCTCCTTCTCCTTATTCTGCTTCTTCTGATTCACCCTCCAGACTTCACCTTCTCCTTCTCCTTCTTCTGCTTCTTCTGATTCACCCTCCAGACTTCACCTTCTCCTTCTCCTTCTTCTGCTTCTTCTGATTCACCCTCCAGACTTCACCTTCTCCTTCTCCTTCTTCTGCTTCTTCTGATTCACCCTCCAGACTTCACCTTCTCCTTCTCCTTCTTCTACTCCTTCTGATTCACCCTCCAGACTTCACCTTCTCCTTCTCCTTCTTCTGCTTCTTCTGATTCACTCTCCAGACTTCACCTTCTCCTTCTCCTTATTCTGCTTCTTCTGATTCACCCTCCAGACTTCACCTTCTCCTTCTCCTTCTTCTGCTTCTTCTGATTCACCCTGCAGACTTCACCTTCTCCTTCTCCTTCTTCTGCTTCTTCTGATTCACCATCCAGACTTCACCTTCTCCTTCTCCTTCTTCTGCTTCTTCTGATTCACCCTCCAGACTTCACCTTCGCCTTCTCCTTATTCTACTTCTTCTGATTCACCCTCCAGACTTCACCTTCTCCTTCTCCTTCTTCTGCTTCTTCTGATTCACCCTCCAGACTTCACCTTCTCCTTCTCCTTCTTCTACTTCTTCTGCTTCACCCTCCAGACTACACCTTCTCCTTCTCCTTCTTCTACTTCTTCTGATTCACCCTCCAGACTTCACCTTCTCCTTCTCCTTCTTCTGCTTCTTCTGATTCACCCTCCAGACTTCACCTTCTCCTTCTCCTTATTCTGCTTCTTCTGATTCACCCTCCAGAATTCACCTTCTCCTTCTCCTTCTTCTGCTTCTTCTGATTCACCCTCCAGACTTCACCTTCTCCTTCTCCTTCTTCTGCTTCTTCTGATTCACCCTCCAGACTTCACCTTCTCCTTCTCCTTCTTCTACTTCTTCTGATTCACCCTCCAGACTTCACCTTCTCCTTCTCCTTCTTCTGCTTCTTCTGATTCACCCTCCTGACTTCACCTTCTCCTTCTCCTTCTTCTAAATCTTCTGATTCACCCTCCTGACTTCACCTTCTCCTTCTCCTTCTTCTACTTCTTCTGCTTCACCCTCCAGACTTCACCTTCTCCTTCTCCTTCTTCTACTTCTTCTGATTCACCCTCCTGACTTCACCTTCTCCTTCTCCTCCTTCTACTTCTTCTGATTCACCCTCCAGACTTCACCTTCTCCTTCTCCTTCTTCTGCTTCTTCTGCTTCACCCTCCAGACTTCACCTTCTCCTTCTCCTTCTTCTGCTTCTTCTGATTCGCCCTCCAGACATCACCTTCTCCTTCTCCTTCTTCTGCTTCTTCTGCTTCACCCTCCAGACTTCACCTTCTCCTTCTCCTCCTTCTGCTTCTTCTGCTTCACGCTCCTGACTTCACCTTCTCCTTCTCCTTCTTCTACTTCTTCTGATTCACCCTCCAGACTTCACCTTCTCCTTCTCCTTCTTCTGCTTCTTCTGCTTCACCCTCCAGACTTCACCTTCTCCTTCTCCTTCTTCTGCTTCTTCTGCTGCGCCCTCCAGACTTCACCTTCTCCTTCTCCTTCTTCTGCTTCTTCTGCTTCACCCTCCTGACTTCACCTTCTCCTTCTCCTTCTTCTACTTCTTCTGTTTCACCCCCCTGACTTCACCTGCTCCTTCTCCTTCTTCTGCTTCTTCGGATTCACCCTCCTAACTTTACCTTCTCCTTCTCCTTCTTCTGCTTCTTCTGATTCACCCTCCTGACTTCACCTTCTCCTTCTCCTTCTTCTGCTTCTTCTAATTCACCCTCCAGACTTCACCTTCTCCTTCTCCTTCTTCTGCTTCTTGTGATTCACCCTCCAGACTTCACCTTCTCCTTCTCCTTCTTCTGCTTCTTCTGATTGACCCTCCAGACCTCACCTTCTCCTTCTCCTTCTTCTACTTCTTCTGATTCACCCTCCAGACTTCATCTTCTCCTTCTCCTTCTTCTGCTTCTTCTGATTCACCCTCCAGACTTCACCTTCTCCTTCTCCTTCTTCTGCTTCTTCTGATTCACACTCCAGACTTCACCTTCTCCTTCTCCTTCTTCTACTTCTTCTGATTCACCCTCCTGACTTCACCTTCTCCTTCTCCTTCTTCTGCTTCTTCTGCTTCACCCTCCAGACTTCACCTTCTCCTGCTCCTTCTTCTGCTTCTTCTGCTTCACCCTCCAGACTTCACCTTCTCCTTCTCCTTCTTCTGCTTCTTCTGCTTCACCCTCCTGACTTCACCTTCTCCTTCTCCTCCTTCTACTTCTTCTGATTCACCCTCCAGACTTCACCTTCTCCTTCTCCTTCTTCTGCTTCTTCTGCTTCACCCTCCAGACTTCACCTTCTCCTTCTCCTTCTTCTGCTTCTTCTGCTTCGCCCTCCAGACTTCACCTTCTCCTTCTCCATCTTCTGCTTCTTCTGCTTCACTCTCCTGACTTCACCTTCTCCTTCTCCTTCTTCTACTTCTTCTGATTCACCCTCCAGACTTCACCTTCTCCTTCTCCTTCTTCTGCTTCTTCTGCTTCACCCTCCAGACTTCAGCTTCTCCTTCTCCTTCTTCTGCTTCTTCTGCTGCGCCCTCCAGACTTCACCTTCTCCTTCTCCTTCTTCTGCTTCTTCTGCTTCACCGTCCTGACTTCACCTTCTCCTTCTCCTTCTTCTACTTCTTCTGCTTCACCCCCCTGACTTCACCTGCTCCTTCTCCTTCTTCTGCTTCTTCTGATTCACCCTCCTAACTTCACCTTCTCCTTCTCCTTCTTCTGCTTCTTCTGATTCCCCCTCCTGACTTCACCTTCTCCTTCTCCTTCTTCTGCTTCTTCTGATTCACCCTCCAGACTTCTCCTTCTCCTTCTCCTTCTTCTGCTTCTTCTGTTTCACCCTCCAGACTTCACCTTCTCCTTCTCCTTCTTCTGCTTCTTCTGATTCACCCTCCAGACTTCACCTTCTCCTTCTCCTTCTTCTGCTTCTTCTGATTCACCCTTCAAACTTCACCTTCTCCTTCTCCTTCTTCTACTTCTTCTGATTCACCCTCCAGACTTCACCTTCTCCTTCTCCTTCTTCTGCTTCTTCTGCTTCACCCTCCAGACTTCACCTTCTCCTTCTCCTTCTTCTGCTTCTTCTGATTCGCCCTCCAGACATCACCTTCTCCTTCTCCTTCTTCTGCTTCTTCTGCTTCACCCTCCAGACTTCACCTTCTCCTTCTCCTCCTTCTGCTTCTTCTGCTTCACTCTCCTGACTTCACCTTCTCCTTCTCCTTCTTCTACTTCTTCTGATTCACCCTCCAGACTTCACCTTCTCCTTCTCCTTCTTCTGCTTCTTCTGCTTCACCCTCCAGACTTCACCTTCTCCTTCTCCTTCTTCTGCTTCTTCTGCTGCGCCCTCCAGACTTCACCTTCTCCTTCTCCTTCTTCTGCTTCTTCTGCTTCACCCTCCTGACTTCACCTTCTCCTTCTCCTTCTTCTACTTCTTCTGTTTCACCCCCCTGACTTCACCTGCTCCTTCTCCTTCTTCTGCTTCTTCGGATTCACCCTCCTAACTTTACCTTCTCCTTCTCCTTCTTCTGCTTCTTCTGATTCACCCTCCTGACTTCACCTTCTCCTTCTCCTTCTTCTGCTTCTTCTAATTCACCCTCCAGACTTCACCTTCTCCTTCTCCTTCTTCTGCTTCTTGTGATTCACCCTCCAGACTTCACCTTCTCCTT
This sequence comes from Somniosus microcephalus, assembly GCF_052327205.1. Lineage (NCBI taxonomy): Eukaryota > Metazoa > Chordata > Chondrichthyes > Squaliformes > Somniosidae > Somniosus > Somniosus microcephalus. The sequence continues at coordinate 602,525 of NW_028225199.1, read as the reverse complement.
CTCCTTCTTCTGCTTCTTCTGATTGACCCTCCAGACCTCACCTTCTCCTTCTCCTTCTTCTACTTCTTCTGATTCACCCTCCAGACTTCATCTTCTCCTTCTCCTTCTTCTGCTTCTTCTGATTCACCCTCCAGACTTCACCTTCTCCTTCTCCTTCTTCTGCTTCTTCTGATTCACACTCCAGACTTCACCTTCTCCTTCTCCTTCTTCTACTTCTTCTGATTCACCCTCCTGACTTCACCTTCTCCTTCTCCTTCTTCTGCTTCTTCTGCTTCACCCTCCAGACTTCACCTTCTCCTGCTCCTTCTTCTGCTTCTTCTGCTTCACCCTCCAGACTTCACCTTCTCCTTCTCCTTCTTCTGCTTCTTCTGCTTCACCCTCCTGACTTCACCTTCTCCTTCTCCTCCTTCTACTTCTTCTGATTCACCCTCCAGACTTCACCTTCTCCTTCTCCTTCTTCTGCTTCTTCTGCTTCACCCTCCAGACTTCACCTTCTCCTTCTCCTTCTTCTGCTTCTTCTGCTTCGCCCTCCAGACTTCACCTTCTCCTTCTCCATCTTCTGCTTCTTCTGCTTCACTCTCCTGACTTCACCTTCTCCTTCTCCTTCTTCTACTTCTTCTGATTCACCCTCCAGACTTCACCTTCTCCTTCTCCTTCTTCTGCTTCTTCTGCTTCACCCTCCAGACTTCAGCTTCTCCTTCTCCTTCTTCTGCTTCTTCTGCTGCGCCCTCCAGACTTCACCTTCTCCTTCTCCGTCTTCTGCTTCTTCTGCTTCACCGTCCTGACTTCACCTTCTCCTTCTCCTTCTTCTACTTCTTCTGCTTCACCCCCCTGACTTCACCTGCTCCTTCTCCTTCTTCTGCTTCTTCTGATTCACCCTCCTAACTTCACCTTCTCCTTCTCCTTCTTCTGCTTCTTCTGATTCCCCCTCCTGACTTCACCTTCTCCTTCTCCTTCTTCTGCTTCTTCTGATTCACCCTCCAGACTTCTCCTTCTCCTTCTCCTTCTTCTGCTTCTTCTGTTTCACCCTCCAGACTTCACCTTCTCCTTCTCCTTCTTCTGCTTCTTCTGATTCACCCTCCAGACTTCACCTTCTCCTTCTCCTTCTTCTGCTTCTTCTGATTCACCCTCCAAACTTCACCTTCTCCTTCTCCTTCTTCTACTTCTTCTGATTCACCCTCCAGTCTTCCCCTTCTCCTTCTCCTTCTTCTACTTCTTCAGATTCACCCTCCAGTCTTCACCTTCTCCTTCTCCTTCTTCTGTTTCTTCTGCTTCACCCTCCAGACTTCACCTTCTCCTTCTCTTTCTTCTGCTTCTTCTGATTCACCCTCCAGACTTCACCTTCTCCTTCTCCTTCTTCTGATTCTTCTGATTCACCCTCCAAACTTCACCTTCTCCTTCTCCTTCTTCTGCTTCTTCTGATTCACCCTCCAGACTTCACCTTCTCCTTCTCCTTCTTCTTCTTCTTCTGATTCACCCTCCAGACTTCATCTTCTCCTTCTCCTTCTTCTGCTTCTTCTGATTCACCCTGCAGACTTCACCTTCTCCTTCTCCTTCTTCTGCTTCTTCTGATTCACCCTCCAGACTTCACCTTCTCCTTCTCCTTCTTCTACTTCTTCTGATTCACCCTCCAGACTTCACCTTCTCCTTCTCCTTCTTCTACTTCTTCAGATTCACCCTCCAGTCTTCACCTTCTCCTTCTCCTTCTTCTGTTTCTTCTGCTTCACCCTCCAGACTTCACCTTCTCCTTCTCTTTCTTCTGCTTCTTCTGATTCACCCTCCAGACTTCACCTTCTCCTTCTCCTTCTTCTGATTCTTCTGATTCACCCTCCAGACTTCACCTTCTCCTTCTCCTTCTACTGCTTCTTCTGATTCACCCTCCTGACTTCACCTTCTCCTTCTCCTTCTTCTACTTCTTCTGATTCACCCTCCTGACTTCACCTTCTCCTTCTCCTTCTTCTACTTCTTCTGCTTCACCCTCCAGACTTCACCTTCTCCTTCTCCTTCTTCTACTTCTTCTGATTCACCCTCCAGACTTCACCTTCTCCTTCTCCTTATTCTGCTTCTTCTGTTTCACCCTCCAGACTTCACCTTCTCCTTCTCCTTCTTCTGCTTCTTCTGATTCACCCTCCAGACTTCACCTTCTCCTTCTCCTTCTTCTGCTTCTTCTGATTCACCCTCCAGACTTCACCTTCTCCTTCTCCTTCTTCTACTTCTTCTGATTCACCCTCCAGACTTCACCTTCTCCTTCTCCTTCTTCTGCTTCTTCTGATTCACCCTCCAGACTTCACCTTCTCCTTCTCCTTCGTCGACTTCTACTGAGTCACCCTCCAGACTACACCTTCTCCTTCTCCTTCTTCTACTTCTTCTGATTCACCCTCCAGACTTCACCTTCTCCTTCTCCTTCTTCTGTTTCTTCTGATTCACCCTCCAGACTTCACCTTCTCCTTCTCCTTCTTCTACTTCTTCTGATTCACCCTCCAGACTTCACCTTCTCCTTCTCCTTCTTCTACTTCTTCTGATTCACCCTCCAGACTTCACCTTCTCCTTCTCCTTCTTCTACTTCTTCTGCTTCTCCCTCCAGACTTCACCTTCTCCTTCTCCTTCTTCTGCTTCTTCTGATTCACCCTCCAGACTTCACCTTCTCCTTCTCCTTATTCTGCTTCTTCTGATTCACCCTCCAGAATTCACCTTCTCCTTCTCCTTCTTCTGCTTCTTCTGATTCACCCTCCAGACTTCACCTTCTCCTTCTCCTTCTTCTGCTTCTTCTGATTCACCCTCCAGACTTCACCTTCTCCTTCTCCTTCTTCTACTTCTTCTGATTCACCCTCCAGACTTCACCTTCTCCTTCTCCTTCTTCTGCTTCTTCTGATTCACCCTCCTGACTTCACCTTCTCCTTCTCCTTCTTCTAAATCTTCTGATTCACCCTCCTGACTTCACCTTCTCCTTCTCCTTCTTCTACTTCTTCTGCTTCACCCTCCAGACTTCACCTTCTCCTTCTCCTTCTTCTACTTCTTCTGATTCACCCTCCTGACTTCACCTTCTCCTTCTCCTTCTTCTACTTCTTCTGATTCGCCCTCCAGACATCACCTTCTCCTTCTCCTTCTTCTGCTTCTTCTGCTTCACCCTCCAGACTTCACCTTCTCCTTCTGCTCCTTCTGCTTCTTCTGCTTCACTCTCCTGACTTCACCTTCTCCTTCTCCTTCTTCTACTTCTTCTGATTCACCCTCCAGACTTCACCTTCTCCTTCTCCTTCTTCTGCTTCTTCTGCTTCACCCTCCAGACTTCACCTTCTCCTTCTCCTTCTTCTGCTTCTTCTGCTGCGCCCTCCAGACTTCACCTTCTCCTTCTCCTTCTTCTGCTTCTTCTGCTTCACCCTCCTGACTTCACCTTCTCCTTCTCCTTCTTCTACTTCTTCTGTTTCACCCCCCTGACTTCACCTGCTCCTTCTCCTTCTTCTGCTTCTTCTGATTCACCCTCCTAACTTTACCTTCTCCTTCTCCTTCTTCTGCTTCTTCTGATTCACCCTCCTGACTTCACCTTCTCCTTCTCCTTCTTCTGCTTCTTCTAATTCACCCTCCAGACTTCACCTTCTCCTTCTCCTTCTTCTGCTTCTTCTGATTCACCCTCCAGACTTCACCTTCTCCTTCTCCTTCTTCTGCTTCTTCTGATTGACCCTCCAGACCTCACCTTCTCCTTCTCCTTCTTCTACTTCTTCTGATTCACCCTCCAGACTTCATCTTCTCCTTCTCCTTCTTCTGCTTCTTCTGATTCACCCTCCAGACTTCACCTTCTCCTTCTCTTTCTTCTGCTTCTTCTGATTCACACTCCAGACTTCACCTTCTCCTTCTCCTTCTTCTACTTCTTCTGATTCACCCTCCTGACTTCACCTTCTCCTTCTCCTTCTTCTGCTTCTTCTGCTTCACCCTCCAGACTTCACCTTCTCCTGCTCCTTCTTCTGCTTCTTCTGCTTCACCCTCCAGACTTCACCTTCTCCTTCTCCTTCTTCTGCTTCTTCTGCTTCACCCTCCTGACTTCACCTTCTCCTTCTCCTCCTTCTACTTCTTCTGATTCACCCTCCAGACTTCACCTTCTCCTTCTCCTTCTTCTGCTTCTTCTGCTTCACCCTCCAGACTTCACCTTCTCCTTCTCCTTCTTCTGCTTCTTCTGCTTCGCCCTCCAGACTTCACCTTCTCCTTCTCCATCTTCTGCTTCTTCTGCTTCACTCTCCTGACTTCACCTTCTCCTTCTCCTTCTTCTACTTCTTCTGATTCACCCTCCAGACTTCACCTTCTCCTTCTCCTTCTTCTGCTTCTTCTGCTTCACCCTCCAGACTTCAGCTTCTCCTTCTCCTTCTTCTGCTTCTTCTGCTGCGCCCTCCAGACTTCACCTTCTCCTTCTCCTTCTTCTGCTTCTTCTGCTTCACCGTCCTGACTTCACCTTCTCCTTCTCCTTCTTCTACTTCTTCTGCTTCACCCCCCTGACTTCACCTGCTCCTTCTCCTTCTTCTGCTTCTTCTGATTCACCCTCCTAACTTCACCTTCTCCTTCTCCTTCTTCTGCTTCTTCTGATTCACCCTCCTGACTTCACCTTCTCCTTCTCCTTCTTCTGCTTCTTCTGATTCACCCTCCAGACTTCTCCTTCTCCTTCTCCTTCTTCTGCTTCTTCTGTTTCCCCCTCCAGACTTTACCTTCTCCTTCTCCTTCTTCTGCTTCTTCTGATTCACCCTCCTGACTTCACCTTCTCCTTCTCCTTCTTCTGCTTCTTCTGATTCACCCTCCAAACTTCACCTTCTCCTTCTCCTTCTTCTACTTCTTCTGATTCACCCTCCAGTCTTCCCCTTCTCCTTCTCCTTCTTCTACTTCTTCAGATTCACCCTCCAGTCTTCACCTTCTCCTTCTCCTTCTTCTGTTTCTTCTGCTTCACCCTCCAGACTTCACCTTCTCCTTCTCTTTCTTCTGCTTCTTCTGATTCACCCTCCAGACTTCACCTTCTCCTTCTCCTTCTTCTGATTCTTCTGATTCACCCTCCAAACTTCACCTTCTCCTTCTCCTTCTTCTGCTTCTTCTGATTCACCCTCCAGACTTCACCTTCTCCTTCTCCTTCTTCTTCTTCTTCTGATTCACCCTCCAGACTTCATCTTCTCCTTCTCCTTCTTCTGCTTCTTCTGATTCACCCTGCAGACTTCACCTTCTCCTTCTCCTTCTTCTGCTTCTTCTGATTCACCCTCCAGACTTCACCTTCTCCTTCTCCTTCTTCTACTTCTTCTGATTCACCCTCCAGACTTCACCTTCTCCTTCTCCTTCTTCTACTTCTTCAGATTCACCCTCCAGTCTTCACCTTCTCCTTCTCCTTCTTCTGTTTCTTCTGCTTCACCCTCCAGACTTCACCTTCTCCTTCTCTTTCTTCTGCTTCTTCTGATTCACCCTCCAGACTTCACCTTCTCCTTCTCCTTCTTCTGATTCTTCTGATTCACCCTCCAGACTTCACCTTCTCCTTCTCCTTCTACTGCTTCTTCTGATTCACCCTCCTGACTTCACCTTCTCCTTCTCCTTCTTCTACTTCTTCTGATTCACCCTCCTGACTTCACCTTCTCCTTCTCCTTCTTCTACTTCTTCTGCTTCACCCTCCAGACTTCACCTTCTCCTTCTCCTTCTTCTACTTCTTCTGATTCACCCTCCAGACTTCACCTTCTCCTTCTCCTTATTCTGCTTCTTCTGTTTCACCCTCCAGACTTCACCTTCTCCTTCTCCTTCTTCTGCTTCTTCTGATTCACCCTCCAGACTTCACCTTCTCCTTCTCCTTCTTCTGCTTCTTCTGATTCACCCTCCAGACTTCACCTTCTCCTTCTCCTTCTTCTACTTCTTCTGATTCACCCTCCAGACTTCACCTTCTCCTTCTCCTTCTTCTGCTTCTTCTGATTCACCCTCCAGACTTCACCTTCTCCTTCTCCTTCGTCGACTTCTACTGAGTCACCCTCCAGACTACACCTTCTCCTTCTCCTTCTTCTACTTCTTCTGATTCACCCTCCAGACTTCACCTTCTCCTTCTCCTTCTTCTGTTTCTTCTGATTCACCCTCCAGACTTCACCTTCTCCTTCTCCTTCTTCTACTTCTTCTGATTCACCCTCCAGACTTCACCTTCTCCTTCTCCTTCTTCTACTTCTTCTGATTCACCCTCCAGACTTCACCTTCTCCTTCTCCTTCTTCTACTTCTTCTGCTTCTCCCTCCAGACTTCACCTTCTCCTTCTCCTTCTTCTGCTTCTTCTGATTCACCCTCCAGACTTCACCTTCTCCTTCTCCTTATTCTGCTTCTTCTGATTCACCCTCCAGAATTCACCTTCTCCTTCTCCTTCTTCTGCTTCTTCTGATTCACCCTCCAGACTTCACCTTCTCCTTCTCCTTCTTCTGCTTCTTCTGATTCACCCTCCAGACTTCACCTTCTCCTTCTCCTTCTTCTACTTCTTCTGATTCACCCTCCAGACTTCACCTTCTCCTTCTCCTTCTTCTGCTTCTTCTGATTCACCCTCCTGACTTCACCTTCTCCTTCTCCTTCTTCTAAATCTTCTGATTCACCCTCCTGACTTCACCTTCTCCTTCTCCTTCTTCTACTTCTTCTGCTTCACCCTCCAGACTTCACCTTCTCCTTCTCCTTCTTCTACTTCTTCTGATTCACCATCCTGACTTCACCTTCTCCTTCTCCTTCTTCTACTTCTTCTGATTCACCCTCCAGACTTCACCTTCTCCTTCTCCTTCTTCTGCTTCTTCTGCTTCACCCTCCAGACTTCACCTTCTCCTTCTCCTTCTTCTGCTTCTTCTGATTCGCCCTCCAGACATCACCTTCTCCTTCTCCTTCTTCTGCTTCTTCTGCTTCACCCTCCAGACTTCACCTTCTCCTTCTCCTCCTTCTGCTTCTTCTGCTTCACTCTCCTGACTTCACCTTCTCCTTCTCCTTCTTCTACTTCTTCTGATTCACCCTCCAGACTTCACCTTCTCCTTCTCCTTCTTCTGCTTCTTCTGCTTCACCCTCCAGACTTCACCTTCTCCTTCTCCTTCTTCTGCTTCTTCTGCTGCGCCCTCCAGACTTCACCTTCTCCTTCTCCTTCTTCTGCTTCTTCTGCTTCACCCTCCTGACTTCACCTTCTCCTTCTCCTTCTTCTACTTCTTCTGTTTCACCCCCCTGACTTCACCTGCTCCTTCTCCTTCTTCTGCTTCTTCTGATTCACCCTCCTAACTTTACCTTCTCCTTCTCCTTCTTCTGCTTCTTCTGATTCACCCTCCTGACTTCACCTTCTCCTTCTCCTTCTTCTGCTTCTTCTAATTCACCCTCCAGACTTCACCTTCTCCTTCTCCTTCTTCTGCTTCTTCTGATTCACCCTCCAGACTTCACCTTCTCCTTCTCCTTCTTCTGCTTCTTCTGATTGACCCTCCAGACCTCACCTTCTCCTTCTCCTTCTTCTACTTCTTCTGATTCACCCTCCAGACTTCATCTTCTCCTTCTCCTTCTTCTGCTTCTTCTGATTCACCCTCCAGACTTCACCTTCTCCTTCTCCTTCTTCTGCTTCTTCTGATTCACACTCCAGACTTCACCTTCTCCTTCTCCTTCTTCTACTTCTTCTGATTCACCCTCCTGACTTCACCTTCTCCTTCTCCTTCTTCTGCTTCTTCTGCTTCACCCTCCAGACTTCACCTTCTCCTGCTCCTTCTTCTGCTTCTTCTGCTTCACCCTCCAGACTTCACCTTCTCCTTCTCCTTCTTCTGCTTCTTCTGCTTCACCCTCCTGACTTCACCTTCTCCTTCTCCTCCTTCTACTTCTTCTGATTCACCCTCCAGACTTCACCTTCTCCTTCTCCTTCTTCTGCTTCTTCTGCTTCACCCTCCAGACTTCACCTTCTCCTTCTCCTTCTTCTGCTTCTTCTGCTTCGCCCTCCAGACTTCACCTTCTCCTTCTCCATCTTCTGCTTCTTCTGCTTCACTCTCCTGACTTCACCTTCTCCTTCTCCTTCTTCTACTTCTTCTGATTCACCCTCCAGACTTCACCTTCTCCTTCTCCTTCTTCTGCTTCTTCTGCTTCACCCTCCAGACTTCAGCTTCTCCTTCTCCTTCTTCTGCTTCTTCTGCTGCGCCCTCCAGACTTCACCTTCTCCTTCTCCTTCTTCTGCTTCTTCTGCTTCACCGTCCTGACTTCACCTTCTCCTTCTCCTTCTTCTACTTCTTCTGCTTCACCCCCCTGACTTCACCTGCTCCTTCTCCTTCTTCTGCTTCTTCTGATTCACCCTCCTAACTTCACCTTCTCCTTCTCCTTCTTCTGCTTCTTCTGATTCACCCTCCTGACTTCACCTTCTCCTTCTCCTTCTTCTGCTTCTTCTGATTCACCCTCCAGACTTCTCCTTCTCCTTCTCCTTCTTCTGCTTCTTCTGTTTCACCCTCCAGACTTCACCTTCTCCTTCTCCTTCTTCTGCTTCTTCTGATTCACCCTCCAGACTTCACCTTCTCCTTCTCCTTCTTCTGCTTCTTCTGATTCACCCTCCAAACTTCACCTTCTCCTTCTCCTTCTTCTACTTCTTCTGATTCACCCTCCAGTCTTCCCCTTCTCCTTCTCCTTCTTCTACTTCTTCAGATTCACCCTCCAGTCTTCACCTTCTCCTTCTCCTTCTTCTGTTTCTTCTGCTTCACCCTCCAGACTTCACCTTCTCCTTCTCTTTCTTCTGCTTCTTCTGATTCACCCTCCAGACTTCACCTTCTCCTTCTCCTTCTTCTGATTCTTCTGATTCAACCTCCAAACTTCACCTTCTCCTTCTCCTTCTTCTGCTTCTTCTGATTCACCCTCCAGACTTCACCTTCTCCTTCTCCTTCTTCTTCTTCTTCTGATTCACCCTCCAGACTTCATCTTCTCCTTCTCCTTCTTCTGCTTCTTCTGATTCACCCTGCAGACTTCACCTTCTCCTTCTCCTTCTTCTGCTTCTTCTGATTCACCCTCCAGACTTCACCTTCTCCTTCTCCTTCTTCTACTTCTTCTGATTCACCCTCCAGACTTCACCTTCTCCTTCTCCTTCTTCTACTTCTTCAGATTCACCCTCCAGTCTTCACCTTCTCCTTCTCCTTCTTCTGTTTCTTCTGCTTCACCCTCCAGACTTCACCTTCTCCTTCTCTTTCTTCTGCTTCTTCTGATTCACCCTCCAGACTTCACCTTCTCCTTCTCCTTCTTCTGATTCTTCTGATTCACCCTCCAGACTTCACCTTCTCCTTCTCCTTCTACTGCTTCTTCTGATTCACCCTCCTGACTTCACCTTCTCCTTCTCCTTCTTCTACTTCTTCTGATTCACCCTCCTGACTTCACCTTCTCCTTCTCCTTCTTCTACTTCTTCTGCTTCACCCTCCAGACTTCACCTTCTCCTTCTCCTTCTTCTACTTCTTCTGATTCACCCTCCAGACTTCACCTTCTCCTTCTCCTTCTTTTGCTTCTTCTGCTTCACACTCCAGACTTCACCTTCTCCTTCTCCTTCTTCTGCTTCTTCTGATTCACCCTCCTTACTTCACCTTCTCCTTCTCCTTCTTCTGCTTCTTCTGATTCACCCTCCTGACTTCACCTTCTCCTTCTCCTTATTCTGCTTCTTCTGTTTCACCCTCCAGACTTCACCTTCTCCTTCTCCTTCTTCTGCTTCTTCTGATTCACCCTCCAGACTTCACCTTCTCCTTCTCCTTCTTCTGCTTCTTCTGATTCACCCTCCAGACTTCACCTTCTCCTTCTCCTTCTTCTACTTCTTCTGATTCACCCTCCAGACTTCACCTTCTCCTTCTCCTTCTTCTGCTTCTTCTGATTCACCCTCCAGACTTCACCTTCTCCTTCTCCTTCGTCGACTTCTACTGAGTCACCCTCCAGACTACACCTTCTCCTTCTCCTTCTTCTACTTCTTCTGATTCACCCTCCAGACTTCACCTTCTCCTTCTCCTTCTTCTGTTTCTTCTGATTCACCCTCCAGACTTCACCTTCTCCTTCTCCTTCTTCTACTTCTTCTGATTCACCCTCCAGACTTCACCTTCTCCTTCTCCTTCTTCTACTTCTTCTGATTCACCCTCCAGACTTCACCTTCTCCTTCTCCTTCTTCTACTTCTTCTGCTTCTCCCTCCAGACTTCACCTTCTCCTTCACCTTCTTCTGCTTCTTCTGATTCACCCTCCAGACTTCACCTTCTCATTCTCCTTCTTCTACTTCTTCTGATTCACCCTCCAGACTTCACCTTCTCCTTCTCCTTCTTCTACTTCTTCTGATTCACCCTCCAGACTTCACCTTCTCCTTCTCCTTCTTCTACTTCTTCCGATTCACCCTCCTGACTTCACCTTCTCCTTCTCCTTCTTCTGCTTCTTCTGCTTCTCCCTCCTGACTTCACCTTCTCCTTCTCCTTCTTCTACTTCTTCTGATTCACCCTCCAGACTTCACCTTCTCCTTCTCCTTCTTCTGCTTCTTCTGCTTCACCCTCCAGACTTCACCTTCTCCTTCTCCTTCTTCTGCTTCTTCTGCTTCGCCCTCCAGACATCACCTTCTCCTTCTCCTTCTTCTGCTTCTTCTGCTTCACCCTCCAGACTTCACCTTCTCCTTCTCCTTCTTCTGCTTCTTCTGCTTCACTCTCCTGACTTCACCTTCTCCTTCACCTTCTTCTACTTCTTCTGATTCACCCTCCAGACTTCACCTTCTCCTTCTCCTTCTTCTGCTTCTTCTGCTGCGCCCTCCAGACTTCACCTTCTCCTTCTCCTTCTTCTGCTTCTTCTGCTTCACCCTCCTGACTTCACCTTCTCCTTCTCCTTCTTCTACTTCTTCTGCTTCACCCCCCTGACTTCACCTGCTCCTTCTCCTTCTTCTGCTTCTTCTGATTCACCCTCCTAACTTTACCTTCTCCTTCTCCTTCTTCTGCTTCTTCTGATTCACCCTCCTGACTTCACCTTCTCCTTCTCCTTCTTCTGCTTCTTCTAATTCACCCTCCAGACTTCACCTTCTCCTTCTCCTTCTTCTGTTTCTTCTGATTCACCCTCCAGACTTCACCTTCTCCTTCTCCTTCTTCTACTTCTTCTGATTCACCCTCCAGACTTCACCTTCTCCTTCTCCTTCTTCTACTTCTTCTGATTCACCCTCCAGACTTCACCTTCTCCTTCTCCTTCTTCTACTTCTTCCGATTCACCCTCCTGACTTCACCTTCTCCTTCTCCTTCTTCTGCTTCTTCTGCTTCTCCCTCCTGACTTCACCTTCTCCTTCTCCTTCTTCTACTTCTTCTGATTCACCCTCCAGACTTCACCTTCTCCTTCTCCTTCTTCTGCTTCTTCTGCTTCACCCTCCAGACTTCACCTTCTCCTTCTCCTTCTTCTGCTTCTTCTGCTTCGCCCTCCAGACATCACCTTCTCCTTCTCCTTCTTCTGCTTCTTCTGCTTCACCCTCCAGACTTCACCTTCTCCTTCTCCTTCTTCTGCTTCTTCTGCTTCACTCTCCTGACTTCACCTTCTCCTTCACCTTCTTCTACTTCTTCTGATTCACCCTCCAGACTTCACCTTCTCCTTCTCCTTCTTCTGCTTCTTCTGCTGCGCCCTCCAGACTTCACCTTCTCCTTCTCCTTCTTCTGCTTCGTCTGCTTCACCCTCCTGACTTCACCTTCTCCTTCTCCTTCTTCTACTTCTTCTGCTTCACCCCCCTGACTTCACCTGCTCCTTCTCCTTCTTCTGCTTCTTCTGATTCACCCTCCTAACTTTACCTTCTCCTTCTCCTTCTTCTGCTTCTTCTGATTCACCCTCCTGACTTCACCTTCTCCTTCTCCTTCTTCTGCTTCTTCTAATTCACCCTCCAGACTTCACCTTCTCCTTGTCCTTCTTCTGCTTCTTCTGATTCACCCTCCAGACTTCACCTTCTCCTTCTCCTTCTTCTGCTTCTTCTGATTGACCCTCCAGACCTCACCTTCTCCTTCTCCTTCTTCTACTTCTTCTGATTCACCCTCCAGACTTCATCTTCTCCTTCTCCTTCTTCTGCTTCTTCTGATTCACCCTCCAGACTTCACCTTCTCCTTCTCCTTCTTCTGCTTCTTCTGATTCACCCTCCAGACTTCACCTTCTCCTTCTCCTTCTTCTACTTCTTCTGATTCACCATCCTGACTTCACCTTCTCCTTCTCCTTCTTCTGCTTCTTCTGCTTCACCCTCCAGACTTCAACTTCTCCTGCTCCTTTTTCTGCTTCTTCTGCTTCACCCTCCAGACTTCACCTTCTCCTTCTCCTTCTTCTGCTTCTTCTGCTTCACCCTCCAGACTTCACCTTCTCCTTCTCCTTCTTCTGCTTCTTCTGCTTCGCCCTCCAGACTTCACCTTCTCCTTCTCCATCTTCTGCTTCTTCTGCTTCACTCTCCTGACTTCACCTTCTCCTTCTCCTTCTTCTACTTCTTCTGATTCACCCTCCAGACTTCACCTTCTCCTTCTCCTTCTTCTGCTTCTTCTGCTTCACCCTCCAGACTTCAGCTTCTCCTTCTCCTTCTTCTGCTTCTTCTGCTGCGCCCTCCAGACTTCACCTTCTCCTTCTCCTTCTTCTGCTTCTTCTGCTTCACCGTCCTGACTTCACCTTCTCCTTCTCCTTCTTCTACTTCTTCTGCTTCACCCCCCTGACTTCACCTGCTCCTTCTCCTTCTTCTGCTTCTTCTGATTCACCCTCCTAACTACACCTTCTCCTTCTCCTTCTTCTGCTTCTTCTGATTCACCCTCCTGACTTCACCTTCTCCTTCTCCTTCTTCTGCTTCTTCTGATTCACCCTCCAGACTTCACCTTCTCCTTCTCCTTCTTCTGCTTCTTCTGATTCACCCTCCAGACTTCACCTTCTCCTTCTCCTCCTTCTGCTTCTTCTGATTCACCCTCCAGACTTCATCTTCTCCTTCTCCTTCTTCTGCTTCTTCTGATTCACCCTCCAGACTTCACCTTCTCCTTCTCCTTCTTCTGCTTCTTCTGATTCACCCTCCAGACTTCACCTTCTCCTTCTCCTTCTTCTACTTCTTCTGATTCACCCTCCAGACTTCACCTTCTCCTTCTCCTTCTTATACTTCTTCAGATTCACCCTCCAGTCTTCACCTTCTCCTTCTCCTTCTTCTGTTTCTTCTGCTTCACCCTCCAGACTTCGCCTTCTTCTTCTCTTTCTTCTGCTTCTTCTGATTCACCCTCCAGACTTCACCTTCTCCTTCTCCTTCTTCTGATTCTTCTGATTCACCCTCCAGACTTCACCTTCTCCTTCTCCTTCTTCTGCTTCTTCTGATTCACCCACCTGACTTCACCTTCTCCTTCTCCTTCTTCTACTTCTTCTGATTCACCCTCCTGACTTCACCTTCTCCTTCTCCTTCTTCTACTTCTTCTGCTTCACCCTCCAGACTTCACCTTCTCCTTCTCCTTCTTCTACTTCTTCTGATTCACCCTCCAGACTTCACCTTCTCCTTCTCCTTCTTCTGCTTCTTCTGATTCACCCTCCAGACTTCACCTTCTCCTTCTCCTTATTCTGCTTCTTCTGATTCACCCTCCAGACTTCACCTTCTCCTTCTCCTTCTTCTGCTTCTTCTGATTCACCCTCCAGACTTCACCTTCTCCTTCTCCTTCTTCTGCTTCTTCTGATTCACCCTCCAGACTTCACCTTCTGCTTCTCCTTCTTCTGCTTCTTCTGATTCACCCTCCAGACTTCACCTTCTCCTTCTCCTTCTTCTACTCCTTCTGATTCACCCTCCAGACTTTACCTTCTCCTTCTCCTTCTTCTGCTTCTTCTGATTCACCCTCCAGACTTCACCTTCTCCTTCTCCTTATTCTGCTTCTTCTGATTCACCCTCCAGACTTCACCTTCTCCTTCTCCTTCTTCTGCTTCTTCTGATTCACCCTGCAGACTTCACCTTCTCCTTCTCCTTCTTCTGCTTCTTCTGATTCACCCTCCAGACTTCACCTTCTCCTTCTCCTTCTTCTGCTTCTTCTGATTCACCCTCCAGACTTCACCTTCTCCTTCTCCTTCTTCTACTTCTTCTGATTCACCCTCCAGACTTCACCTTCTCCTTCTTCTGCTTCTTCTGATTCACCCTCCAGACTTCACCTTCTCCTTCTCCTTCTTCTACTTCTTCTGCTTCACCCTCCAGACTACACCTTCTCCTTCTCCTTCTTCTACTTCTTATGATTCACCCTCCAGACTTCACCTTCTGCTTCTCCTTCTTCAGCTTCTTCTGATTCACCCTCCAGACTTCACCTTCTCCTTCTCCTTATTCTGCTTCTTCTGATTCACCCTCCAGACTTCACCTTCTCCTTCTCCTTCTTCTGCTTCTTCTGATTCACCCTCCAGACTTCACCTTCTCCTTCTCCTCCTTCTGCTTCTTCTGATTCACCCTCCAGACTTCACCTTCTCCCTCTCCTTCTTCTACTTCTTCTGATTCACCCTCCAGACTTCACCTTCTCCTTCTCCTTCTTCTGCTTCTTCTGATTCACCCTCCTGACTTCACCTTCTCCTTCTCCTTCTTCTACATCTTCTGATTCACCCTCCTGACTTCACCTTCTCCTTCTCCTTCTTCTACTTCTTCTGCTTCACCCTCCAGACTTCACCTTCTCCTTCTTCTTCTTCTACTTCTTCTGATTCACCCTCCAGACTTCACCTTCTCCTTCTCCTTCTTCTACTTCTTCTGATTCACCCTCCAGACTTCACCTTCTCCTTATCCTTCTTCTACTTCTTCTGATTCACCCTCCAGACTTCACCTTCTCCTTCTCCTTCTTCTGCTTCTTCTGTTTCACCCTCCAGACTTCACCTTCTCCTTCTCCTTATTCTGCTTCTTCTGAATCACCCTCCAGACTTCACCTTCTCCTTCTTCTGCTTCTTCTGATTCACCCTCCAGACTTCACCTTCTCCTTCTCCTTCTTCTGCTTCTTCTGATTCACCCTCCAGACTTCACCTTCTCCTTCTCCTTCTTCTACTTCTTCTGATTCACCCTCCAGACTTCACCTTCTCCTTCTCCTTCGTCTACTTCTTCTGATTCACCCTCCAGACTTCACCTTCTCCTTCTCTTTCTTCTGCTTCTTCTGATTCACCCTCCAGACTTCACCTTCTCCTTCTCCTTCTTCTACTTCTTCTGATTCACCCTCCAGACTTCACCTTCTCCTTCTCTTTCTTCTGCTTCTTCTGATTCACCCTCCAGACTTCACCTTCTCCTTCTCCTTCTTCTGATTCTTCTGCTTCACCCTCCAGACTTCACCTTCTCCTTCTCCTTCTTCTGCTTCGTCTGCTTCACTCTCCTGACTTCACCTTCTCCTTCACCTTCTTCTACGTCTTCTGATTCACCCTCCAGACTTCTCCTTCTCCTTCTCCTTCTTCTGCTTCTTCTGCTTCACCCTCCAGACTTCACCTTCTCCTTCTCCTTCTTCTGCTTCTTCTGCTTCACCCTCCTGACTTCACCTTCTCCTTCTCCTTCTTCTACTTCTTCTGCTTCACCCCCCTGACTTCACCTGCTCCTTCTCCTTCTTCTGCTTCTTCTGATTCACCCTCCTAACTTTACCTTCTCCTTCTCCTTCTTCTGCTTCTTCTGATTCACCCTCCTGACTTCACCTTCTCCTTCTCCTTCTTCTGCTTCTTCTAATTCACCCTCCAGACTTCACCTTCTCCTTGTCCTTCTTCTGCTTCTTCTGATTCACCCTCCAGACTTCACCTTCTCCTTCTCCTTCTTCTGCTTCTTCTGATTGACCCTCCAGACCTCACCTTCTCCTTCTCCTTCTTCTACTTCTTCTGATTCACCCTCCAGACTTCATCTTCTCCTTCTCCTTCTTCTGCTTCTTCTGATTCCCCCTCCAGACTTCACCTTCTCCTACTCCTTCTTCTGCTTCTTCTGATTCACCCTCCAGACTTCACCTTCTCCTTCTCCTTCTTCTAATTCTTCTGATTCACCCTCCTGACTTCACCTTCTCCTTCTTCTGCTTCTTCTGCTTCACCCTCCAGACTTCACCTTCTCCTGCTCCTTCTTCTGCTTCTTCTGCTTCACCCTCCAGACTTCACCTTCTCCTTCTCCTTCTTCTGCTTCTTCTGCTTCACCCTCCTGACTTCACCTTCTCCTTCTCCTTCTTCTACTTCTTCTGATTCACCCTCCAGATTCCACCTTCTCCTTCTCCTTCTTCTGCTTCTTCTGCTTCACCCTCCAGACTTCACCTTCTCCTTCTCCTTCTTCTGCTTCTTCTGCTTCGCCCTCCAGACTTCACCTTCTCCTTCTCCATCTTCTGCTTCTTCTGCTTCACTCTCCTGACTTCAGCTTCTCCTTCTCCTTCTTCTGCTTCTTCTGATTCACCCTCCAGACTTCACCTTCTCCTTCTCCTTCTTCTGCTTCTTCTGCTTCACCCTCCAGACTTCAGCTTCTCCTTCTCCTTCTTCTGCTTCTTCTGCTGCGCCCTCCAGACTACACCTTCTCCTTCTCCTTCTTCTGCTTCTTCTGCTTCACCGTCCTGACTTCACCTTCTCCTTCTCCTTCTTCTACTTCTTCTGCTTCACCCCCCTGACTTCACCAGCTCCTTCTCCTTCTTCTGCTTCTTCTGATTCACCCTCCCAACTACACCTTCTCCTTCTCCTTCTTTTGCTTCTTCTGATTCACCCTCCTGACTTCACCTTCTCCTTCTCCTTCTTCTGCTTCTTCTGATTCACCCTCCAGACTTCACCTTCTCCTTCTCCTTCTTCTGCTTCTTCTGATTCACCCTCCAGTCTTCATCTTCTCCTTCTCTTTCTTCTGCTTCTTCTGATTCACCCTCCAGACTTCACCTTCTCCTTCTCCTTCTTCTGCTTCTTCTGATTCACCCTCCAGACTTCACCTTCTCCTTCTCCTTCTTCTACTTCTTCTGATTCACCCTCCAGACTTCACCTTCTCCTTCTCCTTCTTATACTTCTTCAGATTCACCCTCCAGTCTTCACCTTCTCCTTCTCCTTCTTCTGTTTCTTCTGCTTCACCCTCCAGACTTCACCTTCTTCTTCTCTTTCTTCTGCTTCTTCTGATTCACCCTTCAGACTTCACCTTCTCCTTCTCCTTCTTCTGATTCTTCTGATTCACCCTCCAGACTTCACCTTCTCCTTCTCCTTCTTCTGCTTCTTCTGATTCACCCTCCTGACTTCACCTTCTCCTTCTCCTTCTTCTACTTCTTCTGATTCACCCTCCTGACTTCACCTTCTCCTTCTCCTTCTTCTACTTCTTCTGCTTCACCCTCCAGACTTCACCTTCTCCTTCTCCTACTTCTACTTCTTCTGATTCACCCTCCAGACTTCACCTTCTCCTTCTCCTTCTTCTGCTTCTTCTGATTCACCCTCCAGACTTCACCTTCTCCTTCTCCTTATTCTGCTTCTTCTGATTCACCCTCCAGACTTCACCTTCTCCTTCTCCTTCTTCTGCTTCTTCTGATTCACCCTCCAGACTTCACCTTCTCCTTCTCCTTCTTCTGCTTCTTCTGATTCACCCTCCAGACTTCACCTTCTCCTTCTCTTCTTCTGCTTCTTCTGATTCACCCCCCAGACTTCACCTTCTCCTTCTCCTTCTTCTACTCCTTCTGATTCACCCTCCAGACTTCACCTTCTCCTTCTCCTTCTTCTGCTTCTTCTGATTCACCCTCCAGACTTCACCTTCTCCTTCTCCTTATTCTGCTTCTTCTGATTCACCCTCCAGACTTCACCTTCTCCTTCTCCTTCTTCTGCTTCTTCTGATTCACCCTGCAGACTTCACCTTCTCCTTCTCCTTCTTCTGCTTCTTCTGATTCACCCTCCAGACTTCACCTTCTCCTTCTCCTTCTTCTGCTTCTTCTGATTCACCCTCCAGACTTCACCTTCTCCTTCTCCTTCTTCTACTTCTTCTGATTCACCCTCCAGACTTCACCTTCTCCTTCTCCTTCTTCTGCTTCTTCTGATTCACCCTCCTGACTTCACCTTCTCCTTCTCCTTCTTCTACTTCTTCTGCTTCACCCTCCAGACTACACCTCCTTCTCCTTCTTCTACTTCTTCTGATTCACCCTCCAGACTTCACCTTCTCCTTCTCCTTATTCTGCTTCTTCTGATTCACCCTCCAGACTTCACCTTCTCCTTCTCCTTCTTCTGCTTCTTCTGATTCACCCTCCAGACTTCACCTTCTCCTTCTCCTTCTTCTGCTTCTTCTGATTCACCCTCCAGACTTCACCTTCTCCTTCTCCTTCTTCTACTTCTTCTGATTCACCCTCCAGACTTCACCTTCTCCTTCTCCTTCTTCTGCTTCTTCTGATTCACCCTCCTGACTTCACCTTCTCCTTCTCCTTCTTCTACATCTTCTGATTCACCCTCCTGACTTCACCTTCTCCTTCTCCTTCTTCTACTTCTTCTGCTTCACCCTCCAGACTTCACCTTCTCCTTCTCCTTCTTCTACTTCTTCTGATTCACCCTCCAGACTTCACCTTCTCCTTCTCCTTATTCTGCTTCTTCTGAATCACCCTCCAGACTTCACCTTCTCCTTCTCCTTCTTCTGCTTCTTCTGATTCACCCTCCAGACTTCACCTTCTCCTTCTCCTTCTTCTGCTTCTTCTGATTCACCCTCCAGACTTCACCTTCTCCTTCTCCTTCTTCTACTTCTTCTGATTCACCCTCCAGACTTCACCTTCTCCATCTCCTTCTTCTGCTTCTTCTGATTCACCCTCCAGACTTCACCTTCTCCTTCTCCTTCGTCTACTTCTTCTGATTCACCCTCCAGACTTCACCTTCTCCTTCTCCATCTTCTGCTTCTTCTGATTCACCCTCCAGACTTCACCTTCTCCTTCTCCTTCGTCTACTTCTTCTGATTCACCCTCCAGACTTCACCTTCTCCTTCTCCTTCTTCTGCTTCTTCTGATTCACCCTCCAGACTTCACCTTCTCCTTCTCCTTCTTCTGCTTCTTCTGATTCACCCTCCAGACTTCACCTTCTCCTTCTCCTTCTTCTACTTCTTCTGATTCACCCTCCAGACTTCACCTTCTCCATCTCCTTCTTCTGCTTCTTCTGATTCACCCTCCAGACTTCACCTTCTCCTTCTCCTTCGTCTACTTCTTCTGATTCACCCTCCAGACTTCACCTTCTCCTTCTCCATCTTCTGCTTCTTCTGATTCACCCTCCAGACTTCACCTTCTCCTTCTCCTTCTTCTACTTCTTCTGATTCACCCTCCAGACTTCACCTTCTCCTTCTCTTTCTTCTGCTTCTTTTGATTCACCCTCCAGACTTCACCTTCTCCTTCTCCTTCTTCTGATTCTTCTGATTCACCCTCCAGACTTCACCTTCTGCTTCTCCTTCTTCTGCTTCTTCTGATTCACCCTCCTGACTTCACCTTCTCCTTCTCCTTCTTCTACATCTTCTGATTCACCCTCCTGACTTCACCTTCTCCTTCTCCTTCTTCTACTTCTTCTGCTTCACCCTCCAGACTTCAGCTTCTCCTTCTCCTTCTTCTACTTCTTCTGATTCACCCTCCAGACTTCACCTTCTCCTTCTCCTTCTTCTACTTCTTCTGATTCACCCTCCAGACTTCACCTTCTCCTTCTCCTTCTTCTACTTCTTCTGATTCACCCTCCAGACTTCACCTTCTCCTTCTCCTTCTTCTGCTTCTTCTGATTCACCCTCCAGACTTCACCTTCTCCTTCTCCTTATTCTGCTTCTTCTGAATCACCCTCCAGACTTCACCTTCTCCTTCTCCTTCTTCTGCTTCTTCTGATTCACCCTCCAGACTTCACCTTCTCCTTCTCCTTCTTCTGCTTCTTCTGATTCACCCTCCAGACTTCACCTTCTCCTTCTCCTTCTTCTACTTCTTCTGATTCACCCTCCAGACTTCACCTTCTCCATCTCCTTCTTCTGCTTCTTCTGATTCACCCTCCAGACTTCACCTTCTCCTTCTCCTTCGTCTACTTCTTCTGATTCACCCTCCAGACTACACCTTCTCCTTCTCCTTCTTCTACTTCTTCTGATTCACCCTCCAGACTTCACCTTCTCCTTCTCCTTCTTCTGTTTCTTCTGATTCACCCTCCAGACTTCACCTTCTCCTTCTCCTTCTTCTACTACTTCTGATTCACCCTCCAGACTTCACCTTCTCCTTCTCCTTCTTCTACTTCTTCTGATTCAACCTCCAGACTTCATCTTCTCCTTCTCCTTCTTCTGCTTCTTCTGATTCACCCTCCAGACTTCACCTTCTCCTTCTCCTTCTTCTGCTTCTTCTGATTCACCCTCCAGACTTCACCTTCTCCTTCTCCTTCTTCTACTTCTTCTGATTCACCCTCCAGACTTCACCTTCTCCTTCTCCTTCTTCTACTTCTTCTGATTCACCCTCCAGTCTTCACCTTCTCCTTCTCCTTCTTCTGTTTCTTCTGCTTCACCCTCCAGACTTCACCTTCTCCTTCTCTTTCTTCTGCTTCTTCTGACTCACCCTCCAGACTTCACCTTCTCCTTCTCCTTCTTCTGATTCTTCTGATTCACCCTCCAGACTTCACCTTCTCCTTCTCCTTCTTCTGCTTCTTCTGATTCACCCTCCTGACTTCACCTTCTCCTTCTCCTTCTTCTACTTCTTCTGATTCACCCACCTGACTTCACCTTCTCCTTCTCCTTCTTCTACTTCTTCTGCTTCACCCTCCAGACTTCACCTTCTCCTTCTCCTTCTTCTACTTCTTCTGATTCACCCTCCAGACTTCACCTTCTCCTTCTCCTTCTTCTGCTTCTTCTGATTCACCCTCCAGACTTCACCTTCTCCATCTCCTTCTTCTGCTTCTTCTGATTCACCCTCCAGACTTCACCTTCTCCTTCTCCTTCGTCTACTTCTTCTGATTCACCCTCCAGACTTCACCTTCTCCTTCTCCTTCTTCTGCTTCTTCTGATTCACCCTCCAGACTTCACCTTCTCCTTCTCCTTCTTCTACTTCTTCTGATTCACCCTCCAGACTTCACCTTCTCCTTCTCTTTCTTCTGCTTCTTCTGATTCACCCTCCAGACTTCACCTTCTCCTTCTCCTTCTTCTGATTCTTCTGATTCACCCTCCAGACTTCACCTTCTCCTTCTCCTTCTTCTGCTTCTTCTGATTCACCCTCCTGACTTCACCTTCTCCTTCTCCTTCTTCTACATCTTCTGATTCACCCTCCTGACTTCACCTTCTCCTTCTCCTTCTTCTACTTCTTTTGCTTCACCCTCCAGACTTCAGCTTCTCCTTCTCCTTCTTCTACTTCTTCTGATTCACCCTCCAGACTTCACCTTCTCCTTCTCCTTCTTCTACTTCTTCTGATTCACCCTCCAGACTTCACCTTCTCCTTCTCCTTCTTCTACTTCTTCTGATTCACCCTCCAGACTTCACCTTCTCCTTCTCCTTCTTCTGCTTCTTCTGATTCACCCTCCAGACTTCACCTTCTCCTTCTCCTTATTCTGCTTCTTCTGAATCACCCTCCAGACTTCACCTTCTCCTTCTCCTTCTTCTGCTTCTTCTGATTCACCCTCCAGACTTCACCTTCTCCTTCTCCTTCTTCTGCTTCTTCTGATTCACCCACCAGACTTCACCTTCTCCTTCTCCTTCTTCTACTTCTTCTGATTCACCCTCCAGACTTCACCTTCTCCATCTCCTTCTTCTGCTTCTTCTGATTCACCCTCCATACTTCACCTTCTCCTTCTCCTTCGTCTACTTCTTCTGATTCACCCTCCAGACTACACCTTCTCCTTCTCCTTCTTCTACTTCTTCTGATTCACCCTCCAGACTTCACCTTCTCCTTCTCCTTCTTCTGTTTCTTCTGATTCACCCTCCAGACTTCACCTTCTCCTTCTCCTTCTTCTACTTCTTCTGATTCACCCTCCAGACTTCACCTTCTCCTTCTCCTTCTTCTACTTCTTCTGATTCACCCTCCAGACTTCACCTTCTCCTTCTCCTTCTTCTACTTCTTCTGATTCACCCTCCAGACTTCACCTTCTCCTTCTCCTTCTTCTGCTTCTTCTGATTCACCCTCCAGACTTCACCTTCTCCTTCTCCTTATTCTGCTTCTTCTGAATCACCCTCCAGACTTCACCTTCTCCTTCTCCTTCTTCTGCTTCTTCTGATTCACCCTCCAGACTTCACCTTCTCCTTCTCCTTCTTCTGCTTCTTCTGATTCACCCTCCAGACTTCACCTTCTCCTTCTCCTTCTTCTACTTCTTCTGATTCACCCTCCAGACTTCACCTTCTCCATCTCCTTCTTCTGCTTCTTCTGATTCACCCTCCAGACTTCACCTTCTCCTTCTCCTTCGTCTACTTCTTCTGATTCACCCTCCAAACTACACCTTCTCCTTCTCCTTCTTCTACTTCTTCTGATTCACCCTCCAGACTTCACCATCTCCTTCTCCTTCTTCTGTTTCTTCTGATTCACCCTCCAGACTTCACCTTCTCCTTCTCCTTATTCTACTACTTCTGATTCACCCTCCAGACTTCACCTTCTCCTTCTCCTTCTTCTACTTCTTCTGATTCAACCTCCAGACTTCATCTTCTCCTTCTCATTCTTCTGCTTCTTCTGATTCACCCTCCAGACTTCACCTTCTCCTTCTCCTTCTTCTGCTTCTTCTGATTCACCCTCCAGACTTCACCTTCTCCTTCTCCTTCTTCTACTTCTTCTGATCCACCCTCCAGACTTCACCTTCTCCTTCTCCTTCTTCTACTTCTTCTGATTCACCCTCCAGTCTTCACCTTCTCCTTCTCCTTCTTCTGTTTCTTCTGCTTCACCCTCCAGACTTCACCTTCTCCTTCTCTTTCTTCTGCTTCTTCTGATTCACCCTCCAGACTTCACCTTCTCCTTCTCCTTCTTCTGATTCTTCTGATTCACCCTCCAGACTTCACCTTCTCCTTCTCCTTCTTCTGCTTCTTCTGATTCACCCTCCTGACTTCACCTTCTCCTTCTCCTTCTTCTACTTCTTCTGATTCACCCACCTGACTTCACCTTCTCCTTCTCCTTCTTCTACTTCTTCTGCTTCACCCTCCAGACTTCACCTTCTCCTTCTCCTTCTTCTTCTTCTTCTGATTCACCATCCAGACTTCACCTTCTCCTTCTCCTTCTTCTGCTTCTTCTGATTCACCCTCCAGACTTCACCTTCTCCATCTCCTTCTTCTGCTTCTGATTCAGCCTCCAGACTTCACCTTCTCCTTCTCCTTCGTCTACTTCTTCTGATTCACCCTCCAGACTTCACCTTCTCCTTCTCTTTCTTCTGCTTCTTCTGATTCACCCTCCAGAATTCACCTTCTCCTTCTCCTTCTTCTGATTCTTCTGATTCACCCTCCAGACTTCACCTTCTCCTTCTCCTTCTTCTGCTTCTTCTGATTCACCCTCCTGACTTCACCTTCTCCTTCTCCTTCTTCTACATCTTCTGATTCACCCTCCTGACTTCACCTTCTCCTTCTCCTTCTTCTACTTCTTCTGCTTCACCCTCCAGACATCAGCTTCTCCTTCTCCTTCTTCTACTTCTTCTGATTCACCCTCCAGACTTCACCTTCTCCTTCTCCTTCTTCTACTTCTTCTGATTCACCCTCCAGACTTCACCTTCTCCTTCTCCTTCTTCTACTTCTTCTGATTCACCCTCCAGACTTCAGCTTCTCCTTCTCCTTCTTCTGCTTCTTCTGATACACCCTCCAGACTACACCTTCTCCTTCTCCTTATTCTGCTTCTTCTGAATCACCCTCCAGACTTCACCTTCTCCTTCTCCTTCTTCTGCTTCTTCTGATTCACCCTCCAGACTTCACCTTCTCCTTCTCCTTCTTCTGCTTCTTCTGATTCACCCTCCAGACTTCACCTTCTCCTTCTCCTTCTTCTACTTCTTCTGATTCACCCTCCAGACTTCACCTTCTCCATCTCCTTCTTCTGCTTCTTCTGATTCACCCTCCAGACTTCACCTTCTCCTTCTCCTTCGTCTACTTCTTCTGATTCACCCTCCAGACTACACCTTCTCCTTCTCCTTCTTCTACTTCTTCTGATTCACCCTCCAGACTTCACCTTCTCCTTCTCCTTCTTCTGTTTCTTCTGATTCACCCTCCAGACTTCACCTTCTCCTTCTCCTTCTTCTACTACTTCTGATTCACCCTCCAGACTTCACCTTCTCCTTCTCCTTCTTCTACTTCTTCTGATTCACCCTCCAGACTTCATCTTCTCCTTCTCCTTCTTCTGCTTCTTCTGATTCACCCTCCAGACTTCACCTTCTCCTTCTCCTTCTTCTGCTTCTTCTGATTCACCCTCCAGACTTCACCTTCTCCTTCTCCTTCTTCTACTTCTTCTGATTCACCCTCCAGACTTCACCTTCTCCTTCTCCTTCTTCTACTTCTTCTGATTCACCCTCCAGTCTTCACCTTCTCCTTCTCCTTCTTCTGTTTCTTCTGCTTCACCCTCCAGACTTCACCTTCTCCTTCTCTTTCTTCTGCTTCTTCTGATTCACCCTCCAGACTTCACCTTCTCCTTCTCCTTCTTCTGATTCTTCTGATTCACCCTCCAGACTTCACCTTCTCCTTCTCCTTCTTCTGCTTCTTCTGATTCACCCTCCTGACTTCACCTTCTCCTTCTCCTTCTTCTACTTCTTCTGATTCACCCACCTGACTTCACCTTCTCCTTCTCCTTCTTCTACTTCTTCTGCTTCACCCTCCAGACTTCACCTTCTCCTTCTCCTTCTTCTACTTCTTCTGATTCACCCTCCAGACTTCACCTTCTCCTTCTTCTGCTTCTTCTGATTCACCCTCCAGACTTCACCTTCTCCTTCTCCTTATTCTGCTTCTTCTGATTCACCCTCCAGACTTCACCTTCTCCTTCTCCTTATTCTGCTTCTTCTGATTCACCCTCCAGACTTTACCTTCTCCTTCTCCTTCCTCTGCTTCTTCTGATTCACCCTCCAGACTTCACCTTCTCCTTGTCCTTCTTCTGATTCTTCTGATTCACCCTCCAGACTTCACCTTCTCCTTCTCCATCTTCTGCTTCTTCCGATTCACCCTCCTGACTTCACCTTCTCCTTCTCCTTCTTCTACTTCGTCTGATTCACCCTCCTGACTTCACCTTCTCCTTCTCCATCTTCTAATTCTTCTGCTTCACCCTCCAGGCTTCAACTTCTCCTTCTCCTTCTTCTGCTTCTTCTGATTCACCCTCCAGACTTCACCTTCTCCTTCTCCTTCTTCTGCTTCTTCTGATTCACCCTCCAGACTTCACCTTCTCCTTCTCCTTCTTCTACTTCTTCTGATTCACCCTCCAGACTTCACCTTCTCCTTCTCCTTCTTCTACTTCTTCTGATTCACCCTCCAGTCTTCACCTTCTCCTTCTCCTTCTTCTGTTTCTTCTGCTTCACCCTCCAGACTTCACCTTCTCCTTCTCTTTCTTCTGCTTCTTCTGATTCACCCTCCAGACTTCACCTTCTCCTTCTCCTTCTTCTGATTCTTCTGATTCACCCTCCAGACTTCACCTTCTCCTTCTCCTTCTTCTGCTTCTTCTGATTCACCCTCCTGACTTCACCTTCTCCTTCTCCTTCTTCTACTTCTTCTGATTCACCCACCTGACTTCACCTTCTCCTTCTCCTTCTTCTACTTCTTCTGCTTCACCCTCCAGACTTCACCTTCTCCTTCTCCTTCTTCTACTTCTTCTGATTCACCCTCCAGACTTCACCTTCTCCTTCTTCTGCTTCTTCTGATTCACCCTCCAGACTTCACCTTCTCCTTCTCCTTATTCTGCTTCTTCTGATTCACCCTCCAGACTTCACCTTCTCCTTCTCCTTATTCTGCTTCTTCTGATTCACCCTCCAGACTTTACCTTCTCCTTCTCCTTCCTCTGCTTCTTCTGATTCACCCTCCAGACTTCACCTTCTCCTTGTCCTTCTTCTGATTCTTCTGATTCACCCTCCAGACTTCACCTTCTCCTTCTCCATCTTCTGCTTCTTCCGATTCACCCTCCTGACTTCACCTTCTCCTTCTCCTTCTTCTACTTCGTCTGATTCACCCTCCTGACTTCACCTTCTCCTTCTCCATCTTCTAATTCTTCTGCTTCACCCTCCAGGCTTCAACTTCTCCTTCTCCTTCTTCTACTTCTTCTGATTCACCCTCCAGACTTCACCTTCTCCTTCTCCTTCTTCTGCTTCTTCTGATTCACCCTCCAGACTTCACCTTCTCCTTCTCCTTATTCTGCTTCTTCTGATTCACCCTCCAGACTTCACCTTCTCCTTCTCCTTCTTCTGCTTCTTCTGATTCACCCTGCAGACTTCACCTTCTCCTTCTCCTTCTTCTGCTTCTTCTGATTCACCCTCCAGACTTCACCTTCTCCTTCTCCTTCTTCTGCTTCTTCTGATTCACCCTCCAGACTTCACCTTCTCCTTCTCCTTCTTCTATTTCTTCTGAATCACCCTCCAGACTTCACCTTCTCCTTCTCCTTCTTCTGCTTCTTCTGATTCACCCTCCAGACTTCACCTTCTCCTTCTCCTTCTTCTACTTCTTCTGATTCACCCTCCAGACTTCACCTTCTCCTTCTCCTTCTTCTGCTTCTTCTGATTCACCCTCCAGACTTCACCTTCTCCTTCTCCTTATTCTGCTTCTTCTGAATCACCCTCCAGACTTCACCTTCTCCTTCTCCTTCTTCTGCTTCTTCTGATTCACCCTCCAGACTTCACCTTCTCCTTCTCCTTCTTCTGCTTCTTCTGATTCACCCTCCAGACTTCACCTTCTCCTTCTCCTTCTTCTACTTCTTCTGATTCACCCTCCAGACTTCACCTTCTCCATCTCCTTCTTCTGCTTCTTCTGATTCACCCTCCAGACTTCACCTTCTCCTTCTCCTTCTTCTGCTTCTTCTGATTCACCCTCCAGACTTCACCTTCTCCTTCTCCTTCTTCTACTTCTTCTGATCCACCCTCCAGACTTCACCTTCTCCTTCTCCTTCTTCTACTTCTTCTGATTCACCCTCCAGTCTTCACCTTCTCCTTCTCCTTCTTCTGTTTCTTCTGCTTCACCCTCCAGACTTCACCTTCTCCTTCTCTTTCTTCTGCTTCTTCTGATTCACCCTCCAGACTTCACCTTCTCCTTCTCCTTCTTCTGATTCTTCTGATTCACCCTCCAGACTTCACCTTCTCCTTCTCCTTCTTCTGCTTCTTCTGATTCACCCTCCTGACTTCACCTTCTCCTTCTCCTTCTTCTACTTCTTCTGATTCACCCACCTGACTTCACCTTCTCCTTCTCCTTCTTCTACTTCTTCTGCTTCACCCTCCAGACTTCACCTTCTCCTTCTCCTTCTTCTTCTTCTTCTGATTCACCATCCAGACTTCACCTTCTCCTTCTCCTTCTTCTGCTTCTTCTGATTCACCCTCCAGACTTCACCTTCTCCATCTCCTTCTTCTGCTTCTGATTCAGCCTCCAGACTTCACCTTCTCCTTCTCCTTCGTCTACTTCTTCTGATTCACCCTCCAGACTTCACCTTCTCCTTCTCTTTCTTCTGCTTCTTCTGATTTACCCTCCAGAATTCACCTTCTCCTTCTCCTTCTTCTGATTCTTCTGATTCACCCTCCAGACTTCACCTTCTCCTTCTCCTTCTTCTGCTTCTTCTGATTCACCCTCCTGACTTCACCTTCTCCTTCTCCTTCTTCTACATCTTCTGATTCACCCTCCTGACTTCACCTTCTCCTTCTCCTTCTTCTACTTCTTCTGCTTCACCCTCCAGACATCAGCTTCTCCTTCTCCTTCTTCTACTTCTTCTGATTCACCCTCCAGACTTCACCTTCTCCTTCTCCTTCTTCTACTTCTTCTGATTCACCCTCCAGACTTCACCTTCTCCTTCTCCTTCTTCTACTTCTTCTGATTCACCCTCCAGACTTCAGCTTCTCCTTCTCCTTCTTCTGCTTCTTCTGATACACCCTCCAGACTACACCTTCTCCTGCTCCTTATTCTGCTTCTTCTGAATCACCCTCCAGACTTCACCTTCTCCTTCTCCTTCTTCTGTTTCTTCTGATTCACCCTCCAGACTTCACCTTCTCCTTCTCCTTCTTCTACTACTTCTGATTCACCCTCCAGACTTCACCTTCTCCTTCTCCTTCTTCTACTTCTTCTGATTCACCCTCCAGACTTCATCTTCTCCTTCTCCTTCTTCTGCTTCTTCTGATTCACCCTCCAGACTTCACCTTCTCCTTCTCCTTCTTCTGCTTCTTCTGATTCACCCTCCAGACTTCACCTTCTCCTTCTCCTTCTTCTACTTCTTCTGATTCACCCTCCAGACTTCACCTTCTCCTTCTCCTTCTTCTACTTCTTCTGATTCACCCTCCAGTCTTCACCTTCTCCTTCTCCTTCTTCTGTTTCTTCTGCTTCACCCTCCAGACTTCACCTTCTCCTTCTCTTTCTTCTGCTTCTTCTGATTCACCCTCCAGACTTCACCTTCTCCTTCTCCTTCTTCTGATTCTTCTGATTCACCCTCCAGACTTCACCTTCTCCTTCTCCTTCTTCTGCTTCTTCTGATTCACCCTCCTGACTTCACCTTCTCCTTCTCCTTCTTCTACTTCTTCTGATTCACCCACCTGACTTCACCTTCTCCTTCTCCTTCTTCTACTTCTTCTGCTTCACCCTCCAGACTTCACCTTCTCCTTCTCCTTCTTCTACTTCTTCTGATTCACCCTCCAGACTTCACCTTCTCCTTCTTCTGCTTCTTCTGATTCACCCTCCAGACTTCACCTTCTCCTTCTCCTTATTCTGCTTCTTCTGATTCACCCTCCAGACTTCACCTTCTCCTTCTCCTTATTCTGCTTCTTCTGATTCACCCTCCAGACTTTACCTTCTCCTTCTCCTTCCTCTGCTTCTTCTGATTCACCCTCCAGACTTCACCTTCTCCTTGTCCTTCTTCTGATTCTTCTGATTCACCCTCCAGACTTCACCTTCTCCTTCTCCATCTTCTGCTTCTTCCGATTCACCCTCCTGACTTCACCTTCTCCTTCTCCTTCTTCTACTTCGTCTGATTCACCCTCCTGACTTCACCTTCTCCTTCTCCATCTTCTAATTCTTCTGCTTCACCCTCCAGGCTTCAACTTCTCCTTCTCCTTCTTCTGCTTCTTCTGATTCACCCTCCAGACTTCACCTTCTCCTTCTCCTTCTTCTGCTTCTTCTGATTCACCCTCCAGACTTCACCTTCTCCTTCTCCTTCTTCTACTTCTTCTGATTCACCCTCCAGACTTCACCTTCTCCTTCTCCTTCTTCTACTTCTTCTGATTCACCCTCCAGTCTTCACCTTCTCCTTCTCCTTCTTCTGTTTCTTCTGCTTCACCCTCCAGACTTCACCTTCTCCTTCTCTTTCTTCTGCTTCTTCTGATTCACCCTCCAGACTTCACCTTCTCCTTCTCCTTCTTCTGATTCTTCTGATTCACCCTCCAGACTTCACCTTCTCCTTCTCCTTCTTCTGCTTCTTCTGATTCACCCTCCTGACTTCACCTTCTCCTTCTCCTTCTTCTACTTCTTCTGATTCACCCACCTGACTTCACCTTCTCCTTCTCCTTCTTCTACTTCTTCTGCTTCACCCTCCAGACTTCACCTTCTCCTTCTCCTTCTTCTACTTCTTCTGATTCACCCTCCAGACTTCACCTTCTCCTTCTTCTGCTTCTTCTGATTCACCCTCCAGACTTCACCTTCTCCTTCTCCTTATTCTGCTTCTTCTGATTCACCCTCCAGACTTTACCTTCTCCTTCTCCTTCCTCTGCTTCTTCTGATTCACCCTCCAGACTTCACCTTCTCCTTGTCCTTCTTCTGATTCTTCTGATTCACCCTCCAGACTTCACCTTCTCCTTCTCCATCTTCTGCTTCTTCCGATTCACCCTCCTGACTTCACCTTCTCCTTCTCCTTCTTCTACTTCGTCTGATTCACCCTCCTGACTTCACCTTCTCCTTCTCCATCTTCTAATTCTTCTGCTTCACCCTCCAGGCTTCAACTTCTCCTTCTCCTTCTTCTACTTCTTCTGATTCACCCTCCAGACTTCACCATCTCCTTCTCCTTCTTCTGCTTCTTCTGATTCACCCTCCAGACTTCACCTTCTCCTTCTCCTTATTCTGCTTCTTCTGATTCACCCTCCAGACTTCACCTTCTCCTTCTCCTTCTTCTGCTTCTTCTGATTCACCCTGCAGACTTCACCTTCTCCTTCTCCTTCTTCTGCTTCTTCTGATTCACCCTCCAGACTTCACCTTCTCCTTCTCCTTCTTCTGCTTCTTCTGATTCACCCTCCAGACTTCACCTTCTCCTTCTCCTTCTTCTATTTCTTCTGAATCACCCTCCAGACTTCACCTTCTCCTTCTCTTTCTTCTGCTTCTTCTGATTCACCCTCCAGACTTCACCTTCTCCTTCTCCTTCTTCTGATTCTTCTGATTCACCCTCCAGACTTCACCTTCTCCTTCTCCTTCTTCTGCTTCTTCTGATTCACCCTCCTGACTTCACCTTCTCCTTCTCCTTCTTCTACTTCTTCTGATTCACCCTCCTGACTTCACCTTCTCCTTCTCCTTCTTCTACTTCTTCTGCTTCACCCTCCAGACTTCACCTTCTCCTTCTCCTTCTTCTACTTCTTCTGATTCACCCTCCAGACTTGACCTTCTCCTTTTCCTTCTTCTACTTCTTCTGATTCACCCTCCAGACTTCACCTTCTCCTTCTCCTTCTTCTGCTTCTTCTGCTTCACCGTCCTGACTTCACCTTCTCCTTCTCCTTCTTCTACTTCTTCTGCTTCATCCCCCTGACATCACCTGCTCCCTCTCCTTCTTCTGCTTCTTCTGATTCACCCTCCTAACTTCACCTTCTCCTTCTCCTTCTTCTGCTTCTTCTGATTCACCCTCCTGACTTCACCTTCTCCTTCTCCTTCTTCTGCTTCTTCTGATTCACCCTCCAGACTTCACCTTCTCCTTCTCCTTCTTCTGCTTCTTCTGATTCACCCTCCAGACTTCACCTTCTCCTTCTCCTTCTTCTGCTTCTTCTGATTCACCCTCCAGACTACACCTTCTCCTTCTCCTTCTTCTACTTCTTCTGATTCACCCTCCAGACTTCACCTTCTCCTTCTCCTTCTTCTACTTCTTCTGATTCACCCTCCAGAATTCACCTTCTCCTTCTCCTTCTTCTACTTCTTCTGATTCACCCTCCAGACTTCACCTTCTCCTTCTCCTTCTTCTGCTTCTTCTGATTCACCATCCAGACTTCACCTTCTCCTTCTCCTTATTCTGCTTCTTCTGAATCACCCTCCAGACTTCACCTTCTCCTTCTCCTTCTTCTGCTTCTTCTGATTCACCCTCCAGACTTCACCTTCTCCTTCTCCTTCTTCTGCTTCTTCTGATTCACCCTCCAGACTTCACCTTCTCCTTCTCCTTCTTCTACTTCTTCTGATTCACCCTCCAGACTTCACCTTCTCCATCTCCTTCTTCTGCTTCTTCTGATTCACCCTCCAGACTTCACCTTCTCCTTCTCCTTCTTCTGCTTCTTCTGATTCACCCTCCAGACTTCACCTTCTCCTTCTCCTTCTTCTACTTCTTCTGATCCACCCTCCAGACTTCACCTTCTCCTTCTCCTTCTTCTACTTCTTCTGATTCACCCTCCAGTCTTCACCTTCTCCTTCTCCTTCTTCTGTTTCTTCTGCTTCACCCTCCAGACTTCACCTTCTCCTTCTCTTTCTTCTGCTTCTTCTGATTCACCCTCCAGACTTCACCTTCTCCTTCTCCTTCTTCTGATTCTTCTGATTCACCCTCCAGACTTCACCTTCTCCTTCTCCTTCTTCTGCTTCTTCTGATTCACCCTCCTGACTTCACCTTCTCCTTCTCCTTCTTCTACTTCTTCTGATTCACCCACCTGACTTCACCTTCTCCTTCTCCTTCTTCTACTTCTTCTGCTTCACCCTCCAGACTTCACCTTCTCCTTCTCCTTCTTCTTCTTCTTCTGATTCACCATCCAGACTTCACCTTCTCCTTCTCCTTCTTCTGCTTCTTCTGATTCACCCTCCAGACTTCACCTTCTCCATCTCCTTCTTCTGCTTCTGATTCAGCCTCCAGACTTCACCTTCTCCTTCTCCTTCGTCTACTTCTTCTGATTCACCCTCCAGACTTCACCTTCTCCTTCTCTTTCTTCTGCTTCTTCTGATTCACCCTCCAGAATTCACCTTCTCCTTCTCCTTCTTCTGATTCTTCTGATTCACCCTCCAGACTTCACCTTCTCCTTCTCCTTCTTCTGCTTCTTCTGATTCACCCTCCTGACTTCACCTTCTCCTTCTCCTTCTTCTACATCTTCTGATTCACCCTCCTGACTTCACCTTCTCCTTCTCCTTCTTCTACTTCTTCTGCTTCACCCTCCAGACATCAGCTTCTCCTTCTCCTTCTTCTACTTCTTCTGATTCACCCTCCAGACTTCACCTTCTCCTTCTCCTTCTTCTACTTCTTCTGATTCACCCTCCAGACTTCACCTTCTCCTTCTCCTTCTTCTACTTCTTCTGATTCACCCTCCAGACTTCAGCTTCTCCTTCTCCTTCTTCTGCTTCTTCTGATACACCCTCCAGACTACACCTTCTCCTTCTCCTTATTCTGCTTCTTCTGAATCACCCTCCAGACTTCACCTTCTCCTTCTCCTTCTTCTGCTTCTTCTGATTCACCCTCCAGACTTCACCTTCTCCTTCTCCTTCTTCTGCTTCTTCTGATTCACCCTCCAGACTTCACCTTCTCCTTCTCCTTCTTCTACTTCTTCTGATTCACCCTCCAGACTTCACCTTCTCCATCTCCTTCTTCTGCTTCTTCTGATTCACCCTCCAGACTTCACCTTCTCCTTCTCCTTCGTCTACTTCTTCTGATTCACCCTCCAGACTACACCTTCTCCTTCTCCTTCTTCTACTTCTTCTGATTCACCCTCCAGACTTCACCTTCTCCTTCTCCTTCTTCTGTTTCTTCTGATTCACCCTCCAGACTTCACCTTCTCCTTCTCCTTCTTCTACTACTTCTGATTCACCCTCCAGACTTCACCTTCTCCTTCTCCTTCTTCTACTTCTTCTGATTCACCCTCCAGACTTCATCTTCTCCTTCTCCTTCTTCTGCTTCTTCTGATTCACCCTCCAGACTTCACCTTCTCCTTCTCCTTCTTCTGCTTCTTCTGATTCACCCTCCAGACTTCACCTTCTCCTTCTCCTTCTTCTACTTCTTCTGATTCACCCTCCAGACTTCACCTTCTCCTTCTCCTTCTTCTACTTCTTCTGATTCACCCTCCAGTCTTCACCTTCTCCTTCTCCTTCTTCTGTTTCTTCTGCTTCACCCTCCAGACTTCACCTTCTCCTTCTCTTTCTTCTGCTTCTTCTGATTCACCCTCCAGACTTCACCTTCTCCTTCTCCTTCTTCTGATTCTTCTGATTCACCCTCCAGACTTCACCTTCTCCTTCTCCTTCTTCTGCTTCTTCTGATTAACCCTCCTGACTTCACCTTCTCCTTCTCCTTCTTCTACTTCTTCTGATTCACCCACCTGACTTCACCTTCTCCTTCTCCTTCTTCTACTTCTTCTGCTTCACCCTCCAGACTTCACCTTCTCCTTCTCCTTCTTCTACTTCTTCTGATTCACCCTCCAGACTTCACCTTCTCCTTCTTCTGCTTCTTCTGATTCACCCTCCAGACTTCACCTTCTCCTTCTCCTTATTCTGCTTCTTCTGATTCACCCTCCAGACTTCACCTTCTCCTTCTCCTTATTCTGCTTCTTCTGATTCACCCTCCAGACTTTACCTTCTCCTTCTCCTTCCTCTGCTTCTTCTGATTCACCCTCCAGACTTCACCTTCTCCTTGTCCTTCTTCTGATTCTTCTGATTCACCCTCCAGACTTCACCTTCTCCTTCTCCATCTTCTGCTTCTTCCGATTCACCCTCCTGACTTCACCTTCTCCTTCTCCTTCTTCTACTTCGTCTGATTCACCCTCCTGACTTCACCTTCTCCTTCTCCATCTTCTAATTCTTCTGCTTCACCCTCCAGGCTTCAACTTCTCCTTCTCCTTCTTCTACTTCTTCTGATTCACCCTCCAGACTTCACCTTCTCCTTCTCCTTCTTCTGCTTCTTCTGATTCACCCTCCAGACTTCACCTTCTCCTTCTCCTTATTCTGCTTCTTCTGATTCACCCTCCAGACTTCACCTTCTCCTTCTCCTTCTTCTGCTTCTTCTGATTCACCTTGCAGACTTCACCTTCTCCTTCTCCTTCTTCTGCTTCTTCTGATTCACCCTCCAGACTTCACCTTCTCCTTCTCCTTCTTCTGCTTCTTCTGATTCACCCTCCAGACTTCACCTTCTCCTTCTCCTTCTTCTATTTCTTCTGAATCACCCTCCAGACTTCACCTTCTCCTTCTCTTTCTTCTGCTTCTTCTGATTCACCCTCCAGACTTCACCTTCTCCTTCTCCTTCTTCTGATTCTTCTGATTCACCCTCCAGACTTCACCTTCTCCTTCTCCTTTTTTCTGCTTCTTCTGATTCACCCTCCTGACTTCACCTTCTCCTTCTCCTTCTTCTACTTCTTCTGATTCACCCTCCTGACTTCACCTTCTCCTTCTCCTTCTTCTACTTCTTCTGCTTCACTCTCCAGACTTCACCTTCTCCTTCTCCTTCTTCTACTTCTTCTGATTCACCCTCCAGACTTGACCTTCTCCTTTTCCTTCTTCTACTTCTTCTGATTCACCCTCCAGACTTCACCTTCTCCTTCTCCTTCTTCTGCTTCTTCTGCTTCACCGTCCTGACTTCACCTTCTCCTTCTCCTTCTTCTACTTCTTCTGCTTCATCCCCCTGACATCACCTGCTCCCTCTCCTTCTTCTGCTTCTTCTGATTCACCCTCCTAACTTCACCTTCTCCTTCTCCTTCTTCTGCTTCTTCTGATTCACCCTCCTGACTTCACCTTCTCCTTCTCCTTCTTCTGCTTCTTCTGATTCACCCTCCAGACTTCACCTTCTCCTTCTCCTTCTTCTGCTTCTTCTGATTCACCCTCCAGACTTCACCTTCTCCTTCTCCTTCTTCTGCTTCTTCTGATTCACCCTCCAGACTACACCTTCTCCTTCTCCTTCTTCTACTTCTTCTGATTCACCCTCCAGACTTCACCTTCTCCTTCTCCTTCTTCTACTTCTTCTGATTCACCCTCCAGAATTCACCTTCTCCTTCTCCTTCTTCTACTTCTTCTGATTCACCCTCCAGACTTCACCTTCTCCTTCTCCTTCTTCTGCTTCTTCTGATTCACCCTCCAGACTTCACCTTCTCCTTCTCCTTATTCTGCTTCTTCTGAATCACCCTCCAGACTTCACCTTCTCCTTCTCCTTCTTCTGCTTCTTCTGATTCACCCTCCAGACTTCACCTTCTCCTTCTCCTTCTTCTGCTTCTTCTGATTCACCCTCCAGACTTCACCTTCTCCTTCTCCTTCTTCTACTTCTTCTGATTCACCCTCCAGACTTCACCTTCTCCATCTCCTTCTTCTGCTTCTTCTGATTCACCCTCCAGACTTCACCTTCTCCTTCTCCTTCGTCTACTTCTTCTGATTCACCCTCCAGACTACACCTTCTCCTTCTCCTTCTTCTACTTCTTCTGATTCACACTCCAGACTTCACCTTCTCCTTCTCCTTCTTCTGTTTCTTCTGATTCACCCTCCAGACTTCACCTTCTCCTTCTCCTTCTTCTACTACTTCTGATTCACCCTCCAGACTTCACCTTCTCCTTCTCCTTCTTCTACTTCTTCTGATTCACCCTCCAGACTTCATCTTCTCCTTCTCCTTCTTCTGCTTCTTCTGATTCACCCTCCAGACTTCACCTTCTCCTTCTCCTTCTTCTGCTTCTTCTGATTCACCCTCCAGACTTCACCTTCTCCTTCTCCTTCTTCTACTTCTTCTGATTCACCCTCCAGACTTCACCTTCTCTTCTCCTTCTTCTACTTCTTCTGATTCACCCTCCAGTCTCCACCTTCTCCTTCTCCTTCTTCTGTTTCTTCTGCTTCACCCTCCAGACTTCACCTTCTCCTTCTCTTTCTTCTGCTTCTTCTGATTCACCCTCCAGACTTCACCTTCTCCTTCTCCTTCTTCTGATTCTTCTGATTCACCCTCCAGACTTCACCTTCTCCTTCTCCTTCTTCTGCTTCTTCTGATTCACCCTCCTGACTTCACCTTCTCCTTCTCCTTCTTCTTCTGATTCACCCACCTGACTTCACCTTCTCCTTCTCCTTCTTCTACTTCTTCTGCTTCACCCTCCAGACTTCACCTTCTCCTTCTCCTTCTTCTACTTCTTCTGATTCACCCTCCAGACTTCACCTTCTCCTTCTCCTTCTTCTGCTTCTTCTGATTCACCCTCCAGACTTCACCTTCTCCTTCTCCTTATTCTGCTTCTTCTGATTCACCCTCCAGACTTCACCTTCTCCTTCTCCTTATTCTGCTTCTTCTGATTCACCCTCCAGACTTTACCTTCTCCTTCTCCTTCCTCTGCTTCTTCTGATTCACCCTCCAGACTTCACCTTCTCCTTCTCCTTCTTCTGATTCTTCTGATTCACCCTCCAGACTTCACCTTCTCCTTCTCCATCTTCTGCTTCTTCCGATTCACCCTCCTGACTTCACCTTCTCCTTCTCCTTCTTCTACTTCTTCTGATTCACCCTCCTGACTTCACCTTCTCCTTCTCCATCTTCTAATTCTTCTGCTTCACCCTCCAGACTTCAACTTCTCCTTCTCCTTCTTCTACTTCTTCTGATTCACCCTCCAGACTTCACCTTCTCCTTCTCCTTCTTCTGCTTCTTCTGATTCACCCTCCAGACTTCACCTTCTCCTTCTCTTTCTTCTGCTTCTTCTGATTCACCCTCCAGACTTCACCTTCTCCTTCTCCTTCTTCTGATTCTTCTGATTCACCCTCCAGACTTCACCTGCTCCTTCTCCTTCTTCTGCTTCTTCTGATTCACCCTCCTGACTTCACCTTCTCCTTCTCCATCTTCTAATTCTTCTGCTTCACCCTCCAGACTTCAACTTCTCCTTCTCCTTCTTCTACTTCTTCTGATTCACCCTCCAGTCTTCACCTTCTCCTTCTCCTTCTTCTGTTTCTTCTGCTTCACCCTCCAGACTTCACCTTCTCCTTCTCTTTCTTCTGCTTCTTCTGATTCACCCTCCAGACTTCACCTTCTCCTTCTCCTTCTTCTGATTCTTCTGATTCACCCTCCAGACTTCACCTTCTCCTTCTCCTTCTTCTGCTTCTTCTGATTCGCCCTCCTGACTTCACCTTCTCCTTCTCCTTCTTCTACTTCTTCTGATTCACCCTCCTGACTTCACCTTCTCCTTCTCCTTCTTCTACTTCTTCTGCTTCACCCTCCAGACTTCACCTTCTCCTTCTCCTTCTTCTACTTCTTCTGATTCACCCTCCAGACTTGACCTTCTCCTTTTCCTTCTTCTACTTCTTCTGATTCACCCTCCAGACTTCACCTTCTCCTTCTCCTTCTTCTGCTTCTTCTGCTTCACCGTCCTGACTTCACGTTCTCCTTCTCCTTCTTCTACTTCTTCTGCTTCATCCCCCTGACATCACCTGCTCCTTCTCCTTCTTCTGCTTCTTCTGATTCACCCTCCTAACTTCACCTTCTCCTTCTCCTTCTTCTGCTTCTTCTGATTCACCCTCCTGACTTCACCTTCTCCTTCTCCTTCTTCTGCTTCTTCTGATTCACCCTCCAGACTTCACCTTCTCCTTCTCCTTCTTCTGCTTCTTCTGATTCACCCTCCAGACTTCACCTTCTCCTTCTCCTTCTTCTGCTTCTTCTGATTCACCCTCCAGACTACACCTTCTCCTTCTCCTTCTTCTACTTCTTCTGATTCACCCTCCAGACTTCACCTTCTCCTTCTCCTTCTTCTGTTTCTTCTGAGTCACCCGCCAGACTTCACCTTCTCCTTCTCCTTCTTCTGCTTCTTCTGATTCACCCTCCAGACTTCACCTTCTCCTTCTCCTTCTTCTGCTTCTTCTGATTCACCCTCCAGACCTCACCTTCTTCTTCTCC
This sequence comes from Somniosus microcephalus, assembly GCF_052327205.1. NCBI lineage: Eukaryota > Metazoa > Chordata > Chondrichthyes > Squaliformes > Somniosidae > Somniosus > Somniosus microcephalus. The sequence goes on along the minus strand of NW_028225199.1, from coordinate 564,588 downwards.
TTCTTCTACTTCTTCTGATTCACCCTCCAGACTTCATCTTCTCCTTCTCCTTCTTCTGCTTCTTCTGATTCACCCTCCAGATTTCACCAATCCTTCTCCTTCTTCTGCTTCTTCTGATTCACCCTCCAGACATCACCTTCTCCTTCTCCTTCTTCTACTTCTTCTGATTCACCCTCCAGACTTCACCTTCTCCTTCTCCTTCTTCTACTTCTTCTGATTCACCCTCCAGTCTTCACCTTCTCCTTCTCCTTCTTCTGTTTCTTCTGCTTCACCCTCCAGACTTCACCTTCTCCTTCTCTTTCTTCTGCTTCTTCTGATTCACCCTCCAGACTTCACCTTCTCCTTCTCCTTCTTCTGATTCTTCTGATTCACCCTACAGACTTCACCTTCTCCTTCTCCTTTTCTGCTACTTCTGATTCACCCTCCTGATTTCACCTTCTCCTTCTCCTTCTTCTACTTCTTCTGATTCACCCTCCTGACTTCACCTTCTCCTTCTCCTTCTTCTGCTTCACCCTCCAGACTTCTCCTTCTCCTTCTCCTTCTTCTACTTCTTCTGATTCACCCTCCAGACTTCACCTTCTCCTTCTCCTTCTTCTGCTTCTTCTGATTCACCCTCCAGACTTCAACTTCTCCTTCTCCTTATTCTGCTTCTTCTCATTCACCCTCCAGACTTCACCTTCTCCTTCTCCTTCTTCTGCTTCTTCTGATTCACCCTCCAGACTTCACCTTCTCCTTCTACTTCTTCTGCTTCTTCTGATTCTCCCTCCAGACTTCACCTTCTCCTTCTCCTTCCTCTGCTTCTTCTGATTCACCCTCCAGACTTCACCTTCTCCTTCTCCTTCTTCTACTTCTTCTGATTCACCCTCCAGACTTCACCATCTCCTTCTCTTTCTTCTGCTTCTTCTGATTCACCCTCCAGACTTCACATTCTCCTTCTCCTTCTTCTGATTCTTCTGATTCACCCTCCAGACTTCACCTTCTCCTTCTCCTTCTTCTGCTTCTTCTGATTCACCCTCCTGACTTCACCTTCTCCTTCTTCTACTTCTTCTGATTCACCCTCCTGACTTCACATTCTCCTTCTCCTTCTTCTACTTCTTCTGCTTCACCCTCCAGACTTCACCTTCTCCTTCTCCTTCTTCTACTTCTTCTGATTCAACCTCCAGACTTCACCTTCTCCTTCTCCTTCTTCTACTTCTTCTGATTCACCCTCCAGACTTCACCTTCTCCTTCTCCTTCATCTACTTCTTCTGATTCACCCTCCAGACTTCACCTTCTCCTTCTCCTTCTTCTGCTTCTTCTGATTCACCCTCCAGACTTCACCTTCTCCTTCTCCTTATTCTGCTTCTCCTGATTCACCCTCCAGACTTCTCCTTCTCCTTCTCCTTCTTCTGCTTCTTCTGATTCACCCTCCAGACTTCACCTTCTCCTTCTCCTTCTTCTGCTTCTTCTGATTCACCCTCCAGACTTCACCTTCTCCTTCTCCTTCTTCTACTTCTTCTGATTCACCCTCCAGACTTCACCTTCTCCATCTCCTTCTTCTGCTTCTTCTGATTCACCCTCCAGACTTCACCTTCTCCTTCTCCTTCGTCTACTTCTTCTGATTCACCCTCCAGACTACACCTTCTCCTTCTCCTTCTTCTACTTCTTCTGATTCACCCTCCAGACTTCACCTTCTCCTTCTCCTTCTTCTGTTTCTTCTGATTCACCGTCCAGACTTCACCTTCTCCTTCTCCTTCTTCTACTACTTCTGATTCTCCCTCCAGACTTCACCTTCTCCTTCTCCTTCTTCTAATTCTTCTGATTCACCCTCCAGACTTCATCTTCTCCGTCTCCTTCTTCTGCTTCTTCTGATTCACCCTCCAGACTTCACCTTCTCCTTCTCCTTCTTCTGCTTCTTCTGATTCACCCTCCAGACTTCACCTTCTCCTTCTCCTTCTTCTACTTCTTCTGATTCACCCTCCAGACTTCACCTTCTCCTTCTCCTTCTTCCACTTCTTCTGATTCACCCTCCAGTCTTCACCTTCTCCATCTCCTTCTTCTGCTTCTTCTGATTCACCCTCCAGACTTCACCTTCTCCTTCTCCTTCGTCTACTTCTTCTGATTCACCCTCCAGACTACACCTTCTCCTTCTCCTTCTACTTCTTCTGATTCACCCTCCAGACTTCACCTTCTCCTTCTCCTTCTTCTGTTTCTTCTGATTCACCGTCCAGACTTCACCTTCTCCTTCTCCTTCTTCTACTACTTCTGATTCACCCTCCAGACTTCACCTTCTCCTTCTCCTTCTTCTACTTCTTCTGATTCACCCTCCAGACTTCATCTTCTCCTTCTCCTTCTTCTGCTTCTTCTGATTCACCCTCCAGACTTCACCTTCTCCTTCTCCTTCTTCTGATTCTTCTGATTCACCCTACAGACTTCACCTTCTCCTTCTCCTTCTTCTGCTACTTCTGATTCACCCTCCTGATTTCACCTTCTCCTTCTCCTTCTTCTACTTCTTCTGATTTACCCTCCTGACTTCACCTTCTCCTTCTCCTTCTTCTGCTTCACCCTCCAGACTTCACCTTCTCCTTCTCCTTCTTCTACTTCTTCTGATTCACCCTCCAGACTTCACCTTCTCCTTCTCCTTCTTCTGCTTCTTCTGATTCACCCTCCAGACTTCACCTTCTCCTTCTCCTTATTCTGCTTCTTCTCATTCACCCTCCAGACTTCACCTTCTCCTTCTCCTTCTTCTGCTTCTTCTGATTCACCCTCCAGACTTCACCTTCTCCTTCTACTTCTTCTGCTTCTTCTGATTCACCCTCCAGACTTCACCTTCTCCTTCTCCTTCCTCTGCTTCTTCTGATTCACCCTCCAGACTTCACCTTCTCCTTCTCCTTCTTCTACTTCTTCTGATTCACCCTCCAGACTTCACCATCTCCTTCTCTTTCTTCTGCTTCTTCTGATTCACCCTCCAGACTTCACATTCTCCTTCTCCTTCTTCTGATTCTTCTGATTCACCCTCCAGACTTCACCTTCTCCTTCTCCTTCTTCTGCTTCTTCTGATTCACCCTCCTGACTTCACCTTCTCCTTCTCCTTCTTCTACTTCTTCTGATTCACCCTCCTGACTTCACATTCTCCTTCTCCTTCTTCTACTTCTTCTGCTTCACCCTCCAGACTTCACCTTCTCCTTCTCCTTCTTCTACTTCTTCTGATTCAACCTCCAGACTTCACCTTCTCCTTCTCCTTCTTCTACTTCTTCTGATTCACCCTCCAGACTTCACCTTCTCATTCTCCTTCTTCTACTTCTTCTGATTCACCCTCCAGACTTCACCTTCTCCTTCTCCTTCTTCTGCTTCTTCTGATTCACCCTCCAGACTTCACCTTCTCCTTCTCCTTATTCTGCTTCTTCTGATTCACCCTCCAGACTTCTCCTTCTCCTTCTCCTTCTTCTGCTTCTTCTGATTCACCCTCCAGACTTCACCTTCTCCTTCTCCTTCTTCTGCTTCTTCTGATTCACCCTCCAGACTTCACCTTCTCCTTCTCCTTCTTCTACTTCTTCTGATTCACCCTCCAGACTTCACCTTCTCCATCTCCATCTTCTGCTTCTTCTGATTCACCCTCCAGACTTCACCTTCTCCTTCTCCTTCGTCTACTTCTTCTGATTCACCCTCCAGACTACACCTTCTCCTTCTCCTTCTTCTACTTCTTCTGATTCACCCTCCAGACTTCACCTTCTCCTTCTCCTTCTTCTGTTTCTTCTGATTCACCGTCCAGACTTCACCTTCTCCTTCTCCTTCTTCTACTACTTCTGATTCACCCTCCAGACTTCACCTTCTCCTTCTCCTTCTTCTACTTCTTCTGATTCACCCTCCAGACTTCATCTTCTCCTTCTCCTTCTTCTGCTTCTTCTGATTCACCCTCCAGACTTCACCTTCTCCTTCTCCTTCTTCTGCTTCTTCTGATTCACCCTCCAGACTTCACCTTCTCCTTCTCCTTCTTCTACTTCTTCTGATTCACCCTCCAGACTTCACCTTCTCCTTCTCCTTCTTCTGCTTCTTCTGATTCACCCTCCAGACTTCTCCTTCTCCTTCTCCTTCTTCTGCTTCTTCTGATTCACCCTCCAGACTTCACCTTCTCCTTCTCCTTCTTGTGCTTCTTCTGATTCACCCTCCAGACTTCACCTTCTTCTTCTCCTTCTTCTACTTCTTCTGATTCACCCTCCAGACTTCACCTTCTCCATTTCCTTCTTCTGCTTCTTCTGATTCACCCTCCAGACTTCACCTTCTCCTTCTCCTTCGTCTACTTCTTCTGATTGACCCTCCAGACTACACCTTCTCCTTCTCCTTCTTCTACTTCTTCTGATTCACCCTCCTGACTTCACCTTCTCCTTCTCCTTCTTCTACTTCTTCTGCTTCACCCTCCAGACTTCACCTTCTCCTTCTCCTTCTTCTACTTCTTCTGATTCACCCTCCAGACTTCATCTTCTCCTTCTCCTTCTTCTGCTTCTTCTGATTCACCCTCCAGACTTCACCTTCTTCTTCTCCTTATTCTGCTTCTTCTGATTCACCCTCCTGACCTCACCTTCTCCTTCTCCTTCTTCTACTTCTTCTGATTCACCCTCCTGACTTCACCTTCTCCTTCTCCTTCTTCTACTTCTTCTGCTTCACCCTCCAGACTTCACCTTCTCCTTCTCCTTCTTCTGCTTCTTCTGATTCACCCTCCAGACTTCTCCTTCTCCTTCTCCTTCTTCTGCTTCTTCTGATTCACCCTCCAGACTTCACCTTCTCCTTCTCCTTCTTCTGCTTCTTCTGATTCACCCTCCAGACTTCACCTTCTCCTTCTCCTTCTTCTGATTCACCCTCCAGACTTCACCTTCTCCATTTCCTTCTTCTGCTTCTTCTGATTCACCCTCCAGACTTCACCTTCTCCTTCTCCTTCGTCTACTTCTTCTGATTGACCCTCCAGACTACACCTTCTCCTTCTCCTTCTTCTACTTCTTCTGATTCACCCTCCTGACTTCACCTTCTCCTTCTCCTTCTTCTACTTCTTCTGCTTCACCCTCCAGACTTCACCTTCTCCTTCTCCTTCTTCTACTTCTTCTGATTCACCCTCCAGACTTCATCTTCTCCTTCTCCTTCTTCTGCTTCTTCTGATTCACCCTCCAGACTTCACCTTCTTCTTCTCCTTATTCTGCTTCTTCTGATTCACCCTCCAGACTTCACCTTCTCCTTCTCCTTCTTCTGCTTCTTCTGATTCACACTCCAGACTTCACCTTCTCCTTCTCCTTCTTCTACGTCTTCTGATTCACCCTCCAGACCTCACCTTCTCCTTCTCCTTCTTCTACTTCTTCTGATTCACCCTCCAGACTTCATCTTCTCCTTCTCCTTCTTCTGCTTCTTCTGATTCACCCTCCAGACTTCACCTTCTCCTTCTCCTTCTTCTGCTTCTTCTGATTCACCCTCCAGACTTCACCTTCTCCTTCTCCTTATTCTGCTTCTTCTGAATCACCCTCCAGACTTCACCTTCTCCTTCTCCTTCTTCTGCTTCTTCTGATTCACCCTCCAGACTTCACCTTCTCCTTCTCCTTCTTCCTCTTCTTCTGATTCACCCTCCAGACTTCACCTTCTCCTTCTCCTTCTTCTACTTCTTCTGATTCACCCTCCAGACTTCACCTTCTCCATCTCCTTCTTCTGCTTCTTCTGATTCACCCTCCAGACTTCACCTTCTCCTTCTCCTTCGTCTACTTCTTCTGATTCACCCTCCAGACTACACCTTCTCCTTCTCCTTCTTCTACTTCTTCTGATTCACACTCCAGACTTCACCTTCTCCTTCTCCTTCTTCTGTTTCTTCTGATTCACCCTCCAGACTTCACCTTCTCCTTCTCCTTCTTCTACTACTTCTGATTCACCCTCCAGACTTCACCTTCTCCTTCTCCTTCTTCTACTTCTTCTGATTCACCCTCCAGACTTCATCTTCTCCTTCTCCTTCTTCTGCTTCTTCTGATTCACCCTCCAGACTTCACCTTCTCCTTCTCCTTCTTCTGCTTCTTCTGATTCACCCTCCAGACTTCACCTTCTCCTTCTCCTTCTTCTACTTCTTCTGATTCACCCTCCAGACTTCACCTTCTCCTTCTCCTTCTTCTACTTCTTCTGATTCACCCTCCAGTCTCCACCTTCTCCTTCTCCTTCTTCTGTTTCTTCTGCTTCACCCTCCAGACTTCTCCTTCTCCTTCTCTTTCTTCTGCTTCTTCTGATTCACCCTCCAGACTTCACCTTCTCCTTCTCCTTCTTCTGATTCTTCTGATTCACCCTCCAGACTTCACCTTCTCCTTCTCCTTCTTCTGCTTCTTCTGATTCACCCTCCTGACTTCACCTTCTCCTTCTCCTTCTTCTACTTCTTCTGATTCACCCACCTGACTTCACCTTCTCCTTCTCCTTCTTCTACTTCTTCTGCTTCACCCTCCAGACTTCACCTTCTCCTTCTCCTTCTTCTACTTCTTCTGATTCACCCTCCAGACTTCACCTTCTCCTTCTCCTTCTTCTGCTTCTTCTGATTCACCCTCCAGACTTCACCTTCTCCTTCTCCTTATTCTGCTTCTTCTGATTCACCCTCCAGACTTCACCTTCTCCTTCTCCTTATTCTGCTTCTTCTGATTCACCCTCCAGACTTTACCTTCTCCTTCTCCTTCCTCTGCTTCTTCTGATTCACCCTCCAGACTTCACCTTCTCCTTCTCCTTCTTCTGATTCTTCTGATTCACCCTCCAGACTTCACCTTCTCCTTCTCCATCTTCTGCTTCTTCCGATTCACCCTCCTGACTTCACCTTCTCCTTCTCCTTCTTCTACTTCTTCTGATTCACCCTCCTGACTTCACCTTCTCCTTCTCCATCTTCTAATTCTTCTGCTTCACCCTCCAGACTTCAACTTCTCCTTCTCCTTCTTCTACTTCTTCTGATTCACCCTCCAGACTTCACCTTCTCCTTCTCCTTCTTCTGCTTCTTCTGATTCACCCTCCAGACTTCACCTTCTCCTTCTCTTTCTTCTGCTTCTTCTGATTCACCCTCCAGACTTCACCTTCTCCTTCTCCTTCTTCTGATTCTTCTGATTCACCCTCCAGACTTCACCTTCTCCTTCTCCTTCTTCTGCTTCTTCTGATTCACCCTCCTGACTTCACCTTCTCCTTCTCCATCTTCTAATTCTTCTGCTTCACCCTCCAGACTTCAACTTCTCCTTCTCCTTCTTCTACTTCTTCTGATTCACCCTCCAGTCTTCACCTTCTCCTTCTCCTTCTTCTGTTTCTTCTGCTTCACCCTCCAGACTTCACCTTCTCCTTCTCTTTCTTCTGCTTCTTCTGATTCACCCTCCAGACTTCACCTTCTCCTTCTCCTTCTTCTGATTCTTCTGATTCACCCTCCAGACTTCACCTTCTCCTTCTCCTTCTTCTGCTTCTTCTGATTCGCCCTCCTGACTTCACCTTCTCCTTCTCCTTCTTCTACTTCTTCTGATTCACCCTCCTGACTTCACCTTCTCCTTCTCCTTCTTCTACTTCTTCTGCTTCACCCTCCAGACTTCACCTTCTCCTTCTCCTTCTTCTACTTCTTCTGATTCACCCTCCAGACTTGACCTTCTCCTTTTCCTTCTTCTACTTCTTCTGATTCACCTTCCAGACTTCACCTTCTCCTTCTCCTTCTTCTGCTTCTTCTGCTTCACCGTCCTGACTTCACCTTCTCCTTCTCCTTCTTCTACTTCTTCTGCTTCATCCCCCTGACATCACCTGCTCCTTCTCCTTCTTCTGCTTCTTCTGATTCACCCTCCTAACTTCACCTTCTCCTTCTCCTTCTTCTGCTTCTTCTGATTCACCCTCCTGACTTCACCTTCTCCTTCTCCTTCTTCTGCTTCTTCTGATTCACCCTCCAGACTTCACCTTCTCCTTCTCCTTCTTCTGCTTCTTCTGTTTCACCCTCCAGACTTCACCTTCTCCTTCTCCTTCTTCTGCTTCTTCTGATTCACCCTCCAGACTACACCTTCTCCTTCTCCTTCTTCTACTTCTTCTGATTCACCCTCCAGACTTCACCTTCTCCTTCTCCTTCTTCTGTTTCTTCTGATTCACCCGCCAGACTTCACCTTCTCCTTCTCCTTCTTCTGCTTCTTCTGATTCACCCTCCAGAATTCACCTTCTCCTTCTCCTTCTTCTGCTTCTTCTGATTCACCCTCCAGACCTCACCTTCTTCTTCTCCTTCTTCTACTTCTTCTGATTCACCCTCCAGACTTCATCTTCTCCTTCTCCTTCTTCTGCTTCTTCTGATTCACCCTCCAGATTTCACCAATCCTTCTCCTTCTTCTGATTCTTCTGATTCACCCTCCAGACTTCACCTTCTCCTTCTCCTTCTTCTACTTCTTCTGATTCACCCTCCTGATTTCACCTTCTCCTTCTCCTTCTTCTACTTCTTCTGATTCACCCTCCTGACTTCACCTTCTCCTTCTCCTTCTTCTGCTTCACCCTCCAGACTTCACCTTCTCCTTCTCCTTCTTCTACTTCTTCTGATTCACCCTCCAGACTTCATCTTCTCCTTCTCCTTCTTCTACTTCTTCTGATTCACCCTCCAGACTTCATCTTCTCCTTCTCCTTCTTCTGCTTCTTCTGATTCACCCTCCAGATTTCACCAATCCTTCTCCTTCTTCTGATTCTTCTGATTCACCCTCCAGACTTCACCTTCTCCTTCTCCTTCTTCTACTTCTTCTGATTCACCCTCCAGACTTCACCTTCTCCTTCTCCTTCTTCTACTTCTTCTGATTCACCCTCCAGTCTTCACCTTCTCCTTCTCCTTCTTCTGTTTCTTCTGCTTCCCCCTCCAGACTTCACCTTCTCCTTCTCTTTCTTCTGCTTCTTCTGATTCCCCCTCCAGACTTCACCTTCTCCTTCTCCTTCTTCTGATTCTTCTGATTCACCCTACAGACTTCACCTTCTCCTTCTCCTTTTCTGCTACTTCTGATTCACCCTCCTGATTTCACCTTCTCCTTCTCCTTCTTCTACTTCTTCTGATTCACCCTCCTGACTTCACCTTCTCCTTCTCCTTCTTCTGCTTCACCCTCCAGACTTCACCTTCTCCTTCTCCTTCTTCTACTTCTTCTGATTCACCCTCCAGACTTCACCTTCTCCTTCTCCTTCTTCTGCTTCTTCTGATTCACCCTCCAGACTTCACCTTCTCCTTCTCCTTATTCTGCTTCTTCTCATTCACCCTCCAGACTTCACCTTCTCCTTCTCCTTCTTCTGCTTCTTCTGATTCACCCTCCAGACTTCACCTTCTCCTTCTACTTCTTCTGCTTCTTCTGATTCACCCTCCAGACTTCACCTTCTCCTTCTCCTTCCTCTGCTTCTTCTGATTCACCCTCCAGACTTCACCTTCTCCTTCTCCTTCTTCTACTTCTTCTGATTCACCCTCCAGACTTCACCATCTCCTTCTCTTTCTTCTGCTTCTTCTGATTCACCCTCCAGACTTCACATTCTCCTTCTCCTTCTTTTGATTCTTCTGATTCACCCTCCAGACTTCACCTTCTCCTTCTCCTTCTTCTGCTTCTTCTGATTCACCCTCCTGACTTCACCTTCTCCTTCTCCTTCTTCTACTTCTTCTGATTCACCCTCCTGACTTCACATTCTCCTTCTCCTTCTTCTACTTCTTCTGCTTCACCCTCCAGACTTCACCTTCTCCTTCTCCTTCTTCTACTTCTTCTGATTCAACCTCCAGACTTCACCTTCTCCTTCTCCTTCTTCTACTTCTTCTGATTCACCCTCCAGACTTCACCTTCTCCTTCTCCTTCATCTACTTCTTCTGATTCACCCTCCAGACTTCACCTTCTCCTTCTCCTTCTTCTGCTTCTTCTGATTCACCCTCCAGACTTCACCTTCTCCTTCTCCTTATTCTGCTTCTTCTGATTCACCCTCCAGACTTCTCCTTCTCCTTCTCCTTCTTCTGCTTCTTCTGATTCACCCTCCAGACTTCACCTTCTCCTTCTCCTTCTTCTGCTTCTTCTGATTCACCCTCCAGACTTCACCTTCTCCTTCTCCTTCTTCTACTTCTTCTGATTCACCCTCCAGACTTCACCTTCTCCATCTCCTTCTTCTGCTTCTTCTGATTCACCCTCCAGACTTCACCTTCTCCTTCTCCTTCGTCTACTTCTTCTGATTCACCCTCCAGACTACACCTTCTCCTTCTCCTTCTTCTACTTCTTCTGATTCACCCTCCAGACTTCACCTTCTCCTTCTCCTTCTTCTGTTTCTTCTGATTCACCGTCCAGACTTCACCTTCTCCTTCTCCTTCTTCTACTACTTCAGATTCACCCTCCAGACTTCACCTTCTCCTTCTCCTTCTTCTACTTCTTCTGATTCACCCTCCAGACTTCATCTTCTCCTTCTCCTTCTTCTGCTTCTTCTGATTCACCCTCCAGACTTCACCTTCTCCTTCTCCTTCTTCTGCTTCTTCTGATTCACCCTCCAGACTTCACCTTCTCCTTCTCCTTCTTCTACTTCTTCTGATTCACCCTCCAGACTTCACCTTCTCCTTCTCCTTCTTCCACTTCTTCTGATTCACCCTCCAGTCTTCACCTTCTCCATCTCCTTCTTCTGCTTCTTCTGATTCACCCTCCAGACTTCACCTTCTCCTTCTCCTTCGTCTACTTCTTCTGATTCACCCTCCAGACTACACCTTCTCCTTCTCCTTCTTCTACTTCTTCTGATTCACCCTCCAGACTTCACCTTCTCCTTCTCCTTCTTCTGTTTCTTCTGATTCACCGTCCAGACTTCACCTTCTCCTTCTCCTTCTTCTACTACTTCTGATTCACCCTCCAGACTTCACCTTCTCCTTCTCCTTCTTCTGCTTCTTCTGATTCACCCTCCAGACTTCACCTTCTTCTTCTCCTTATTCTGCTTCTTCTGATTCACCCTCCAGACTTCACCTTCTCCTTCTCCTTCTTCTGCTTCTTCTGATTCACACTCCAGACTTCACCTTCTCCTTCTCCTTCTTCTACGTCTTCTGATTCACCCTCCAGACCTCACCTTCTCCTTCTCCTTCTTCTACTTCTTCTGATTCACCCTCCAGACTTCATCTTCTCCTTCTCCTTCTTCTGCTTCTTCTGATTCACCCTCCAGACTTCACCTTCTCCTTCTCCTTCTTCTGCTTCTTCTGATTCACCCTCCAGACTTCACCTTCTCCTTCTCCTTATTCTGCTTCTTCTGAATCACCCTCCAGACTTCACCTTCTCCTTCTCCTTCTTCTGCTTCTTCTGATTCACCCTCCAGACTTCACCTTCTCCTTCTCCTTCTTCCTCTTCTTCTGATTCACCCTCCAGACTTCACCTTCTCCTTCTCCTTCTTCTACTTCTTCTGATTCACCCTCCAGACTTCACCTTCTCCATCTCCTTCTTCTGCTTCTTCTGATTCACCCTCCAGACTTCACCTTCTCCTTCTCCTTCGTCTACTTCTTCTGATTCACCCTCCAGACTACACCTTCTCCTTCTCCTTCTTCTACTTCTTCTGATTCACACTCCAGACTTCACCTTCTCCTTCTCCTTCTTCTGTTTCTTCTGATTCACCCTCCAGACTTCACCTTCTCCTTCTCCTTCTTCTACTACTTCTGATTCACCCTCCAGACTTCACCTTCTCCTTCTCCTTCTTCTACTTCTTCTGATTCACCCTCCAGACTTCATCTTCTCCTTCTCCTTCTTCTGCTTCTTCTGATTCACCCTCCAGACTTCACCTTCTCCTTCTCCTTCTTCTGCTTCTTCTGATTCACCCTCCAGACTTCACCTTCTCCTTCTCCTTCTTCTACTTCTTCTGATTCACCCTCCAGACTTCACCTTCTCCTTCTCCTTCTTCTACTTCTTCTGATTCACCCTCCAGTCTCCACCTTCTCCTTCTCCTTCTTCTGTTTCTTCTGCTTCACCCTCCAGACTTCTCCTTCTCCTTCTCTTTCTTCTGCTTCTTCTGATTCACCCTCCAGACTTCACCTTCTCCTTCTCCTTCTTCTGATTCTTCTGATTCACCCTCCAGACTTCACCTTCTCCTTCTCCTTCTTCTGCTTCTTCTGATTCACCCTCCTGACTTCACCTTCTCCTTCTCCTTCTTCTACTTCTTCTGATTCACCCACCTGACTTCACCTTCTCCTTCTCCTTCTTCTACTTCTTCTGCTTCACCCTCCAGACTTCACCTTCTCCTTCTCCTTCTTCTACTTCTTCTGATTCACCCTCCAGACTTCACCTTCTCCTTCTCCTTCTTCTGCTTCTTCTGATTCACCCTCCAGACTTCACCTTCTCCTTCTCCTTATTCTGCTTCTTCTGATTCACCCTCCAGACTTCACCTTCTCCTTCTCCTTATTCTGCTTCTTCTGATTCACCCTCCAGACTTTACCTTCTCCTTCTCCTTCCTCTGCTTCTTCTGATTCACCCTCCAGACTTCACCTTCTCCTTCTCCTTCTTCTGATTCTTCTGATTCACCCTCCAGACTTCACCTTCTCCTTCTCCATCTTCTGCTTCTTCCGATTCACCCTCCTGACTTCACCTTCTCCTTCTCCTTCTTCTACTTCTTCTGATTCACCCTCCTGACTTCACCTTCTCCTTCTCCATCTTCTAATTCTTCTGCTTCACCCTCCAGACTTCAACTTCTCCTTCTCCTTCTTCTACTTCTTCTGATTCACCCTCCAGACTTCACCTTCTCCTTCTCCTTCTTCTGCTTCTTCTGATTCACCCTCCAGACTTCACCTTCTCCTTCTCTTTCTTCTGCTTCTTCTGATTCACCCTCCAGACTTCACCTTCTCCTTCTCCTTCTTCTGATTCTTCTGATTCACCCTCCAGACTTCACCTTCTCCTTCTCCTTCTTCTGCTTCTTCTGATTCACCCTCCTGACTTCACCTTCTCCTTCTCCATCTTCTAATTCTTCTGCTTCACCCTCCAGACTTCAACTTCTCCTTCTCCTTCTTCTACTTCTTCTGATTCACCCTCCAGTCTTCACCTTCTTCTTCTCCTTCTTCTGTTTCTTCTGCTTCACCCTCCAGACTTCACCTTCTCCTTCTCTTTCTTCTGCTTCTTCTGATTCACCCTCCAGACTTCACCTTCTCCTTCTCCTTTTTCTGATTCTTCTGATTCACCCTCCAGACTTCACCTTCTCCTTCTCCTTCTTCTGCTTCTTCTGATTCGCCCTCCTGACTTCACCTTCTCCTTCTCCTTCTTCTACTTCTTCTGATTCACCCTCCTGACTTCACCTTCTCCTTCTCCTTCTTCTACTTCTTCTGCTTCACCCTCCAGACTTCACCTTCTCCTTCTCCTTCTTCTACTTCTTCTGATTCACCCTCCAGACTTGACCTTCTCCTTTTCCTTCTTCTACTTCTTCTGATTCACCTTCCAGACTTCACCTTCTCCTTCTCCTTCTTCTGCTTCTTCTGCTTCACCGTCCTGACTTCACCTTCTCCTTCTCCTTCTTCTACTTCTTCTGCTTCATCCCCCTGACATCACCTGCTCCTTCTCCTTCTTCTGCTTCTTCTGATTCACCCTCCTAACTTCACCTTCTCCTTCTCCTTCTTCTGCTTCTTCTGATTCACCCTCCTGACTTCACCTTCTCCTTCTCCTTCTTCTGCTTCTTCTGATTCACCCTCCAGACTTCACCTTCTCCTTCTCCTTCTTCTGCTTCTTCTGTTTCACCCTCCAGACTTCACCTTCTCCTTCTCCTTCTTCTGCTTCTTCTGATTCACCCTCCAGACTACACCTTCTCCTTCTCCTTCTTCTACTTCTTCTGATTCACCCTCCAGACTTCACCTTCTCCTTCTCCTTCTTCTGTTTCTTCTGATTCACCCGCCAGACTTCACCTTCTCCTTCTCCTTCTTCTGCTTCTTCTGATTCACCCTCCAGAATTCACCTTCTCCTTCTCCTTCTTCTGCTTCTTCTGATTCACCCTCCAGACCTCACCTTCTTCTTCTCCTTCTTCTACTTCTTCTGATTCACCCTCCAGACTTCATCTTCTCCTTCTCCTTCTTCTGCTTCTTCTGATTCACCCTCCAGATTTCACCAATCCTTCTCCTTCTTCTGATTCTTCTGATTCACCCTCCAGACTTCACCTTCTCCTTCTCCTTCTTCTACTTCTTCTGATTCACCCTCCTGATTTCACCTTCTCCTTCTCCTTCTTCTACTTCTTCTGATTCACCCTCCTGACTTCACCTTCTCCTTCTCCTTCTTCTGCTTCACCCTCCAGACTTCACCTTCTCCTTCTCCTTCTTCTACTTCTTCTGATTCACCCTCCAGACTTCATCTTCTCCTTCTCCTTCTTCTACTTCTTCTGATTCACCCTCCAGACTTCATCTTCTCCTTCTCCTTCTTCTGCTTCTTCTGATTCACCCTCCAGATTTCACCAATCCTTCTCCTTCTTCTGATTCTTCTGATTCACCCTCCAGACTTCACCTTCTCCTTCTCCTTCTTCTACTTCTTCTGATTCACCCTCCAGACTTCACCTTCTCCTTCTCCTTCTTCTACTTCTTCTGATTCACCCTCCAGTCTTCACCTTCTCCTTCTCCTTCTTCTGTTTCTTCTGCTTCACCCTCCAGACTTCACCTTCTCCTTCTCTTTCTTCTGCTTCTTCTGATTCACCCTCCAGACTTCACCTTCTCCTTCTCCTTCTTCTGATTCTTCTGATTCACCCTACAGACTTCACCTTCTCCTTCTCCTTTTCTGCTACTTCTGATTCACCCTCCTGATTTCACCTTCTCCTTCTCCTTCTTCTACTTCTTCTGATTCACCCTCCTGACTTCACCTTCTCCTTCTCCTTCTTCTGCTTCACCCTCCAGACTTCACCTTCTCCTTCTCCTTCTTCTACTTCTTCTGATTCACCCTCCAGACTTCACCTTCTCCTTCTCCTTCTTCTGCTTCTTCTGATTCACCCTCCAGACTTCACCTTCTCCTTCTCCTTATTCTGCTTCTTCTCATTCACCCTCCAGACTTCACCTTCTCCTTCTCCTTCTTCTGCTTCTTCTGATTCACCCTCCAGACTTCACCTTCTCCTTCTACTTCTTCTGCTTCTTCTGATTCACCCTCCAGACTTCACCTTCTCCTTCTCCTTCCTCTGCTTCTTCTGATTCACCCTCCAGACTTCACCTTCTCCTTCTCCTTCTTCTACTTCTTCTGATTCACCCTCCAGACTTCACCATCTCCTTCTCTTTCTTCTGCTTCTTCTGATTCACCCTCCAGACTTCACATTCTCCTTCTCCTTCTTCTGATTCTTCTGATTCACCCTCCAGACTTCACCTTCTCCTTCTCCTTCTTCTGCTTCTTCTGATTCACCCTCCTGACTTCACCTTCTCCTTCTCCTTCTTCTACTTCTTCTGATTCACCCTCCTGACTTCACATTCTCCTTCTCCTTCTTCTACTTCTTCTGCTTCACCCTCCAGACTTCACCTTCTCCTTCTCCTTCTTCTACTTCTTCTGATTCAACCTCCAGACTTCACCTTCTCCTTCTCCTTCTTCTACTTCTTCTGATTCACCCTCCAGACTTCACCTTCTCCTTCTCCTTCATCTACTTCTTCTGATTCACCCTCCAGACTTCACCTTCTCCTTCTCCTTCTTCTGCTTCTTCTGATTCACCCTCCAGACTTCACCTTCTCCTTCTCCTTATTCTGCTTCTTCTGATTCACCCTCCAGACTTCTCCTTCTCCTTCTCCTTCTTCTGCTTCTTCTGATTCACCCTCCAGACTTCACCTTCTCCTTCTCCTTCTTCTGCTTCTTCTGATTCACCCTCCAGACTTCACCTTCTCCTTCTCCTTCTTCTACTTCTTCTGATTCACCCTCCAGACTTCACCTTCTCCATCTCCTTCTTCTGCTTCTTCTGATTCACCCTCCAGACTTCACCTTCTCCTTCTCCTTCGTCTACTTCTTCTGATTCACCCTCCAGACTACACCTTCTCCTTCTCCTTCTTCTACTTCTTCTGATTCACCCTCCAGACTTCACCTTCTCCTTCTCCTTCTTCTGTTTCTTCTGATTCACCGTCCAGACTTCACCTTCTCCTTCTCCTTCTTCTACTACTTCAGATTCACCCTCCAGACTTCACCTTCTCCTTCTCCTTCTTCTACTTCTTCTGATTCACCCTCCAGACTTCATCTTCTCCTTCTCCTTCTTCTGCTTCTTCTGATTCACCCTCCAGACTTCACCTTCTCCTTCTCCTTCTTCTGCTTCTTCTGATTCACCCTCCAGACTTCACCTTCTCCTTCTCCTTCTTCTACTTCTTCTGATTCACCCTCCAGACTTCACCTTCTCCTTCTCCTTCTTCCACTTCTTCTGATTCACCCTCCAGTCTTCACCTTCTCCATCTCCTTCTTCTGCTTCTTCTGATTCACCCTCCAGACTTCACCTTCTCCTTCTCCTTCGTCTACTTCTTCTGATTCACCCTCCAGACTACACCTTCTCCTTCTCCTTCTTCTACTTCTTCTGATTCACCCTCCAGACTTCACCTTCTCCTTCTCCTTCGTCTACTTCTTCTGATTCACCCTCCAGACTTCACCTTCTCCTTCTCCTTCCTCTGCTTCTTCTGATTCACCCTCCAGACTTCACCTTCTCCTTCTCCTTCTTCTACTTCTTCTGATTCACCCTCCAGACTTCACCATCTCCTTCTCTTTCTTCTGCTTCTTCTGATTCACCCTCCAGACTTCACATTCTCCTTCTCCTTCTTTTGATTCTTCTGATTCACCCTCCAGACTTCACCTTCTCCTTCTCCTTCTTCTGCTTCTTCTGATTCACCCTCCTGACTTCACCTTCTCCTTCTCCTTCTTCTACTTCTTCTGATTCACCCTCCTGACTTCACATTCTCCTTCTCCTTCTTCTACTTCTTCTGCTTCACCCTCCAGACTTCACCTTCTCCTTCTCCTTCTTCTACTTCTTCTGATTCAACCTCCAGACTTCACCTTCTCCTTCTCCTTCTTCTACTTCTTCTGATTCACCCTCCAGACTTCACCTTCTCCTTCTCCTTCATCTACTTCTTCTGATTCACCCTCCAGACTTCACCTTCTCCTTCTCCTTCTTCTGCTTCTTCTGATTCACCCTCCAGACTTCACCTTCTCCTTCTCCTTATTCTGCTTCTTCTGATTCACCCTCCAGACTTCTCCTTCTCCTTCTCCTTCTTCTGCTTCTTCTGATTCACCCTCCAGACTTCACCTTCTCCTTCTCCTTCTTCTGCTTCTTCTGATTCACCCTCCAGACTTCACCTTCTCCTTCTCCTTCTTCTACTTCTTCTGATTCACCCTCCAGACTTCACCTTCTCCATCTCCTTCTTCTGCTTCTTCTGATTCACCCTCCAGACTTCACCTTCTCCTTCTCCTTCGTCTACTTCTTCTGATTCACCCTCCAGACTACACCTTCTCCTTCTCCTTCTTCTACTTCTTCTGATTCACCCTCCAGACTTCACCTTCTCCTTCTCCTTCTTCTGTTTCTTCTGATTCACCGTCCAGACTTCACCTTCTCCTTCTCCTTCTTCTACTACTTCAGATTCACCCTCCAGACTTCACCTTCTCCTTCTCCTTCTTCTACTTCTTCTGATTCACCCTCCAGACTTCATCTTCTCCTTCTCCTTCTTCTGCTTCTTCTGATTCACCCTCCAGACTTCACCTTCTCCTTCTCCTTCTTCTGCTTCTTCTGATTCACCCTCCAGACTTCACCTTCTCCTTCTCCTTCTTCTACTTCTTCTGATTCACCCTCCAGACTTCACCTTCTCCTTCTCCTTCTTCCACTTCTTCTGATTCACCCTCCAGTCTTCACCTTCTCCATCTCCTTCTTCTGCTTCTTCTGATTCACCCTCCAGACTTCACCTTCTCCTTCTCCTTCGTCTACTTCTTCTGATTCACCCTCCAGACTACACCTTCTCCTTCTCCTTCTTCTACTTCTTCTGATTCACCCTCCAGACTTCACCTTCTCCTTCTCCTTCTTCTGTTTCTTCTGATTCACCGTCCAGACTTCACCTTCTCCTTCTCCTTCTTCTACTACTTCTGATTCACCCTCCAGACTTCACCTTCTCCTTCTCCTTCTTCTGCTTCTTCTGATTCACCCTCCAGACTTCACCTTCTTCTTCTCCTTATTCTGCTTCTTCTGATTCACCCTCCAGACTTCACCTTCTCCTTCTCCTTCTTCTGCTTCTTCTGATTCACACTCCAGACTTCACCTTCTCCTTCTCCTTCTTCTACGTCTTCTGATTCACCCTCCAGACCTCACCTTCTCCTTCTCCTTCTTCTACTTCTTCTGATTCACCCTCCAGACTTCATCTTCTCCTTCTCCTTCTTCTGCTTCTTCTGATTCACCCTCCAGACTTCACCTTCTCCTTCTCCTTCTTCTGCTTCTTCTGATTCACCCTCCAGACTTCACCTTCTCCTTCTCCTTATTCTGCTTCTTCTGAATCACCCTCCAGACTTCACCTTCTCCTTCTCCTTCTTCTGCTTCTTCTGATTCACCCTCCAGACTTCACCTTCTCCTTCTCCTTCTTCCTCTTCTTCTGATTCACCCTCCAGACTTCACCTTCTCCTTCTCCTTCTTCTACTTCTTCTGATTCACCCTCCAGACTTCACCTTCTCCATCTCCTTCTTCTGCTTCTTCTGATTCACCCTCCAGACTTCACCTTCTCCTTCTCCTTCGTCTACTTCTTCTGATTCACCCTCCAGACTACACCTTCTCCTTCTCCTTCTTCTACTTCTTCTGATTCACACTCCAGACTTCACCTTCTCCTTCTCCTTCTTCTGTTTCTTCTGATTCACCCTCCAGACTTCACCTTCTCCTTCTCCTTCTTCTACTACTTCTGATTCACCCTCCAGACTTCACCTTCTCCTTCTCCTTCTTCTACTTCTTCTGATTCACCCTCCAGACTTCATCTTCTCCTTCTCCTTCTTCTGCTTCTTCTGATTCACCCTCCAGACTTCACCTTCTCCTTCTCCTTCTTTTGCTTCTTCTGATTCACCCTCCAGACTTCACCTTCTCCTTCTCCTTCTTCTACTTCTTCTGATTCACCCTCCAGACTTCACCTTCTCCTTCTCCTTCTTCTACTTCTTCTGATTCACCCTCCAGTCTCCACCTTCTCCTTCTCCTTCTTCTGTTTCTTCTGCTTCACCCTCCAGACTTCTCCTTCTCCTTCTCTTTCTTCTGCTTCTTCTGATTCACCCTCCAGACTTCACCTTCTCCTTCTCCTTCTTCTGATTCTTCTGATTCACCCTCCAGACTTCACCTTCTCCTTCTCCTTCTTCTGCTTCTTCTGATTCACCCTCCTGACTTCACCTTCTCCTTCTCCTTCTTCTACTTCTTCTGATTCACCCACCTGACTTCACCTTCTCCTTCTCCTTCTTCTACTTCTTCTGCTTCACCCTCCAGACTTCACCTTCTCCTTCTCCTTCTTCTACTTCTTCTGATTCACCCTCCAGACTTCACCTTCTCCTTCTCCTTCTTCTGCTTCTTCTGATTCACCCTCCAGACTTCACCTTCTCCTTCTCCTTATTCTGCTTCTTCTGATTCACCCTCCAGACTTCACCTTCTCCTTCTCCTTATTCTGCTTCTTCTGATTCACCCTCCAGACTTTACCTTCTCCTTCTCCTTCCTCTGCTTCTTCTGATTCACCCTCCAGACTTCACCTTCTCCTTCTCCTTCTTCTGATTCTTCTGATTCACCCTCCAGACTTCACCTTCTCCTTCTCCATCTTCTGCTTCTTCCGATTCACCCTCCTGACTTCACCTTCTCCTTCTCCTTCTTCTACTTCTTCTGATTCACCCTCCTGACTTCACCTTCTCCTTCTCCATCTTCTAATTCTTCTGCTTCACCCTCCAGACTTCAACTTCTCCTTCTCCTTCTTCTACTTCTTCTGATTCACCCTCCAGACTTCACCTTCTCCTTCTCCTTCTTCTGCTTCTTCTGATTCACCCTCCAGACTTCACCTTCTCCTTCTCTTTCTTCTGCTTCTTCTGATTCACCCTCCAGACTTCACCTTCTCCTTCTCCTTCTTCTGATTCTTCTGATTCACCCTCCAGACTTCACCTTCTCCTTCTCCTTCTTCTGCTTCTTCTGATTCACCCTCCTGACTTCACCTTCTCCTTCTCCATCTTCTAATTCTTCTGCTTCACCCTCCAGACTTCAACTTCTCCTTCTCCTTCTTCTACTTCTTCTGATTCACCCTCCAGTCTTCACCTTCTCCTTCTCCTTCTTCTGTTTCTTCTGCTTCACCCTCCAGACTTCACCTTCTCCTTCTCTTTCTTCTGCTTCTTCTGATTCACCCTCCAGACTTCACCTTCTCCTTCTCCTTTTTCTGATTCTTCTGATTCACCCTCCAGACTTCACCTTCTCCTTCTCCTTCTTCTGCTTCTTCTGATTCGCCCTCCTGACTTCACCTTCTCCTTCTCCTTCTTCTACTTCTTCTGATTCACCCTCCTGACTTCACCTTCTCCTTCTCCTTCTTCTACTTCTTCTGCTTCACCCTCCAGACTTCACCTTCTCCTTCTCCTTCTTCTACTTCTTCTGATTCACCCTCCAGACTTGACCTTCTCCTTTTCCTTCTTCTACTTCTTCTGATTCACCTTCCAGACTTCACCTTCTCCTTCTCCTTCTTCTGCTTCTTCTGCTTCACCGTCCTGACTTCACCTTCTCCTTCTCCTTCTTCTACTTCTTCTGCTTCATCCCCCTGACATCACCTGCTCCTTCTCCTTCTTCTGCTTCTTCTGATTCACCCTCCTAACTTCACCTTCTCCTTCTCCTTCTTCTGCTTCTTCTGATTCACCCTCCTGACTTCACCTTCTCCTTCTCCTTCTTCTGCTTCTTCTGATTCACCCTCCAGACTTCACCTTCTCCTTCTCCTTCTTCTGCTTCTTCTGTTTCACCCTCCAGACTTCACCTTCTCCTTCTCCTTCTTCTGCTTCTTCTGATTCACCCTCCAGACTACACCTTCTCCTTCTCCTTCTTCTACTTCTTCTGATTCACCCTCCAGACTTCACCTTCTCCTTCTCCTTCTTCTGTTTCTTCTGATTCACCCGCCAGACTTCACCTTCTCCTTCTCCTTCTTCTGCTTCTTCTGATTCACCCTCCAGAATTCACCTTCTCCTTCTCCTTCTTCTGCTTCTTCTGATTCACCCTCCAGACCTCACCTTCTTCTTCTCCTTCTTCTACTTCTTCTGATTCACCCTCCAGACTTCATCTTCTCCTTCTCCTTCTTCTGCTTCTTCTGATTCACCCTCCAGATTTCACCAATCCTTCTCCTTCTTCTGATTCTTCTGATTCACCCTCCAGACTTCACCTTCTCCTTCTCCTTCTTCTACTTCTTCTGATTCACCCTCCTGATTTCACCTTCTCCTTCTCCTTCTTCTACTTCTTCTGATTCACCCTCCTGACTTCACCTTCTCCTTCTCCTTCTTCTGCTTCACCCTCCAGACTTCACCTTCTCCTTCTCCTTCTTCTACTTCTTCTGATTCACCCTCCAGACTTCATCTTCTCCTTCTCCTTCTTCTACTTCTTCTGATTCACCCTCCAGACTTCATCTTCTCCTTCTCCTTCTTCTGCTTCTTCTGATTCACCCTCCAGATTTCACCAATCCTTCTCCTTCTTCTGATTCTTCTGATTCACCCTCCAGACTTCACCTTCTCCTTCTCCTTCTTCTACTTCTTCTGATTCACCCTCCAGACTTCACCTTCTCCTTCTCCTTCTTCTACTTCTTCTGATTCACCCTCCAGTCTTCACCTTCTCCTTCTCCTTCTTCTGTTTCTTCTGCTTCACCCTCCAGACTTCACCTTCTCCTTCTCTTTCTTCTGCTTCTTCTGATTCACCCTCCAGACTTCACCTTCTCCTTCTCCTTCTTCTGATTCTTCTGATTCACCCTACAGACTTCACCTTCTCCTTCTCCTTTTCTGCTACTTCTGATTCACCCTCCTGATTTCACCTTCTCCTTCTCCTTCTTCTACTTCTTCTGATTCACCCTCCTGACTTCACCTTCTCCTTCTCCTTCTTCTGCTTCACCCTCCAGACTTCACCTTCTCCTTCTCCTTCTTCTACTTCTTCTGATTCACCCTCCAGACTTCACCTTCTCCTTCTCCTTCTTCTGCTTCTTCTGATTCACCCTCCAGACTTCACCTTCTCCTTCTCCTTATTCTGCTTCTTCTCATTCACCCTCCAGACTTCACCTTCTCCTTCTCCTTCTTCTGCTTCTTCTGATTCACCCTCCAGACTTCACCTTCTCCTTCTACTTCTTCTGCTTCTTCTGATTCACCCTCCAGACTTCACCTTCTCCTTCTCCTTCCTCTGCTTCTTCTGATTCACCCTCCAGACTTCACCTTCTCCTTCTCCTTCTTCTACTTCTTCTGATTCACCCTCCAGACTTCACCATCTCCTTCTCTTTCTTCTGCTTCTTCTGATTCACCCTCCAGACTTCACATTCTCCTTCTCCTTCTTCTGATTCTTCTGATTCACCCTCCAGACTTCACCTTCTCCTTCTCCTTCTTCTGCTTCTTCTGATTCACCCTCCTGACTTCACCTTCTCCTTCTCCTTCTTCTACTTCTTCTGATTCACCCTCCTGACTTCACATTCTCCTTCTCCTTCTTCTACTTCTTCTGCTTCACCCTCCAGACTTCACCTTCTCCTTCTCCTTCTTCTACTTCTTCTGATTCAACCTCCAGACTTCACCTTCTCCTTCTCCTTCTTCTACTTCTTCTGATTCACCCTCCAGACTTCACCTTCTCCTTCTCCTTCATCTACTTCTTCTGATTCACCCTCCAGACTTCACCTTCTCCTTCTCCTTCTTCTGCTTCTTCTGATTCACCCTCCAGACTTCACCTTCTCCTTCTCCTTATTCTGCTTCTTCTGATTCACCCTCCAGACTTCTCCTTCTCCTTCTCCTTCTTCTGCTTCTTCTGATTCACCCTCCAGACTTCACCTTCTCCTTCTCCTTCTTCTGCTTCTTCTGATTCACCCTCCAGACTTCACCTTCTCCTTCTCCTTCTTCTACTTCTTCTGATTCACCCTCCAGACTTCACCTTCTCCATCTCCTTCTTCTGCTTCTTCTGATTCACCCTCCAGACTTCACCTTCTCCTTCTCCTTCGTCTACTTCTTCTGATTCACCCTCCAGACTACACCTTCTCCTTCTCCTTCTTCTACTTCTTCTGATTCACCCTCCAGACTTCACCTTCTCCTTCTCCTTCTTCTGTTTCTTCTGATTCACCGTCCAGACTTCACCTTCTCCTTCTCCTTCTTCTACTACTTCAGATTCACCCTCCAGACTTCACCTTCTCCTTCTCCTTCTTCTACTTCTTCTGATTCACCCTCCAGACTTCATCTTCTCCTTCTCCTTCTTCTGCTTCTTCTGATTCACCCTCCAGACTTCACCTTCTCCTTCTCCTTCTTCTGCTTCTTCTGATTCACCCTCCAGACTTCACCTTCTCCTTCTCCTTCTTCTACTTCTTCTGATTCACCCTCCAGACTTCACCTTCTCCTTCTCCTTCTTCCACTTCTTCTGATTCACCCTCCAGTCTTCACCTTCTCCATCTCCTTCTTCTGCTTCTTCTGATTCACCCTCCAGACTTCACCTTCTCCTTCTCCTTCGTCTACTTCTTCTGATTCACCCTCCAGACTACACCTTCTCCTTCTCCTTCTTCTACTTCTTCTGATTCACCCTCCAGACTTCACCTTCTCCTTCTCCTTCTTCTGTTTCTTCTGATTCACCGTCCAGACTTCACCTTCTCCTTCTCCTTCTTCTACTACTTCTGATTCACCCTCCAGACTTCACCTTCTCCTTCTCCTTCTTCTACTTCTTCTGATTCACCCTCCAGACTTCATCTTCTCCTTCTCCTTCTTCTGCTTCTTCTGATTCACCCTCCAGACTTCACCTTCTCCTTCTCCTTCTTCTGATTCTTCTGATTCACCCTACAGACTTCACCTTCTCCTTCTCCTTCTTCTGCTACTTCTGATTCACCCTCCTGATTTCACCTTCTCCTTCTCCTTCTTCTACTTCTTCTGATTCACCCTCGTGACTTCACCTTCTCCTTCTCCTTCTTCTGCTTCACCCTCCAGACTTCACCTTCTCCTTCTCCTTCTTCTACTTCTTCTGATTCACCCTCCAGACTTCACCTTCTCCTTCTCCTTCTTCTGCTTCTTCTGATTCACCCTCCAGACTTCACCTTCTCCTTCTCCTTATTCTGCTTCTTCTCATTCACCCTCCAGACTTCACCTTCTCCTTCTCCTTCTTCTGCTTCTTCTGATTCACCCTCCAGACTTCACCTTCTCCTTCTACTTCTTCTGCTTCTTCTGATTCACCCTCCAGACTTCACCTTCTCCTTCTCCTTCCTCTGCTTCTTCTGATTCACCCTCCAGACTTCACCTTCTCCTTCTCCTTCTTCTACTTCTTCTGATTCATCCTCCAGACTTCACCATCTCCTTCTCTTTCTTCTGCTTCTTCTGATTCACCCTCCAGACTTCACATTCTCCTTCTCCTTCTTCTGATTCTTCTGATTCACCCTCCAAACTTCACCTTCTCCTTCTCCTTCTTCTGCTTCTTCTGATTCACCCTCCTGACTTCACCTTCTCCTTCTCCTTCTTCTACTTCTTCTGATTCACCCTCCTGACTTCACATTCTCCTTCTCCTTCTTCTACTTCTTCTGCTTCACCCTCCAGACTTCACCTTCTCCTTCTCCTTCTTCTACTTCTTCTGATTCAACCTCCAGACTTCACCTTCTCATTCTCCTTCTTCTACTTCTTCTGATTCACCCTCCAGACTTCACCTTCTCATTCTCCTTCTTCTACTTCTTCTGATTCACCCTCCAGACTTCACCTTCTCCTTCTCCTTCTTCTGCTTCTTCTGATTCACCCTCCAGACTTCACCTTCTCCTTCTCCTTATTCTGCTTCTTCTGATTCACCCTCCAGACTTCTCCTTCTCCTTCTCCTTCTTCTGCTTCTTCTGATTCACCCTCCAGACTTCACCTTCTCCTTCTCCTTCTTCTGCTTCTTGCGATTCACCCTCCAGACTTCACCTTCTCCTTCTCCTTCTTCTACTTCTTCTGATTCACCCTCCAGACTTCACCTTCTCCATCTCCTTCTTCTGCTTCTTCTGATTCACCCTCCAGACTTCACCTTCTCCTTCTCCTTCGTCTACTTCTTCTGATTCACCCTCCAGACTACACCTTCTCCTTCTCCTTCTTCTACTTCTTCTGATTCACCCTCCAGACTTCACCTTCTCCTTCTCCTTCTTCTGTTTCTTCTGATTCACCGTCCAGACTTCACCTTCTCCTTCTCCTTCTTCTACTACTTCTGATTCACCCTCCAGACTTCACCTTCTCCTTCTCCTTCTTCTACTTCTTCTGATTCACCCTCCAGACTTCATCTTCTCCTTCTCCTTCTTCTGCTTCTTCTGATTCACCCTCCAGACTTCACCTTCTCCTTCTCCTTCTTCTGCTTCTTCTGATTCACCCTCCAGACTTCACCTTCTCCTTCTCCTTCTTCTACTTCTTCTGATTCACCCTCCAGACTTCACCTTCTCCTTCTCCTTCTTCTGCTTCTTCTGATTCACCCTCCAGACTTCTCCTTCTCCTTCTCCTTCTTCTGCTTCTTCTGATTCACCCTCCAGACTTCACCTTCTCCTTCTCCTTCTTGTGCTTCTTCTGATTCACCCTCCAGACTTCACCTTCTCCTTCTCCTTCTTCTACTTCTTCTGATTCACCCTCCAGACTTCACCTTCTCCATTTCCTTCTTCTGCTTCTTCTGATTCACCCTCCAGACTTCACCTTCTCCTTCTCCTTCGTCTACTTCTTCTGATTGACCCTCCAGACTACACCTTCTCCTTCTCCTTCTTCTTCTTCTTCTGATTCACCCTCCTGACTTCACCTTCTCCTTCTCCTTCTTCTACTTCTTCTGCTTCACCCTCCAGACTTCACCTTCTCCTTCTCCTTCTTCTACTTCTTCTGATTCACCCTCCAGACTTCATCTTCTCCTTCTCCTTATCTGCTTCTTCTGATTCACCCTCCAGACTTCACCTTCTTCTTCTCCTTATTCTGCTTCTTCTGATTCACCCTCCTGACCTCACCTTCTCCTTCTCCTTCTTCTACTTCTTCTGATTCACCCTCCTGACTTCACCTTCTCCTTCTCCTTCTTCTACTTCTTCTGCTTCACCCTCCAGACTTCACCTTCTCCTTCTCCTTCTTCTGCTTCTTCTGATTCACCCTCCAGACTTCTCCTTCTCCTTCTCCTTCTTCTGCTTCTTCTGATTCACCCTCCAGACTTCACCTTCTCCTTCTCCTTCTTCTGCTTCTTCTGATTCACCCTCCAGACTTCACCTTCTCCTTCTCCTTCTTCTACTTCTTCTGATTCACCCTCCAGACTTCACCTTCTCCATTTCCTTCTTCTGCTTCTTCTGATTCACCCTCCAGACTTCACCTTCTCCTTCTCCTTCGTCTACTTCTTCTGATTGACCCTCCAGACTACACCTTCTCCTTCTCCTTCTTCTACTTCTTCTGATTCACCCTCCTGACTTCACCTTCTCCTTCTCCTTCTTCTACTTCTTCTGCTTCACCCTCCAGACTTCACCTTCTCCTTCTCCTTCTTCTACTTCTTCTGATTCACCCTCCAGACTTCATCTTCTCCTTCTCCTTCTTCTGCTTCTTCTGATTCACCCTCCAGACTTCACCTTCTTCTTCTCCTTATTCTGCTTCTTCTGATTCACCCTCCAGACTTCACCTTCTCCTTCTCCTTCTTCTGCTTCTTCTGATTCACACTCCAGACTTCACCTTCTCCTTCTCCTTCTTCTACGTCTTCTGATTCACCCTCCAGACCTCACCTTCTCCTTCTCCTTCTTCTACTTCTTCTGATTCACCCTCCAGACTTCATCTTCTCCTTCTCCTTCTTCTGCTTCTTCTGATTCACCCTGCAGACTTCACCTTCTCCTTCTCCTTATTATGCTTCTTCTGATTCACCCTCCAGACTTCACCATCTCCTTCTCCTTCTTCTACTTCTTCTGATTCACCCTCCAGACTTCACCTTCTCCTTCTCCTTCTTCTACTTCTTCTGATTCACCCTCCAGTCTTCACCTTCTCCTTCTCCTTCTTCTGCTTCTTCTGCTTCACCCTCCAGACTTCACCTTCTCCTTCTCTTTATTCTGCTTCTTCTGATTCACCCTCCAGACTTCACCTTCTCCTTCTCCTTCTTCTGATTATTCTGATTCACCCTCCAGACTTCACCTTCTCCTTCTCCTTATTCTGCATCTTCTGATTCACCCTCCAGACTTCACCTTCTCCTTCTCCTTCTTCTGCTTCTTCTGATTCACCCTCCAGACTTCACCTTCTCCTTCTCCTTCTTCTGCTTCTTCTGATTCTCCCTCAGACCTCACCTTCTCCTTCTCCTTCTTCTACTTCTTCTGATTCACCCTCCAGACTTCATCTTCTCCTTCTCCTTCTTCTGCTTCTTCTGATTCACCCTCCAGACTTCACCTTCTCCTTCTCCTTCTTCTGCTTCTTCTGATTCACCCTCCAGACTTCACCTTCTCCTTCTCCTTCTTCTACTTCTTCTGATTCACCCATCAGACTTCACCTTCTCTTTCTCCTTCTTCTACTTCTTCTGATTCACCCTCCAGACCTTCACCTTCTCCTTCTCCTTCTTCTACTTCTTCTGATTCAATCTCCAGACTTCACTTCTCCTTCTCCTTATTCTGCTTCTTCTGATTCACCCTCCAGACTTCACCTTCTCATTCTCCTTCATCTGCTTCTTCTGATTCACCCTCAGACTTCACCTTCTCCTTCTCCTTCTTCTGATTCTTCTGATTCACCCTCCAGACTTCACCTTCTCCTTCTCCCTCTTCTGCTTCTTCTGATTCACCCTCCTGACTTCACCTTCTCCTTCTCCTTCTTCTACTTCTTCTGATTCACCCTCCTGACTTCACCTTCTCCTTCTCCTTCTTCTACTTCTTCTGCTTCACCCTCCAGACTTCACCTACTCCTTCTCCTTCTTCTACTTCTTCTGATTCACCCTCCAGACTTCACCTTCTCCTTCTCCTTCTTCTGCTTCTTCTGATTCACCCTCCAGACTTCACCTTCTCCTTCTCCTTATTCTGCTTCTTCTGATTCACTCTCCAGACTTCACCTTCTCCTTCTCCTTCTTCTGCTTCTTCTGATTCACACTCCAGACTTCACCTTCTCCTTCTCCTTCTTCTACTTCTTCTGATTCACCCTCCAGACTTCACCTCTCCTTCTCTTTCTTCTGCTTCATCTGATTCACCCTCCAGACTTCACCTTCTCCTTCTCCTTCTTCTGATTCTTCTGATTCACCCTCCAGACTTCACCTTCTTCTTCTCCTTCTTCTGCTTCTTCTGATTCACCCTCCTGACTTCACCTTCTCCTTCTCCTTCTTCTACTTCTTCTGATTCACCCTCCTGACTTCACCTTCTCCTTCTCCTTCTTCTACTTCTTCTGCTTCACCTCCAGACTTCACCTTCTCCTTCTCCTTCTTCTACTTCTTCTGATTCACCCTCCAGACTTGACCTTCTCCTTCTCCTTCTTCTACTTCTTCTGATTCACCCTCCAGACTTCACCTTCTCCTTCTCCTTCTTCTGCTTCTTCTGCTTTCACCGTCCTGACTTCACCTTCTCCTTCTCCTTCTTCTACTTCTTCTGCTTCATCCCCTGACATCACCTGCTCCTTCTCCTTCTTCTGCTTCTTCTGATTCACCTTCCTAACTTCACCTTCTCCTTCTCCTTCTTCTGCTTCTTCTGATTCACCCTCCTGACTTCACCTTCTCCTTCTCCTTCTTCTGCTTCTTCTGATTCACCCTCCAGACTTCACCTTCTCCTTCTCCTTCTTCTGCTTCTTCTGATTCACCCTCCAGACTTCACCTTCTCCTTCTCCTTCTTCTGCTTCTTCTGATTCACCCTCCAGACCTCACCTTCTCCTTCTCCTTCTTCTACTTCTTCTGATTCACCCTCCAGACTTCATCTGTTCCTTCTCCTTCTTCTGCTTCTTTTGATTCACCCTCCAGACTTCACCTTCTCCTTCTCCTTCTTCTGCTTCTTCTGATTCACCCTCCAGACTTCACCTTCTCCTTCTCCTTCTTCTACTTCTTCTGATTCACCCTCCAGACTTCACCTTCTCCTTCTCCTTCTACTTCTTCTGATTCACCCTCCAGTCTTCACCTTCTCCTTCTCCTTCTTCTGTTTCTTCTGCTTCACCCTCCAGACTTCACCTTCTCCTTCTCCTTCTTCTACTTCTTCTGATTCACCCTCCAGATTTCATCTTCTCCTTCTCCTTCTTCTGCTTCTTCTGATTCACCCTCCAGACTTCACCTTCTCCTTCTCCTTCTTCTGCTTCTTCTGATTCACCCTCCTGACTTCACCTTCTCCTTCTCCTTCTTCTACTTCTTCTGATTCACCCTCCTGACTTCACCTTCTCCTTCTCCTTCTTCTACTTCTTCTGCTTCACCCTCCAGACTTCACCTTCTCCTTCTCCTTCTTCTACTTCTTCTGATTCACCCTCCAGACTTGACCTTCTCCTTCTCCTTCTTCTACTTCTTCTGATTCACCCTCCAGACTTCACCTTCTCCTTCTCCTTCTTCTGCTTCTTCTGCTTCACTGTCCTGACTTCACCTTCTCCTTCTCCTTCTTCTACTTCTTCTGCTTCATCCCCCTGACATCACCTGCTCCTTCTCCTTCTTCTGCTTCTTCTGATTCACCCTCCTAACTTCACCTTCTCCTTCTCCTTCTTCTGCTTCTTCTGATTCACCCTCCTGACTTCACCTTCTCCTTCTCCTTCTTCTGCTTCTTCTGATTCACCCTCCAGACTTCACCTTCTCCTTCTCTTTATTCTGCTTCTTCTGATTCACCCTCCAGACTTCACCTTCTCCTTCTCCTTCTTCTGATTCTTCTGATTCACCCTCCAGACTTCACCTTCTCCTTCTCCTTCTTCTACTTCTTCTGATTCACCCTCCTGACTTCACCTTCTCCTTCTCCTTCTTCTACTTCTTCTGCTTCACCCTCCAGACTTCACCTTCTCCTTCTCCTTCTTCTGCTTCTTCTGATTCACCCTCCTGACTTCACCTTCTCCTTCTCCTTCTTCTACTTCTTCTGATTCACCCTCCTGACTTCACCTTCTCCTTCTCCTTCTTCTACTTCTTCTGCTTCACCCTCCAGACTTCACCTTCTCCTTCTCCTTCTTCTACTTCTTCTGATTCACCCTCCAGACTTGACCTTCTCCTTCTCCTTCTTCTACTTATTCTGATTCACCCTCCAGACTTCACCTTCTCCTTCTCCTTCTTCTGCTTCTTCTGCTTCACCGTCCTGACTTCACCTTCTCCTTCTCCTTCTTCTACTTCTTTTGCTTCATCCCGCTGACATCACCTGCTCCTTCTCCTTCTTCTGCTTCTTCTGATTCACCCTCCTAACTTCACCTTCTCCTTCTCCTTCTTCTGCTTCTTCTGATTCACCCTCCTGACTTCACCTTCTCCTTCTCCTTCTTCTGCTTCTTCTGATTCACACTCCAGACTTCACCTTCTCCTTCTCCTTCTTCTGCTTCTTCTGATTCACCCTCCAGACTTCACCTTCTCCTTCTCCTTCTTCTGATTCTTCTGATTCACCCTCCAGACTTCAACTTCTCCTTCTCCTTCTTCTGCTTCTTCTGATTCACCCTCCTGACCTCACTCTCCTTCTCCTTCTTCTACTTCTTCTGATTCACCCTCCTGACTTCACCTTCTCCTTCTCCTCTTCTACTTCTTCTGCTTCACCCTCCAGACTTCACCTTCTCCTTCTCCTTCTTCTGCTTCTTCTGATTCACCCCTCCAGACTTCTCCTTCTCCTTCTCCTTCTTCTGCTTCTTCTGATTCACCCTCCAGACTTCACCTTCTCCTTCTCCTTCTTCTGCTTCTTCTGATTCACCCTCCAGACTTCACCTTCTCCTTCTCCTTCTTCTACTTCTTCTGATTCACCCTCCAGACTTCACCTTCTCCATTTCCTTCTTCTGCTTCTTCTGATTCACCCTCCAGACTTCACTTCTCCTTCTCCTTCGTCTACTTCTTCTGATTGACCCTCCAGACTACACCTTCTCCTTCTCCTTCTTCTACTTCTTCTGATTCACCCTCCTGACTTCACCTTCTCCTTCTCCTTCTTCTACTTCTTCTGCTTCACCATCCAGACTTCACCCTTCTCCTTCTCCTTCTTCTACTTCTTCTGATTCACCCTCCAGACTTCATCTTCTCCTTCTCCTTCTTCTGCTTCTTCTGATTCACCCTCCAGACTTCACCTTCTTCTTCTCCTTATTCTGCTTCTTCTGATTCACCCTCCAGACTTCACCTTCTCCTTCTCCTTATTCTGCTTCTTCTGATTCACCCTCCAGACTTCACCTTCTCCTTCTCCTGATTCTGCTTCTTCTGATTCACCCTCCAGACTTCACCTTCTCCTTCTCCTTCTTCTACTTCTTCTGCTTCACCCTCCAGACTTCACCTTCTCCTTCTCCTTCTTCTACTTCTTCTGATTCACCCTCCAGACTTCACCTTCTCCTTCTCCTTCTTCTGCTTCTTCTGATTCACCCTCCATACTTCACCTTCACTTCTCCTTATTCTGCTTCTTCTGATTCACCCTCCAGACTTCAACTTCTCCTTCTCCTTCTTCTGCTTCTTCTGATTCACCCTCCAGACTTCACCTTCTCCTTCTCCTTCTTCTGCTTCTTCTGATTCACCCTCCAGACTTCACCTTCTCCTTCTCCTTCTTCTGCTTCTTCTGACTCACCCTCCAGACTTCACCTTCTCCTTCTCCTTCTTCTACTTCTTCTGATTCACCCTCCAGACTTCACCTCTCCTTCTCTTTCTTCTGCTTCTTCTGATTCACCCCTCACAGATTTCATCTTCTCCTTCTCCTTCTTCTGCTTCTTCTGATTCACCCTCCAGACTTCACTTCTCCTTCTCCTTCTTCTGCTTCTTCTGATTCACCTCCAGACTTCACCTTCTCCTTCTCCTTCTTCTGCTTCTTCTGATTCACCCTCCAGACTTCACCTTCTCCTTCTCCTTCTTCTACTTCTTCTGATTCACCCTCAAGGACCTCACCTTCTCCTTCTCCTTCTTCTACTTCTTCTGATTCACCCTCCCGATTTCATCTTCTCCTTCTCCTTCTTCTGCTTCTTCTGATTCACCCTCCAGACTTCACCTTCTCCTTCTCCTTCTTCTGCTTCTTCTGATTCACCCTCCTGACTTCACCTTCTCCTTCTCCTTCTTCTACTTCTTCTGATTCACCCTCCTGACTTCACCTTCTCCTTCTCCTTCTTCTACTTCTTCTGCTTCACCCTCCAGACTTCACCTTCTCCTTCTCCTTCTTCTACTTCTTCTGATTCACCCTCCAGACTTGACCTTCTCTTCTCCTTCTTCTACTTCTTCTGATTCACCCTCCAGACTTCACCTTCTCCTTCTCCTTCTTCTGCTTCTTCTCCTTCACCGTCCTGACTTCACCTTCTCCTTCTCCTTCTTCTACTTCTTCTGCTTCATCCCCCTGACATCACCTGCTCCTTCTCCTTCTTCTGCTTCTTCTGATTCACCCTCCTAACTTCACCTTCTCCTTCTACTTCTTCTGCTTCTTCTGATTCACCCTCCTGACTTCACCTTCTCCTTCTCCTTCTTCTGCTTCTTCTGATACAGCCTCCAGACTTCACCTTCTCCTTCTCCTTCTTCTACTTCTTCTGCTTCACCCTCCAGACTTCACCTTCTCCTTCTCCTTCTTCTACTTCTTCTGATTCACCCTCCAGACTTGACCTACTCCTTCTCCTTCTTCT
The DNA here is from genome assembly GCF_052327205.1 of Somniosus microcephalus. Classification (NCBI taxonomy): domain Eukaryota; kingdom Metazoa; phylum Chordata; class Chondrichthyes; order Squaliformes; family Somniosidae; genus Somniosus; species Somniosus microcephalus. The sequence goes on along the minus strand of NW_028225199.1, from coordinate 531,853 downwards.
ACTTCTTCTGATTCACCCTCCAGACTTCACCTTCTCCTTCTCCTTCTTCTGCTTCTTCTGCTTCACTGTCCTGACTTCACCTTCTCCTTCTCCTTCTTCTACTTCTTCTGCTTCATCCCCCTGACATCACCTGCTCCTTCTCCTTCTTCTGCTTCTTCTGATTCACCCTCCTAACTTCACCTTCTCCTTCTCCTTCTTCTGCTTCTTCTGATTCACCCTCCTGACTTCACCTTCTCCTTCTCCTTCTTCTGCTTCTTCTGATTCACCCTCCAGACTTCACCTTCTCCTTCTCTTTATTCTGCTTCTTCTGATTCACCCTCCAGACTTCACCTTCTCCTTCTCCTTCTTCTGATTCTTCTGATTCACCCTCCAGACTTCACCTTCTCCTTCTCCTTCTTCTACTTCTTCTGATTCACCCTCCTGACTTCACCTTCTCCTTCTCCTTCTTCTACTTCTTCTGCTTCACCCTCCAGACTTCACCTTCTCCTTCTCCTTCTTCTGCTTCTTCTGATTCACCCTCCTGACTTCACCTTCTCCTTCTCCTTCTTCTACTTCTTCTGATTCACCCTCCTGACTTCACCTTCTCCTTCTCCTTCTTCTACTTCTTCTGCTTCACCCTCCAGACTTCACCTTCTCCTTCTCCTTCTTCTACTTCTTCTGATTCACCCTCCAGACTTGACCTTCTCCTTCTCCTTCTTCTACTTATTCTGATTCACCCTCCAGACTTCACCTTCTCCTTCTCCTTCTTCTGCTTCTTCTGCTTCACCGTCCTGACTTCACCTTCTCCTTCTCCTTCTTCTACTTCTTTTGCTTCATCCCGCTGACATCACCTGCTCCTTCTCCTTCTTCTGCTTCTTCTGATTCACCCTCCTAACTTCACCTTCTCCTTCTCCTTCTTCTGCTTCTTCTGATTCACCCTCCTGACTTCACCTTCTCCTTCTCCTTCTTCTGCTTCTTCTGATTCACACTCCAGACTTCACCTTCTCCTTCTCCTTCTTCTGCTTCTTCTGATTCACCCTCCAGACTTCACCTTCTCCTTCTCCTTCTTCTGATTCTTCTGATTCACCCTCCAGACTTCAACTTCTCCTTCTCCTTCTTCTGCTTCTTCTGATTCACCCTCCTGACCTCACCTTCTCCTTCTCCTTCTTCTACTTCTTCTGATTCACCCTCCTGACTTCACCTTCTCCTTCTCCTTCTTCTACTTCTTCTGCTTCACCCTCCAGACTTCACCTTCTCCTTCTCCTTCTTCTGCTTCTTCTGATTCACCCTCCAGACTTCTCCTTCTCCTTCTCCTTCTTCTGCTTCTTCTGATTCACCCTCCAGACTTCACCTTCTCCTTCTCCTTCTTCTGCTTCTTCTGATTCACCCTCCAGACTTCACCTTCTCCTTCTCCTTCTTCTACTTCTTCTGATTCACCCTCCAGACTTCACCTTCTCCATTTCCTTCTTCTGCTTCTTCTGATTCACCCTCCAGACTTCACCTTCTCCTTCTCCTTCGTCTACTTCTTCTGATTGACCCTCCAGACTACACCTTCTCCTTCTCCTTCTTCTACTTCTTCTGATTCACCCTCCTGACTTCACCTTCTCCTTCTCCTTCTTCTACTTCTTCTGCTTCACCATCCAGACTTCACCTTCTCCTTCTCCTTCTTCTACTTCTTCTGATTCACCCTCCAGACTTCATCTTCTCCTTCTCCTTCTTCTGCTTCTTCTGATTCACCCTCCAGACTTCACCTTCTTCTTCTCCTTATTCTGCTTCTTCTGATTCACCCTCCAGACTTCACCTTCTCCTTCTCCTTATTCTGCTTCTTCTGATTCACCCTCCAGACTTCACCTTCTCCTTCTCCTGATTCTGCTTCTTCTGATTCACCCTCCAGACTTCACCTTCTCCTTCTCCTTCTTCTACTTCTTCTGCTTCACCCTCCAGACTTCACCTTCTCCTTCTCCTTCTTCTACTTCTTCTGATTCACCCTCCAGACTTCACCTTCTCCTTCAACTTCTTCTGCTTCTTCTGATTCACCCTCCATACTTCACCTTCACTTCTCCTTATTCTGCTTCTTCTGATTCACCCTCCAGACTTCAACTTCTCCTTCTCCTTCTTCTGCTTCTTCTGATTCACCCTCCAGACTTCACCTTCTCCTTCTCCTTCTTCTGCTTCTTCTGATTCACCCTCCAGACTTCACCTTCTCCTTCTCCTTCTTCTGCTTCTTCTGACTCACCCTCCAGACTTCACCTTCTCCTTCTCCTTCTTCTACTTCTTCTGATTCACCCTCCAGACTTCACCTTCTCCTTCTCTTTCTTCTGCTTCTTCTGATTCACCCTCCAGATTTCATCTTCTCCTTCTCCTTCTTCTGCTTCTTCTGATTCACCCTCCAGACTTCACCTTCTCCTTCTCCTTCTTCTGCTTCTTCTGATTCACCCTCCAGACTTCACCTTCTCCTTCTCCTTCTTCTGCTTCTTCTGATTCACCCTCCAGACTTCACCTTCTCCTTCTCCTTCTTCTACTTCTTCTGATACACCCTCAAGACCTCACCTTCTCCTTCTCCTTCTTCTACTTCTTCTGATTCACCCTCCCGATTTCATCTTCTCCTTCTCCTTCTTCTGCTTCTTCTGATTCACCCTCCAGACTTCACCTTCTCCTTCTCCTTCTTCTGCTTCTTCTGATTCACCCTCCTGACTTCACCTTCTCCTTCTCCTTCTTCTACTTCTTCTGATTCACCCTCCTGACTTCACCTTCTCCTTCTCCTTCTTCTACTTCTTCTGCTTCACCCTCCAGACTTCACCTTCTCCTTCTCCTTCTTCTACTTCTTCTGATTCACCCTCCAGACTTGACCTTCTCCTTCTCCTTCTTCTACTTCTTCTGATTCACCCTCCAGACTTCACCTTCTCCTTCTCCTTCTTCTGCTTCTTCTCCTTCACCGTCCTGACTTCACCTTCTCCTTCTCCTTCTTCTACTTCTTCTGCTTCATCCCCCTGACATCACCTGCTCCTTCTCCTTCTTCTGCTTCTTCTGATTCACCCTCCTAACTTCACCTTCTCCTTTTACTTCTTCTGCTTCTTCTGATTCACCCTCCTGACTTCACCTTCTCCTTCTCCTTCTTCTGCTTCTTCTGATTCAGCCTCCAGACTTCACCTTCTCCTTCTCTTTCTTCTGCTTCTTCTGATTCACCCTCCAGACTTCACCTTCTCCTTCTCCTTCTTCTGATTCTTCTGATTCACCCTCCAGACTTCACCTTCTCCTTCTCCTTCTTCTGCTTCTTCTGATTCACCCTCCTGACTTCACCTTCTCCTTCTCCTTCTTCTACTTCTTCTGATTCACCCTCCTGACTTCACCTTCTCCTTCTCCTTCTTCTACTTCTTCTGCTTCACCCTCCAGACTTCACCTTCTCCTTCTCCTTCTTCTACTTCTTCTGATTCACCCTCCAGACTTGACCTTCTCCTTCTCCTTCTTCTACTTATTCTGATTCACCCTCCAGACTTCACCTTCTCCTTCTCCTTCTTCTGCTTCTTCTGATTCACCCTCCAGACTTCACCTTCTCCTTCTCCTTCTTCTGCTTCTTCTGATTCACCCTCCAGACTTCACCTTCTCCTTCTCCTTCTTCTACTTCTTCTGATTCACCGTCCTGACTTCACCTTCTCCTTCTCCTTCTTCTACTTCTTCTGCTTCATCCCCCTGACATCACCTGCTCCTTCTCCTTCTTCTGCTTCTTCTGATTCACCCTCCTAACTTCACCTTCTCCTTCTCCTTCTTCTACTTCTTCTGCTTCACCCTCCAGACTTCACCTTCTCCTTCTCCTTCTTCTACTTCTTCTGATTCACCCTCCAGACTTGACCTTCTCCTTTTCTTTCTTCTGCTTCTTCTGATTCACCCTCCAGACTTCACCTTCTCCTTCTCCTTCTTCTGATTCTTCTGATTCACCCTCCAGACTTCACCTTCTCCTTCTCCTTCTTCTGCTTCTTCTGATTCACCCTCCTGACTTCACCTTCTCCTTCTCCTTCTTCTACTTCTTCTGATTCACCCTCCTGACTTCACCTTCTCCTTCTCCTTCTTCTACTTCTTCTGCTTCACCCTCCAGACTTCACCTTCTCCTTCTCCTTCTTCTACTACTTCTGATTCACCCTCCAGACTTCACCTTCTCCTTCTCCTTCTTCTACTTCTTCTGATTCACCCTCCAGACTTCATCTTCTCCTTCTCCTTCTTCTGCTTCTTCTGATTCACCCTCCAGACTTCACCTTCTCCTTCTCCTTCTTCTGCTTCTTCTGATTCACCCTCCAGACTTCACCTTCTCCTTCTCCTTCTTCTACTTCTTCTGATTCACCCTCCAGACTTCACCTTCTCCTTCTCCTTCTTCTACTTCTTCTGATTCACCCTCCAGTCTTCACCTTCTCCTTCTCCTTCTTCTATTTCTTCTGCTTCACCCTCCAGACTTCACCTTCTCCTTCTCCTTCTTCTGCTTCTTCTGATTCACCCTCCAGACTTCACCTTCTCCTTCTCCTTCTTCTGATTCTTCTGATTCACCCTCCAGACTTCACCTTCTCCTTCTCCTTCTTCTGCTTCTTCTGATTCACCCTCCTGACTTCACCTTCTCCTTCTCCTTCTTCTACTTCTTCTGCTTCACCCTCCAGACTTCACCTTCTCCTTCTCCTTCTTCTACTTCTTCTGATTCACCCTCCAGACTTCATCTTCTCCTTCTCCTTCTTCTGCTTCTTCTGATTCACCCTCCAGACTTCACCTTCTCCTTCTCCTTCTTCTGCTTCTTCTGATTCACCCTCCAGACTTCACCTTCTCCTTCTCCTTATTCTGCTTCTTCTGATTCACCCTCCAGACTTCACCTTCTCATTCTCCTTCCTCTGCTTCTTCTGATTCACCCTCCTAACTTCACCTTCTCCTTCTCCTTCTTCTACTTCTTCTGATTCACCCTCCAGACTTCACCTTCTCCTTCTCCTTCTTCTACTTCTTCTGATTCACCCTCCAGACTTCACCTTCTCCTTCTCCTTCTTCTGCTTCTTCTGATTCACCCTCCAGACTTCACCTTCTCCTTCTCCTTCTTCTGCTTCTTCTGATTCACCCTCCTGACTTCACCTTCTCCTTCTCCTTCTTCTACTTCTTCTGATTCACCCTCCAGACTTCACCTTCTCCTTCTCCTTCTTCTGCTTCTTCTGATTCACCCTCCAGACTTCACCTTCTCCTTCTCCTTCTTCTGCTTCTTCTGATTCACCCTCCTGACTTCACCTTCTCCTTCTCCTTCTTCTACTTCTTCTGATTCACCCTCCTGACTTCACCTTCTCCTTCTCCTTCTTCTACTTCTTCTGCTTCACCCTCCAGACTTCACCTTCTCCTTCTCCTTCTTCTACTTCTTCTGATTCACCCTCCAGACTTGACCTTCTCCTTCTCCTTCTTCTACTTCTTCTGATTCACCCTCCAGACTTCACCTTCTCCTTCTCCTTCTTCTGCTTCTTCTGCTTCACTGTCCTGACTTCACCTTCTCCTTCTCCTTCTTCTACTTCTTCTGCTTCATCCCCCTGACATCACCTGCTCCTTCTCCTTCTTCTGCTTCTTCTGATTCACCCTCCTAACTTCACCTTCTCCTTCTCCTTCTTCTGCTTCTTCTGATTCACCCTCCTGACTTCACCTTCTCCTTCTCCTTCTTCTGCTTCTTCTGGTTCACCCTCCAGACTTCACCTTCTCCTTCTCTTTATTCTGCTTCTTCTGATTCACCCTCCAGACTTCACCTTCTCCTTCTCCTTCTTCTGATTCTTCTGATTCACCCTCCAGACTTCACCTTCTCCTTCTCCTTCTTCTACTTCTTCTGATTCACCCTCCTGACTTCACCTTCTCCTTCTCCTTCTTCTACTTCTTCTGCTTCACCCTCCAGACTTCACCTTCTCCTTCTCCTTCTTCTGCTTCTTCTGATTCACCCTCCTGACTTCACCTTCTCCTTCTCCTTCTTCTACTTCTTCTGATTCACCCTCCTGACTTCACCTTCTCCTTCTCCTTCTTCTACTTCTTCTGCTTCACCCTCCAGACTTCACCTTCTCCTTCTCCTTCTTCTACTTCTTCTGATTCACCCTCCAGACTTGACCTTCTCCTTCTCCTTCTTCTACTTATTCTGATTCACCCTCCAGACTTCACCTTCTCCTTCTCCTTCTTCTGCTTCTTCTGCTTCACCGTCCTGACTTCACCTTCTCCTTCTCCTTCTTCTACTTCTTTTGCTTCATCCCGCTGACATCACCTGCTCCTTCTCCTTCTTCTGCTTCTTCTGATTCACCCTCCTAACTTCACCTTCTCCTTCTCCTTCTTCTGCTTCTTCTGATTCACCCTCCTGACTTCACCTTCTCCTTCTCCTTCTTCTGCTTCTTCTGATTCACACTCCAGACTTCACCTTCTCCTTCTCCTTCTACTGCTTCTTCTGATTCACCCTCCAGACTTCACCTTCTCCTTCTCCTTCTTCTGATTCTTCTGATTCACCCTCCAGACTTCAACTTCTCCTTCTCCTTCTTCTGCTTCTTCTGATTCACCCTCCTGACCTCACCTTCTCCTTCTCCTTCTTCTACTTCTTCTGATTCACCCTCCTGACTTCACCTTCTCCTTCTCCTTCTTCTACTTCTTCTGCTTCACCCTCCAGACTTCACCTTCTCCTTCTCCTTCTTCTGCTTCTTCTGATTCACCCTCCAGACTTCTCCTTCTCCTTCTCCTTCTTCTGCTTCTTCTGATTCACCCTCCAGACTTCACCTTCTCCTTCTCCTTCTTCTGCTTCTTCTGATTCACCCTCCAGACTTCACCTTCTCCTTCTCCTTCTTCTACTTCTTCTGATTCACCCTCCAGACTTCACCTTCTCCATTTCCTTCTTCTGCTTCTTCTGATTCACCCTCCAGACTTCACCTTCTCCTTCTCCTTCGTCTACTTCTTCTGATTGACCCTCCAGACTACACCTTCTCCTTCTCCTTCTTCTACTTCTTCTGATTCACCCTCCTGACTTCACCTTCTCCTTCTCCTTCTTCTACTTCTTCTGCTTCACCATCCAGACTTCACCTTCTCCTTCTCCTTCTTCTACTTCTTCTGATTCACCCTCCAGACTTCATCTTCTCCTTCTCCTTCTTCTGCTTCTTCTGATTCACCCTCCAGACTTCACCTTCTTCTTCTCCTTATTCTGCTTCTTCTGATTCACCCTCCAGACTTCACCTTCTCCTTCTCCTTATTCTGCTTCTTCTGATTCACCCTCCAGACTTCACCTTCTCCTTCTCCTGATTCTGCTTCTTCTGATTCACCCTCCAGACTTCACCTTCTCCTTTTCCTTCTTCTACTTCTTCTGCTTCACCCTCCGGACTTCACCTTCTCCTTCTCCTTCTTCTACTTCTTCTGATTCACCCTCCAGACTTCACCTTCTCCTTCTCCTTCTTCTGCTTCTTCTGATTCACCCTCCATACTTCACCTTCACTTCTCCTTATTCTGCTTCTTCTGATTCACCCTCCAGACTTCAACTTCTCCTTCTCCTTCTTCTGCTTCTTCTGATTCACCCTCCAGACTTCACCTTCTCCTTCTCCTTCTTCTGCTTCTTCTGATTCACCCTCCAGACTTCACCTTCTCCTTCTCCTTCTTCTGCTTCTTCTGACTCACCCTCCAGACTTCACCTTCTCCTTCTCCTTCTTCTACTTCTTCTGATTCACCCTCCAGACTTCACCTTCTCCTTCTCTTTCTTCTGCTTCTTCTGATTCACCCTCCAGATTTCATCTTCTCCTTCTCCTTCTTCTGCTTCTTCTGATTCACCCTCCAGACTTCACCTTCTCCTTCTCCTTCTTCTGCTTCTTCTGATTCACCCTCCAGACTTCACCTTCTCCTTCTCCTTCTTCTGCTTCTTCTGATTCACCCTCCAGACTTCACCTTCTCCTTCTCCTTCTTCTACTTCTTCTGATTCACCCTCAAGACCTCACCTTCTCCTTCTCCTTCTTCTACTTCTTCTGATTCACCCTCCCGATTTCATCTTCTCCTTCTCCTTCTTCTGCTTCTTCTGATTCACCCTCCAGACTTCACCTTCTCCTTCTCCTTCTTCTGCTTCTTCTGATTCACCCTCCTGACTCCACCTTCTCCTTCTCCTTCTTCTACTTCTTATGATTCACCCTCCTGACTTCACCTTCTCCTTCTCCTTCTTCTACTTCTTCTGCTTCACCCTCCAGACTTCACCTTCTCCTTCTCCTTCTTCTACTTCTTCTGATTCACCCTCCAGACTTGACCTTCTCCTTCTCCTTCTTCTACTTCTTCTGATTCACCCTCCAGACTTCACCTTCTCCTTCTCCTTCTTCTGCTTCTTCTCCTTCACCGTCCTGACTTCACCTTCTCCTTCTCCTTCTTCTACTTCTTCTGCTTCATCCCCCTGACATCACCTGCTCCTTCTCCTTCTTCTGCTTCTTCTGATTCACCCTCCTAACTTCACCTTCTCCTTCTACTTCTTCTGCTTCTTCTGATTCACCCTCCTGACTTCACCTTCTCCTTCTCCTTCTTCTGCTTCTTCTGATTCAGCCTCCAGACTTCACCTTCTCCTTCTCTTTCTTCTGCTTCTTCTGATTCACCCTCCAGACTTCACCTTCTCCTTCTCCTTCTTCTGATTCTTCTGATTCACCCTCCAGACTTCACCTTCTCCTTCTCCTTCTTCTGTTTCTTCTGATTCACCCTCCTGACTTCACCTTCTCCTTCTCCTTCTTCTACTTCTTCTGATTCACCCTCCTGACTTCACCTTCTCCTTCTCCTTCTTCTACTTCTTCTGCTTCACCCTCCAGACTTCACCTTCTCCTTCTCCTTCTTCTACTTCTTCTGATTCACCCTCCAGACTTGACCTTCTCCTTCTCCTTCTTCTACTTATTCTGATTCACCCTCCAGACTTCACCTTCTCCTTCTCCTTCTTCTGCTTCTTCTGATTCACCCTCCAGACTTCACCTTCTCCTTCTCCTTCTTCTGCTTCTTCTGATTCACCCTCCAGACTTCACCTTCTCCTTCTCCTTCTTCTACTTCTTCTGATTCACCGTCCTGACTTCACCTTCTCCTTCTCCTTCTTCTACTTCTTCTGCTTCATCCCCCTGACATCACCTGCTCCTTCTCCTTCTTCTGCTTCTTCTGATTCACCCTCCTAACTTCACCTTCTCCTTCTCCTTCTTCTACTTCTTCTGCTTCACCCTCCAGACTTCACCTTCTCCTTCTCCTTCGTCTACTTCTTCTGATTCACCCTCCAGACTTGACCTTCTACTTTTCTTTCTTCTGCTTCTTCTGATTCACCCTCCAGACTTCACCTTCTCCTTCTCCTTCTTCTGATTCTTCTGATTCACCCTCCAGACTTCACCTTCTCCTTCTCCTTCTTCTGCTTCTTCTGATTCACCCTCCTGACTTCACCTTCTCCTTCTCCTTCTTCTACTTCTTCTGATTCACCCTCCTGACTTCACCTTCTCCTTCTCCTTCTTCTACTTCTTCTGCTTCACCCTCCAGACTTCACCTTCTCCTTCTCCTTCTTCTGCTTCTTCTGATTCACCCTCCTGACTTCACCTTCTCCTTCTCCTTCTTCTACTTCTTCTGATTCACCCTCCTGACTTCACCTTCTCCTTCTCCTTCTTCTACTTCTTCTGCTTCACCCTCCAGACTTCACCTTCTCCTTCTCCTTCTTCTACTACTTCTGATTCACCCTCCAGACTTCACCTTCTCCTTCTCCTTCTTCTACTTCTTCTGATTCACCCTCCAGACTTCACCTTCTCCTTCTCCTTCTTCTACTTCTTCTGATTCACCCTCCAGTCTTCACCTTCTCCTTCTCCTTCTTCTATTTCTTCTGCTTCACCCTCCAGACTTCACCTGCTCCTTCTCCTTCTTCTGCTTCTTCTGATTCACCCTCCTAACTTCACCTTCTCCTTCTCCTTCTTCTGCTTCTTCTGATTCACCCTCCTGACTTCACCTTCTCCTTCTCCTTCTTCTGCTTCTTCTGATTCACACTCCAGACTTCACCTTCTCCTTCTCCTTCTTCTGCTTCTTCTGATTCACCCTCCAGACTTCACCTTCTCCTTCTCCTTCTTCTGATTCTTCTGATTCACCCTCCAGACTTCAACTTCTCCTTCTCCTTCTTCTGCTTCTTCTGATTCACCCTCCTGACCTCACCTTCTCCTTCTCCTTCTTCTACTTCTTCTGATTCACCCTCCTGACTTCACCTTCTCCTTCTCCTTCTTCTACTTCTTCTGCTTCACCCTCCAGACTTCACCTTCTCCTTCTCCTTCTTCTGCTTCTTCTGATTCACCCTCCAGACTTCTCCTTCTCCTTCTCCTTCTTCTGCTTCTTCTGATTCACCCTCCAGACTTCACCTTCTCCTTCTCCTTCTTCTGCTTCTTCTGATTCACCCTCCAGACTTCACCTTCTCCTTCTCCTTCTTCTACTTCTTCTGATTCACCCTCCAGACTTCACCTTCTCCATTTCCTTCTTCTGCTTCTTCTGATTCACCCTCCAGACTTCACCTTCTCCTTCTCCTTCGTCTACTTCTTCTGATTGACCCTCCAGACTACACCTTCTCCTTCTCCTTCTTCTACTTCTTCTGATTCACCCTCCTGACTTCACCTTCTCCTTCTCCTTCTTCTACTTCTTCTGCTTCACCATCCAGACTTCACCTTCTCCTTCTCCTTCTTCTACTTCTTCTGATTCACCCTCCAGACTTCATCTTCTCCTTCTCCTTCTTCTGCTTCTTCTGATTCACCCTCCAGACTTCACCTTCTTCTTCTCCTTATTCTGCTTCTTCTGATTCACCCTCCAGACTTCACCTTCTCCTTCTCCTTATTCTGCTTCTTCTGATTCACCCTCCAGACTTCACCTTCTCCTTCTCCTGATTCTGCTTCTTCTGATTCACCCTCCAGACTTCACCTTCTCCTTCTCCTTCTTCTACTTCTTCTGCTTCACCCTCCAGACTTCACCTTCTCCTTCTCCTTCTTCTACTTCTTCTGATTCACCCTCCAGACTTCACCTTCTCCTTCTCCTTCTTCTGCTTCTTCTGATTCACCCTCCATACTTCACCTTCACTTCTCCTTATTCTGCTTCTTCTGATTCACCCTCCAGACTTCAACTTCTCCTTCTCCTTCTTCTGCTTCTTCTGATTCACCCTCCAGACTTCACCTTCTCCTTCTCCTTCTTCTGCTTCTTCTGATTCACCCTCCAGACTTCACCTTCTCCTTCTCCTTCTTCTGCTTCTTCTGACTCACCCTCCAGACTTCACCTTCTCCTTCTCCTTCTTCTACTTCTTCTGATTCACCCTCCAGACTTCACCTTCTCCTTCTCCTTCTTCTGCTTCTTCTGATTCACCCTCCTGACTTCACCTTCTCCTTCTCCTTCTTCTACTTCTTCTGATTCACCCTCCTGACTTCACCTTCTCCTTCTCCTTCTTCTACTTCTTCTGCTTCACCCTCCAGACTTCACCTTCTCCTTCTCCTTCTTCTACTACTTCTGATTCACCCTCCAGACTTCACCTTCTCCTTCTCCTTCTTCTACTTCTTCTGATTCACCCTCCAGACTTCACCTTCTCCTTCTCCTTCTTCTACTTCTTCTGATTCACCCTCCAGTCTTCACCTTCTCCTTCTCCTTCTTCTATTTCTTCTGCTTCACCCTCCAGACTTCACCTGCTCCTTCTCCTTCTTCTGCTTCTTCTGATTCACCCTCCTAACTTCACCTTCTCCTTCTCCTTCTTCTGCTTCTTCTGATTCACCCTCCTGACTTCACCTTCTCCTTCTCCTTCTTCTGCTTCTTCTGATTCACACTCCAGACTTCACCTTCTCCTTCTCCTTCTTCTGCTTCTTCTGATTCACCCTCCAGACTTCACCTTCTCCTTCTCCTTCTTCTGATTCTTCTGATTCACCCTCCAGACTTCAACTTCTCCTTCTCCTTCTTCTGCTTCTTCTGATTCACCCTCCTGACCTCACCTTCTCCTTCTCCTTCTTCTACTTCTTCTGATTCACCCTCCTGACTTCACCTTCTCCTTCTCCTTCTTCTACTTCTTCTGCTTCACCCTCCAGACTTCACCTTCTCCTTCTCCTTCTTCTGCTTCTTCTGATTCACCCTCCAGACTTCTCCTTCTCCTTCTCCTTCTTCTGCTTCTTCTGATTCACCCTCCAGACTTCACCTTCTCCTTCTCCTTCTTCTGCTTCTTCTGATTCACCCTCCAGACTTCACCTTCTCCTTCTCCTTCTTCTACTTCTTCTGATTCACCCTCCAGACTTCACCTTCTCCATTTCCTTCTTCTGCTTCTTCTGATTCACCCTCCAGACTTCACCTTCTCCTTCTCCTTCGTCTACTTCTTCTGATTGACCCTCCAGACTACACCTTCTCCTTCTCCTTCTTCTACTTCTTCTGATTCACCCTCCTGACTTCACCTTCTCCTTCTCCTTCTTCTACTTCTTCTGCTTCACCATCCAGACTTCACCTTCTCCTTCTCCTTCTTCTACTTCTTCTGATTCACCCTCCAGACTTCATCTTCTCCTTCTCCTTCTTCTGCTTCTTCTGATTCACCCTCCAGACTTCACCTTCTTCTTCTCCTTATTCTGCTTCTTCTGATTCACCCTCCAGACTTCACCTTCTCCTTCTCCTTATTCTGCTTCTTCTGATTCACCCTCCAGACTTCACCTTCTCCTTCTCCTGATTCTGCTTCTTCTGATTCACCCTCCAGACTTCACCTTCTCCTTCTCCTTCTTCTACTTCTTCTGCTTCACCCTCCAGACTTCACCTTCTCCTTCTCCTTCTTCTACTTCTTCTGATTCACCCTCCAGACTTCACCTTCTCCTTCTCCTTCTTCTGCTTCTTCTGATTCACCCTCCATACTTCACCTTCACTTCTCCTTATTCTGCTTCTTCTGATTCACCCTCCAGACTTCAACTTCTCCTTCTCCTTCTTCTGCTTCTTCTGATTCACCCTCCAGACTTCACCTTCTCCTTCTCCTTCTTCTGCTTCTTCTGATTCACCCTCCAGACTTCACCTTCTCCTTCTCCTTCTTCTGCTTCTTCTGACTCACCCTCCAGACTTCACCTTCTCCTTCTCCTTCTTCTACTTCTTCTGATTCACCCTCCAGACTTCACCTTCTCCTTCTCTTTCTTCTGCTTCTTCTGATTCACCCTCCAGATTTCATCTTCTCCTTCTCCTTCTTCTGCTTCTTCTGATTCACCCTCCAGACTTCACCTTCTCCTTCTCCTTCTTCTGCTTCTTCTGATTCACCCTCCAGACTTCACCTTCTCCTTCTCCTTCTTCTGCTTCTTCTGATTCACCCTCCAGACTTCACCTTCTCCTTCTCCTTCTTCTGCTTCTTCTGATTCACCCTCCAGACTTCACCTTCTCCTTCTCCTTCTTCTACTTCTTCTGATTCACCGTCCTGACTTCACCTTCTCCTTCTCCTTCTTCTACTTCTTCTGCTTCATCCCCCTGACATCACCTGCTCCTTCTCCTTCTTCTGCTTCTTCTGATTCACCCTCCTAACTTCACCTTCTCCTTCTCCTTCTTCTACTTCTTCTGCTTCACCCTCCAGACTTCACCTTCTCCTTCTCCTTCGTCTACTTCTTCTGATTCACCCTCCAGACTTGACCTTCTACTTTTCTTTCTTCTGCTTCTTCTGATTCACCCTCCAGACTTCACCTTCTCCTTCTCCTTCTTCTGATTCTTCTGATTCACCCTCCAGACTTCACCTTCTCCTTCTCCTTCTTCTGCTTCTTCTGATTCACCCTCCTGACTTCACCTTCTCCTTCTCCTTCTTCTACTTCTTCTGATTCACCCTCCTGACTTCACCTTCTCCTTCTCCTTCTTCTACTTCTTCTGCTTCACCCTCCAGACTTCACCTTCTCCTTCTCCTTCTTCTGCTTCTTCTGATTCACCCTCCTGACTTCACCTTCTCCTTCTCCTTCTTCTACTTCTTCTGATTCACCCTCCTGACTTCACCTTCTCCTTCTCCTTCTTCTACTTCTTCTGCTTCACCCTCCAGACTTCACCTTCTCCTTCTCCTTCTTCTACTACTTCTGATTCACCCTCCAGACTTCACCTTCTCCTTCTCCTTCTTCTACTTCTTCTGATTCACCCTCCAGACTTCACCTTCTCCTTCTCCTTCTTCTACTTCTTCTGATTCACCCTCCAGTCTTCACCTTCTCCTTCTCCTTCTTCTATTTCTTCTGCTTCACCCTCCAGACTTCACCTGCTCCTTCTCCTTCTTCTGCTTCTTCTGATTCACCCTCCTAACTTCACCTTCTCCTTCTCCTTCTTCTGCTTCTTCTGATTCACCCTCCTGACTTCACCTTCTCCTTCTCCTTCTTCTGCTTCTTCTGATTCACACTCCAGACTTCACCTTCTCCTTCTCCTTCTTCTGCTTCTTCTGATTCACCCTCCAGACTTCACCTTCTCCTTCTCCTTCTTCTGATTCTTCTGATTCACCCTCCAGACTTCAACTTCTCCTTCTCCTTCTTCTGCTTCTTCTGATTCACCCTCCTGACCTCACCTTCTCCTTCTCCTTCTTCTACTTCTTCTGATTCAACCTCCTGACTTCACCTTCTCCTTCTCCTTCTTCTACTTCTTCTGCTTCACCCTCCAGACTTCACCTTCTCCTTCTCCTTCTTCTGCTTCTTCTGATTCACCCTCCAGACTTCTCCTTCTCCTTCTCCTTCTTCTGCTTCTTCTGATTCACCCTCCAGACTTCACCTTCTCCTTCTCCTTCTTCTGCTTCTTCTGATTCACCCTCCAGACTTCACCTTCTCCTTCTCCTTCTTCTACTTCTTCTGATTCACCCTCCAGACTTCACCTTCTCCATTTCCTTCTTCTGCTTCTTCTGATTCACCCTCCAGACTTCACCTTCTCCTTCTCCTTCGTCTACTTCTTCTGATTGACCCTCCAGACTACACCTTCTCCTTCTCCTTCTTCTACTTCTTCTGATTCACCCTCCTGACTTCACCTTCTCCTTCTCCTTCTTCTACTTCTTCTGCTTCACCATCCAGACTTCACCTTCTCCTTCTCCTTCTTCTACTTCTTCTGATTCACCCTCCAGACTTCATCTTCTCCTTCTCCTTCTTCTGCTTCTTCTGATTCACCCTCCAGACTTCACCTTCTTCTTCTCCTTATTCTGCTTCTTCTGATTCACCCTCCAGACTTCACCTTCTCCTTCTCCTTATTCTGCTTCTTCTGATTCACCCTCCAGACTTCACCTTCTCCTTCTCCTGATTCTGCTTCTTCTGATTCACCCTCCAGACTTCACCTTCTCCTTCTCCTTCTTCTACTTCTTCTGCTTCACCCTCCAGACTTCACCTTCTCCTTCTCCTTCTTCTACTTCTTCTGATTCACCCTCCAGACTTCACCTTCTCCTTCTCCTTCTTCTGCTTCTTCTGATTCACCCTCCATACTTCACCTTCACTTCTCCTTATTCTGCTTCTTCTGATTCACCCTCCAGACTTCAACTTCTCCTTCTCCTTCTTCTGCTTCTTCTGATTCACCCTCCAGACTTCACCTTCTCCTTCTCCTTCTTCTGCTTCTTCTGATTCACCCTCCAGACTTCACCTTCTCCTTCTCCTTCTTCTGCTTCTTCTGACTCACCCTCCAGACTTCACCTTCTCCTTCTCCTTCTTCTACTTCTTCTGATTCACCCTCCAGACTTCACCTTCTCCTTCTCTTTCTTCTGCTTCTTCTGATTCACCCTCCAGATTTCATCTTCTCCTTCTCCTTCTTCTGCTTCTTCTGATTCACCCTCCAGACTTCACCTTCTCCTTCTCCTTCTTCTGCTTCTTCTGATTCACCCTCCAGACTTCACCTTCTCCTTCTCCTTCTTCTGCTTCTTCTGATTCACCCTCCAGACTTCACCTTCTCCTTCTCCTTCTTCTACTTCTTCTGATTCACCCTCAAGACCTCACCTTCTCCTTCTCCTTCTTCTACTTCTTCTGATTCACCCTCCCGATTTCATCTTCTCCTTCTCCTTCTTCTGCTTCTTCTGATTCACCCTCCAGACTTCACCTTCTCCTTCTCCTTCTTCTGCTTCTTCTGATTCACCCTCCTGACTTCACCTTCTCCTTCTCCTTCTTCTACTTCTTCTGATTCACCCTCCTGACTTCACCTTCTCCTTCTCCTTCTTCTACTTCTTCTGCTTCACCCTCCAGACTTCACCTTCTCCTTCTCCTTCTTCTACTTCTTCTGATTCACCCTCCAGACTTGACCTTCTCCTTCTCCTTCTTCTACTTCTTCTGATTCACCCTCCAGACTTCACCTTCTCCTTCTCCTTCTTCTGCTTCTTCTCCTTCACCGTCCTGACTTCACCTTCTCCTTCTCCTTCTTCTACTTCTTCTGCTTCATCCCCCTGACATCACCTGCTCCTTCTCCTTCTTCTGCTTCTTCTGATTCACCCTCCTAACTTCACCTTCTCCTTCTACTTCTTCTGCTTCTTCTGATTCACCCTCCTGACTTCACCTTCTCCTTCTCCTTCTTCTGCTTCTTCTGATTCAGCCTCCAGACTTCACCTTCTCCTTCTCCTTCTTCTACTTCTTCTGCTTCACCCTCCAGACTTCACCTTCTCCTTCTCCTTCTTCTACTTCTTCTGATTCACCCTCCAGACTTGACCTACTCCTTCTCCTTCTTCTACTTCTTCTGATTCACCCTCCAGACTTCACCTTCTCCTTCTCCTTCTTCTGCTTCTTCTGCTTCACTGTCCTGACTTCACCTTCTCCTTCTCCTTCTTCTACTTCTTCTGCTTCATCCCCCTGACATCACCTGCTCCTTCTCCTTCTTCTGCTTCTTCTGATTCACCCTCCTAACTTCACCTTCTCCTTCTCCTTCTTCTGCTTCTTCTGATTCACCCTCCTGACTTCACCTTCTCCTTCTCCTTCTTCTGCTTCTTCTGATTCACCCTCCAGACTTCACCTTCTCCTTCTCTTTATTCTGCTTCTTCTGATTCACCCTCCAGACTTCACCTTCTCCTTCTCCTTCTTCTGATTCTTCTGATTCACCCTCCAGACTTCACCTTCTCCTTCTCCTTCTTCTACTTCTTCTGATTCACCCTCCTGACTTCACCTTCTCCTTCTCCTTCTTCTACTTCTTCTGCTTCACCCTCCAGACTTCACCTTCTCCTTCTCCTTCTTCTGCTTCTTCTGATTCACCCTCCTGACTTCACCTTCTCCTTCTCCTTCTTCTACTTCTTCTGATTCACCCTCCTGACTTCACCTTCTCCTTCTCCTTCTTCTACTTCTTCTGCTTCACCCTCCAGACTTCACCTTCTCCTTCTCCTTCTTCTACTTCTTCTGATTCACCCTCCAGACTTGACCTTCTCCTTCTCCTTCTTCTACTTATTCTGATTCACCCTCCAGACTTCACCTTCTCCTTCTCCTTCTTCTGCTTCTTCTGCTTCACCGTCCTGACTTCACCTTCTCCTTCTCCTTCTTCTACTTCTTTTGCTTCATCCCGCTGACATCACCTGCTCCTTCTCCTTCTTCTGCTTCTTCTGATTCACCCTCCTAACTTCACCTTCTCCTTCTCCTTCTTCTGCTTCTTCTGATTCACCCTCCTGACTTCACCTTCTCCTTCTCCTTCTTCTGCTTCTTCTGATTCACACTCCAGACTTCACCTTCTCCTTCTCCTTCTTCTGCTTCTTCTGATTCACCCTCCAGACTTCACCTTCTCCTTCTCCTTCTTCTGATTCTTCTGATTCACCCTCCAGACTTCAACTTCTCCTTCTCCTTCTTCTGCTTCTTCTGATTCACCCTCCTGACCTCACCTTCTCCTTCTCCTTCTTCTACTTCTTCTGATTCACCCTCCTGACTTCACCTTCTCCTTCTCCTTCTTCTACTTCTTCTGCTTCACCCTCCAGACTTCACCTTCTCCTTCTCCTTCTTCTGCTTCTTCTGATTCACCCTCCAGACTTCTCCTTCTCCTTCTCCTTCTTCTGCTTCTTCTGATTCACCCTCCAGACTTCACCTTCTCCTTCTCCTTCTTCTGCTTCTTCTGATTCACCCTCCAGACTTCACCTTCTCCTTCTCCTTCTTCTACTTCTTCTGATTCACCCTCCAGACTTCACCTTCTCCATTTCCTTCTTCTGCTTCTTCTGATTCACCCTCCAGACTTCACCTTCTCCTTCTCCTTCGTCTACTTCTTCTGATTGACCCTCCAGACTACACCTTCTCCTTCTCCTTCTTCTACTTCTTCTGATTCACCCTCCTGACTTCACCTTCTCCTTCTCCTTCTTCTACTTCTTCTGCTTCACCATCCAGACTTCACCTTCTCCTTCTCCTTCTTCTACTTCTTCTGATTCACCCTCCAGACTTCATCTTCTCCTTCTCCTTCTTCTGCTTCTTCTGATTCACCCTCCAGACTTCACCTTCTTCTTCTCCTTATTCTGCTTCTTCTGATTCACCCTCCAGACTTCACCTTCTCCTTCTCCTTATTCTGCTTCTTCTGATTCACCCTCCAGACTTCACCTTCTCCTTCTCCTGATTCTGCTTCTTCTGATTCACCCTCCAGACTTCACCTTCTCCTTCTCCTTCTTCTACTTCTTCTGCTTCACCCTCCAGACTTCACCTTCTCCTTCTCCTTCTTCTACTTCTTCTGATTCACCCTCCAGACTTCACCTTCTCCTTCAACTTCTTCTGCTTCTTCTGATTCACCCTCCATACTTCACCTTCACTTCTCCTTATTCTGCTTCTTCTGATTCACCCTCCAGACTTCAACTTCTCCTTCTCCTTCTTCTGCTTCTTCTGATTCACCCTCCAGACTTCACCTTCTCCTTCTCCTTCTTCTGCTTCTTCTGATTCACCCTCCAGACTTCACCTTCTCCTTCTCCTTCTTCTGCTTCTTCTGACTCACCCTCCAGACTTCACCTTCTCCTTCTCCTTCTTCTACTTCTTCTGATTCACCCTCCAGACTTCACCTTCTCCTTCTCTTTCTTCTGCTTCTTCTGATTCACCCTCCAGATTTCATCTTCTCCTTCTCCTTCTTCTGCTTCTTCTGATTCACCCTCCAGACTTCACCTTCTCCTTCTCCTTCTTCTGCTTCTTCTGATTCACCCTCCAGACTTCACCTTCTCCTTCTCCTTCTTCTGCTTCTTCTGATTCACCCTCCAGACTTCACCTTCTCCTTCTCCTTCTTCTACTTCTTCTGATACACCCTCAAGACCTCACCTTCTCCTTCTCCTTCTTCTACTTCTTCTGATTCACCCTCCCGATTTCATCTTCTCCTTCTCCTTCTTCTGCTTCTTCTGATTCACCCTCCAGACTTCACCTTCTCCTTCTCCTTCTTCTGCTTCTTCTGATTCACCCTCCTGACTTCACCTTCTCCTTCTCCTTCTTCTACTTCTTCTGATTCACCCTCCTGACTTCACCTTCTCCTTCTCCTTCTTCTACTTCTTCTGCTTCACCCTCCAGACTTCACCTTCTCCTTCTCCTTCTTCTACTTCTTCTGATTCACCCTCCAGACTTGACCTTCTCCTTCTCCTTCTTCTACTTCTTCTGATTCACCCTCCAGACTTCACCTTCTCCTTCTCCTTCTTCTGCTTCTTCTCCTTCACCGTCCTGACTTCACCTTCTCCTTCTCCTTCTTCTACTTCTTCTGCTTCATCCCCCTGACATCACCTGCTCCTTCTCCTTCTTCTGCTTCTTCTGATTCACCCTCCTAACTTCACCTTCTCCTTTTACTTCTTCTGCTTCTTCTGATTCACCCTCCTGACTTCACCTTCTCCTTCTCCTTCTTCTGCTTCTTCTGATTCAGCCTCCAGACTTCACCTTCTCCTTCTCTTTCTTCTGCTTCTTCTGATTCACCCTCCAGACTTCACCTTCTCCTTCTCCTTCTTCTGATTCTTCTGATTCACCCTCCAGACTTCACCTTCTCCTTCTCCTTCTTCTGCTTCTTCTGATTCACCCTCCTGACTTCACCTTCTCCTTCTTCTACTTCTTCTGATTCACCCTCCTGACTTCACCTTCTCCTTCTCCTTCTTCTACTTCTTCTGCTTCACCCTCCAGACTTCACCTTCTCCTTCTCCTTCTTCTACTTCTTCTGATTCACCCTCCAGACTTGACCTTCTCCTTCTCCTTCTTCGACTTATTCTGATTCACCCTCCAGACTTCACCTTCTCCTTCTCCTTCTTCTGCTTCTTCTGATTCACCCTCCAGACTTCACCTTCTCCTTCTCCTTCTTCTGCTTCTTCTGATTCACCCTCCAGACTTCACCTTCTCCTTCTCCTTCTTCTACTTCTTCTGATTCACCGTCCTGACTTCACCTTCTCCTTCTCCTTCTTCTACTTCTTCTGCTTCATCCCCCTGACATCACCTGCTCCTTCTCCTTCTTCTGCTTCTTCTGATTCACCCTCCTAACTTCACCTTCTCCTTCTCCTTCTTCTACTTCTTCTGCTTCACCCTCCAGACTTCACCTTCTCCTTCTCCTTCTTCTACTTCTTCTGATTCACCCTCCAGACTTGACCTTCTCCTTTTCTTTCTTCTGCTTCTTCTGATTCACCCTCCAGACTTCACCTTCTCCTTCTCCTTCTTCTGATTCTTCTGATTCACCCTCCAGACTTCACCTTCTCCTTCTCCTTCTTCTGCTTCTTCTGATTCACCCTCCTGACTTCACCTTCTCCTTCTCCTTCTTCTACTTCTTCTGATTCACCCTCCTGACTTCACCTTCTCCTTCTCCTTCTTCTACTTCTTCTGCTTCACCCTCCAGACTTCACCTTCTCCTTCTCCTTCTTCTACTACTTCTGATTCACCCTCCAGACTTCACCTTCTCCTTCTCCTTCTTCTACTTCTTCTGATTCACCCTCCAGACTTCATCTTCTCCTTCTCCTTCTTCTGCTTCTTCTGATTCACCCTCCAGACTTCACCTTCTCCTTCTCCTTCTTCTGCTTCTTCTGATTCACCCTCCAGACTTCACCTTCTCCTTCTCCTTCTTCTACTTCTTCTGATTCACCCTCCAGACTTCACCTTCTCCTTCTCCTTCTTCTACTTCTTCTGATTCACCCTCCAGTCTTCACCTTCTCCTTCTCCTTCTTCTATTTCTTCTGCTTCACCCTCCAGACTTCACCTTCTCCTTCTCCTTCTTCTGCTTCTTCTGATTCACCCTCCAGACTTCACCTTCTCCTTCTCCTTCTTCTGATTCTTCTGATTCACCCTCCAGACTTCACCTTCTCCTTCTCCTTCTTCTGCTTCTTCTGATTCACCCTCCTGACTTCACCTTCTCCTTCTCCTTCTTCTACTTCTTCTGCTTCACCCTCCAGACTTCACCTTCTCCTTCTCCTTCTTCTACTTCTTCTGATTCACCCTCCAGACTTCATCTTCTCCTTCTCCTTCTTCTGCTTCTTCTGATTCACCCTCCAGACTTCACCTTCTCCTTCTCCTTATTCTGCTTCTTCTGATTCACCCTCCAGACTTCACCTTCTCCTTCTCCTTATTCTGCTTCTTCTGATTCACCCTCCAGACTTCACCTTCTCATTCTCCTTCCTCTGCTTCTTCTGATTCACCCTCCAGACTTCACCTTCTCCTTCTCCTTCTTCTGATTCTTCTGATTCACCCTCCAGACTTCACCTTCTCCTTCTCCTTCTTCTGCTTCTTCTGATTCACCCTCCTAACTTCACCTTCTCCTTCTCCTTCTTCTACTTCTTCTGATTCACCCTCCAGACTTCACCTTCTCCTTCTCCTTCTTCTACTTCTTCTGATTCACCCTCCAGACTTCACCTTCTCCTTCTCCTTCTTCTGCTTCTTCTGATTCACCCTCCAGACTTCACCTTCTCCTTCTCCTTCTTCTGCTTCTTCTGATTCACCCTCCTGACTTCACCTTCTCCTTCTCCTTCTTCTACTTCTTCTGATTCACCCTCCTGACTTCACCTTCTCCTTCTCCTTCTTCTACTTCTTCTGCTTCACCCTCCAGACTTCACCTTCTCCTTCTCCTTCTTCTACTTCTTCTGATTCACCCTCCAGACTTGACCTTCTCCTTCTCCTTCTTCTACTTCTTCTGATTCACCCTCCAGACTTCACCTTCTCCTTCTCCTTCTTCTGCTTCTTCTGCTTCACTGTCCTGACTTCACCTTCTCCTTCTCCTTCTTCTACTTCTTCTGCTTCATCCCCCTGACATCACCTGCTCCTTCTCCTTCTTCTGCTTCTTCTGATTCACCCTCCTAACTTCACCTTCTCCTTCTCCTTCTTCTGCTTCTTCTGATTCACCCTCCTGACTTCACCTTCTCCTTCTCCTTCTTCTGCTTCTTCTGATTCACCCTCCAGACTTCACCTTCTCCTTCTCTTTATTCTGCTTCTTCTGATTCACCCTCCAGACTTCACCTTCTCCTTCTCCTTCTTCTGATTCTTCTGATTCACCCTCCAGACTTCACCTTCTCCTTCTCCTTCTTCTACTTCTTCTGATTCACCCTCCTGACTTCACCTTCTCCTTCTCCTTCTTCTACTTCTTCTGCTTCACCCTCCAGACTTCAACTTCTCCTTCTCCTTCTTCTGCTTCTTCTGATTCACCCTCCTGACTTCACCTTCTCCTTCTCCTTCTTCTACTTCTTCTGATTCACCCTCCTGACTTCACCTTCTCCTTCTCCTTCTTCTACTTCTTCTGCTTCACCCTCCAGACTTCACCTTCTCCTTCTCCTTCTTCTACTTCTTCTGATTCACCCTCCAGACTTGACCTTCTCCTTCTCCTTCTTCTACTTATTCTGATTCACCCTCCAGACTTCACCTTCTCCTTCTCCTTCTTCTGCTTCTTCTGCTTCACCGTCCTGACTTCACCTTCTCCTTCTCCTTCTTCTACTTCTTTTGCTTCATCCCGCTGACATCACCTGCTCCTTCTCCTTCTTCTGCTTCTTCTGATTCACCCTCCTAACTTCACCTTCTCCTTCTCCTTCTTCTGCTTCTTCTGATTCACCCTCCTGACTTCACCTTCTCCTTCTCCTTCTTCTGCTTCTTCTGATTCACACTCCAGACTTCACCTTCTCCTTCTCCTTCTACTGCTTCTTCTGATTCACCCTCCAGACTTCACCTTCTCCTTCTCCTTCTTCTGATTCTTCTGATTCACCCTCCAGACTTCAACTTCTCCTTCTCCTTCTTCTGCTTCTTCTGATTCACCCTCCTGACCTCACCTTCTCCTTCTCCTTCTTCTACTTCTTCTGATTCACCCTCCTGACTTCACCTTCTCCTTCTCCTTCTTCTACTTCTTCTGCTTCACCCTCCAGACTTCACCTTCTCCTTCTCCTTCTTCTGCTTCTTCTGATTCACCCTCCAGACTTCTCCTTCTCCTTCTCCTTCTTCTGCTTCTTCTGATTCACCCTCCAGACTTCACCTTCTCCTTCTCCTTCTTCTGCTTCTTCTGATTCACCCTCCAGACTTCACCTTCTCCTTCTCCTTCTTCTACTTCTTCTGATTCACCCTCCAGACTTCACCTTCTCCATTTCCTTCTTCTGCTTCTTCTGATTCACCCTCCAGACTTCACCTTCTCCTTCTCCTTCGTCTACTTCTTCTGATTGACCCTCCAGACTACACCTTCTCCTTCTCCTTCTTCTACTTCTTCTGATTCACCCTCCTGACTTCACCTTCTCCTTCTCCTTCTTCTACTTCTTCTGCTTCACCATCCAGACTTCACCTTCTCCTTCTCCTTCTTCTACTTCTTCTGATTCACCCTCCAGACTTCATCTTCTCCTTCTCCTTCTTCTGCTTCTTCTGATTCACCCACCAGACTTCACCTTCTTCTTCTCCTTATTCTGCTTCTTCTGATTCACCCTCCAGACTTCACCTTCTCCTTCTCCTTATTCTGCTTCTTCTGATTCACCCTCCAGACTTCACCTTCTCCTTCTCCTGATTCTGCTTCTTCTGATTCACCCTCCAGACTTCACCTTCTCCTTTTCCTTCTTCTACTTCTTCTGCTTCACCCTCCGGACTTCACCTTCTCCTTCTCCTTCTTCTACTTCTTCTGATTCACCCTCCAGACTTCACCTTCTCCTTCTCCTTCTTCTACTTCTTCTGATTCACCCTCCAGACTTCACCTTCTCCTTCTCCTTCTTCTACTTCTTCTGATTCACCCTCCAGTCTTCACCTTCTCCTTCTCCTTCTTCTGTTTCTTCTGCTTCACCCTCCAGACTTCACCTTCTCCTTCTCTTTCTTCTGCTTCTTCTGATTCACCCTCCAGACTTCACCTTCTCCTTCTCCTTCTTCTGATTCTTCTGATTCACCCTCCAGACTTCACCTTCTCCTTCTCCTTCTTCTGCTTCTTCTGATTCACCCTCCTGACTTCACCTTCTCCTTCTCCTTCTTCTACTTCTTCTGCTTCACCCTCCAGACTTCACCTTCTCCTTCTCCTTCTTCTACTTCTTCTGATTCACCCTCCAGACTTGACCTACTCCTTCTCCTTCTTCTACTTCTTCTGATTCACCCTCCAGACTTCACCTTCTCCTTCTCCTTCTTCTGCTTCTTCTGCTTCACTGTCCTGACTTCACCTTCTCCTTCTCCTTCTTCTACTTCTTCTGCTTCATCCCCCTGACATCACCTGCTCCTTCTCCTTCTTCTGCTTCTTCTGATTCACCCTCCTAACTTCACCTTCTCCTTCTCCTTCTTCTGCTTCTTCTGATTCACCCTCCTGACTTCACCTTCTCCTTCTCCTTCTTCTGCTTCTTCTGATTCACCCTCCAGACTTCACCTTCTCCTTCTCTTTATTCTGCTTCTTCTGATTCACCCTCCAGACTTCACCTTCTCCTTCTCCTTCTTCTGATTCTTCTGATTCACCCTCCAGACTTCACCTTCTCCTTCTCCTTCTTCTACTTCTTCTGATTCACCCTCCTGACTTCACCTTCTCCTTCTCCTTCTTCTACTTCTTCTGCTTCACCCTCCAGACTTCACCTTCTCCTTCTCCTTCTTCTGCTTCTTCTGATTCACCCTCCTGACTTCACCTTCTCCTTCTCCTTCTTCTACTTCTTCTGATTCACCCTCCTGACTTCACCTTCTCCTTCTCCTTCTTCTACTTCTTCTGCTTCACCCTCCAGACTTCACCTTCTCCTTCTCCTTCTTCTACTTCTTCTGATTCACCCTCCAGACTTGACCTTCTCCTTCTCCTTCTTCTACTTATTCTGATTCACCCTCCAGACTTCACCTTCTCCTTCTCCTTCTTCTGCTTCTGCTGCTTCACCGTCCTGACTTCACCTTCTCCTTCTCCTTCTTCTACTTCTTTTGCTTCATCCCGCTGACATCACCTGCTCCTTCTCCTTCTTCTGCTTCTTCTGATTCACCCTCCTAACTTCACCTTCTCCTTCTCCTTCTTCTGCTTCTTCTGATTCACCCTCCTGACTTCACCTTCTCCTTCTCCTTCTTCTGCTTCTTCTGATTCACACTCCAGACTTCACCTTCTCCTTCTCCTTCTTCTGCTTCTTCTGATTCACCCTCCAGACTTCACCTTCTCCTTCTCCTTCTTCTGATTCTTCTGATTCACCCTCCAGACTTCAACTTCTCCTTCTCCTTCTTCTGCTTCTTCTGATTCACCCTCCTGACCTCACCTTCTCCTTCTCCTTCTTCTACTTCTTCTGATTCACCCTCCTGACTTCACCTTCTCCTTCTCCTTCTTCTACTTCTTCTGCTTCACCCTCCAGACTTCACCTTCTCCTTCTCCTTCTTCTGCTTCTTCTGATTCACCCTCCAGACTTCTCCTTCTCCTTCTCCTTCTTCTGCTTCTTCTGATTCACCCTCCAGACTTCACCTTCTCCTTCTCCTTCTTCTGCTTCTTCTGATTCACCCTCCAGACTTCACCTTCTCCTTCTCCTTCTTCTACTTCTTCTGATTCACCCTCCAGACTTCACCTTCTCCATTTCCTTCTTCTGCTTCTTCTGATTCACCCTCCAGACTTCACCTTCTCCTTCTCCTTCGTCTACTTCTTCTGATTGACCCTCCAGACTACACCTTCTCCTTCTCCTTCTTCTACTTCTTCTGATTCACCCTCCTGACTTCACCTTCTCCTTCTCCTTCTTCTACTTCTTCTGCTTCACCATCCAGACTTCACCTTCTCCTTCTCCTTCTTCTACTTCTTCTGATTCACCCTCCAGACTTCATCTTCTCCTTCTCCTTCTTCTGCTTCTTCTGATTCACCCTCCAGACTTCACCTTCTTCTTCTCCTTATTCTGCTTCTTCTGATTCACCCTCCAGACTTCACCTTCTCCTTCTCCTTATTCTGCTTCTTCTGATTCACCCTCCAGACTTCACCTTCTCCTTCTACTGATTCTGCTTCTTCTGATTCACCCTCCAGACTTCACCTTCTCCTTCTCCTTCTTCTACTTCTTCTGCTTCACCCTCCAGACTTCACCTTCTCCTTCTCCTTCTTCTACTTCTTCTGATTCACCCTCCAGACTTCACCTTCTCCTTCAACTTCTTCTGCTTCTTCTGATTCACCCTCCATACTTCACCTTCACTTCTCCTTATTCTGCTTCTTCTGATTCACCCTCCAGACTTCAACTTCTCCTTCTCCTTCTTCTGCTTCTTCTGATTCACCCTCCAGACTTCACCTTCTCCTTCTCCTTCTTCTGCTTCTTCTGATTCACCCTCCAGACTTCACCTTCTCCTTCTCCTTCTTCTGCTTCTTCTGACTCACCCTCCAGACTTCACCTTCTCCTTCTCCTTCTTCTACTTCTTCTGATTCACCCTCCAGACTTCACCTTCTCCTTCTCTTTCTTCTGCTTCTTCTGATTCACCCTCCAGATTTCATCTTCTCCTTCTCCTTCTTCTGCTTCTTCTGATTCACCCTCCAGACTTCACCTTCTCCTTCTCCTTCTTCTGCTTCTTCTGATTCACCCTCCAGACTTCACCTTCTCCTTCTCCTTCTTCTGCTTCTTCTGATTCACCCTCCAGACTTCACCTTCTCCTTCTCCTTCTTCTACTTCTTCTGATACACCCTCAAGACCTCACCTTCTCCTTCTCCTTCTTCTACTTCTTCTGATTCACCCTCCCGATTTCATCTTCTCCTTCTCCTTCTTCTGCTTCTTCTGATTCACCCTCCAGACTTCACCTTCTCCTTCTCCTTCTTCTGCTTCTTCTGATTCACCCTCCTGACTTCACCTTCTCCTTCTCCTTCTTCTACTTCTTCTGATTCACCCTCCTGACTTCACCTTCTCCTTCTCCTTCTTCTACTTCTTCTGCTTCACCCTCCAGACTTCACCTTCTCCTTCTCCTTCTTCTACTTCTTCTGATTCACCCTCCAGACTTGACCTTCTCCTTCTCCTTCTTCTACTTCTTCTGATTCACCCTCCAGACTTCACCTTCTCCTTCTCCTTCTTCTGCTTCTTCTCCTTCACCGTCCTGACTTCACCTTCTCCTTCTCCTTCTTCTACTTCTTCTGCTTCATCCCCCTGACATCACCTGCTCCTTCTCCTTCTTCTGCTTCTTCTGATTCACCCTCCTAACTTCACCTTCTCCTTTTACTTCTTCTGCTTCTTCTGATTCACCCTCCTGACTTCACCTTCCCCTTCTCCTTCTTCTGCTTCTTCTGATTCAGCCTCCAGACTTCACCTTCTCCTTCTCTTTCTTCTGCTTCTTCTGATTCACCCTCCAGACTTCACCTTCTCCTTCTCCTTCTTCTGATTCTTCTGATTCACCCTCCAGACTTCACCTTCTCCTTCTCCTTCTTCTGCTTCTTCTGATTCACCCTCCTGACTTCACCTTCTCCTTCTCCTTCTTCTACTTCTTCTGATTCACCCTCCTGACTTCACCTTCTCCTTCTCCTTCTTCTACTTCTTCTGCTTCACCCTCCAGACTTCACCTTCTCCTTCTCCTTCTTCTACTTCTTCTGATTCACCCTCCAGACTTGACCTTCTCCTTCTCCTTCTTCTACTTATTCTGATTCACCCTCCAGACTTCACCTTCTCCTTCTCCTTCTTCTGCTTCTTCTGATTCACCCTCCAGACTTCACCTTCTCCTTCTCCTTCTTCTGCTTCTTCTGATTCACCCTCCAGACTTCACCTTCTCCTTCTCCTTCTTCTACTTCTTCTGATTCACCGTCCTGACTTCACCTTCTCCTTCTCCTTCTTCTACTTCTTCTGCTTCATCCCCCTGACATCACCTGCTCCTTCTCCTTCTTCTGCTTCTTCTGATTCACCCTCCTAACTTCACCTTCTCCTTCTCCTTCTTCTACTTCTTCTGCTTCACCCTCCAGACTTCACCTTCTCCTTCTCCTTCTTCTACTTCTTCTGATTCACCCTCCAGACTTGACCTTCTCCTTTTCTTTCTTCTGCTTCTTCTGATTCACCCTCCAGACTTCATCTTCTCCTTCTCCTTCTTCTGATTCTTCTGATTCACCCTCCAGACTTCACCTTCTCCTTCTCCTTCTTCTGCTTCTTCTGATTCACCCTCCTGACTTCACCTTCTCCTTCTCCTTCTTCTACTTCTTCTGATTCACCCTCCTGACTTCACCTTCTCCTTCTCCTTCTTCTACTTCTTCTGCTTCACCCTCCAGACTTCACCTTCTCCTTCTCCTTCTTCTACTACTTCTGATTCACCCTCCAGACTTCACCTTCTCCTTCTCCTTCTTCTACTTCTTCTGATTCACCCTCCAGACTTCATCTTCTCCTTCTCCTTCTTCTGCTTCTTCTGATTCACCCTCCAGACTTCACCTTCTCCTTCTCCTTCTTCTGCTTCTTCTGATTCACCCTCCAGACTTCACCTTCTCCTTCTCCTTCTTCTACTTCTTCTGATTCACCCTCCAGACTTCACCTTCTCCTTCTCCTTCTTCTACTTCTTCTGATTCACCCTCCAGTCTTCACCTTCTCCTTCTCCTTCTTCTATTTCTTCTGCTTCACCCTCCAGACTTCACCTTCTCCTTCTCCTTCTTCTGCTTCTTCTGATTCACCCTCCAGACTTCACCTTCTCCTTCTCCTTCTTCTGATTCTTCTGATTCACCCTCCAGACTTCACCTTCTCCTTCTCCTTCTTCTGCTTCTTCTGATTCACCCTCCTGACTTCACCTTCTCCTTCTCCTTCTTCTACTTCTTCTGCTTCACCCTCCAGACTTCACCTTCTCCTTCTCCTTCTTCTACTTCTTCTGATTCACCCTCCAGACTTCATCTTCTCCTTCTCCTTCTTCTGCTTCTTCTGATTCACCCTCCAGACTTCACCTTCTCCTTCTCCTTATTCTGCTTCTTCTGATTCACCCTCCAGACTTCACCTTCTCCTTCTCCTTATTCTGCTTCTTCTGATTCACCCTCCAGACTTCACCTTCTCATTCTCCTTCCTCTGCTTCTTCTGATTCACCCTCCAGACTTCACCTTCTCCTTCTCCTTCTTCTGATTCTTCTGATTCACCCTCCAGACTTCACCTTCTCCTTCTCCTTCTTCTGCTTCTTCTGATTCACCCTCCTAACTTCACCTTCTCCTTCTCCTTCTTCTACTTCTTCTGATTCACCCTCCAGACTTCACCTTCTCCTTCTCCTTCTTCTACTTCTTCTGATTCACCCTCCAGACTTCACCTTCTCCTTCTCCTTCTTCTGCTTCTTCTGATTCACCCTCCAGACTTCACCTTCTCCTTCTCCTTCTTCTGCTTCTTCTGATTCACCCTCCTGACTTCACCTTCTCCTTCTCCTTCTTCTACTTCTTCTGATTCACCCTCCTGACTTCACCTTCTCCTTCTCCTTCTTCTACTTCTTCTGCTTCACCCTCCAGACTTCACCTTCTCCTTCTCCTTCTTCTACTTCTTCTGATTCACCCTCCAGACTTGACCTTCTCCTTCTCCTTCTTCTACTTCTTCTGATTCACCCTCCAGACTTCACCTTCTCCTTCTCCTTCTTCTGCTTCTTCTGCTTCACTGTCCTGACTTCACCTTCTCCTTCTCCTTCTTCTACTTCTTCTGCTTCATCCCCCTGACATCACCTGCTCCTTCTCCTTCTTCTGCTTCTTCTGATTCACCCTCCTAACTTCACCTTCTCCTTCTCCTTCTTTTGCTTCTTCTGATTCACCCTCCTGACTTCACCTTCTCCTTCTCCTTCTTCTGCTTCTTCTGATTCACCCTCCAGACTTCACCTTCTCCTTCTCTTTATTCTGCTTCTTCTGATTCACCCTCCAGACTTCACCTTCTCCTTCTCCTTCTTCTGATTCTTCTGATTCACCCTCCAGACTTCACCTTCTCCTTCTCCTTCTTCTACTTCTTCTGATTCACCCTCCTGACTTCACCTTCTCCTTCTCCTTCTTCTACTTCTTCTGCTTCACCCTCCAGACTTCAACTTCTTCTTCTCCTTCTTCTGCTTCTTCTGATTCACCCTCCTGACTTCACCTTCTCCTTCTCCTTCTTCTACTTCTTCTGATTCACCCTCCTGACTTCACCTTCTCCTTCTCCTTCTTCTACTTCTTCTGCTTCACCCTCCAGACTTCACCTTCTCCTTCTCCTTCTTCTACTTCTTCTGATTCACCCTCCAGACTTGACCTTCTCCTTCTCCTTCTTCTACTTATTCTGATTCACCCTCCAGACTTCACCTTCTCCTTCTCCTTCTTCTGCTTCTTCTGCTTCACCGTCCTGACTTCACCTTCTCCTTCTCCTTCTTCTACTTCTTTTGCTTCATCCCGCTGACATCACCTGCTCCTTCTCCTTCTTCTGCTTCTTCTGATTCACCCTCCTAACTTCACCTTCTCCTTCTCCTTCTTCTGCTTCTTCTGATTCACCCTCCTGACTTCACCTTCTCCTTCTCCTTCTTCTGCTTCTTCTGATTCACACTCCAGACTTCACCTTCTCCTTCTCCTTCTACTGCTTCTTCTGATTCACCCTCCAGACTTCACCTTCTCCTTCTCCTTCTTCTGATTCTTCTGATTCACCCTCCAGACTTCAACTTCTCCTTCTCCTTCTTCTGCTTCTTCTGATTCACCCTCCTGACCTCACCTTCTCCTTCTCCTTCTTCTACTTCTTCTGATTCACCCTCCTGACTTCACCTTCTCCTTCTCCTTCTTCTACTTCTTCTGCTTCACCCTCCAGACTTCACCTTCTCCTTCTCCTTCTTCTGCTTCTTCTGATTCACCCTCCAGACTTCTCCTTCTCCTTCTCCTTCTTCTGCTTCTTCTGATTCACCCTCCAGACTTCACCTTCTCCTTCTCCTTCTTCTGCTTCTTCTGATTCACCCTCCAGACTTCACCTTCTCCTTCTCCTTCTTCTACTTCTTCTGATTCACCCTCCAGACTTCACCTTCTCCATTTCCTTCTTCTGCTTCTTCTGATTCACCCTCCAGACTTCACCTTCTCCTTCTCCTTCGTCTACTTCTTCTGATTGACCCTCCAGACTACACCTTCTCCTTCTCCTTCTTCTACTTCTTCTGATTCACCCTCCTGACTTCACCTTCTCCTTCTCCTTCTTCTACTTCTTCTGCTTCACCATCCAGACTTCACCTTCTCCTTCTCCTTCTTCTACTTCTTCTGATTCACCCTCCAGACTTCATCTTCTCCTTCTCCTTCTTCTGCTTCTTCTGATTCACCCTCCAGACTTCACCTTCTTCTTCTCCTTATTCTGCTTCTTCTGATTCACCCTCCAGACTTCACCTTCTCCTTCTCCTTATTCTGCTTCTTCTGATTCACCCTCCAGACTTCACCTTCTCCTTCTCCTGATTCTGCTTCTTCTGATTCACCCTCCAGACTTCACCTTCTCCTTTTCCTTCTTCTACTTCTTCTGCTTCACCCTCCGGACTTCACCTTCTCCTTCTCCTTCTTCTACTTCTTCTGATTCACCCTCCAGACTTCACCTTCTCCTTCTCCTTCTTCTGCTTCTTCTGATTCACCCTCCATACTTCACCTTCACTTCTCCTTATTCTGCTTCTTCTGATTCACCCTCCAGACTTCAACTTCTCCTTCTCCTTCTTCTGCTTCTTCTGATTCACCCTCCAGACTTCACCTTCTCCTTCTCCTTCTTCTGCTTCTTCTGATTCACCCTCCAGACTTCACCTTCTCCTTCTCCTTCTTCTGCTTCTTCTGACTCACCCTCCAGACTTCACCTTCTCCTTCTCCTTCTTCTACTTCTTCTGATTCACCCTCCAGACTTCACCTTCTCCTTCTCTTTCTTCTGCTTCTTCTGATTCACCCTCCAGATTTCATCTTCTCCTTCTCCTTCTTCTGCTTCTTCTGATTCACCCTCCAGACTTCACCTTCTCCTTCTCCTTCTTCTGCTTCTTCTGATTCACCCTCCAGACTTCACCTTCTCCTTCTCCTTCTTCTGCTTCTTCTGATTCACCCTCCAGACTTCACCTTCTCCTTCTCCTTCTTCTACTTCTTCTGATTCACCCTCAAGACCTCACCTTCTCCTTCTCCTTCTTCTACTTCTTCTGATTCACCCTCCCGATTTCATCTTCTCCTTCTCCTTCTTCTGCTTCTTCTGATTCACCCTCCAGACTTCACCTTCTCCTTCTCCTTCTTCTGCTTCTTCTGATTCACCCTCCTGACTTCACCTTCTCCTTCTCCTTCTTCTACTTCTTATGATTCACCCTCCTGACTTCACCTTCTCCTTCTCCTTCTTCGACTTCTTCTGCTTCACCCTCCAGACTTCACCTTCTCCTTCTCCTTCTTCTACTTCTTCTGATTCACCCTCCAGACTTGACCTTCTCCTTCTCCTTCTTCTACTTCTTCTGATTCACCCTCCAGACTTCACCTTCTCCTTCTCCTTCTTCTGCTTCTTCTCCTTCACCGTCCTGACTTCACCTTCTCCTTCTCCTTCTTCTACTTCTTCTGCTTCATCCCCCTGACATCACCTGCTCCTTCTCCTTCTTCTGCTTCTTCTGATTCACCCTCCTAACTTCACCTTCTCCTTCTACTTCTTCTGCTTCTTCTGATTCACCCTCCTGACTTCACCTTCTCCTTCTCCTTCTTCTGCTTCTTCTGATTCAGCCTCCAGACTTCACCTTCTCCTTCTCTTTCTTCTGCTTCTTCTGATTCACCCTCCAGACTTCACCTTCTCCTTCTCCTTCTTCTGATTCTTCTGATTCACCCTCCAGACTTCACCTTCTCCTTCTCCTTCTTCTGTTTCTTCTGATTCACCCTCCTGACTTCACCTTCTCCTTCTCCTTCTTCTACTTCTTCTGATTCACCCTCCTGACTTCACCTTCTCCTTCTCCTTCTTCTACTTCTTCTGCTTCACCCTCCAGACTTCACCTTCTCCTTCTCCTTCTTCTACTTCTTCTGATTCACCCTCCAGACTTGACCTTCTCCTTCTCCTTCTTCTACTTATTCTGATTCACCCTCCAGACTTCACCTTCTCCTTCTCCTTCTTCTGCTTCTTCTGATTCACCCTCCAGACTTCACCTTCTCCTTCTCCTTCTTCTGCTTCTTCTGATTCACCCTCCAGACTTCACCTTCTCCTTCTCCTTCTTCTACTTCTTCTGATTCACCGTCCTGACTTCACCTTCTCCTTCTCCTTCTTCTACTTCTTCTGCTTCATCCCCCTGACATCACCTGCTCCTTCTCCTTCTTCTGCTTCTTCTGATTCACCCTCCTAACTTCACCTTCTCCTTCTCCTTCTTCTACTTCTTCTGCTTCACCCTCCAGACTTCACCTTCTCCTTCTCCTTCGTCTACTTCTTCTGATTCACCCTCCAGACTTGACCTTCTACTTTTCTTTCTTCTGCTTCTTCTGATTCACCCTCCAGACTTCATCTTCTCCTTCTCCTTCTTCTGATTCTTCTGATTCACCCTCCAGACTTCACCTTCTCCTTCTCCTTCTTCTGCTTCTTCTGATTCACCCTCCTGACTTCACCTTCTCCTTCTCCTTCTTCTACTTCTTCTGATTCACCCTCCTGACTTCACCTTCTCCTTCTCCTTCTTCTACTTCTTCTGCTTCACCCTCCAGACTTCACCTTCTCCTTCTCCTTCTTCTACTACTTCTGATTCACCCTCCAGACTTCACCTTCTCCTTCTCCTTCTTCTACTTCTTCTGATTCACCCTCCAGACTTCATCTTCTCCTTCTCCTTCTTCTGCTTCTTCTGATTCACCCTCCAGACTTCACCTTCTCCTTCTCCTTCTTCTGCTTCTTCTGATTCACCCTCCAGACTTCACCTTCTCCTTCTCCTTCTTCTACTTCTTCTGATTCACCCTCCAGACTTCACCTTCTCCTTCTCCTTCTTCTACTTCTTCTGATTCACCCTCCAGTCTTCACCTTCTCCTTCTCCTTCTTCTATTTCTTCTGCTTCACCCTCCAGACTTCACCTTCTCCTTCTCTTTCTTCTGCTTCTTCTGATTCACCCTCCAGACTTCACCTTCTCCTTCTCCTTCTTCTGATTCTTCTGATTCACCCTCCAGACTTCACCTTCTCCTTCTCCTTCTTCTGCTTCTTCTGATTCACCCTCCTGACTTCACCTTCTCCTTCTCCTTCTTCTACTTCTTCTGCTTCACCCTCCAGACTTCACCTTCTCCTTCTCCTTCTTCTACTTCTTCTGATTCACCCTCCAGACTTCATCTTCTCCTTCTCCTTCTTCTGCTTCTTCTGATTCACCCTCCAGACTTCACCTTCTCCTTCTCCTTATTCTGCTTCTTCTGATTCACCCTCCAGACTTCACCTTCTCCTTCTCCTTATTCTGCTTCTTCTGATTCACCCTCCAGGCTTCACCTTCTCATTCTCCTTCCTCTGCTTCTTCTGATTCACCCTCCAGACTTCACCTTCTCCTTCTCCTTCTTCTGATTCTTCTGATTCACCCTCCAGACTTCACCTTCTCCTTCTCCTTCTTCTGCTTCTTCTGATTCACCCTCCTAACTTCACCTTCTCCTTCTCCTTCTTCTACTTCTTCTGATTCACCCTCCTGACTTCACCTTCTCCTTCTCCTTCTTCTACTTCTTCTGCTTCACCCTCCAGACTTCACCTTCTCCTTCTCCTTCTTCTACTTCTTCTGATTCACCCTCCAGACTTCACCTTCTCCTTCTCCTTCTTCTGCTTCTTCTGATTCACCCTCCAGACTTCACCTTCTCCTTCTCCTTATTCTGCTTCTTCTGATTCACTCTCCAGACTTCACCTTCTCCTTCTCCTTCTTCTGCTTCTTCTGATTCACACTCCAGACTTCACCTTCTCCTTCTCCTTCTTCTACTTCTTCTGATTCACCCTCCAGACTTCACCTTCTCCTTCTCTTTCTTCTGCTTCATCTGATTCACCCTCCAGACTTCACCTTCTCCTTCTCCTTCTTCTGATTCTTCTGATTCACCCTCCAGACTTCACCTTCTTCTTCTCCTTCTTCTGCTTCTTCTGATTCACCCTCCTGACTTCACCTTCTCCTTCTCCTTCTTCTACTTCTTCTGATTCACCCTCCTGACTTCACCTTCTCCTTCTCCTTCTTCTACTTCTTCTGCTTCACCCTCCAGACTTCACCTTCTCCTTCTCCTTCTTCTACTTCTTCTGATTCACCCTCCAGACTTGACCTTCTCCTTCTCCTTCTTCTACTTCTTCTGATTCACCCTCCAGACTTCATCTTCTCCTTCTTCTGCTTCTTCTGCTTCACCGTCCTGACTTCACCTTCTCCTTCTCCTTCTTCTACTTCTTCTGCTTCATCCCCCTGACATCACCTGCTCCTTCTCCTTCTTCTGCTTCTTCTGATTCACCTTCCTAACTTCACCTTCTCCTTCTCCTTCTTCTACTTCTTCTGCTTCATCCCCCTGACATCACCTGCTCCTTCTCCTTCTTCTGCTTCTTCTGATTCACCCTCCTGACTTCACCTTCTCCTTCTCCTTCTTCTGCTTCTTCTGATTCACCCTCCAGACTTCACCTTCTCCTTCTCCTTCTTCTGCTTCTTCTGATTCACCCTCCAGACTTCACCTTCTCCTTCTCCTTCTTCTGCTTCTTCTGATTCACCCTCCAGACCTCACCTTCTCCTTCTCCTTCTTCTACTTCTTCTGATTCACCCTCCAGACTTCATCTGTTCCTTCTCCTTCTTCTGCTTCTTTTGATTCACCCTCCAGACTTCACCTTCTCCTTCTCCTTCTTCTGCTTCTTCTGATTCACCCTCCAGACTTCACCTTCTCCTTCTCCTTCTTCTACTTCTTCTGATTCACCCTCCAGACTTCACCTTCTCCTTCTCCTTCTTCTACTTCTTCTGATTCACCCTCCAGTCTTCACCTTCTCCTTCTCCTTCTTCTGTTTCTTCTGCTTCACCCTCCAGACTTCACCTTCTCCTTCTCCTTCTTCTACTTCTTCTGATTCACCCTCCAAATTTCATCTTCTCCTTCTCCTTCTTCTGCTTCTTCTGATTCACCCTCCAGACTTCACCTTCTCCTTCTCCTTCTTCTGCTTCTTCTGATTCACCCTCCTGACTTCACCTTCTCCTTCTCCTTCTTCTACTTCTTCTGATTCACCCTCCTGACTTCACCTTCTCCTTCTCCTTCTTCTACTTCTTCTGCTTCACCCTCCAGACTTCACCTTCTCCTTCTCCTTCTTCTACTTCTTCTGATTCACCCTCCAGACTTGACCTTCTCCTTCTCCTTCTTCTACTTCTTCTGATTCACCCTCCAGACTTCACCTTCTCCTTCTCCTTCTTCTGCTTCTTCTGCTTCACCGTCCTGACTTCACCTTCTCCTTCTCCTTCTTCTACTTCTTCTGCTTCATCCCCCTGACATCACCTGCTCCTTCTCCTTCTTCTGCTTCTTCTGATTCACCCTCCTAACTTCACCTTCTCCTTCTCCTTCTTCTGCTTCTTCTGATTCACCCTCCTGACTTCACCTTCTCCTTCTCCTTCTTCTGCTTCTTCTGATTCACCCTCCAGACTTCACCTTCTCCTTCTCTTTCTTCTGCTTCTTCTGATTCACCCTCCAGACTTCACCTTCTCCTTCTCCTTCTTCTGATTCTTCTGATTCACCCTCCAGACTTCACCTTCTCCTTCTCCTTCTTCTGCTTCTTCTGATTCACCCTCCTGACTTCACCTTCTCCTTCTCCTTCTTCTACTTCTTCTGATTCACCCTCCTGACTTCACCTTCTCCTTCTCCTTCTTCTACTTCTTCTGCTTCACCCTCCAGACTTCACCTTCTCCTTCTCCTTCTTCTACTTCTTCTGATTCACCCTCCAGACTTGACCTTCTCCTTCTCCTTCTTCTACTTATTCTGATTCACCCTCCAGACTTCACCTTCTCCTTCTCCTTCTTCTGCTTCTTCTGCTTCACCGTCCTGACTTCACCTTCTCCTTCTCCTTCTTCTACTTCTTTTGCTTCATCCCGCTGACATCACCTGCTCCTTCTCCTTCTTCTGCTTCTTCTGATTCACCCTCCTAACTTCACCTTCTCCTTCTCCTTCTTCTGCTTCTTCTGATTCACCCTCCTGACTTCACCTTCTCCTTCTCCTTCTTCTGCTTCTTCTGATTCACCCTCCAGACTTCACCTTCTCCTTCTCCTTCTTCTGCTTCTTCTGATTCACCCTCCAGACTTCACCTTCCCCTTCTCCTTCTTCTGATTCTTCTGATTCACCCTCCAGACTTCACCTTCTCCTTCTCCTTCTTCTGCTTCTTCTGATTCACCCTCCTGACCTCACCTTCTCCTTCTCCTTCTTCTACTTCTTCTGATTCACCCTCCTGACTTCACCTTCTCCTTCTCCTTCTTCTACTTCTTCTGCTTCACCCTCCAGACTTCACCTTCTCCTTCTCCTTCTTCTGCTTCTTCTGATTCACCCTCCAGACTTCTCCTTCTCCTTCTCCTTCTTCTGCTTCTTCGGATTCACCCTCCAGACTTCACCTTCTCCTTCTCCTTCTTCTGCTTCTTCTGATTCACCCTCCAGACTTCACCTTCTCCTTCTCCTTCTTCTACTTCTTCTGATTCACCCTCCAGACTTCACCTTCTCCATTTCCTTCTTCTGCTTCTTCTGATTCACCCTCCAGACTTCACCTTCTCCTTCTCCTTCGTCTACTTCTTCTGATTGACCCTCCAGACTACACCTTCTCCTTCTGCTTCTTCTACTTCTTCTGATTCACCCTCCTGACTTCACCTTCTCCTTCTCCTTCTTCTACTTCTTCTGCTTCACCCTCCAGACTTCACCTTCTCCTTCTCCTTCTTCTACTTCTTCTGATTCACCCTCCAGACTTCATCTTCTCCTTCTCCTTCTTCTGCTTCTTCTGATTCACCCTCCAGACTTCACCTTCTTCTTCTCCTTATTCTGCTTCTTCTGATTCACCCTCCAGACTTCACCTTCTCCTTCTCCTTATTCTGCTTCTTCTGATTCACCCTCCAGACTTCACCTTCTCCATCTCCTGATTCTGCTTCTTCTGATTCACCCTCCAGACTTCACCTTCTCCTTCTCCTTCTTCTACTTCTTCTGCTTCACCCTCCAGACTTCACCTTCTCCTTCTCCTTCTTCTACTTCTTCTGATTCACCCTCCAGACTTCACCTTCTCCTTCTCCTTCTTCTGCTTCTTCTGATTCACCCTCCATACTTCACCTTCACTTCTCCTTATTCTGCTTCTTCTGATTCACCCTCCAGACTTCAACTTCTCCTTCTCCTTCTTCTGCTTCTTCTGATTCACCCTCCAGACTTCACCTTCTCCTTCTCCTTCTTCTGCTTCTTCTGATTCACCCTCCAGACTTCACCTTCTCCTTCTCCTTCTTCTGCTTCTTCTG
Source organism: Somniosus microcephalus (assembly GCF_052327205.1). Taxonomy (NCBI): domain Eukaryota; kingdom Metazoa; phylum Chordata; class Chondrichthyes; order Squaliformes; family Somniosidae; genus Somniosus; species Somniosus microcephalus. The sequence goes on along the minus strand of NW_028225199.1, from coordinate 493,364 downwards.
ATTCACCCTCCAGACTTCACCTTCTCCTTCTCCTTCTTCTACTTCTTCTGATTCACCCTCCAGACTTCACCTTCTCCTTCTCTTTCTTCTGCTTCTTCTGATTCACCCTCCAGATTTCATCTTCTCCTTCTCCTTCTTCTGCTTCTTCTGATTCACCCTCCAGACTTCACCTTCTCCTTCTCCTTCTTCTGCTTCTTCTGATTCACCCTCCAGACTTCACCTTCTCCTTTTCCTTCTTCTGCTTCTTCTGATTCACCCTCCAGACTTCACCTTCTCCTTCTCCTTCTTCTACTTCTTCTGATTCACCCTCAAGACCTCACCTTCTCCTTCTCCTTCTTCTACTTCTTCTGATTCACCCTCCAGATTTCATCTTCTCCTTCTCCTTCTTCTGCTTCTTCTGATTCACCCTCCAGACTTCACCTTCTCCTTCTCCTTCTTCTGCTTCTTCTGATTCACCCTCCTGACTTCACCTTCTCCTTCTCCTTCTTCTACTTCTTCTGATTCACCCTCCTGACTTCACCTTCTCCTTCTCCTTCTTCTACTTCTTCTGCTTCACCCTCCAGACTTCACCTTCTCCTTCTCCTTCTTCTACTTCTTCTGATTCACCCTCCAGACTTGACCTTCTCCTTCTCCTTCTTCTACTTCTTCTGATTCACCCTCCAGACTTCACCTTCTCCTTCTCCTTCTTCTGCTTCTTCTGCTTCACCGTCCTGACTTCACCTTCTCCTTCTCCTTCTTCTACTTCTTCTGCTTCATCCCCCTGACATCACCTGCTCCTTCTCCTTCTTCTGCTTCTTCTGATTCACCCTCCTAACTTCACCTTCTCCTTCTACTTCTTCTGCTTCTTCTGATTCACCCTCCTGACTTCACCTTCTCCTTCTCCTTCTTCTGCTTCTTCTGATTCACCCTCCAGACTTCACATTCTACTTCTCCTTCTTCTGATTCTTCTGATTCACCCTCCAGACTTCACCTTCTTCTTCTCCTTCTTCTGCTTCTTCTGATTCACCCTCCTGACTTCACCTTCTCCTTCTCCTTCTTCTGCTTCTTCTGATTCACCCTCCAGACTTGACCTTCTCATTCTCCTTCCTCTGCTTCTTCTGATTCACCCTCCAGACTTCACCTTCTCCTTCTCCTTCTTCTGATTCTTCTGATTCACCCTCCAGACTTCACCTTCTCCTTCTCCTTCTTCTGCTTCTTCTGATTCACCCTCCTGACTTCACCTTCTCCTTCTCCTTCTTCTACTTATTCTGATTCACCCTCCTGACTTCACCTTCTTCTTCTCCTTCTTCTACTTCTTCTGCTTCACCCTCCAGACTTCACCTTCTCCTTCTCCTTCTTCTACTTCTTCTGATTCACCCTCCAGACTTCACCTTCTCCTTCTCCTTCTTCTGCTTCTTCTGATTCACCCTCCAGACTTCACCTTCTCCTTCTCCTTATTCTGCTTCTTCTGATTCACTCTCCAGACTTCACCTTCTCCTTCTCCTTCTTCTGCTTCTTCTGATTCACACTCCAGACTTCACCTTCTCCTTCTCCTTCTTCTACTTCTTCTGAATCACCCTCCAGACTTCACCTTCTCCTTCTCTTTCTTCTGCTTCTTCTGATTCACCCTCCAGACTTCACATTCTCCTTCTCCTTCTTCTGATTCTTCTGATTCACCCTCCAGACTTCACCTTCTTCTTCTCCTTATTCTGCTTCTTCTGATTCACCCTCCAGACTTCACCTTCTCATTCTCCTTCCTCTGCTTCTTCTGATTCACCCTCCAGACTTCACCTTCTCCTTCTCCTTCTTCTGATTCTTCTGATTCACCCTCCAGACTTCACCTTCTCCTTCTCCTTCTTCTGCTTCTTCTGATTCAACCTCCTGACTTCACCTTCTCCTTCTCCTTCTTCTACTTCTTCTGATTCACCCTCCTGACTTCACCTTCTCCTTCTCCTTCTTCTACTTCTTCTGCTTCACCCTCCAGACTTCACCTTCTCCTTCTCCTTCTTCTACTTCTTCTGATTCACCCTCCAGACTTCACCTTCTCCTTCTCCTTCTTCTGCTTCTTCTGATTCACCCTCCAGACTTCACCTTCTCCTACTCCTTATTCTGCTTCTTCTGATTCACTCTCCAGACTTCACCTTCTCCTTCTCCTTCTTCTGCTTCTTCTGATTCACCCTCCTGACTTCACCTTCTCCTTCTCCTTCTTCTACTTATTCTGATTCACCCTCCTGACTTCACCTTCTTCTTCTCCTTCTTCTACTTCTTCTGCTTCACCCTCCAGACTTCACCTTCTCCTTCTCCTTCTTCTACTTCTTCTGCTTCATCCCTCTGACATCACCTGCTCCTTCTCCTTCTTCTGCTTCTTCTGATTCACCTTCCTAACTTCACCTTCTCCTTCTCCTTCTTCTGCTTCTTCTGATTCACCCTCCTGACTTCACCTTCTCCTTCTCCTTCTTCTGCTTCTTCTGATTCACCCTCCAGACTTCACCTTCTCCTTCTCCTTCTTCTGCTTCTTCTGATTCACCCTCGAGACTTCACCTTCTCCTTCTCCTTCTTCTGCTTCTTCTGATTCACCCTCCAGACCTCACCTTCTCCTTCTCCTTCTTCTACTTCTTCTGATTCACCCTCCAGACTTCATCTGTTCCTTCTCCTTCTTCTGCTTCTTTTGATTCACCCTCCAGACTTCACCTTCTCCTTCTCCTTCTTCTGCTTCTTCTGATTCACCCTCCAGACTTCACCTTCTCCTTCTCCTTCTTCTACTTCTTCTGATTCACCCTCCAGACTTCACCTTCTCCTTCTCCTTCTTCTACTTCTTCTGATTCACCCTCCAGTCTTCACCTTCTCCTTCTCCTTCTTCTGTTTCTTCTGCTTCACCCTCCAGACTTCACCTTCTCCTTCTCTTTCTTCTGCTTCTTCTGATTCACCCTCCAGACTTCACCTTCTCCTTCTCCTTCTTCTGATTCTTCTGATTCACCCTCCAGACGTCACCTTCTCCTTCTCCTTCTTCTGCTTCTTCTGATTCACCCTCCTGACTTCACCTTCTCCTTCTCCTTCTTCTACTTCTTCTGATTCACCCTCCTGACTTCACCTTCTCCTTCTCCTTCTTCTACTTCTTCTGCTTCACCCTCCAGACTTCACCTTCTCCTTCTCCTTCTTCTACTTCTTCTGATTCACCCTTCAGACTTCACCTTCTCCTTCTCCTTTTTCTGCTTCTTCTGATTCACCCTCCAGTCGTCACCTTCTCCTTCTCCTTATTCTGCTTCTTCTGATTCACCCTCCAGACTTCACCTTCTCCTTCTCCTTCTTCTGCTTCTTCTGATTCACCCTCCAGACTTCACCTTCTCCTTCTCCTTCGTCTACTTCTTCTGATTCACCCTCCAGACAACACCGTCTCCTTCTCCTTCTTCTACTTCTTCTGATTCACCCTCCAGACTTCACCTTCTCCTTCTCCTTCTTCTGCTTCTTCTGATTCACCCTCCTGACTTCACCTTCTCCTTCTCCTTCTTCTACTTCTTCTGATTCACCCTCCTGACTTCAACTTCTCCTTCTCCTTCTTCTACTTCTTCTGCTTCATCCTCCAGACTTCACCTTCTCCTTCTCCTTCTTCTACTTCTTCTGATTCACCCTCCAGACTTGACCTTCTCCTTCTCCTTCTTCTACTTATTCTGATTCACCCTCCAGACTTCACATTCTCCTTCTCCTTCTTCTGCTTCTTCTGCTTCACCGTCCTGACTTCACCTTCTCCTTCTCCTTCTTCTACTTCTTCTGCTTCATCCCGCTGACATCACCTTCTCCTTCTCCTTCTTCTGCTTCTTCTGATTCACCCTCCTAACTTCACCTTCTCCTTCTCCGTCTTCTGCTTCTTCTGATTCACCCTCCTGACTTCACCTTCTCCTTCTCCTTCTTCTCCTTCTTCTGATTCACCCTCCAGACTTCACCTTCTCCTTCTCCTTCTTCTGCTTCTTCTGATTCACCCTCCAGACTTCACCTTCTCCTTCTCCTTCTTCTGATTCTTCTGATTCACCCTCCAGACTTCACCTTCTCCTTCTCCTTCTTCTGCTTCTTCTGATTCACCCTCCTGACTTCACCTTCTCCTTCTCCTTCTTCTACTTCTTATGATTCACCCTCCAGACTTCACCTTCTCCTTCTCCTTCTTCTGCTTCTTCTGATTCACCCTCCAGACTTCTCCTTCTCCTTCTCCTTCTTCTGCTTCTTCTGATTCACCCTCCAGACTTCACCTTCTCCTTCTCCTTCTTCTGCTTCTTCTGATTCACCCTCCAGACTTCACCTTCTCCTTCTCCTTCTTCTCCTTCTTCTGATTCACCCTCCAGACTTCACCTTCTCCTTCTCCTTCGTCTACTTCTTCTGATTCACCCTCCAGACTACACCTTCTCCTTCTCCTTCTTCTACTTCTTCTGATTCACCCTCCAGACTTCACCTTCTCCTTCTCCTTCTTCTGTTTCTTCTGATTCACCGTCCAGACTTCACCTTCTCCTTCTCCTTCTTCTACTACTTCTGATTCACCCTCCAGACTTCACCTTCTCCTTCTCCTTCTTCTACTTCTTCTGATTCACCCTCCAGACTTCATCTTCTTATTCTCCTTCTTCTGCTTCTTCTGATTCACCCTCCAGACTTCACCTTCTCCTTCTCCTTCTTCTACTTCTTCTGATTCACCCTCCAGACTTCACCTTCTCCTTCTCCTTCTTCTACTTCTTCTGATTCACCCTCCAGACTTCACCTTCTCCTTCTCCTTCTTCTACTTCTTCTGATTCACCCTCCAGTCTTCACCTTCTCCTTCTCCTTCTTCTGTTTCTTCTGCTTCACCCTCCAGACTTCACCTTCTCCTTCTCTTTCTTCTGCTTCTTCTGATTCACCCTCCAGACTTCACCTTCTCCTTCTCCTTCTTCTGATTCTTCTGATTCACCCTCCAGACTTCACCTTCTCCTTCTCCTTCTTCTGCTTCTTCTGATTCACCCTCCTGACTTCACCTTCTCCTTCTCCTTCTTCTACTTCTTCTGATTCACCCTCCTGACTTCACCTTCTCCTTCTCCTTCTTCTACTTCTTCTGCTTCACCCTCCAGACTTCACCTTCTCCTTCTCCTTCTTCTACTTCTTCTGCTTCACCCTCCAGACTTCATCTTCTCCTTCTCCTTCTTCTGCTTCTTCTGATTCACCCTCCAGACTTCACCTTCTCCTTCTCCTTATTCTGCTTCTTCTGATTCACCCTCCAGACTTCACCTTCTCCTTCTCCTTATTCTGCTTCTTCTGATTCACCCTCCAGACTTCACCTTCTCATTCTCCTTCCTCTGCTTCTTCTGATTCACCCTCCAGACTTCACCTTCTCCTTCTCCTTCTTCTGATTCTTCTGATTCACCCTCCAGACTTCACCTTCTCCTTCTCCTTCTTCTGCTTCTTCTGATTCACCCTCCTGACTTCACCTTCTCCTTCTCCTTCTTCTACTTATTCTGATTCACCCTCCTGACTTCACCTTCTTCTTCTCCTTCTTCTACTTCTTCTGCTTCACCCTCCAGACTTCACCTTCTCCTTCTCCTTCTTCTACTTCTACTGATTCACCCTCCAGACTTCACCTTCTCCTTCTCCTTCTTCTGCTTCTTCTGATTCACCCTCCAGACTTCACCTTCTCCTTCTCCTTATTCTGCTTCTTCTGATTCACTCTCCAGACTTCACCTTCTCCTTCTCCTTCTTCTGCTTCTTCTGATTCACAATCCAGACTTCACCTTCTCCTTCTCCTTCTTCTACTTCTTCTGAATCACCCTCCAGACTTCACCTTCTCCTTCTCTTTCTTCTGCTTCTTCTGATTCACCCTCCAGACTTCACATTCTCCTTCTCCTTCTTCTGATTCTTCTGATTCACCCTCCAGACTTCACCTTCTTCTTCTCCTTCTTCTGCTTCTTCTGATTCACCCTCCTGACTTCACCTTCTCCTTCTCCTTCTTCTACTTCTTCTGATTCACCCTCCTGACTTCACCTTCTCCTTCTCCTTCTTCTACTTCTTCTGCTTCACCCTCCAGACTTCACCTTCTCCTTCTCCTTCTTCTACTTCTTCTGATTCACCCTCCAGACTTGACCTTCTCCTTCTCCTTCTTCTACTTCTTCTGATTCACCCTCCAGACTTCACCTTCTCCTTCTCCTTCTTCTGCTTCTTCTGCTTCACCGTCCTGACTTCACCTTCTCCTTCTCCTTCTTCTACTTCTTCTGCTTCATCCCCCTGACATCACCTGCTCCTTCTCCTTCTTCTGCTTCTTCTGATTCACCCTCCTAACTTCACCTTCTCCTTCTCCTTCTTCTGCTTCTTCTGATTCACCCTCCTGACTTCACCTTCTCCTTCTCCTTCTTTTGCTTCTTCTGATTCACCCTCCAGACTTCACCTTCTCCTTCTCCTTCTTCTGCTTCTTCTGATTCACCCTCCAGACTTCACCTTCTCCTTCTCCTTCTTCTGCTTCTTCTGATTCACCCTCCAGACCTCACCTTCTCCTTCTCCTTCTTCTACTTCTTCTGATTCACCCTCCAGACTTCATCTTCTCCTTCTCCTTCTTCTGCTTCTTCTGATTCACCCTCCAGACTTCACCTTCTCCTTCTCCTTCTTCTGCTTCTTCTGATTCACCCTCCAGACTTCACCTTCTCCTTCTCCTTCTTCTACTTCTTCTGATTCACCCTCCAGACTTCACCTTCTCCATCTCCTTCTTCTACTTCTTCTGATACACCCTCCAGTCTTCACCTTCTCCTTCTCCTTCTTCTGTTTCTTCTGCTTCACACTCCAGACTTCACCTTCTCCTTCTCTTTCTTCTGCTTCTTCTGATTCACCCTCCAGACTTCACCTTCTCCTTCTCCTTCTTCTGCTTCTTATGATTCACCCTCCTGACTTCACCTTCTCCTTCTCCTTCTTCTACTTCTTCTGATTCACCCTCCTGACTTCACCTTCTCCTTCTCCTTCTTCTACTTCTTCTGCTTCACCCTCCAGACTTCACCTTCTCCTTCTCCTTCTTCTACTTCTTCTGATTCACCCTTCAGACTTCACCTTCTCCTTCTCCTTTTTCTGCTTCTTCTGATTCACCCTCCAGACTTCACCATCTCCTTCTCCTTATTCTGCTTCTTCTGATTCATCCTCCAGACTTCACCTTCTCCTTCTCCTTCTTCAGCTTCTTCTGATTCACCCTCCAGACTTCACCTTCTCCTTCTCCTTCTTCTGCTTCTTCTGATTCACCCTCCAGACTTCACCTTCTCCTTCTCCTTCTTCTACTTCTTCTGATTCACCCTCCAGACTACACCTTCTCCTTCTCCTTCTTCTACTTCTTCTGATTCACCCTCCAGACTTCACCTTCTCCTTCTCCTTCTTCTGTTTCTTCTGATTCACCGTCCAGACTTCACCTTCTCCTTCTCCTTCTTCTACTACTTCTGATTCACCCTCCAGAATTCACCTTCTCCTTCTCCTTCTTCTACTTCTTCTGATTCACCCTCCAGACTTCATCTTCCCCTTCTCCTTCTTCTGCTTCTTCTGATTCACCCTCCAGACTTCACCTTCTCCTTCTCCTTCTTCTGCTTCTTCTGATTCACCCTCCAGACTTCACCTTCTCCTTCTCCTTCTTCTACTTCTTCTGATTCACCCTCCAGACTTCACCTTCTCCTTCTCCTTCTTCTACTTCTTCTGATTCACCCTCCAGTCTTCACCTTCTCCTTCTCCTTCTTCTGTTTCTTCTGCTTCACCCTCCAGACTTCACCTTCTCCTTCTCTTTCTTCTGCTTCTTCTGATTCACCCTCCAGACTTCACCTTCTCCTTCTCCTTCTTCTGATTCTTCTGATTCACCCTCCAGACTTCACCTTCTCCTTCTCCTTCTTCTGCTTCTTCTGATTCACCCTCCTGACTTCACCTTCTCCTTCTTCTTCTTCTACTTCTTCTGATTCACCCTCCTGACTTCACCTTCTCCTTCTCCTTCTTCTACTTCTTCTGCTTCACCCTCCAGACTTCACCTTCTCCTTCTCCTTCTTCTACTTCTTCTGATTCACCCTCCAGACTTCATCTTCTCCTTCTCCTTCTTCTGCTTCTTCTGATTCACCCTCCAGACTTCACCTTCTCCTTCTCCTTATTCTGCTTCTTCTGATTCACCCTCCAGACTTCACCTTCTCCTTCTCCTTATTCTGCTTCTTCTGATTCACCCTCCAGACTTCACCTTCTCCTTCTCCTTCCTCTGCTTCTTCTGATTCACCCTCCAGACTTCACCTTCTCCTTCTCCTTCCTCTGATTCTTCTGATTCACCCTCCAGACTTCACCTTCTCTTTCTCCTTCTTCTGCTTCTTCTGATTCACCCTCCTGACTTCACCTTCTCCTTCTCCTTCTTCTACTTCTTCTGATTCACCCTCCTGACTTCACCTTCTCCTTCTCCTTCTTCTACTTCTTCTGCTTCACCCTCCAGACTTCACCTTCTCCTTCTCCTTCTTCTACTTCTTCTGATTCACCCTCCAGACTTCACCTTCTCCTTCTCCTTATTCTGCTTCTTCTGATTCACCCTCCAGACTTCACCTTCTCCTTCTCCTTCTTCTGCTTCTTCTGATTCACACTCCAGACTTCACCTTCTCCTTCTCCTTCTTCTGCTTCTTCTGATTCACCCTCCAGACTTCACCTTCTCCTTCTCCTTCTTCTGCTTCTTCTGCTTCACCGTCCTGACTTCACCTTCTCCTTCTCCTTCTTCTACTTCTTCTGCTTCATCCCCCTGACATCACCTGCTCCTTCTCCTTCTTCTGCTTCTTCTGATTCACCCTCCTAACTTCACCTTCTCCTTCTCCTTCTTCTGCTTCTTCTGATTCACCCTCCTGACTTCACCTTCTCCTTCTCCTTCTTCTGCTTCTTCTGATTCACCCTCCAGACTTCACCTTCTCCTTCTCCTTCTTCTGCTTCTTCTGATTCACCCTCCAGACTTCACCTTCTCCTTCTCCTTCTTCTGCTTCTTCTGATTCACCCTCCAGACCTCACCTTCTCCTTCTCCTTCTTCTACTTCTTCTGATTCACCCTCCAGACTTCATCTTCTCCTTCTCCTTCTTCTGCTTCTTCTGATTCACCCTCCAGACTTCACCTTCTCCTTCTCCTTCTTCTGCTTCTTCTGATTCACCCTCCAGACTTCACCTTCTCCTTCTCCTTCTTCTACTTCTTCTGATTCACCCTCCAGACTTCACCTTCTCCTTCTCCTTCTTCTACTTCTTCTGATTCACCCTCCAGTCTTCACCTTCTCCTTCTCCTTCTTCTATTTCTTCTGCTTCACCCTCCAGACTTCACCTTCTCCTTCACTTTCTTCTGCTTCTTCTGATTCACCCTCCAGACTTCACCTTCTCCTTCTCCTTCTTCTACTTCTTCTGCTTCACCCTCCAGACTTCACCTTCTCCTTCTCCTTCTTCGACTTCTTCTGATTCACCCTTCAGACTTCACCTTCTCCTTCTCCTTTTTCTGCTTCTTCTGATTCATCCTCCAGACTTCACCTTCTCCTTCTCCTTCTTCTGCTTCTTCTGATTCACCCTCCAGACTTCACCTTCTCCTTCTCCTTCTTCTGCTTCTTCTGATTCACCCTCCAGACTTCACCTTCTCCTTCTCCTTCTTCTGCTTCTTCTGATTCACCCTCCAGACTTCACCTTCTCCTTCTCCTTCTTCTGCTTTTTCTGATTCACCCTCCAGACTTCACCTTCTCCTTCTCCTTCTTCTACTTCTTCTGATACACCCTCCAGACTTCACCTTCTCCTTCTCTTTCTTCTGCTTCTTCTGATTCACCCTCCAGACTTCCCCTTCTCCTTCTCCTTCTTCTGATTATTCTGATTCACCCTCCAGACTTCACCTTCTCCTTCTCCTTCTTCTACTTCTTCTGATTCACCCTCCAGACTTCACCTTCTCCTTCTCCTTCTTCTACTTCTTCTGATTCACCCTCCAGACTTGACCTTCTCCTTCTCCTTCTTCTACTTATTCTGATTCACCCTCCAGACTTCACATTCTCCTTCTCCTTCTTCTGCTTCTTCTGCTTCACCGTCCTGACTTCACCTTCTCCTTCTCCTTCTTCTACTTCTTCTGCTTCATCCCGCTGACATCACCTGCTCCTTCTCCTTCTTCTGCTTCTTCTGATTCACCCTCCTAACTTCACCTTCTCCTTCTCCGTCTTCTGCTTCTTCTGATTCACCCTCCTGACTTCACCTTCTCCTTCTCCTTCTTCTGCTTCTTCTGATTCACCCTCCAGACTTCACCTTCTCCTTCTCCTTCTTCTGCTTCTTCTGATTCACCCTCCAGACTTCACCTTCTCCTTCTCCTTCTTCTGATTCTTCAGATTCACCCTCCAGACTTCACCTTCTCCTTCTCCTTCTTCTGCTTCTTCTGATTCACCCTCCTGACTTCACCTTCTCCTTCTCCTTCTTCTACTTCTTCTGATTCACCCTCCTGACTTCACCTTCTCCTTCTCCTTCTTCTACTTCTTCTGCTTTACCCTCCAGACTTCACCTTCTCCTTCTCCTTCTTCTGCTTCTTCTGATTCACCCTCCAGACTTCTCCTTCTCCTTCTCCTTCTTCTGCTTCTTCTGATTCACCCTCCAGACTTCACCTTCTCCTTCTCCTTCTTCTGCTTCTTCTGATTCACCCTCCAGACTTCACCTTCTCCTTCTCCTTCTTCTCCTTCTTCTGATTCACCCTCCAGACTTCACCTTCTCCATTTCCTTCTTCTGCTTCTTCTGATTCACCCTCCAGACTTCACCTTCTCCTTCTCCTTCGTCTACTTCTTCTGATTCACCCTCCAGACTACACCTTCTCCTTCTCCTTCTTCTACTTCTTCTGATTCACCCTCCAGACTTCACCTTCTCCTTCTCCTTCTTCTGTTTCTTCTGATTCACGGTCCAGACTTCACCTTCTCCTTCTCCTTCTTCTACTACTTCTCATTCACCCTCCAGACTTCACCTTCTCCTTCTCCTTCTTCTACTTCTTCTGATTCACCCTCCAGACTTCATCTTCTCCTTCTCCTTCTTCTGCTTCTTCTGATTCACCCTCCAGACTTCACCTTCTCCTTCTCCTTCTTCTGCTTCTTCTGATTCACCCTCCAGACTTCACCTTCTCCTTCTCCTTCTTCTGTTTCTTCTGCTTCACCCTCCAGACTTCACCTTCTCCTTCTCTTTCTTCTGCTTCTTCTGATTCACCCTCCAGACTTCACCTTCTCCTTCTCCTTCTTCTGATTCTTCTGATTCACCCTCCAGACTTCACCTTCTCCTTCTCCTTCTTCTGCTTCTTCTGATTCACCCTCCTGAGTTCACCTTCTCCTTCTCCTTCTTCTACTTCTTCTGATTCACGCTCCTGACTTCACCTTCTCCTTCTCCTTCTTCTACTTCTTCTGCTTCACCCTCCAGACTTCACCTTCTCCTTCTCCTTCTTCTACTTCTTCTGCTTCACCCTCCAGACATCATCTTCTCCTTCTCCTTCTTCTGCTTCTTCTGATTCACCCTCCAGACTTCACCTTCTCCTTCTCCTTATTCTGCTTCTTCTGATTCACCCTCCAGACTTCACCTTCTCCTTCTCCTTATTCTGCTTCTTCTGATTCACCCTCCAGACTTCACCTTCTCCTTCTCCTTCCTCTGCTTCTTCTGATTCACCCTCCAGACTTCACCTTCTCCTTCTCCTTCTTCTGATTCTTCTGATTCATCCTCCAGACTTCACCTTCTCCTTCTCCTTCTTCTGCTTCTTCTGATTCACCCTCCTGACTTCACCTTCTCCTTCTCCTTCTTCTACTTCTTCTGATTCACCCTCCTGACTTCACCTTCTCCTTCTCCTTCTTCTACTTCTTCTGCTTCACCCTCCAGACTTCACCTTCTCCTTCTCCTTCTTCTACTTCTTCTGATTCACCCTCCAGACTTCACCTTCTCCTTCTCCTTCTTCTGCTTCTTCTGATTCACCCTCCAGACTTCACCTTCTCCTTCTCCTTATTCTGCTTCTTCTGATTCACCCTCCAGACTTCACCTTCTCCTTCTCCTTCTTCTGCTTCTTCTGATTCACACTCCAGACTTCACCTTCTCCTTCTCCTTCTTCTACTTCTTCTGAATCACCCTCCAGACTTCACCTTCTCCTTCTCTTTCTTCTGCTTCTTCTGATTCACCCTCCAGACTTTACCTTCTCCTTCTCCTTCTTTTGATTCATCTGATTCACCCTCCAGACTTCACCTTCTTCTTCTCCTTCTTCTGCTTCTTCTGATTCACCCTCCTGACTTCACCATCTCCTTCTCCTTCTTCTACTTCTTCTGATTCACGCTCCTGACTTCACCTTCTCCTTCTCCTTCTTCTACTTCTTCTGCTTCACCCTCCAGACTTCACCTTCTCCTTCTCCTTCTTCTACTTCTTCTGCTTCACCCTCCAGACATCATCTTCTCCTTCTCCTTCTTCTGCTTCTTCTGATTCACCCTCCAGACTTCACCTTCTCCTTCTCCTTATTCTGCTTCTTCTGATTCACCCTCCAGACTTCACCTTCTCCTTCTCCTTATTCTGCTTCTTCTGATTCACCCTCCAGACTTCACCTTCTCCTTCTCCTTCCTCTGCTTCTTCTGATTCACCCTCCAGACTTCACCTTCTCCTTCTCCTTCTTCTGATTCTTCTGATTCACCCTCCAGACTTCACCTTCTCCTTCTCCTTCTTCTGCTTCTTCTGATTCACCCTCCTGACTTCACCTTCTCCTTCTCCTTCTTCTACTTCTTCTGATTCACCCTCCTGACTTCACCTTCTCCTTCTCCTTCTTCTACTTCTTCTGCTTCACCCTCCAGACTTCACCTTCTCCTTCTCCTTCTTCTACTTCTTCTGATTCACCCTCCAGACTTCACCTTCTCCTTCTCCTTCTTCTGCTTCTTCTGATTCACCCTCCAGACTTCACCTTCTCCTTCTCCTTATTCTGCTTCTTCTGATTCACCCTCCAGACTTCACCTTCTCCTTCTCCTTCTTCTGCTTCTTCTGATTCACACTCCAGACTTCACCTTCTCCTTCTCCTTCTTCTACTTCTTCTGAATCACCCTCCAGACTTCACCTTCTCCTTCTCTTTCTTCTGCTTCTTCTGATTCACCCTCCAGACTTTACCTTCTCCTTCTCCTTCTTCTGATTCATCTGATTCACCCTCCAGACTTCACCTTCTTCTTCTCCTTCTTCTGCTTCTTCTGATTCACCCTCCTGACTTCACCATCTCCTTCTCCTTCTTCTACTTCTTCTGATTCACCCTCCTGACTTCACCTTCTCCTTCTCCTTCTCCTACTTCTTCTGCTTCACCCTCCAGACTTCACCTTCTCCTTCTCCTTCTTCTACTTCTTCTGATTCACCCTCCAGACTTGACCTTCTCCTTCTCCTTCTTCTACTTCTTCTGATTCACCCTCCAGACTTCACCTTCTCCTTCTCCTTCTTCTGCTTCTTCTGCTTCACCGTCCTGACTTCACCTTCTCCTTCTCCTTCTTCTACTTCTTCTGCTTCATCCCCCTGACATCACCTGCTCCTTCTCCTTCTTCTGCTTCTTCTGATTCACCCTCCTAACTTCACCTTCTCCTTCTCCTTCTTCTGCTTCTTCTGATTCACCCTCCTGACTTCACCTTCTCCTTCTCCTTCTTCTGCTTCTTCTGATTCACCCTCCAGACTTCACCTTCTCCTTCTCCTTCTTCTACTTCTTCTGATTCACCCTCCAGACTTCACCTTCTCCTTCTCCTTCTTCTGCTTCTTCTGATTCACCCTCCATACTTCACCTTCACTTCTCCTTATTCTGCTTCTTCTGATTCACCCTCCAGACTTCAACTTCTCCTTCTCCTTCTTCTGCTTCTTCTGATTCACCCTCCAGACTTCACCTTCTCCTTCTCCTTCTTCTGCTTCTTCTGATTCACCCTCCAGACTTCACCTTCTCCTTCTCCTTCTTCTGCTTCTTCTGATTCACCCTCCAGACTTCACCTTCTCCTTCTCCTTCTTCTACTTCTTCTGATTCACCCTCCAGACTTCACCTTCTCCTTCTCCTTCTTCTGCTTCTTCTGATTCACCCTCCAGATTTCATCTTCTCCTTCTCCTCCTTCTGCTTCTTCTGATTCACCCTCCAGACTTCACCTTCTCCTTCTCCTTCTTCTGCTTCTTCTGATTCACCCTCCTGACTTCACCTTCTCCTTCTCCTTCTTCTACTTCTTCTGATTCACCCTCCTGACTTCACCTTCTCCTTCTCCTTCTTCTACTTCTTCTGCTTCACCCTTCAGACTTCACCTTCTCCTTCTCATTCTTCTACTTCTTCTGATTCACCCTCCAGACTTGACCTTCTCCTTCTCCTTCTTCTACTTCTTCTGATTCACCCTCCAGACTTCACCTTCTCCTTCTCCTTCTTCTGCTTCTTCTGCTTCACCGTCCTGACTTCACCTTCTCCTTCTCCTTCTTCTACTTCTTCTGCTTCATCCCCCTGACATCACCTGCTCCTTCTCCTTCTTCTGCTTCTTCTGATTCACCCTCCTAACTTCACCTTCTCCTTCTCCTTCTTCTGCTTCTTCTGATTCACCCTCCTGACTTCACCTTCTCCTTCTCCTTCTTCTGCTTCTTCTGATTCACCCTCCAGACTTCACCTTCTCCTTCTCTTTCTTCTGCTTCTTCTGATTCACCCTCCAGACTTCACCTTCTCCTTCTCCTTCTTCTGATTCTTCTGATTCACCCTCCTGACTTCACCTTCTCCTTCTCCTTCTTCTACTTCTTCTGATTCACCCTCCTGACTTCACCTTCTCCTTCTCCTTCTTCTACTTCTTCTGCTTCACCCTCCAGACTTCACCTTCTCCTTCTCCTTCTTCTACTTCTTCTGATTCACCCTCCAGACTTGACCTTCTCCTTCTCCTTCTTCTACTTATTCTGATTCACCCTCCAGACTTCACCTTCTCCTTCTCCTTCTTCTGCTTCTTCTGCTTCACCGTCCTGACTTCACCTTCTCCTTCTCCTTCTTCTACTTCTTCTGCTTCATCCCGCTGACATCACCTGCTCCTTCTCCTTCTTCTGCTTCTTCTGATTCACCCTCCTAACTTCACCTTCTCCTTCTCCTTCTTCTGCTTCTTCTGATTCACCCTCCTGACTTCACCTTCTCCTTCTCCTTCTTCTGCTTCTTCTGATTCACCCTCCAGACTTCACCTTCTCCTTCTCCTTCTTCTGCTTCTTCTGATTCACCCTCCAGACTTCACCTTCTCCTTCTCCTTCTTCTGATTCTTCTGATTCACCCTCCAGACTTCACCTTCTCCTTCTCCTTCTTCTGCTTCTTCTGATTCACCCTCCTGACCTCACCTTCTCCTTCTCCTTCTTCTACTTCTTCTGATTCACCCTCCTGACTTCACCTTCTCCTTCTCCTTCTTCTACTTCTTCTGCTTCACCCTCCAGACTTCACCTTCTCCTTCTCCTTCTTCTGCTTCTTCTGATTCACCCTCCAGACTTCTCCTTCTCCTTCTCCTTCTTCTGCTTCTTCTGATTCACCCTCCAGACTTCACCTTCTCCTTCTCCTTCTTCTGCTTCTTCTGATTCACCCTCCAGACTTCACCTTCTCCTTCTCCTTCTTCTACTTCTTCTGCTTCACCCTCCAGACTTCACCTTCTCCTTCTCCTTCTTCTACTTCTTCTGATTCACCCTCCAGACTTCACCTTCTCCTTCTCCTTCTTCTGCTTCTTCTGATTCACCCTCCAGACTTCACCTTCTCCTTCTCCTTATTCTGCTTCTTCTGATTCACCCTCCAGACTTCACCTTCTCCTTCTCCTTCTTCTGCTTCTTCTGATTCACACTCCAGACTTCACCTTCTCCTTCTCCTTCTTCTACTTCTTCTGAATCACCCTCCAGACTTCACCTTCTCCTTCTCTTTCTTCTGCTTCTTCTGATTCACCCTCCAGACTTTACCTTCTCCTTCTCCTTCTTCTGATTCATCTGATTCACCCTCCAGACTTCACCTTCTTCTTCTCCTTCTTCTGCTTCTTCTGATTCACCCTCCTGACTTCACCATCTCCTTCTCCTTCTTCTACTTCTTCTGATTCACCCTCCTGACTTCACCTTCTACTTCTCCTTCTCCTACTTCTTCTGCTTCACCCTCCAGACTTCACCTTCTCCTTCTCCTTCTTCTACTTCTTCTGATTCACCCTCCAGACTTGACCTTCTCCTTCTCCTTCTTCTACTTCTTCTGATTCACCCTCCAGACGTCACCTTCTCCTTCTCCTTCTTCTGCTTCTTCTGCTTCACCGTCCTGACTTCACCTTCTCCTTCTCCTTCTTCTACTTCTTCTGCTTCATCCCCCTGACATCACCTGCTCCTTCTCCTTCTTCTGCTTCTTCTGATTCACCCTCCTAACTTCACCTTCTCCTTCTCCTTCTTCTGCTTCTTCTGATTCACCCTCCTGACTTCACCTTCTCCTTCTCCTTCTTCTGCTTCTTCTGATTCACCCTCCAGACTTCGCCTTCTCCTTCTCCTTCTTCTACTTCTTCTGATTCACCCTCCAGACTTCACCTTCTCCTTCTCCTTCTTCTGCTTCTTCTGATTCACCCTCCATACTTCACCTTCACTTCTCCTTATTCTGCTTCTTCTGATTCACCCTCCAGACTTCAACTTCTCCTTCTCCTTCTTCTGCTTCTTCTGATTCACCCTCCAGACTTCACCTTCTCCTTCTCCTTCTTCTGCTTCTTCTGATTCACCCTCCAGACTTCACCTTCTCCTTCTCCTTCTTCTGCTTCTTCTGATTCACCCTCCAGACTTCACCTTCTCCTTCTCCTTCTTCTACTTCTTCTGATTCACCCTCCAGACTTCACCTTCTCCTTCTCTTTCTTCTGCTTCTTCTGATTCACCCTCCAGATTTCATCTTCTCCTTCTCCTCCTTCTGCTTCTTCTGATTCACCCTCCAGACTTCACCTTCTCCTTCTCCTTCTTCTGCTTCTTCTGATTCACCCTCCAGACTTCACCTTCTCCTTCTCCTTCTTCTGCTTCTTCTGATTCACCCTCCAGACTTCACCTTCTCCTTCTCCTTCTTCTACTTCTTCTGATTCACCCTCCAGACCTCACCTTCTCCTTCTCCTTCTTCTACTTCTTCTGATTCACCCTCCAGATTTCATCTTCTCCTTCTCCTTCTTCTGCTTCTTCTGCTTCACCGTCCTGACTTCACCTTCTCCTTCTCCTTCTTCTACTTCTTCTGCTTCATCCCCCTGACATCACCTGCTCCTTCTCCTTCTTCTGCTTCTTCTGATTCACCCTCCTAACTTCACCTTCTCCTTCTACTTCTTCTGCTTCTTCTGATTCACCCTCCTGACTTCACCTTCTCCTTCTCCTTCTTCTGCTTCTTCTGATTCACCCTCCTAACTTCACCTTCTCCTTCTCCTTCTTCTGCTTCTTCTGATTCACCCTCCTGACTTCACCTTCTCCTTCTCCTTCTTCTGCTTCTTCTGATTCACCCTCCAGACTTCACCTTCTCCTTCTCCTTCTTCTACTTATTCTGATTCACCCTCCAGACTTCACCTTCTCCTTCTCCTTCTTCTGCTTCTTCTGCTTCACCGTCCTGACTTCACCTTCTCCTTCTCCTTCTTCTACTTCTTCTGCTTCATCCCGCTGACATCACCTGCTCCTTCTCCTTCTTCTGCTTCTTCTGATTCACCCTCCTAACTTCACCTTCTCCTTCTCCTTCTTCTGCTTCTTCTGATTCACCCTCCTGACTTCACCTTCTCCTTCTCCTTCTTCTGCTTCTTCTGATTCACCCTCCAGACTTCACCTTCTCCTTCTCCTTCTTCTGCTTCTTCTGATTCACCCTCCAGACTTCACCTTCTCCTTCTCCTTCTTCTGATTCTTCTGATTCACCCTCCAGACTTCACCTTCTCCTTCTCCTTCTTCTGCTTCTTCTGATTCACCCTCCTGACCTCACCTTCTCCTTCTCCTTCTTCTACTTCTTCTGATTCACCCTCCTGACTTCACCTTCTCCTTCTCCTTCTTCTACTTCTTCTGCTTCACCCTCCAGACTTCACCTTCTCCTTCTCCTTCTTCTGCTTCTTCTGATTCACCCTCCAGACTTCTCCTTCTCCTTCTCCTTCTTCTGCTTCTTCTGATTCACCCTCCAGACTTCACCTTCTCCTTCTCCTTCTTCTGCTTCTTCTGATTCACCCTCCAGACTTCACCTTCTCCTTCTCCTTCTTCTACTTCTTCTGATTCACCCTCCAGACTTCACCTTCTCCATTTCCTTCTTCTGCTTCTTCTGATTCACCCAACAGACTTCACCTTCTCCTTCTCCTTCGTGTACTTCTTCTGATTGACCCTCCAGACTACACCTTCTCCTTCTCCTTCTTCTACTTCTTCTGATTCACCCTCCTGACTTCACCTTCTCCTTCTCCTTCTTCTACTTCTTCTGCTTCACCCTCCAGACTTCACCTTCTCCTTCTCCTTCTTCTACTTCTTCTGATTCACCCCCCAGACTTCATCTTCTCCTTCTCCTTCTTCTGCTTCTTCTGATTCACCCTCCAGACTTCACCTTCTTCTTCTCCTTATTCTGCTTCTTCTGATTCACCCTCCAGACTTCACCTTCTCCTTCTCCTTATTCTGCTTCTTCTGATTCACCCTCCAGACTTCACCTTCTCCTTCTCCTGATTCTGCATCTTCTGATTCAACCTCCAGACTTCACCTTCTCCTTCTCCTTCTTCTACTTCTTCTGCTTCACCCTCCAGACTTCACCTTCTCCTTCTCCTTCTTCTACTTCTTCTGATTCACCCTCCAGACTTCACCTTCTCCTTCTCCTTCTTCTGCTTCTTCTGATTCACCCTCCATACTTCACCTTCACTTCTCCTTATTCTGCTTCTTCTGATTCACCCTCCAGACTTCAACTTCTCCTTCTCCTTCTTCTGCTTCTTCTGATTCACCCTCCAGACTTCACCTTCTCCTTCTCCTTCTTCTGCTTCTTCTGATTCACCCTCCAGACTTCACCTTCTCCTTCTCCTTCTTCTGCTTCTTCTGATTCACCCTCCAGACTTCACCTTCTCCTTCTCCTTCTTCTACTTCTTCTGATTCACCCTCCAGACTTCACCTTCTCCTTCTCTTTCTTCTGCTTCTTCTGATTCACCCTCCAGATTTCATCTTCTCCTTCTCCTTCTTCTGCTTCTTCTGATTCACCCTCCAGACTTCACCTTCTCCTTCTCCTTCTTCTGCTTCTTCTGATTCACCCTCCAGACTTCACCTTCTCCTTCTCCTTCTTCTGCTTCTTCTGATTCACCCTCCAGACTTCACCTTCTCCTTCTCCTTCTTCTACTTCTTCTGATTCAGCCTCAAGACCTCACCTTCTCCTTCTCCTTCTTCTACTTCTTCTGATTCACCCTCCAGATTTCATCTTCTCCTTCTCCTTCTTCTGCTTCTTCTGATTCACCCTCCAGACTTCACCTTCTCCTTCTCCTTCTTCTGCTTCTTCTGATTCACCCTCCTGACTTCACCTTCTCCTTCTCCTTCTTCTACTTCTTCTGATTCACCCTCCTGACTTCACCTTCTCCTTCTCCTTCTTCTACTTCTTCTGCTTCACCCTCCAGACTTCACCTTCTACTTCTCCTTCTTCTGCTTCTTCTGCTTCACCGTCCTGACTTCACCTTCTCCTTCTCCTTCTTCTACTTCTTCTGCTTCATCCCGCTGACATCACCTGCTCCTTCTCCTTCTTCTGCTTCTTCTGATTCACCCTCCTAACTTCACCTTCTCCTTCTCCTTCTTCTGCTTCTTCTGATTCACCCTCCTGACTTCACCTTCTCCTTCTTTTGCTTCTTCTGATTCACCCTCCAGACTTCACCTTCTCCTTCTCCTTCTTCTGCTTCTTCTGATTCACCCTCCAGACTTCACCTTCTCCTTCTCCTTCTTCTGATTCTTCTGATTCACCCTCCAGACTTCACCTTCTCCTTCTCCTTCTTCTGCTTCTTCTGATTCACCCTCCTGACCTCACCTTCTCCTTCTCCTTCTTCTACTTCTTCTGATTCACCCTCCTGACTTCACCTTCTCCTTCTCCTTCTTCTACTTCTTCTGCTTCACCCTCCAGACTTCACCTTCTCCTTCTCCTTCTTCTGCTTCTTCTGATTCACCCTCCAGACTTCTCCTTCTCCTTCTCCTTCTTCTGCTTCTTCTGATTCACCCTCCAGACTTCACCTTCTCCTTCTCCTTCTTCTGCTTCTTCTGATTCACCCTCCAGACTTCACCTTCTCCTTCTCCTTCTTCTACTTCTTCTGATTCACCCTCCAGACTTCACCTTCTCCATTTCCTTCTTCTGCTTCTTCTGATTCACCCTCCAGACTTCACCTTCTCCTTCTCCTTCGTCTACTTCTTCTGATTGACCCTCCAGACTACACCTTCTCCTTCTCCTTCTTCTACTTCTTCTGATTCACCCTCCTGACTTCACCTTCTCCTTCTCCTTCTTCTACTTCTTCTGCTTCACCCTCCAGACTTCACCTTCTCCTTCTCCTTCTTCTACTTCTTCTGATTCACCCCCCAGACTTCATCTTCTCCTTCTCCTTCTTCTGCTTCTTCTGATTCACCCTCCAGACTTCACCTTCTTCTTCTCCTTATTCTGCTTCTTCTGATTCACCCTCCAGACTTCACCTTCTCCTTCTCCTTATTCTGCTTCTTCTGATTCACCCTCCAGACTTCACCTTCTCCTTCTCCTGATTCTGCTTCTTCTGATTCACCCTCCAGACTTCACCTTCTCCTTCTCCTTCTTCTACTTCTTCTGCTTCACCCTCCAGACTTCACCTTCTCCTTCTCCTTCTTCTACTTCTTCTGATTCACCCTCCAGACTTCACCTTCTCCTTCTCCTTCTTCTGCTTCTTCTGATTCACCCTCCATACTTCACCTTCACTTCTCCTTATTCTGCTTCTTCTGATTCACCCTCCAGACTTCAACTTCTCCTTCTCCTTCTTCTGCTTCTTCTGATTCACCCTCCAGACTTCACCTTCTCCTTCTCCTTCTTCTGCTTCTTCTGATTCACCCTCCATACTTCACCTTCACTTCTCCTTATTCTGCTTCTTCTGATTCACCCTCCAGACTTCACCTTCTCCTTCTCCTTCTTCTACTTCTTCTGATTCACCCTCCAGATTTCATCTTCTCCTTCTCCTTCTTCTGCTTCTTCTGATTCACCCTCCAGACTTCACCTTCTCCTTCTCCTTCTTCTGCTTCTTCTGATTCACCCTTCAGACTTCACCTTCTCCTTCTCCTTCTTCTGCTTCTTCTGATTCACCCTCCAGACTTCACCTTCTCCTTCTCCTTCTTCTACTTCTTCTGATTCACCCTCAAGACCTCACCTTCTCCTTCTCCTTCTTCTACTTCTTCTGATTCACCCTCCAGATTTCATCTTCTCCTTCTCCTTCTTCTGCTTCTTCTGATTCACCCTCCAGACTTCACCTTCTCCTTCTCCTTCTTCTGCTTCTTCTGATTCACCCTCCTGACTTCACCTTCTCCTTCTCCTTCTTCTACTTCTTCTGATTCACCCTCCTGACTTCACCTTCTCCTTCTCCTTCTTCTACTTCTTCTGCTTCACCCTCCAGACTTCACCTTCTCCTTCTCCTTCTTCTACTTCTTCTGATTCACCCTCCAGACTTGACCTTCTCCTTCTCCTTCTTCTACTTCTTCTGATTCACCCTCCAGACTTCACCTTCTCCTTCTCCTTCTTCTGCTTCTTCTGCTTCACCGTCCTGACTTCACCTTCTCCTTCTCCTTCTTCTACTTCTTCTGCTTCATCCCCCTGACATCACCTGCTCCTTCTCCTTCTTCTGCTTCTTCTGATTCACCCTCCTAACTTCACCTTCTCCTTCTACTTCTTCTGCTTCTTCTGATTCACCCTCCTGACTTCACCTTCTCCTTCTCCTTCTTCTGCTTCTTCTGATTCACCTTCCAGACTTCACCTTCTCCTTCTCTTTCTTCTGCTTCTTCTGATTCACCCTCCAGACTTCACCTTCTCCTTCTCCTTCTTCTGATTCTTCTGATTCACCCTCCAGACTTCACCTTCTCCTTCTCCTTCTTCTGCTTCTTCTGATTCACCCTCCTGACTTCACCTTCTCCTTCTCCTTCTTCTACTTCTTCTGATTCACCCTCCTGACTTCACCTTCTCCTTCTCCTTCTTCTACTTCTTCTGCTTCACCCTCCAGACTTCACCTTCTCCTTCTCCTTCTTCTACTTCTTCTGATTCACCCTCCAGACTTGACCTTCTCCTTCTCCTTCTTCTACTTATTCTGATTCACCCTCCAGACTTCACCTTCTCCTTCTCCTTCTTCTGCTTCATCTGCTTCACCGTCCTGACTTCACCTTCTCCTTCTCCTTCTTCTACTTCTTCTGCTTCATCCCGCTGACATCACCTGCTCCTTCTCCTTCTTCTGCTTCTTCTGATTCACCCTCCTAACTTCACCTTCTCCTTCTCCTTCCTCTGCTTCTTCTGATTCACCCTCCTGACTTCACCTTCTCCTTCTCCTTCTTCTGCTTCTTCTGATTCACCCTCCAGACTTCACCTTCTCCTTCTCCTTCTTCTGCTTCTTCTGATTCACCCTCCAGACTTCACCTTCTCCTTCTCCTTCTTCTGATTCTTCTGATTCACCCTCCAGACTTCACCTTCTCCTTCTCCTTCTTCTGCTTCTTCTGATTCACCCTCCTGACCTCACCTTCTCCTTCTCCTTCTTCTACTTCTTCTGATTCACCCTCCTGACTTCACCTTCTCCTTCTCCTTCTTCTACTTCTTCTGCTTCACCCTACAGACTTCACCTTCTCCTTCTCCTTCTTCTGCTTCTTCTGATTCACCCTCCAGACTTCACCTTCTCCTTCTCCTTCTTCTGCTTCTTCTGATTCACCCTCCAGACTTCACCTTCTCCTTCTCCTTCTTCTACTTCTTCTGATTCACCCTCCAGACTTCACCTTCTCCATTTCCTTCTTCTGCTTCTTCTGATTCACCCTCCAGACTTCACCTTCTCCTTCTCCTTCGTCTACTTCTTCTGATTGACCCTCCAGACTACAACTTCTCCTTCTCCTTCTTCTACTTCTTCTGATTCACCCTCCAGACTTCACCTTCTCCTTCTCCTTCTTCTGTTTCTTCTGATTCACCGTCCAGACTTCACCTTCTCCTTCTCCTTCTTCTACTACTTCTGATTCACCCTCCAGACTTCACCTTCTCCTTCTCCTTCTTCTACTTCTTCTGATTCACCCTCCAGACTTCATCTTCTCCTTCTCCTTCTTCTGCTTCTTCTGATTCACCCTCCAGACTTCACCTTCTCCTTCTCCTTCTTCTGCTTCTTCTGATTCACCCTCCAGACTTCACCTTCTCCTTCTCCTTCTTCTACTTCTTCTGATTCACCCTCCAGACTTCACCTTCTCCTTCTCCTTCTTCTACTTCTTCTGATTCACCCTCCAGTCTTCACCTTCTCCTTCTCCTTCTTCTGTTTCTTCTGCTTCACCCTCCAGACTTCACCTTCTCCTTCTCTTTATTCTGCTTCTTCTGATTCACCCTCCAGACTTCACCTTCTCCTTCTCCTTCTTCTGATTCTTCTGATTCACCCTCCAGACTTCACCTTCTCCTTCTCCTTCTTCTGCTTCTTCTGATTCACCCTCCTGACTTCACCTTCTCCTTCTCCTTCTTCTACTTCTTCTGCTTCACCCTCCAGACTTCACCTTCTCCTTCTCCTTCTTCTACTTCTTATGATTCGCCCTCCAGACTTCATCTTCTCCTTCTCCTTCTTCTGCTTCTTCTGATGCACCCTCCAGACTTCACCTTCTCCTTCTCCTTATTCTGCTTCTTCTGATTCACCCTCCAGACTTCACCTTCTCCTTCTCCTTATTCTGCTTCTTCTGATTCACCCTCCAGACTTCACCTTCTCCTTCTCCTTCCTCTGCTTCTTCTGATTCACCCTCCAGACTTCACCTTCTCCTTCTCCTTCTTCTGATTCTTCTGATTCACCCTCCAGACTTCACCTTCTCCTTCTCCTTCTTCTACTTCTTCTGCTTCACCCTCCAGACTTCACCTTCTCCTTCTCCTTCTTCTACTTCTTCTGATTCACCCTCCAGACTTCACCTTCTCCTTCTCCTTCTTCTGCTTCTTCTGATTCACCCTCCAGACTTCACCTTCTCCTTCTCCTTATTCTGCTTCTTTTATTCACTCTCCAGACTTCACCTTCTCCTTCTCCTTCTTCTGCTTCTTCTGATTCACACTCCAGACTTCACCTTCTCCTTCTCCTTCTTCTACTTCTTCTGATTCACCCTCCAGACTTCACCTTCTCCTTCTCTTTCTTCTGCTTCATCTGATTCACCCTCCAGACTTCACCTTCTCCTTCTCCTTCTTCTGATTCTTCTGATTCACCCTCCAGACTTCACCTTCTTCTTCTCCTTCTTCTGCTTCTTCTGATTCACCCTCCTGACTTCACCTTCTCCTTCTCCTTCTTCTACTTCTTCTGATTCACCCTCCTGACTTCACCTTCTCCTTCTCCTTCTTCTACTTCTTCTGCTTCACCCTCCAGACTTCACCTTCTCCTTCTCCTTCTTCTACTTCTTCTGATTCACCCTCCAGACTTGAGCTTCTCCTTCTCCTTCTTCTACTTCTTCTGATTCACCCTCCAGACTTCACCTTCTCCTTCTCCTTCTTCTGTTTCTTCTGATTCACCGTCCAGACTTCACCTTCTCCTTCTCCTTCTTCTACTACTTCTGATTCACCCTCCAGACTTCACCTTCTCCTTCTCCTTCTTCTACTTCTTCTGATTCACCCTCCAGACTTCATCTTCTCCTTCTCCTTCTTCTGCTTCTTCTGATTCACCCTCCAGACTTCACCTTCTCCTTCTCCTTCTTCTGCTTCTTCTGATTCACCCTCCAGACTTCACCTTCTCCTTCTCCTTCTTCTACTTCTTCTGATTCACCCTCCAGACTTCACCTTCTCCTTCTCCTTCTTCTACTTCTTCTGATTCACCCTCCAGTCTTCACCTTCTCCTTCTCCTTCTTCTGTTTCTTCTGCTTCACCCTCCAGACTTCACCTTCTCCTTCTCTTTATTCTGCTTCTTCTGATTCACCCTCCAGACTTCACCTTCTCCTTCTCCTTCTTCTGATTCTTCTGATTCACCCTCCAGACTTCACCTTCTCCTTCTCCTTCTTCTGCTTCTTCTGATTCACCCTCCTGACTTCACCTTCTCCTTCTCCTTCTTCTACTTCTTCTGCTTCACCCTCCAGACTTCACCTTCTCCTTCTCCTTCTTCTACTTCTTATGATTCGCCCTCCAGACTTCATCTTCTCCTTCTCCTTCTTCTGCTTCTTCTGATGCACCCTCCAGACTTCACCTTCTCCTTCTCCTTATTCTGCTTCTTCTGATTCACCCTCCAGACTTCACCTTCTCCTTCTCCTTATTCTGCTTCTTCTGATTCACCCTCCAGACTTCACCTTCTCCTTCTCCTTCCTCTGCTTCTTCTGATTCACCCTCCAGACTTCACCTTCTCCTTCTCCTTCTTCTGATTCTTCTGATTCACCCTCCAGACTTCACCTTCTCCTTCTCCTTCTTCTACTTCTTCTGCTTCACCCTCCAGACTTCACCTTCTCCTTCTCCTTCTTCTACTTCTTCTGATTCACCCTCCAGACTTCACCTTCTCCTTCTCCTTCTTCTGCTTCTTCTGATTCACCCTCCAGACTTCACCTTCTCCTTCTCCTTATTCTGCTTCTTTTATTCACTCTCCAGACTTCACCTTCTCCTTCTCCTTCTTCTGCTTCTTCTGATTCACACTCCAGACTTCACCTTCTCCTTCTCCTTCTTCTACTTCTTCTGATTCACCCTCCAGACTTCACCTTCTCCTTCTCTTTCTTCTGCTTCATCTGATTCACCCTCCAGACTTCACCTTCTCCTTCTCCTTCTTCTGATTCTTCTGATTCACCCTCCAGACTTCACCTTCTTCTTCTCCTTCTTCTGCTTCTTCTGATTCACCCTCCTGACTTCACCTTCTCCTTCTCCTTCTTCTACTTCTTCTGATTCACCCTCCTGACTTCACCTTCTCCTTCTCCTTCTTCTACTTCTTCTGCTTCACCCTCCAGACTTCACCTTCTCCTTCTCCTTCTTCTACTTCTTCTGATTCACCCTCCAGACTTGAGCTTCTCCTTCTCCTTCTTCTACTTCTTCTGATTCACCCTCCAGACTTCACCTTCTCCTTCTCCTTCTTCTGCTTCTTCTGCTTCACCGTCCTGACTTCACCTTCTCCTTCTCCTTCTTCTACTTCTTCTGCTTCATCCCCCTGACATCACCTGCTCCTTCTCCTTCTTCTGCTTCTTCTGATTCACCCTCCTAACTTCACCTTCTCCTTCTCCTTCTTCTGCTTCTTCTGATTCACCCTCCTGACTTCACCTTCTCCTTCTCCTTCTTCTGCTTCTTCTGATTCACCCTCCAGACTTCACCTTCTCCTTCTCCTTCTTCTGCTTCTTCTGATTCACCCTCCAGACTTCACCTTCTCCTTCTCCTTCTTCTGCTTCTTCTGATTCACCCTCCAGACCTCACCTTCTCCTTCTCCTTCTTCTACTTCTTCTGATTCACCCTCCAGACTTCATCTGTTCCTTCTCCTTCTTCTGCTTCTTCTGATTCACCCTCCAGACTTCACCTTCTCCTTCTCCTTCTTCTGCTTCTTCTGATTCACCCTCCAGACTTCACCTTCTCCTTCTCCTTCTTCTACTTCTTCTGATTCACCCTCCAGACTTCACCTTCTCCTTCTCCTTCTTCTACTTCTTCTGATTCACCCTCCAGTCTTCACCTTCTCCTTCTCCTTCTTCAGTTTCTTCTGCTTCACCCTCCAGACTTCACCTTCTCCTTCTCTTTCTTCTGCTTCTTCTGATTCACCCTCCAGACTTCACCTTCTCCTTCTCCTTCTTCTGATTCTTCTGATTCACCCTCCAGACGTCACCTTCTCCTTCTCCTTCTTCTGCTTCTTCTGATTCACCCTCCTGACTTCACCTTCTCCTTCTCCTTCTTCTACTTCTTCTGATTCACCCTCCTGACTTCACCTTCTCCTTCTCCTTCTTCTACTTCTTCTGCTTCACCCTCCAGACTTCACCTTCTCCTTCTCCTTCTTCTACTTCTTCTGATTCACCCTTCAGACTTCACCTTCTCCTTCTCAATTTTCTGCTTCTTCTGATTCACCCTCCAGACTACACCTTCTCCTTCTCCTTATTCTGCTTCTTCTGATTCACCCTCCAGACTTCAGCTTCTCCTTCTCCTTCTTCTGCTTCTTCTGATTCACCCTCCAGACTTCACCTTCTCCTTCTCCTTCGTCTACTTCTTCTGATTCACCCTCCAGACAACACCTTCGCCTTCTCCTTCTTCTACTTCTTCTGATTCACCCTCCAGACTTCACCTTCTCCTTCTCCTTCTTCTGCTTCTTCTGATTCACCCTCCTGACTTCACCTTCTCCTTCTCCTTCTTCTACTTCTTCTGATTCACCCTCCTGACTTCAACTTCTCCTTCTCCTTCTTCTACTTCTTCTGCTTCACCCTCCAGACTTCACCTTCTCCTTCTCCTTCTTCTACTTCTTCTGATTCACCCTCCAGACTTGACCTTCTCCTTCTCCTTCTTCTACTTATTCTGATTCACCCTCCAGACTTCACATTCTCCTTCTCCTTCTTCTGCTTCTTCTGCTTCACCGTCCTGACTTCACCTTCTCCTTCTCCTTCTTCTACTTCTTCTGCTTCATCCCGCTGACATCACCTGCTCCTTCTCCTTCTTCTGCTTCTTCTGATGCACCCTCCTAACTTCACCTTCTCCTTCTCCGTCTTCTGCTTCTTCTGATTCACCCTCCTGACTTCACCTTCTCCTTCTCCTTCTTCTGCTTCTTCTGATTCAATTCCAGACTTCACCTTCTCCTTCTCCTTCTTCTGCTTCTTCTGATTCACCCTCCAGACTTCACCTTCTCCTTCTCCTTCTTCTGATTCTTCTGATTCACCCTCCAGACTTCACCTTCTCCTTCTCCTTCTTCTGCTTCTTCTGATTCACCCTCCTGACTTCACCTTCTCCTTCTCCTTCTTCTACTTCTTCTGATTCACCCTCCAGACTTCACCTTCTCCTTCTCCTTCTTCTGCTTCTTCTGATTCACCCTCCAGACTTCTCCTTCTCCTTCTCCTTCTTCTGCTTCTTCTGATTCACCCTCCAGACTTCACCTTCTCCATCTCCTTCTTCTGCTTCTTCTGATTCACCCTCCAGACTTCTCCTTCTCCTTTTCCTTCTTCTCCTTCTTCTGATTCACCCTCCAGACTTCACCTTCTCCTTCTCCTTCGTCTACTTCTTCTGATTCACCCTCCAGACTACACCTTCTCCTTCTCCTTCTTCTACTTCTTCTGATTCACCCTCCAGACTTCACCTTCTCCTTCTCCTTCTTCTGTTTCTTCTGATTCACCGTCCAGACTTCACCTTCTCCTTCTCTTTCTTCTACAACTTCTGATTCACCCTCCAGACTTCACCTTCTCCTTCTCTTTCTTCTGCTTCTTCTGATTCACCCTCCAGACTTCACCTTCTCCTTCTCCTTCTTCTGATTCTTCCGATTCACCCTTCAGACTTCACCTTCTCCTTCTCCTTCTTCTGCTTCTTCTGATTCACCCTCCTGACTTCACCTTCTCCTTCTCCTTCTTCTACTTCTTCTGATTCACCCTCCTGACTTCACCTTCTCCTTCTCCTTCTTCTACTTCTTCTGCTTCACCCTCCAGACTTCACCTTCTCCTTCTCCTTCTTCTACTTCTTCTGATTCACCCTCCAGACTTGACCTTCTCCTTCTCCTTCTTCTACTTATTCTGATTCACCCTCCAGACTTCACCTTCTCCTTCTCCTTCTTCTGCTTCTTCTGCTTCACCGTCCTGACTTCACCTTCTCCTTCTCCTTCTTCTACTTCTTCTGCTTCATCCCGCTGACATCACCTGCTCCTTCTCCTTCTTCTGCTTCTTCTGATTCACACTCCTAACTTCACCTTCTCCTTCTCCTTCTTCTGCTTCATCTGATTCACCCTCCTGACTTCACCTTCTCCTTCTCCTTCTTCTGCTTCTTCTGATTCACCCTCCAGACTTCACCTTCTCCTTCTCCTTCTTCTGCTTCTTCTGATTCACCCTCCAGACTTCACCTTCTCCTTCTCCTTCTTCTGATTCTTCTGATTCACCCTCCAGACTTCACCTTCTCCTTCTCCTTCTTCTGCTTCTTCTGATTCACCCTCCTGACCTCACCTTCTCCTTCTCCTTCTTCTACTTCTTCTGATTCACCCTCCTGACTTCACCTTCTCCTTCTCCTTCTTCTACTTCTGCTGCTTCACCCTCCAGACTCAACCTTCTCCTTCTCCTTCTTCTGCTTCTTCTGATTCACCCTCCAGACTTCTCCTTCTCCTTCTCCTTCTTCTGCTTCTTCTGATTCACCCTCCAGACTTCACCTTCTCCTTCTCCTTCTTCTGCTTCTTCTGATTCACCCTCCAGACTTCACCTTCTCCTTCTCCTTCTTCTACTTCTTCTGATTCACCCTCCAGACTTCACCTTCTCCTTCTCCTTCTTCTACTTCTTCTGATTCACCCTCCAGACTTCACCTTCTCCTTCTCCTTCTTCTACTTCTTCTGATTCACCCTCCAGTCTTCACCTTCTCCTTCTCCTTCTTCTGTTTCTTCTGCTTCACCCTCCAGACTTCACCTTCTCCTTCTCTTTCTTCTGCTTCTTCTGATTCACCCTCCAGACTTCACCTTCTCCTTCTCCTTCTTCTGATTCTTCTGATTCACCCTCCAGACTTCACCTTCTCCTTCTCCTTCTTCTGCTTCTTCTGATTCACCCTCCTGACTTCACCTTCTCCTTCTCCTTCTTCTACTTCTTCTGCTTCACCATCCAGACTTCACCTTCTCCTTCTCCTTCTTCTACTTCTTATGATTCACCCTCCAGACTTCACCTTCTCCTTCTCCTTCTTCTACTTCTTCTGATTCACCCTCCTGACTTCACCTTCTCCTTCTCCTTCTTCTGATTCTTTTGATTCACCCTCCAGTCTTCACCTTCTCCTTCTCCTTCTTCTGCTTCTTCTGATTCACCCTCCAGACTACACCTTCTCCTTCTCCTTCTTCTGATTCTTTTGATTCACCCTCCAGACTTCACCTTCTCCTTCTCCTTCTTCTGCTTCTTCTGATTCACCCTCCTGACTTCACCTTCTCCTTCTCCTTCTTCTGTTTCTTCTGATTCACCGTCCAGACTTCACCTTCTCCTTCTCTTTCTTCTACAACTTCTGATTCACCCTCCAGACTTCACCTTCTCCTTCTCTTTCTTCTGCTTCTTCTGATTCACCCTCCAGACTTCACCTTCTCCTTCTCCTTCTTCTGATTCTTCTGATTCACCCTTCAGACTTCACCTTCTCCTTCTCCTTCTTCTGCTTCTTCTGATTCACCCTCCTGACTTCACCTTCTCCTTCTCCTTCTTCTACTTCTTCTGATTCACCCTCCTGACTTCACCTTCTCCTTCTCCTTCTTCTACTTCTTCTGCTTCACCCTCCAGACTTCACCTTCTCCTTCTCCTTCTTCTACTTCTTCTGATTCACCCTCCAGACTTGACCTTCTCCTTCTCCTTCTTCTACTTATTCTGATTCACCCTCCAGACTTCACCTTCTCCTTCTCCTTCTTCTGCTTCTTCTGCTTCACCGTCCTGACTTCACCTTCTCCTTCTCCTTCTTCTACTTCTTCTGCTTCATCCCGCTGACATCACCTGCTCCTTCTCCTTCTTCTGCTTCTTCTGATTCACACTCCTAACTTCACCTTCTCCTTCTCCTTCTTCTGCTTCATCTGATTCACCCTCCTGACTTCACCTTCTCCTTCTCCTTCTTCTGCTTCTTCTGATTCACCCTCCAGACTTCACCTTCTCCTTCTCCTTCTTCTGCTTCTTCTGATTCACCCTCCAGACTTCACCTTCTCCTTCTCCTTCTTCTGATTCTTCTGATTCACCCTCCAGACTTCACCTTCTCCTTCTCCTTCTTCTGCTTCTTCTGATTCACCCTCCTGACCTCACCTTCTCCTTCTCCTTCTTCTACTTCTTCTGATTCACCCTCCTGACTTCACCTTCTCCTTCTCCTTCTTCTACTTCTGCTGCTTCACCCTCCAGACTTCACCTTCTCCTTCTCCTTCTTCTGCTTCTTCTGATTCACCCTCCAGACTTCTCCTTCTCCTTCTCCTTCTTCTGCTTCTTCTGATTCACCCTCCAGACTTCACCTTCTCCTTCTCCTTCTTCTGCTTCTTCTGATTCACCCTCCAGACTTCACCTTCTCCTTCTCCTTCTTCTACTTCTTCTGATTCACCCTCCAGACTTCACCTTCTCCTTCTCCTTCTTCTACTTCTTCTGATTCACCCTCCAGACTTCACCTTCTCCTTCTCCTTCTTCTACTTCTTCTGATTCACCCTCCAGTCTTCACCTTCTCCTTCTCCTTCTTCTGTTTCTTCTGCTTCACCCTCCAGACTTCACCTTCTCCTTCTCTTTCTTCTGCTTCTTCTGATTCACCCTCCAGACTTCACCTTCTCCTTCTCCTTCTTCTGATTCTTCTGATTCACCCTCCAGACTTCACCTTCTCCTTCTCCTTCTTCTGCTTCTTCTGATTCACCCTCCTGACTTCACCTTCTCCTTCTCCTTCTTCTACTTCTTCTGCTTCACCATCCAGACTTCACCTTCTCCTTCTCCTTCTTCTACTTCTTATGATTCACCCTCCAGACTTCACCTTCTCCTTCTCCTTCTTCTACTTCTTCTGATTCACCCTCCTGACTTCACCTTCTCCTTCTCCTTCTTCTGATTCTTTTGATTCACCCTCCAGTCTTCACCTTCTCCTTCTCCTTCTTCTGCTTCTTCTGATTCACCCTCCAGACTACACCTTCTCCTTCTCCTTCTTCTGATTCTTTTGATTCACCCTCCAGACTTCACCTTCTCCTTCTCCTTCTTCTGCTTCTTCTGATTCACCCTCCTGACTTCACCCTCTCCTTCTCCTTCTTCTACTTCTTCTGATTCACCCTCCTGACTTCACCTTCTCCTTCTCCTTCATCTACTTCTTCTGCTTCACCCTCCAGACTTCACCTTCTCCTTCTCCTTCTTCTACTTCTTCTGATTCACCCTCCAGACTTCACCTTCTCCTTCTCCTTCTTCTGCTTCTTCAGATTCACCCTCCAGACTTCACCTTCTCCTTCTCCTTATTCTGCTTCTTCCGATTCACCCGCCAGACTTCACCTTCTCCTTCTCCTTATTCTGCTTCTTCTGATTCACCCTCCAGACTTCACCTTCTCCTTCTCCTTCTTCTGCTTCTTCTGATTCACCTTCAGACTTTACCTTCTCCTTCTCCTTCTTCTGCTTCTTCTGATTCACCCTCCAGACTTCACCTTCTCCTTCTCCTTCATCTACTTCTTCTGATTCACCCTCCAGACTTCATCTTCTCCTTCTCCTTCTTCTGCTTCTTCTGATTCACCCTCCAGACTTCACCTTCTCCTTCTCCTTCTTCTGCTTTTTCTGATTCACCCTCCTGACTTCACCTTCTCCTTCTCCTTCTTCTACTTCTTCTGATTCACCCTCCAGACTTCACCTCCTCCTTCTCCTTTTTCTACTTCTTCTGATTCACCCACCAGACTTCACCTTCTCCTTCTCCTTCTTCTGCTTCTTCTGATTCACCCTCCAGACTTCACCTTCTCCTTCTCCTTCTTCTGCTTCTTCTGATTCACCCTCCAGACTTCACCTTCTCCTTCTCCTTCTTCTGCTTCTTTTGAATCAACCTACAGACTTCACCTTCTCCTTCTCCTTCTTCTGCTTCTTCTGATTCACCCTCCAGACCTCACCTTCTCCTTCTCCTTCTTCAACTTCTTCTGATTCACCCTCCAGACTTCATCTTCTCCTTCTCCTTCTTTTGCTTCTTCTGATTCACCCTCCAGACTTCACCTTCTCCTTCTCCTTCTTCTGCTTCTTCTGATTCACCCTCCAGACTTCGCCTTCTCCTTCTCCTTCTTCTCCTTCTTCTCCTTCTTCTGATTCACCCTCCAGACTTCACCTTCTCCTTCTCCTTCTTCTACTTCTTCTGATTCACCCTCCAGTCTTCACCTTCTCCTTCTCCTTCTTCTGCTTCTTCTGATTCACCCTCCAGACTTCACCTTCTCCTTCTCCTTCTTCTGCTTCTCCTGATTCACCCTCCTGACTTCACCTTCTCCTTCTCCTACTTCTGCTTCTTCTGATTCACCCTCCAGACTTCACCTTCTCCTTCTCCTTCTTCTACTTCTTCTGATTCACCCTCCAGACTTCACCTTCTCCTTCTACTTCTTCTGCTTCTTCTGATTCACCCTCCAGATTTCACCTTCTCCTTCTCCTTCTTCTGCTTCTTCTGATTCACCCTCCAGACTTCACCTTCTCCTTCTCCTTCTTCTGCTTCTTCTGATTCACCCTCCAGACTTCACCTTCTCCTTCTCCTTCTTCTACTTCTTCTGATTCACCCTCCAGACTTCACCTTCTCCTTCTCCTTCTTCTGCTTCTTCTGATTCACCCTCCAGACTTCACCTTCTCCTTCTCCTTCGTCTACTTCTTCTGATTCACCCTCCAGACTACACCTTCTCCTTCTCCTTCTTCTACTTCTTCTGATTCACCCTCCAGACTTCACCTTCTCCTTCTCCTTCTTCTGCTTCTTCTGATTCACCCTCCAGACTTCACCTTCTCCTTCTCCTTCTTCTACTTCTTCTGATTCACCCTCCAGACTTCACCTTCTCCTTCTCCTTCTTCTACTTCATCTGCTTTTCCCTCCAGACTTCACCTTCTCCTTCTCCTTCTTCTGCTTCTTCTGATTCACCCTCCAGACTTCACCTTCTCCTTCTCCTTCTTCTACGTCTTCTGATTCACCCTCCAGACTTCACCTTCTCCTTCTCCTTCTTCTACTTCTTCTGATTCACCCTCCAGACTTCACCTTCTCCTTCTCCTTCTTCTACTTCTTATGATTCACCCTCCTGACTTCACCTTCTCCTTCTCCTTCTTCTGCTTCTTCTGCTTCAACCTCCAGACTTCACCTTCTCCTTCTCCTTCTTCTGCTTCTTCTGCTTCACCCTCCAGACTTCACCTTCTCCTTCTCCTTCTTCTGCTTCTTCTGCTTCACCCTCCTGACTTCACCGTCTCCTTCTCCTTCTTCTGCTTCTTCTGCTTCACCCTCCAGACTTCACCTTCTCCTTCTCCTTCTTATGCTTCTTCTGCTTCACCCTCCAGACTTCACCTTATCCTTCTCCTTCTTCTGCTTCTTCTGCTTCACCCTCCAGACTTCACCTTCTCCTTCTCCTTCTTCTGCTTCTTCTGCTTCACCCTCCAGACTTCACCTTCTCGTTCTCCTTCTTCTGCTGCTTCTCCTGCGCCCTCCAGACTTCACCTTCTCCTTCTCCTTCTTCTGCTTCTTCTGCTTCACCCTCCTGACTTCATCTTCTCCTTATCCTTCTTCTACTTCTTCTGCTTCACCCCCCTGACTTCACCTTCTCCTTCTCTTTCTTCTGCTTCTTCTGATTCACCCTCCTAACTTCACCTTCTCCTTCTCCTTCTTCTGCTTCTTCTGATTCACCCTCCTGACTTCACCTTCTCCTTCTCCTTCTTCTGCTTCTTCTGATTCACCCTCCAGACTTCACCTTCTCCTTCTCCTTCTTCTGCTTCTTCTGATTCACCCTCCTGACTTCACCTTCTCCTTCTCCTTCTTCTGCTTCTTCTGCTTCACCCTCCAGACTTCACCTTCTCCTTCTCCTTCTTCTGCTTCTTCTGCTTCACCCTCCAGACTTCACCTTCTCCTTCTCCTTCTTCTGCTTCTTCTGCTTCACCCTCCTGACTTCACCTTCTACTTCTCCTTCTTCTACTTCTTCTGATTCACCCTCCAGACTTCACCTTCTACTTCTGCTTCTTCTGCTTCTTCTGATTCACCCTCCAGACTTCACATTCTCCTTCTCCTTCTTCTACTTCTTCTGATTCACCCTCGAGACTTCATCTTCTCCTTCTCCTTCTTCTGCTTCTTCTGATTCACCCTCCAGACTTCACCTTCTCCTTCTCCTTCTTCTGCTTCTTCTGATTCACCCCCCAGACTTCACCTTCTCCTTCTCCTTCTACTTCTTCTGATTCACCCTCTAGACTTCAACTTCTCCTTCTCCTTCTTCTGCTTCTTCTGCTTCACCCTCCAGACTTCACCTTCTCGTTCTCCTTCTTCTGCTTCTTCTGATTCACCCTCCTAACTTCACCTTCTCCTTCTCCTTCTTCTGCTTCTTCTGATTCACCCTCCTGACTTCACCTTCTCCTTCTCCTTCTTCTGCTTCTTCTGATTCACCCTCCAGACTTCACCTTCTCCTTCTCCTTCTTCTGCTTCTTCTGATTCACCCTCCAGACTTCACCTTCTCCTTTTCCTTCTTCTGCTTCTTCTGATTCACCCTCCAGACCTCACCTTCTCCTTCTCCTTCTTCTACTTCTTCTGATTCACCCTCCAGACTTCATCTTCTCCTTCTCCTTCTTCTGCTTCTTCTGATTCACCCTCCAGACTTCACCTTCTCCTTCTCCTTCTTCTGCTTCTTCTGATTCACCCTCCAGACTTCACCTTCTCCTTCTCCTTCTTCTACTTCTTCTGATTCACCCTCCAGACTTCACCTTCTCCTTCTCCTTCTTCTGCTTCTTCTGATTCACCCTCCAGTCTTCACCTCCTCCTTCTCCTTCTTCTGCTTCTTCTGATTCACCCTCCAGACTTCACCTTCTCCTTCTCCTTCTTCTGATTCTTTTGATTCACCCTCCAGACTTCACCTTCTCCTTCTCCTTCTTCTGCTTCTTCTGATTCACCCTTCTGACTTCACCTTCTCCTTCTCCTTCTTCTGATTCTTTTGATTCACCCTCCAGACTTCACCTTCTCCTTCTCCTTCTTCTGCTTCTTCTGCTTCACCCTCCAGACTTCACCTTCTCCTTCTCCTCCTTCTGCTTCTTCTGATTCACCCTCCTGACTTCACCCTCTCCTTCTCCTTCTTCTGCTTCTTCTGATTCACCCTCCTGAATTCACCCTCTCCTTCTCCTTCTTCTACTTCTTCTGCTTCACCCTCCTGACTTCACCTTCTCCTTCTCCTTCTTCTACTTCTTCTGCTT
This sequence comes from Somniosus microcephalus, assembly GCF_052327205.1. NCBI lineage: Eukaryota > Metazoa > Chordata > Chondrichthyes > Squaliformes > Somniosidae > Somniosus > Somniosus microcephalus. The sequence continues at coordinate 457,320 of NW_028225199.1, read as the reverse complement.
CACCCTCCAGACTTCACCTTCTCCTTCTCCTTCTTCTGCTTTTTCTGATTCACCCTCCTGACATCACCTTCTCCTTCTCCTTCTTCTACTTCTTCTGATTCACCCTCCAGACTTCACCTTCTCCTTCTCCTTCTTCTACTTCTTCTGATTCACCCACCAGACTTCACCTTCTCCTTCTCCTTCTTCTGCTTCTTCTGATTCACCCTCCAGACATCACCTTCTCCTTCTCCTTCTTCTGCTTCTTCTGATTCACCCTCCAGACTTCACCTTCTCCTTCTCCTTCTTCTGCTTCTTTTGATTCACCCTTCAGACTTCACCTTCTCCTTCTCCTTCTTCTGCTTCTTCTGATTCACCCTCCAGACCTCACCTTCTCCTTCTCCTTCTTCAACTTCTTCTGATTCACCCTCCAGACTTCATCTTCTCCTTCTCCTTCTTTTGCTTCTTCTGATTCACCCTCCAGACTTCACCTTCTCCTTCTCCTTCTTCTGCTTCTTTTGATTCACCCTTCAGACTTCACCTTCTCCTTCTCCTTCTTCTGCTTCTTCTGATTCACCCTCCAGACTTCACCTTCTCCTTCTCCTTCTTCTGCTTCTTTTGATTCACCCTTCAGACTTCACCTTCTCCTTCTCCTTCTTCTGCTTCTTCTGATTCACCCTCCAGACCTCACCTTCTCCTTCTCCTTCTTCAACTTCTTCTGATTCACCCTCCAGACTTCATCTTCTCCTTCTCCTTCTTCTGCTTCTTCTGATTCACCCTCCAGACCTCGCCTTCTCCTTCTCCTTCTTCTACTTCTTCTGATTCTCCCTCCAGACTTCACCTTCTCCTTCTCCTTCTTCTACTTCTTCTGATTCACCCTCCAGTCTTCACCTTCTCCTTCTCCTTCTTCTGCGTCTTCTGATTCACCCTCCAGACTTCACCTTCTCCTTCTCCTTCTTCTGCTTCTCCTGATTCACCCTCCTGACTTCACCTTCTCCATCTCCTTCTTCTGCTTCTTCTGATTCACCCTCCAGACTTCACCTTCTCCTTCTCCTTCTTGTACTTCTTCTAATTCACCCTCCAGACTTCACCTTCTCCTTCTTCTGCTTCTTCTGATTCACCCTCCAGACTTCACCTTCTCCTTCTCCTTCGTCTACTTCTTCTGATTCACCCTCCAGAATACACCTTCTCCTTCTCCTTCTTCTACTTCTTCTGATTCACCCTCCAAACTTCACCTTCTCCTTCTCCTTTTTCTGCTTCTTCTGATTCACCCTCCAGACTTCACCTTCTCCTTCTCCTTCTTCTACTTCTTCTGATTCACCCTCCAGACTTCACCTTCTCCTTCTCCTTCTTCTACTTCTTCTGATTCACCCTCCAGACTTCACCTTCTCCTTCTCCTTCTTCTACTTCTTCTGCTTCTCCCTCCAGACTTCACCTTCTCCTTCTCCTTCTTCTGCTTCTTCTGATTCATCCTCCAGACTTCACCTTCTCCTTCTCCTTCTTCTACTTCTTCTGATTCACCCTCCAGACTTCACCTTCTTCTTCTCCTTCTTCTACTTCTTATGATTCACCCTCCTGACTTCACCTTCTCCTTCTCCTTCTTCTGCTTCTTCTGCTTCACCCTCCAGACTTCACCTTCTCCTTCTCCTTCTTCTGCTTCTTCTGCTTCACCCTCCAGACTTCACCTTCTCCTTCTCCTTCTTCTGCTTCTTCTGCTTCACCCTCCTGACTTCACCTTCGCCTTCTCCTTCTTCTACTTCTTCTGATTCACCCTCCAGACTTCACCTTCTCCTTCTCCTTCTTCTGCTTCTTCTGCTTCACCCTCCAGACTTCAACTTCTCCTTCTCCTTCTTCTGCTTCTTCTGCTTCGCCCTCCAGACTTCACCTTCTCCTTCTCCTTCTTCTGCTTCTTCTGCTTTACCCTCCAGACATCACCTTCTCCTTCTCCTTCTTCTGCTTCTTCTGCTTCACCCTCCTGACTTCACCTTCTCCTTCTCCTTCTTCTACTTCTTCTGATTCACCCTCCAGACTTCACCTTCTCCTTCTCCTTCTTCTGCTTCTTCTGCTTCACCCTCCAGACTTCACCTTCTCGTTCTCCTTCTTCTGCTTCTTCTACTGCACCCTCCAGACTTCACCTTCTCCTTCTCCTTCTTCTGCTTCTTCTGCTTCACCCTCCTGACTTCACCTTCTCCTTCTCCTTCTTCTACTTCTTCTGCTTCACCCCCCTGACTTCACCTTCTTCTTCTCCTTCTTCTGCTTCTTCTGATTCATCCTCCTAACTTCACCTTCTCCTTCTCCTTCTTCTGCTTCTTCTGATTCACCCTCCTGACTTCATCTTCTCCTTCTCCTTCTTCTGCTTCTTCTGATTCACCCTCCAGACTTCACCTTCTCCTTCTCCTTCTTCTGCTTCTTCTGATTCACCCTCCAGACTTCACCTTCTCCTTCTCCTTCTTCTGCTTCTTCTGATTCACCCTCCAGACCTCACCTTCTCCTTCTCCTTCTTCTACTTCTTCTGATTCACCCTCCAGACTTCATCTTCTCCTTCTCCTACTTCTGCTTCTTCTGATTCACCCTCCAGACTTCACCTTCTCCTTCTCCTTTTCTGCTTCTTCTGATTCAGCCTCCAGACTTCACCTTCTCTTTCTCCTTCTTCTACTTCTTCTGAATCACCCTCCAGACTTCACCTTCTTCTTCTCCTTCTTCTACTTCTTCTGATTCACCCTCCAGTCTTCACCTTCTCCTTCTCCTTCTTCTGCTTCTTCTGATTCACCCTCCAGACTTCACCTTCTCCTTCTCCTTCTTCTGATTCTTTTGATTCACCCTCCAGACTTCACCTTCTCCTTCTCCTTCTTCTGCTTCTTCTGATTCACCCTCCTGACTTCACCCTCTCCTTCTTCTACTTCTTCTGATTCACCCTCCTGACTTCACATTCTCCTTCTCCTTCTTCTACTTCTTCTGCTTCACCCTCCAGACTTCACCTTCTCCTTCTCCTTCTTCTACTTCTTCTGATTCACCCTCCAGACTTCACCTTCTCCTTCTCCTTCTTCTGCTTCTTCTGATTCACCCTCCAGACTTCACCTTCTCCTTCTCCTTATTCTGCTTCTTCTGATTCACCCTCCAGACTTCACCTTTTCCTTCTCCTTCTTCTGCTTCTTCTGATTCACCCTCCAGACTTCACCTTCTCCTTCTCCTTCTTCTGCTTCTTCTGATTCACCCTCCAGACTTCACATTCTCCTTCTCCTTCTTCTACTTCTTCTGATTCACCCTCCAGACTTCATCTTCTCCTTCTCCTTCTTCTGCTTCTTCTGATTCACCCTCCAGGCTTCACCTTCTCCTTCTCCTTCTTCTGCTTCTTCTGATTCACCCTCCAGACTTCACCTTCTCCTTCTCCTTCTTCTACTTCTTCTGATTCACCCTCCAGACTTCACCTTCTCCTTCTCCTTCTTCAACTTCTTCTGATTCACCCTCCAGACTTCACCTTCTACTTCTCCTTCTTCTGCTTCTTCTGATTCACCCTCCAGACTTCATCTTCTCCTTCTCCTTCTTCTGCTTCTTCTGATTCACCCTCCAGGCTTCACCTTCTCCTTCTCCTTCTTCTGCTTCTTCTGATTCACCCTCCAGACTTCACCTTCTCCTTCTCCTTCTTCTACTTCTTCTGATTCACCCTCCAGACTTCACCTTCTCCTTCTCCTTCTTCAACTTCTTCTGATTCACCCTCCAGACTTCACCTTCTACTTCTCCTTCTTCAACTTCTTCTGATTCACCCTCCAGACTTCACCCTCTCCTTCTCCTTCTTCTACTTCTTCTGCTTCACCCTCCTGACTTCACCTTCTCCTTCTCCTTCTGCTACTTCTTCTGCTTCACCCTCCAGACTTCACCTTCTCCTTCTCCTTCTTCTGCTTTTTCTGATTCACCCTCCTGACATCACCTTCTCCTTCTCCTTCTTCTACTTCTTCTGATTCACCCTCCAGACTTCACCTTCTCCTTCTCCTTCTTCTACTTCTTCTGATTCACCCACCAGACTTCACCTTCTCCTTCTCCTTCTTCTGCTTCTTCTGATTCACCCTCCAGACTTCACCTTCTCCTCCTCCTTCTTCTGCTTCTTCTGATTCACCCTCCAGACTTCACCTTCTCCTTCTCCTTCTTCTGCTTCTTTTGATTCACCCTTCAGACTTCACCTTCTCCTTCTCCTTCTTCTGCTTCTTCTGATTCACCATCCAGACCTCATCTTCTCCTTCTCCTTCTTCAACTTCTTCTGATTCACCCTCCAGACTTCATCTTCTCCTTCTCCTTCTTTTGCTTCTTCTGATTCACCCTCCAGACTTCACCTTCTCCTTCTCCTTCTTCTGCTTCTTCTGATTCACCCTCCAGACTTCGCCTTCTCCTTCTCCTTCTTCTACTTCTTCTGATTCACCCTCCAGACTTCACCTTCTCCTTCTCCTTCTTCTACTTCTTCTGATTCACCCTCCAGTCTTCACCTTCTCCTTCTCCTTCTTCTGCGTCTTCTGATTCACCCTCCAAACTTCACCTTCTCCTTCTCCTTCTTCTGCTTCTCCTGATTCACCCTCCTGACTTCAAATTCTCCTTCTCCTTCTTCTGCTTCTTCTGATTCACCCTCCAGACTTCACCTTCTCCTTCTCCTTCTTGTATTTCTTCTAATTCACCCTCCAGACTTCACCTTCTCCTTCTCCTTCTTCTGCTTCTTCTGATTCACCCTCCAGACTTCACCTTCTCCTTCTCCTTCGTCTGCTTCTTCTGATTCACCCTCCAGACTACACCTTCTCCTTCTCCTTCTTCCACTTCTTCTGATTCACCCTCCAAACTTTACCTTCTCCTTCTCCTTCTTCTGCTTCTTCTGATTCACCCTCCAGACTTCACCTTCTCCTTCTCCTTCTTCTACTTCTTCTGATTCACCCTCCAGACTTCACCTTCTGCTTCTCCTTCTTCTACTTCTTCTGATTCACCCTCCAGACTTCACCTTCTCCTTCTCCTTCTTCTACTTCTTCTGCTTCTCCCTCCAGACTTCACCTTCTCCTTCTCCTTCTTCTGCTTCTTCTGATTCACCCTCCAGACTTCACCTTCTCCTTCTCCTTCTTCTACTTCTTCTGATTCACCCTCCAGACATCAGCTTCTTCTTCTCCTTCTTCTACTTCTTCTGATTCACCCTCCAGACTTCACCTTCTCCTTCTCCTTCTTCTACTTCTTATGATTCACCCTCCTGACTTCACCTTCTCCTTCTCCTTCTTCTGCTTCTTCTGCTTCACCCTCCAGACTTCACCTTCTCCTTCTCCTTCTTCTGCTTCTTCTGCTTCACCCTCCAGACCTCACCTTCTCCTTCTCCTTCTTCTGCTTCTTCTGCTTCACCCTCCTGACTTCACCTTCTCCTTCTCCTTCTTCTTCTTCTTCTGATTCACCCTCCAGACTTCACCTTCTCCTTCTCCGTCTTCTGCTTCTTCTGCTTCACCCTCCAGACTTCACCTTCTCCTTCTCCTTCTTCTGCTTCTTCTGCTTCGCCCTCCAGACTTCACCTTCTCCTTCTCCTTCTTCTGCTTCTTCTGCTTCACCCTCCAGACATCACCTTCTCCTTCTCCTTCTTCTGCTTCTTCTGCTTCACCCTCCTGACTTCACCTTCTCCTTCTCCTTCTTCTACTTCTTCTGATTCACCCTCCAGACTTCACCTTCTCCTTCTCCTTCTTCTGCTTCTTCTGCTTCACCCTCCAGACTTCACCTTCTCGTTCTCCTTCTTCTGCTTCTTCTGCTGCGCCCTCCAGACTTCACCTTCTCCTTCTCCTTCTTCTGCTTCTTCTGCTTCACCCTCCTGACTTCACCTTCTCCTTCTCCTTCTTCTACTTCTTCTGCTTCACCCCACTGACTTCACCTTCTCCTTCTCCTTCTTCTGCTTCTTCTGATTTACCCTCCTAACTTCACCTTCTCCTTCTCCTTCTTCTGCTTCTTCTGATTCACCCTCCTGACTTCATTTTCTCCTTCTCCTTCTTCTGCTTCTTCTGATTCACCCTCCAGACTTCACCTTCTCCTTCTCCTTCTTCTGCTTCTTCTGATTCACCCTCCAGACTTCACCTTCTCCTTCTCCTTCTTCTGCTTCTTCTGATTCACCCTCCAGACCTCACCTTCTCCCTCTCCTTCTTCTACTTCTTCTGATTCACCCTCCAGACTTCATCTTCTCCTTCTCCTTCTTCTGCTTCTTCTGATTCACCCTCCAGACTTCACCTTCTCCTTCTCCTTTTCTGCTTCTTCTGATTCACCCTCCAGACTTCACCTTCTCTTTCTCCTTCTTCTACTTCTTCTGAATAACCCTCCAGACTTCACCTTCTTCTTCTCCTTCTTCTCCTTCTTCTGATTCACCCTCCAGTCTTCATCTTCTCCTTCTCCTTCTTCTGCTTCTTCTGATTCACCCTCCAGACTTCACCTTCTCCTTCTCCTTTTCTGCTTCTTCTGATTCACCCTCCAGACTTCACCTTCTCTTTCTCCTTCTTCTACTTCTTCTGAATAACCCTCCAGACTTCACCTTCTTCTTCTCCTTCTTCTCCTTCTTCTGATTCACCCTCCAGTCTTCACCTTCTCCTTCTCCTTCTTCTGCTTCTTCTGATTCACCCTCCAGACTTCACCTTCTCCTTCTCCTTCTTCTGATTCTTTTGATTCACCCTCCAGACTTCACCTTCTCCTTCTCCTTCTTCTGCTTCTTCTGATTCACCCTCCTGACTTCACCCTCTCCTTCTCCTTCTTCTACTTCTTCTGATTCACCCTCCTGACTTCACATTCTCCTTCTCCTTCTTCTACTTCTTCTGCTTCACCCTCCAGACTTCACCTTCTCCTTCTCCTTCTTCTACATCTTCTGATTCACCCTCCAGACTTCACCTTCTCCTTCTCCTTCTTCTGCTTCTTCTGATTCACCCTCCAGACTTCACCTTCTCCTTCTCCTTATTCTGCTTCTTCTGATTCACCCTCCAGACTTCACCTTCTCCTTTTCCTTCTTCTGCTTCTTCTGATTCACCCTCCAGACTTCACCTTCTCCTTCTCGTTCTTCTGCTTCTTCTGATTCACCCTCCAGACTTCACCTTCTCCTTCTCCTTTTTCTGCTTCTTCTGATTCACCCTCCAGACTTCACATTCTCCTTCTCCTTCTTTTACTTCTTCTGATTCACCCTCCAGACTTCATCTTCTCCTTCTCCTTCTTCTGCTTCTTCTGATTCACCCTCCAGGCTTCACCTTCTCCTTCTCCTTCTTCTGCTTCTTCTGATTCACCCTCCAGACTTCACCTTCTCCTTCTCCTTTTTCTGCTTCTTCTGATTCACCCTTCAGACTTCACCTTCTCCTTCTCCTTCTTCTGCTTCTTCTGATTCACCCTCCAGACCTCACCTTCTCCTTCTCCTTCTTCTACTTCTTCTGATTCACCCTCCAGACTTCATCTTCTCCTTCTCCTTCTTCTGCTTCTTCTGATTCACCCTCCAGACTTCACCTTCTCCTTCTCCTTCTTCTGCTTCTTCTGATTCACCCTCCAGACTTCGCCTTCTCCTTCTCCTTCTTCTACTTCTTCTGATTCACCCTCCAGACTTCACCTTCTCCTTCTCCTTCTTCTACTTCTTCTGATTCACCCTCCAGTCTTCACCTTCTCCTTCTCCTTCTTCTGCTTCTTCTGATTCACCCTCCAGACTTCACCTTCTCCTTCTCCTTCTTCTGCTTCTTCTGATTCACCCTCCTGACTTCACCTTCTCCTTCTCCTTCTTCTGATTCACCCTCCAGACTTCACCTTCTCCTTCTCCTTCTTCTACTTCTTCTGATTCACCCTCCAGATCTCACCTTCTCCTTCTACTTCTTCTCCTTCTTCTGATTCACCCTCCAGACTTCACCTTCTCCTTCTCCTTCTTCTGCTTCTTCTGATTCACCCTCCAGACTTCACCTTCTCCCTCTCCTTCTTCTGCTTCTTCTGATGCACCCTCCAGACTTCATCTTCTCCTTCTCCTTCTTCTGCTTCATCTGATTCACCCTCCAGACTTCACCTTCTCCTTCTCCTTCTTCTACTTCTTCTGATTCACCCTCCAGACTTTACCTTCTCCTTCTACTTCTTCTGCTTCTTCTGATTCACCCTCCAGACTTCACCTTCTCATTCTCCTTCGTCTACTTCTTCTGATTCAGCCTCCAGACTTCACCTTCTACTTCTCCTTCTTCTGCTTCTTCTGATTCACCCTCCAGACTTCACCTTCTCCTTCTCCTTCTTCTGCTTCTTCTGATTCACCCTCCAGACTTCACCTTCTCCTTCTCCTTCTTCTGCTTCTTCTGATTCACCCTTCAGACTTCACCTTCTCCTTTTACTTCTTCTGCTTCTTCTGATTCCCCCTCCAGACTTCACCTTCTCATTCTCCTTCGTCTACTTCTTCTGATTCACCCTCCAGACTTCACCTTCTCCTTCTCCTTCTTCTACTTCTTATGATTCACCCTCCTGACTTCACCTTCTCCTTCTCCTTCTTCTGCTTCTTCTGCTTCACCCTCCAGACTTCACCTTCTCCTTCTCCTTCTTCTGCTTCTTCTGCTTCACCCTCCAGACCTCACCTTCTCCTTCTCCTTCTTCTGCTTCTTCTGCTTCACCCTCCTGACTTCACCTTCTCCTTCTCCTTCTTCTTCTTCTTCTGATTCACCCTCCAGACTTCACCTTCTCCTTCTCCTTCTTCTGCTTCTTCTGCTTCACCCTCCAGACTTCACCTTCTCCTTCTCCTTCTTCTGCTTCTTCTGCTTCGCCCTCCAGACTTCACCTTCTCCTTCTCCTTCTTCTGCTTCTTCTGCTTCACCCTCCAGACATCACCTTCTCCTTCTCCTTCTTCTGCTTCTTCTGCTTCACCCTCCTGACTTCACCTTCTCCTTCTCCTTCTTCTACTTCTTCTGATTCACCCTCCAGACTTCACCTTCTCCTTCTCCTTCTTCTGCTTCTTCTGCTTCACCCTCCAGACTTCACCTTCTCGTTCTCCTTCTTCTGCTTCTTCTGCTGCGCCCTCCAGACTTCACCTTCTCCTTCTCCTTCTTCTGCTTCTTCTGCTTCACCCTCCTGACTTCACCTTCTCCTTCTCCTTCTTCTACTTCTTCTGCTTCACCCCACTGACTTCACCTTCTCCTTCTCCTTCTTCTGCTTCTTCTGATTTACCCTCCTAACTTCACCTTCTCCTTCTCCTTCTTCTGCTTCTTCTGATTCACCCTCCTGACTTCATTTTCTCCTTCTCCTTCTTCTGCTTCTTCTGATTCACCCTCCAGACTTCACCTTCTCCTTCTCCTTCTTCTGCTTCTTCTGATTCACCCTCCAGACTTCACCTTCTCCTTCTCCTTCTTCTGCTTCTTCTGATTCACCCTCCAGACCTCACCTTCTCCCTCTCCTTCTTCTACTTCTTCTGATTCACCCTCCAGACTTCATCTTCTCCTTCTCCTTCTTCTGCTTCTTCTGATTCACCCTCCAGACTTCACCTTCTCCTTCTCCTTTTCTGCTTCTTCTGATTCACCCTCCAGACTTCACCTTCTCTTTCTCCTTCTTCTACTTCTTCTGAATAACCCTCCAGACTTCACCTTCTTCTTCTCCTTCTTCTCCTTCTTCTGATTCACCCTCCAGTCTTCATCTTCTCCTTCTCCTTCTTCTGCTTCTTCTGATTCACCCTCCAGACTTCACCTTCTCCTTCTCCTTTTCTGCTTCTTCTGATTCACCCTCCAGACTTCACCTTCTCTTTCTCCTTCTTCTACTTCTTCTGAATAACCCTCCAGACTTCACCTTCTTCTTCTCCTTCTTCTCCTTCTTCTGATTCACCCTCCAGTCTTCACCTTCTCCTTCTCCTTCTTCTGCTTCTTCTGATTCACCCTCCAGACTTCACCTTCTCCTTCTCCTTCTTCTGATTCTTTTGATTCACCCTCCAGACTTCACCTTCTCCTTCTCCTTCTTCTGCTTCTTCTCATTCACCCTCCTGACTTCACCCTCTCCTTCTCCTTCTTCTACTTCTTCTGATTCACCCTCCTGACTTCACATTCTCCTTCTCCTTCTTCTACTTCTTCTGCTTCACCCTCCAGACTTCACCTTCTCCTTCTCCTTCTTCTACATCTTCTGATTCACCCTCCAGACTTCACCTTCTCCTTCTCCTTCTTCTGCTTCTTCTGATTCACCCTCCAGACTTCACCTTCTCCTTCTCCTTATTCTGCTTCTTCTGATTCACCCTCCAGACTTCACCTTCTCCTTTTCCTTCTTCTGCTTCTTCTGATTCACCCTCCAGACTTCACCTTCTCCTTCTCGTTCTTCTGCTTCTTCTGATTCACCCTCCAGACTTCACCTTCTCCTTCTCCTTCTTCTGCTTCTTCTGATTCACCCTCCAGACTTCACATTCTCCTTCTCCTTCTTTTACTTCTTCTGATTCACCCTCCAGACTTCATCTTCTCCTTCTCCTTCTTCTGCTTCTTCTGATTCACCCTCCAGGCTTCACCTTCTCCTTCTCCTTCTTCTGCTTCTTCTGATTCACCCTCCAGACTTCACCTTCTCCTTCTCCTTTTTCTGCTTCTTCTGATTCACCCTTCAGACTTCACCTTCTCCTTCTCCTTCTTCTGCTTCTTCTGATTCACCCTCCAGACCTCACCTTCTCCTTCTCCTTCTTCTACTTCTTCTGATTCACCCTCCAGACTTCATCTTCTCCTTCTCCTTCTTCTGCTTCTTCTGATTCACCCTCCAGACTTCACCTTCTCCTTCTCCTTCTTCTGCTTCTTCTGATTCACCCTCCAGACTTCGCCTTCTCCTTCTCCTTCTTCTACTTCTTCTGATTCACCCTCCAGACTTCACCTTCTCCTTCTCCTTCTTCTACTTCTTCTGATTCACCCTCCAGTCTTCACCTTCTCCTTCTCCTTCTTCTGCTTCTTCTGATTCACCCTCCAGACTTCACCTTCTCCTTCTCCTTCTTCTGCTTCTTCTGATTCACCCTCCTGACTTCACCTTCTCCTTCTCCTTCTTCTGCTTCTTCTGATTCACCCTCCAGACTTCACCTTCTCCTTCTCCTTCTTCTACTTCTTCTGATTCACCCTCCAGATCTCACCTTCTCCTTCTACTTCTTCTCCTTCTTCTGATTCACCCTCCAGACTTCACCTTCTCCTTCTCCTTCTTCTGCTTCTTCTGATTCACCCTCCAGACTTCACCTTCTCCCTCTCCTTCTTCTGCTTCTTCTGATGCACCCTCCAGACTTCATCTTCTCCTTCTCCTTCTTCTGCTTCATCTGATTCACCCTCCAGACTTCACCTTCTCCTTCTCCTTCTTCTACTTCTTCTGATTCACCCTCCAGACTTTACCTTCTCCTTCTACTTCTTCTGCTTCTTCTGATTCACCCTCCAGACTTCACCTTCTCATTCTCCTTCGTCTACTTCTTCTGATTCAGCCTCCAGACTTCACCTTCTACTTCTCCTTCTTCTGCTTCTTCTGATTCACCCTCCAGACTTCACCTTCTCCTTCTCCTTCTTCTGCTTCTTCTGATTCACCCTCCAGACTTCACCTTCTCCTTCTCCTTCTTCTGCTTCTTCTGATTCACCCTTCAGACTTCACCTTCTCCTTTTACTTCTTCTGCTTCTTCTGATTCACCCTCCAGACTTCACCTTCTCATTCTCCTTCGTCTACTTCTTCTGATTCAGCCTCCAGACTTCACCTTCTACTTCTCCTTCTTCTGCTTCTTCTGATTCAACCTCCAGACCTCACCTTCTCCTTCTCCTTCTTCTACTTCTTCTGATTCACCCTCCAGACTTCATCTTCTCCTTCTCCTTGTTCTGCTTCTTCTGATTCACCCTCCAGACTTCACCTTCTCCTTCTCCTTCTTCTGCTTCTTCTGATTCACCCTCCAGACTTCGCCTACTCCTTCTCCTTCTTCTACTCCTTCTGATTCACCCTCCAGACTTCACCTTCTCCTTCTCCTTCTTCTCCTTCTTCTGATTTACCCTCCAGTCTTCACCTTCTCCTTCTCCTTCTTCTGCTTCTTCTGATTCACCCTCCAGACTTCACCTTCTCCTTCTCCTTCTTCTGCTTCTTCTGATTCACCCTCCTGACTTCACCTTCTCCTTCTCCTTCTTCTGCTTCTTCTGATTCACCCTCCTGACTTCACCTTCTCCTTCTCCTTCTTCTACTTCTTCTGCTTCACCCTCCAGACTTCACCTTCTCCTTCTCCTTCTTCTACTTCTTCTGATTCACCCTCCAGACTTCACCTTCTCCTTCTCCTTCTTCTGCTTCTTTTGATTCACCCTCCAGACTTCACCTTCTCCTTCTCCTTATTCTGCTTCTTCTGATTCACCCTCCAGACTTCACCTTCTGCTTCTCCTTCTTCTGCTTCTTCTGATTCACCCTCCAGACTTCACCTTCTCCTTCTCCTTCTTCTGCTTCTTCTGATTCACCCTCCAGACTTCACCTTCTCCTTCTCCTTCTTCTACTTCTTCTGATTCACCCTCCAGACTTCATCTTCTCCTTCTCCTTCTTCTGCTTCTTCTGATTCACCCTCCAGACTTCACCTTCTCCTTCTCCTTCTTCTGCTTCTTCTGATTCATCCTCCAGCCTTCACCTTCTCCTTCTCCTTCTTCTACTTCTTCTGATTCACCCTCCAGACTTCACCTTCTCCTTCTCCTTCTTCAACTTCTTCTGATTCACCCTCCAGACTTCACCTTCTACTTCTCCTTCTTCTGCTTCTCCTGATTCACCCTCCAGACTTCACCTTCTCCTTCTCCTTCTTCTGCTTCTTCTGATTCACCCTCCAGACTTCACCTTCTCCTTCTCCTTCTTCTGCTTCTTCTGATTCACCCTTCAGACTTCAACTTCTCCTTCTCCTTCTTCTGCTTCTTCTGATTCACCCTCCAGACTTCGCCTACTCCTTCTCCTTCTTCTACTTCTTCTGATTCACCCTCCAGACTTCACCTTCTCCTTCTCCTTCTTCTACTTCTTCTGATTTACCCTCCAGTCTTCACCTTCTCCTTCTCCTTCTTCTGCTTCTTCTGATTCACCCTCCAGACTTCACCTTCTCCTTCTCCTTCTTCTGCTTCTTCTGATTCACCCTCCTGACTTCACCTTCTCCTTCTCCTTCTTCTGCTTCTTCTGATTCACCCTCCTGACTTCACCTTCTCCTTCTCCTTCTTCTACTTCTTCTGCTTCGCCCTCCAGACTTCACCTTCTCCTTCTCCTTCTTCTACTTCTTCTGATTCACCCTCCAGACTTCACCTTCTCCTTCTCCTTCTTCTGCTTCTTCTGATTCACCCTCCAGACTTCACCTTCTCCTTCTCCTTATTCTGCTTCTTCTGATTCACCCTCCAGACTTCACCTTCTGCTTCTCCTTCTTCTGCTTCTTCTGATTCACCCTCCAGACTTCATCTTCTCCTTCTCCTTCTTCTGCTTCTTCTGATTCACCCTCCAGACTTCACCTTCTCCTTCTCCTTCTTCTACTTCTTCTGATTCACCCTCCAGACTTCATCTTCTCCTTCTCCTTGTTCTGCTTCTTCTGATTCACCCTCCAGACTTCACCTTCTCCTTCTCCTTCTTCTGCTTCTTCTGATTCACCCTCCAGACTTCACCTTCTCCTTCTCCTTCTTCTACTTCTTCTGATTCACCCTCCAGACTTCACCTTCTCCTTCTCCTTCTTCATCTTCTTCTGATTTACCCTCCAGACTTCACCTTCTACTTCTCCTTCTTCTGCTTCTCCTGATTCACCCTCCAGACTTCACCTTCTCCTTCTCCTTCTTCTGCTTCTTCTGATTCACCCTCCAGACTTCACCTTCTCCTTCTCCTTCTTCTGCTTCTTCTGATTCACCCTTCAGACTTCACCTTCTCCTTCTCCTTCTTCTGCTTCTTCTGATTCACCCTCCAGACCTCACCTTCTCCTTCTCCTTCTTCTACTTCTTCTGATTCACCCTCCAGACTTCACCTTCTCCTTCTCCTTCTTCTGCTTCTTCTGATTCACCCTCCAGACTTCACCTTCACCTTCTCCTTATTCTGCTTCTTCTGAATCACCCTCCAGACTTCACCTTCTCCTTCTCCTTCTTCTGCTTCTTCTGATTCACCCTCCAGACTTCACCTTCTCCTTCTCCTTCTTCTGCTTCTTCTGATACACCCTCCAGACTTCACCTTCTCCTTCTCCTTCTTCTACTTCTTCTGATTCACCCTCCAGACTTCACCTTCTCCTTCTCCTTCTTCTGTTTCTTCTGCTTCACCCTCCAGACTTCACCTTCTCCTTCTCTTTCTTCTGCTTCTTCTGATTCACCCTCCAGACTTCACCTTCTCCTTCTCCTTCTTCTGATTCTTCTGATTCATCCTCCAGACTTCACCTTCTCCTTCTCCTTCTTCTGCTTCTTCTGATTCACCCTCCTGACTTCACCTTCTCCTTCTCCTTCTTCTACTTCTTCTGATTCACCCACCTGACTTCACCTTCTCCTTCTCCTTCTTCTACTTCTTCTGCTTCACCCTCCAGACTTCACCTTCTCCTTCTCCTTCTTCTACTTCTTTTGATTCACCCTCCAGACTTCACCTTCTCCTTCTCCTTCTTCTGCTTCTTCTGATTCACCCTCCAGACTTCACCTTCTCCTTCTCCTTATTCTGCTTCTTCTGATTCACCCTCCAGAATTCACCTTCTCCTTCTCCTTATTCTGCTTCTTCTGATTCACCCTCCAGACTTCACCTTCTCCTTCTCCTTCCTCTGCTTCTTCTGATTCACCCTCCAGACTTCACCTTCTCCTTCTCCTTCTTCTGATTCTTCTGATTCACCCTCCAGACTTCACCTTCTCCTTCTCCATCTTCTGCTTCTTCTGATTCACCCTCCTGACTTCAGCTTCTCCTTCTCCTTCTTCTACTTCTTCTGATTCACCCTCCTGACTTCACCTTCTCCTTCTCCATCTTCTAATTCTCCTGCTTCACCCTCCAGACTTCAACTTCTCCTTCTCCTTCTTCTACCTCTTCTGATTCACCCTCCAGACTTCACCTTCTCCTTCTCCTTCTTCTGCTTCTTCTGATTCACCCTCCAGACTTCACCTTCTCCTTCTCCTTATTCTGCTTCTTCTGATTCACCCTCCAGACTTCACCTTCTCCTTCTCCTTCTTCTGCTTCTTCTGATTCACCCTGCAGACTTCACCTTCTCCTTCTCCTTCTTCTGCTTCTTCTGATTCACCCTCCAGACTTCACCTTCTCCTTCTCCTTCTTCTGCTTCTTCTGATTCACCCTCCAGACTTCACCTTCTCCTTCTCCTTCTTCTACTTCTTCTGATTCACCCTCCAGACTTCACCTTCTCCTTCTCTTTCTTCTGCTTCTTCTGATTCACCCTCCAGACTTCACCTTCTCCTTCTCCTTCTTCCGATTCTTCTGATTCACCCTCCAGACTTCACCTTCTCCTTCTCCTTCTTCTGCTTCTTCTGATTCACCCTCCAGACTTCACCTTCTCCTTCTCCTTCTTCTGCTTCTTCTGATTCACCCTTCAGACTTCACCTTCTCCTTCTCCTTCTTCTGCTTCTTCTGATTCACCCTCCAGACCTCACCTTCTCCTTCTCCTTCTTCTACTTCTTCTGATTCACCCTCCAGACTTCACCTTCTCCTTCTCCTTCTTCTGCTTCTTCTGATTCACCCTCCAGACTTCACCTTCACCTTCTCCTTATTCTGCTTCTTCTGAATCACCCTCCAGACTTCACCTTCTCCTTCTCCTTCTTCTGCTTCTTCTGATTCACCCTCCAGACTTCACCTTCTCCTTCTCCTTCTTCTGCTTCTTCTGATACACCCTCCAGACTTCACCTTCTCCTTCTCCTTCTTCTACTTCTTCTGATTCACCCTCCAGACTTCACCTTCTCCTTCTCCTTCTTCTGTTTCTTCTGCTTCACCCTCCAGACTTCACCTTCTCCTTCTCTTTCTTCTGCTTCTTCTGATTCACCCTCCAGACTTCACCTTCTCCTTCTCCTTCTTCTGATTCTTCTGATTCATCCTCCAGACTTCACCTTCTCCTTCTCCTTCTTCTGCTTCTTCTGATTCACCCTCCTGACTTCACCTTCTCCTTCTCCTTCTTCTACTTCTTCTGATTCACCCACCTGACTTCACCTTCTCCTTCTCCTTCTTCTACTTCTTCTGCTTCACCCTCCAGACTTCACCTTCTCCTTCTCCTTCTTCTACTTCTTTTGATTCACCCTCCAGACTTCACCTTCTCCTTCTCCTTCTTCTGCTTCTTCTGATTCACCCTCCAGACTTCACCTTCTCCTTCTCCTTATTCTGCTTCTTCTGATTCACCCTCCAGACTTCACCTTCTCCTTCTCCTTATTCTGCTTCTTCTGATTCACCCTCCAGACTTCACCTTCTCCTTCTCCTTCCTCTGCTTCTTCTGATTCACCCTCCAGACTTCACCTTCTCCTTCTCCTTCTTCTGATTCTTCTGGTTCACCCTCCAGACTTCACCTTCTCCTTCTCCATCTTCTGCTTCTTCTGATTCACCCTCCTGACTTCACCTTCTCCTTCTCCTTCTTCTACTTCTTCTGATTCACCCTCCTGACTTCACCTTCTCCTTCTCCATCTTCTAATTCTCCTGCTTCACCCTCCAGACTTCAACTTCTCCTTCTCCTTCTTCTACCTCTTCTGATTCTCCCTCCAGACTTCACCTTCTCCTTCTCCTTCTTCTGCTTCTTCTGATTCACCCTCCAGACTTCACCTTCTCCTTCTCCTTATTCTGCTTCTTCTGATTCACCCTCCAGACTTCACCTTCTCCTTCTCCTTCTTCTGCTTCTTCTGATTCACCCTGCAGACTTCACCTTCTCCTTCTCCTTCTTCTGCTTCTTCTGATTCACCCTCCAGACTTCACCTTCTCCTTCTCCTTCTTCTGCTTCTTCTGATTCGCCCTCCAGACTTCACCTTCTCCTTCTCCTTCTTCTACTTCTTCTGATTCACCCTCCAGACTTCACCTTCTCCTTCTCTTTCTTCTGCTTCTTCTGATTCACCCTCCAGACTTCACCTTCTCCTTCTCCTTCTTCTGATTCTTCTGATTCACCCTCCAGACTTCACCTTCTCCTTCTCCTTCTTCTGCTTCTTCTGATTCACCCTCCTGACTTCACCTTCTCCTTCTCCTTCTTCTACTTCTTCTGATTCACCATCCTGACTTCACCTTCTCCTTCTCCTTCTTCTACTTCTTCTGCTTCACCCTCCAGACTTCACCTTCTCCTTCTCCTTCTTCTACTTCTTCTGATTCACCCTCCAGACTTGACCTTCTCCTTTTCCTTCTTCTACTTCTTCTGATTCACCCTCCAGACTTCACCTTCTCCTTCTCCTTCTTCTGCTTCTTCTGCTTCACCGTCCTGACTTCACCTTCTCCTTCTCCTTCTTCTACTTCTTCTGATTCACCCTCCAGACTTCACCTTCTCCTTCTCCTTCTTCTGTTTCTTCTGATTCACCCTCCAGACTTCACCTTCTCCTTCTCCTTCTTCTGCTTCTTCTGATTCACCCTCCAGACTTCACCTTCTCCTTCTCCTTCTTCTGCTTCTTCTGATTCACCCTCCAGACCTCACCTTCTCCTTCTCCTTCTTCTACTTCTTCTGATTCACCCACCAGACTTCATCTTCTCCTTCTCCTTCTTCGGCTTCTTCTGATTCACCCTCCAGACTTCACCTTCTCCTTCTCCTTCTTCTGCTTCTTCTGATTCACCCTCCAGACTTCACCTTCTCCTTCTCCTTCTTCTACTTCTTCTGATTCACCCTCCAGACTTCACCTTCTCCTTCTCCTTCTTCTACTTCTTCTGATTCACCCTCCAGTCTTCACCTTCTCCTTCTCCTTCTTCTGTTTCTTCTGCTTCACCCTCCAGACTTCACCTTCTCCTTCTCTTTCTTCTGCTTCTTCTGATTCACCCTCCAGACTTCACCTTCTCCTTCTCCTTCTTCTGATTCTTCTGATTCACCCTACAGACTTCACCTTCTCCTTCTCCTTCTTCTGCTTCTTCTGATTCACCCTCCTGATTTCACCTTCTCCTTCTCCTTCTTCTACTTCTTCTGATTCACCCTCCTGACTTCACCTTCTCCTTCTCCTTCTTCTGCTTCACCCTCCAGACTTCACCTTCTCCTTCTCCTTCTTCTACTTCTTCTGATTCACCCTCCAGACTTCACCTTCTCCTTCTCCTTCTTCTGCTTCTTCTGATTCACCCTCCAGACTTCACCTTCTCCTTCTCCTTATTCTGCTTCTTCTCATTCACCCTCCAGACTTCACCTTCTCCTTCTCCTTCTTCTGCTTCTTCTGATTCACCCTCCAGACTTCACCTTCTCCTTCTACTTCTTCTGCTTCTTCTGATTCACCCTCCAGACTTCACCTTCTCCTTCTCCTTCTTCTGCTTCTTCTGATTCACCCTCCAGACTTCACCTTCTCCTTCTCCTTCTTCTACTTCTTCTGATTCACCCTCCAGACTTCACCTTCTCCTTCTCCTTCTTCTGCTTCTTCTGATTCACCCTGCAGACTTCACCTTCTCCTTCTCCTTCGTCTACTTCTTCTGATTCACCGTCCAGACTACACCTTCTCCTTCTCCTTCTTCTACTTCTTCTGATTCACACTCCAGACTTCACCTTCTCCTTCTCCTTCTTCTGCTTCTTCTGATTCACCCTCCAGACTTCACCTTCTCCATCTCCTTCTTCTACTTCTTCTGATTGACCCTCCAGACTTCACCTTCTCCTTCTCCTTCTTCTACATCTTCTGATTCACGCTCCAGACTTCACCTTCTCCTTCTCCTTCTTCTACTTCTTCTGTTTCACACTCCAGGCTTCGCCTTCTCCTTCTCCTTCTTCTACTTCTTCTGCTTCACCCTCCTGACTTCACCTTCTCCTTCTCCTTCTTCTACTTCTTCTGATTCACCCTCCAGACTTCACCTTCTCCTTCTCCTTCTTCTGCTTCTTCTGCTTCACCCTCCTGACTTCACCTTCTCCTTCTCCTTCTTCTACTTCTTCTGTTTCACCCTCCAGAGTTCACCTTCTCCTTCTCCTTCTTCTGCTTCTTCTGCTTCACCCTCCAGACTGCACCTTCTCCTTCTCCTTCTTCTGCTTCTTCTGCTGCGCCCTCCAGACTTCACCTTCTCCTTCTTCTTCTTCTGCTTCTTCTGCTTCACCCTCCTGACTTCACCTTCTCCTTCTCCTTCTTCTACTTCTTCTGCTTCACCCCCCTGACTTCACCTTCTCCTTCTCCTTCTTCTGCTTCTTCTGATTCACCCTCCTAACTTCACCTTCTCCTTCTCCTTCTTCTGCTTCTTCTGATTCACCCTCCAGACTTCACCTTCTCCTTCTCCTTCTTCTACTTCTTCTGATTCAACCTTCAGACTTCACCTTCTCCTTCTCCTTCTTCTACTTCTTCTGATTCTCCCTCCAGACTTCACCTTCTCCTTCTCCTTCTTCTACTTCTTCTGATTCACCCTCCAGACTTCACCTTCTCCTTCTCCTTCTTCTGCTTCTTCTGATTCACCCTCCAGACTTCACCTTCTCCTTCTCCTTATTCTGCTTCTTCTGATTCACCCTCCAGACTTCACCTTCTCCTTCTCCTTCTTCTGCTTCTTCTGATTCACCCTGCAGACTTCACCTTCTCCTTCTCCTTCTTCTGCTTCTTCTGATTCACCCTCCAGACTTCACCTTCTCCTTCTCCTTCTTCTGCTTCTTCTGATTCACCCTCCAGACTTCACCTTCTCCTTCTCCTTCTTCTACTTCTTCTGATTCACCCTCCAGACTTCACCTTCTCCTTCTCTTTCTTCTGCTTCTTCTGATTCACCCTCCAGACTTCACCTTCTCCTTCTCCTTCTTCTGATTCTTCTGATTCACCCTCCAGACTTCACCTTCTCCTTCTCCTTCTTCTGCTTCTTCTGATTCACCCTCCTGACTTCACCTTCTCCTTCTCCTTCTTCTACTTCTTCTGATTCACCATCCTGACTTCACCTTCTCCTTCTCCTTCTTCTACTTCTTCTGCTTCACCCTCCAGACTTCACCTTCTCCTTCTCCTTCTTCTACTTCTTCTGATTCACCCTCCAGACTTGACCTTCTCCTTTTCCTTCTTCTACTTCTTCTGATTCACCCTCCAGACTTCACCTTCTCCTTCTCCTTCTTCTGCTTCTTCTGCTTCACCGTCCTGACTTCACCTTCTCCTTCTCTTTCTTCTGCTTCTTCTGATTCACCCTCCAGACTTCACCTTCTCCTTCTCCTTCTTCTGATTCTTCTGATTCACCCTCCAGACTTCACCTTCTCCTTCTCCTTCTTCTGCTTCTTCTGATTCACCCTCCTGACTTCACCTTCTCCTTCTCCTTCTTTTCCTTCTTCTGATTCACCATCCTGACTTCACCTTCTCCTTCTCCTTCTTCTACTTATTCTGCTTCATCCCCCTGACATCACCTGCTCCTTCTCCTTCTTCTGCTTCTTCTGATTCACCCTCCTAACTTCACCTTCTCCTTCTCCTTCTTCTGCTTCTTCTGATTCACCCGCCTGACTTCACCTTCTCCTTCTCCTTCTTCTGCTTCTTCTGATTCACCCTCCAGACTTCACCTTCTCCTTCTCCTTCTTCTGCTTCTTCTGATTCACCCTCCAGACTTCACCTTCTCCTTCTCCTTCTTCTGCTTCTTCTGATTCACCCTCCAGACTACACCTTCTCCTTCTCCTTCTTCTACTTCTTCTGATTCACCCTCCAGACTTCACCTTCTCCTTCTCCTTCTTCTGTTTCTTCTGATTCACCCTCCAGACTTCACCTTCTCCTTCTCCTTCTTCTGCTTCTTCTGATTCACCCTCCAGACTTCACCTTCTCCTTCTCCTTCTTCTGCTTCTTCTGATTCACCCTCCAGACCTCACCTTCTCCTTCTCCTTCTTCTACTTCTTCTGATTCACCCACCAGACTTCATCTTCTCCTTTTCCTTCTTCGGCTTCTTCTGATTCACCCTCCAGACTTCACCTTCTCCTTCTCCTTCTTCTGCTTCTTCTGATTCACCCTCCAGACTTCACCTTCTCCTTCTCCTTCTTCTACTTCTTCTGATTCACCCTCCAGACTTCACCTTCTCCTTCTCCTTCTTCTACTTCTTCTGATTCACCCTCCAGTCTTCACCTTCTCCTTCTCCTTCTTCTGTTTCTTCTGCTTCACCCTCCAGACTTCACCTTCTCCTTCTCTTTCTTCGGCTTCTTCTGATTCACCCTCCAGACTTCACCTTCTCCTTCTCCTTCTTCTGATTCTTCTGATTCACCCTACAGACTTCACCTTCTCCTTCTCCTTCTTCTGCTTCTTCTGATTCACCCTCCTGATTTCACCTTCTCCTTCTCCTTCTTCTACTTCTTCTGATTCACCCTCCTGACTTCACCTTCTCCTTCTCCTTCTTCTGCTTCACCCTCCAGACTTCACCTTCTCCTTCTCCTTCTTCTACGTCTTCTGATTCACCCTCCAGACTTCACCTTCTCCTTCTCCTTCTTCTGCTTCTTCTGATTCACCCTCCAGACTTCACCTTCTCCTTCTCCTTATTCTGCTTCTTCTCATTCACCCTCCAGACTTCACCTTCTCCTTCTCCTTCTTCTGCTTCTTCTGATTCACCCTCCAGACTTCACCTTCTCCTTCTACTTCTTCTGCTTCATCTGATTCAACCTCCAGACTTCACCTTCTCCTTCTCCTTCTTCTACTTCTTCTGATTCACCCTCCAGACTTCACCATCTCCTTCTCTTTCTTCTGCTTCTTCTGATTCACCCTCCAGACTTCACCTTCTCCTTCTCCTTCTTCTGATTCTTCTGATTCACCCTCCAGACTTCACCTTCTCCTTCTCCTTCTTCTGCTTCTTCTGATTCACCCTCCTGACTTCACCTTCTCCTTCTCCTTCTTCTACTTCTTCTGATTCACCCTCCTGACTTCACCTTCTCCTTCTCCTTCTTCTACTTCTTCTGCTTCACCCTCCAGACTTCACCTTCTCCTTCTCCTTCTTCTACTTCTTCTGATTCAACCTCCAGACTTCACCTTCTCCTTCTCCTTCTTCTACTTCTTCTGATTCTCCCTCCAGACTTCACCTTCTCCTTCTCCTTCTTCTACTTCTTCTGATTCACCCTCCAGACTTCACCTTCTCCTTCTCCTTCTTCTGCTTCTTCTGATTCACCCTCCAGACTTCACCTTCTCCTTCTCCTTCTTCTGCTTCTTCTGATTCACCCTCCAGACTTCACCTTCTCCTTCTCCTTCTTCTACTTCTTCTGATTCACCCTCCAGACTTCACCTTCTCCATCTCCTTCTTTTGCTTCTTCTGATTCACCCTCCAGACTTCACCTTCTCCTTCTCCTTCGTCTACTTCTTCTGATTCACCCTCCAGACTACACCTTCTCCTTCTCCTTCTTCTACTTCTTCTGATTCACCCTCCAGACTTCACCTTCTCCTTCTCCTTCTTCTGTTTCTTCTGATACACCGTCCAGACTTCACCTTCTCCTTCTCCTTCTTCTACTACTTCTGATTCACCCTCCAGACTTCACCTTCTCCTTCTCCTTCTTCTACTTCTTCTGATTCACCCTCCAGACTTCATCTTCTCCTTCTCCTTCTTCTGCTTCTTCTGATTCACCCTCCAGACTTCACCTTCTCCTTCTCCTTCTTCTCCTTCTTCTGATTCACGCTCCAGACTTCACCTTCTCCTTCTCCTTCTTCTACTTCTTCTGATTCACCCTCCAGACTTCACCTTCTCCTTCTCCTTCTTCCACTTCTTCTGATTCACCCTCCAGTCTTCACCTTCTCCTTCTCCTTCTTCTGTTTCTTCTGCTTCACCCTCCAGACTTCAACTTCTCCTTCTCTTTCTTCTGCTTCTTCTGATTCACCCTCCAGACTTCACCTTCTCCTTCTCCTTCTTCTGATTCTTCTGATTCACCCTCCAGACTTCACCTTCTCCTTCTCCTTCTTCTGCTTCTTCTGATTCACCCTCCTGACTTCATTTCTCCTTCTCCTTCTTCTACTTCTTGTGATTCACCCTCCTGACTTCACCTTCTCCTTCTCCTTCTTCTACTTCTTCTGCTTCACCCTCCAGACTTCACCTTCTCCTTCTCCTTCTTCTACTTCTTCTGATTCACCCTCCAGACTTCATCTTCTCCTTCTCCTTCTTCAGCTTCTTCTGTTTCACCCTCCAGACTTCACCTTCTCCTTCTCCTTATTCTGCTTCTTCTGATTCACCCTCCAGACTTCACCTTCTCCTTCTCCTTATTCTGCTTCTTCTGATTCACCCTCCAGACTTCACCTTCTCCTTCTCCTTCTTCTGCTTCTTCTGATTCACCCTCCTGACTTCACCTTCTCCTTCTCCTTCTTCTACTTCTTCTGATTCACCCTCCTGACTTCACCTTCTCCTTCTCCTTCTTCTACTTCTTCTGCTTCACCCTCCAGACTTCACCTTCTCCTTCTCCTTCTTCTACTTCTTCTGATTCACCCTCCAGACTTCACCTTCTCCTTCTCCTTCTTATGCTTCTTCTGATTCACCCTCCATACTTCACCTTCACTTCTCCTTATTCTGCTTCTTCTGATTCACCCTCCAGACTTCAACTTCTCCTTCTCCTTCTTCTGCTTCTTCTGATTCACCCTCCAGACTTCACCTTCTCCTTCTCCTTCTTCTGCTTCTTCTGATTCACCCTCCAGACTTCACCTTCTCCTTCTCCTTCTTCTGCTTCTTCTGATTCACCCTCCAGACTTCACCTTCTCCTTCTCCTTCTTCTACTTCTTCTGATTCACCCTCCAGACTTCACCTTCTCCTTCTCTTTCTTCTGCTTCTTCTGATTCACCCTCCAGACTTCACCCTCTCCTTCTCCTTCTTTTACTTCTTCTGATTCACCCTCCAGACTTCATCTTCTCCTTCTCCTTCTTCTGCTTCTTCTGATTCACCCTCCAGACTTCACCTTCTCCTTCTCCTTCTTCTACTTCTTCTGATTCACCCTCCAGACTTCACCTTCTCCTTCTCCTTCTTCCACTTCTTCTGATTCACCCTCCAGTCTTCACCTTCTCCTTCTCCTTCTTCTGTTTCTTCTGCTTCACCCTCCAGACTTCACCTTCTCCTTCTCTTTCTTCTGCTTCTTCTGATTCACCCTCCAGACTTCACCTTCTCCTTTTCCTTCTTCTGATTCTTCTGATTCACCCTCCAGACTTCACCTTCTCCTTCTCCTTCTTCTGCTTCTTCTGATTCACCCTCCTGACTTCACCTTCTCCTTCTCCTTCTTCTAATTCTTCTGATTCACCCTCCTGACTTCACCTCCTTCTCCTTCTTCTACTTCTTCTGCTTCACCCGCCAGACTTCACCTTCTCCTTCTCCTTCTTCTACTTCTTCTGATTCACCCTCCAGACTTCATCTTCTCCTTCTCCTTCTTCTGCTTCTTCTGATTCACCCTCCAGACTTCACCTTCTCCTTCTCCTTATTCTGCTTCTTCTGATTCACCCTCCAGACTTCACCTTCTCCTTCTCCTTATTCTGCTTCTTCTGATTCACCCTCCAGACTTCACCTTCTCCTTCTCCTTCTTCTGCTTCTTCTGATTCACCCTCCTGACTTCACCATCTCCTTCTCCTTCTTCTGCTTCTTCTGTTTCACCCTCCAGACTTCACCTTCTCCTTTTCCTTCTTCTACTTCTTCTGATTCACCCTCCAGACCTCACCTTCTCCTTCTCCTTCTTCTACTTCTTCTGATTCACCCTCCAGATTTCATCTTCTCCTTCTCCTTCTTCTACTTCTTCTGCTTCATCCCCCTGACATCACCTGCTCCTTCTCCTTCTTCTGCTTCTTCTGATTCACCCTCCTAAATTCACCTTCTCCTTCTCCTTCTTCTGCTTCTTCTGATTCACCCTCCTGACTTCACCTTCTCCTTCTCCTTCTTCTGCTTCTTCTGATTCACCCTCCAGACTTCACCTTCTCCTTCTCTTTCTTCTGCTTCTTCTGATTCACCCTCCAGACTTCACCTTCTCCTTCTCCTTCTTCTGATTCTTCTGATTCACCCTCCAGACTTCACCTTCTCCTTCTCCTTCTTCTGCTTCTTCTGATTCACCCTCCTGACTTCACCTTCTCCTTCTCCTTCTTCTACTTCTTCTGATTCACCCTCCAGACTTGACCTTCTCCTTCTCCTTCTTCTACTTATTCTGATTCACCCTCCAGACTTCACCTTCTCCTTCTCCTTCTTCTGCTTCTTCTGCTTCACCGTCCTGACTTCACCTTCTCCTTCTCCTTCTTCTACTTCTTCTGCTTCATCCCGCTGACATCACCTGCTCCTTCTCCTTCTTCTGCTTCTTCTGATTCACCCTCCTAACTTCACCTTCTCCTTCTCCTTCTTCTGCTTCTTCTGATTCACCCTCCTGACTTCACCTTCTCCTTCTCCTTCTTCTGCTTCTTCTGATTCACCCTCCAGACTTCACCTTCTCCTTCTCCTTCTTCTGCTTCTTCTGATTCACCCTCCAGACTTCACCTTCTCCTTCTCCTTCTTCTGATTCTTCTGATTCACCCTCCAGACTTCACCTTCTCCTTCTCCTTCTTCTGCTTCTTCTGATTCACCCTCCTGACTTCACCTTCTCCTTCTCCTTCTTCTACTTCTTCTGCTTCACCCTCCAGACTTCACCTTCTCCTTCTCCTTCTTCTGCTTCTTCTGATTCACCCTCCAGACTTCTCCTTCTCCTTCTCCTTCGTCTACTTCTTCTGATTCACCCTCCAGACTACACCTTCTCCTTCTCCTTCTTCTACTTCTTCTGATTCACCCTCCAGACTTCACCTTCTCCTTCTCCTTCTTCTACTTCTTCTGATTCACCCTCCAGACTTCACCTTCTCCTTCTCTTTCTTCTGCTTCTTCTGATTCACCCTCCAGACTTCACCTTCTCCTTCTCCTTCTTCTACTTCTTCTGATTCACCCTCCAGACTTCATCTTCTCCTTCTCCTTCTTCTGCTTCTTCTGATTCACCCTCCAGACTTCACCTTCTCCTTCTCCTTCTTCTACTTCTTCTGATTCACCCTCCAGACTTCACCTTCTCCTTCTCCTTCTTCCACTTCTTCTGATTCACCCTCCAGTCTTCACCTTCTCCTTCTTCTGTTTCTTCTGCTTCACCCTCCAGACTTGACCTTCTCCTTCTCTTTCTTCTGCTTCTTCTGATTCACCCTCCAGACTTCACCTTCTCCTTTTCCTTCTTCTGATTCTTCTGATTCACCCTCCAGACTTCACCTTCTCCTTCTCCTTCTTCTGCTTCTTCTGATTCACCCTCCTGACTTCACCTTCTCCTTCTCCTTCTTCTACTTCTTCTGATTCACCCTCCTGACTTCACCTTCTCCTTCTCCTTCTTCTACTTCTTCTGCTTCACCCGCCAGACTTCACCTTCTCCTTCTCCTTCTTCTACTTCTTCTGATTCACCCTCCAGACTTCATCTTCTCCTTCTCCTTCTTCTGCTTCTTCTGATTCACCCTCCAGACTTCACCTTCTCCTTCTCCTTATTCTGCTTCTTCTGATTCACCCTCCAGACTTCACCTTCTCCTTCTCCTTATTCTGCTTCTTCTGATTCACCCTCCAGACTTCACCTTCTCCTTCTCCTTCTTCTGCTTCTTCTGATTCACCCTCCTGACTTCACCTTCTCCTTCTCCTTCTTCTGCTTCTTCTGTTTCACCCTCCAGACTTCACCTTCTCCTTCTCCTTCTTCTACTTCTTCTGATTCACCCTCCAGACCTCACCTTCTCCTTCTCCTTCTTCTACTTCTTCTGATTCACCCTCCAGATTTCATCTTCTCCTTCTCCTTCTTCTACTTCTTCTGCTTCATCCCCCTGACATCACCTGCTCCTTCTCCTTCTTCTGCTTCTTCTGATTCAACCTCCTACCTTCACCTTCTCCTTCTCGTTCTTCTGCTTCTTCTGATTCACCCTCCTGACTTCACCTTCTCCTTCTCCTTCTTCTGCTTCTTCTGATTCACCCTCCAGACTTCACCTTCTCCTTCCCTTTCTTCTGCTTCTTCTGATTCACCCTCCAGATTTCACCTTCTCCTTCTCCTTCTTCTGATTCTTCTGATTCACCCTCCAGACTTCACCTTCTCCTTCTCCTTCTTCTGCTTCTTCTGATTCACCCTCCTGACTTCACCTTCTCCTTCTCCTTCTTCTACTTCTTCTGATTCACCCTCCAGACTTGACCTTCTCCTTCTCCTTCTTCTACTTATTCTGATTCACCCTCCAGACTTCACCTTCTCCTTCTCCTTCTTCTGCTTCTTCTGCTTCACCGTCCTGACTTCACCTTCTCCTTCTCCTTCTTCTACTTCTTCTGCTTCATCCCGCTGACATCAGCTGCTCCTTCTCCTTCTTCTGCTTCTTCTGATTCACCCTCCTAACTTCACCTTCTCCTTCTCCTTCTTCTGCTTCTTCTGATTCACCCTCCTGACTTCACCTTCTCCTTCTCCTTCTTCTGCTTCTTCTGATTCACCCTCCAGACTTCACCTTCTCCTTCTCCTTCTTCTGCTTCTTCTGATTCACCCTCCAGACTTCACCTTCTCCTTCTCCTTCTTCTGATTCTTCTGATTCACCCTCCAGACTTAACCTTCTCCTTCTCCTTTTTCTGCTTCTTCTGATTCACCCTCCTGACTTCACCTTCTCCTTCTCCTTCTTCTACTTCTTCTGCTTGACCCTCCAGACTTCACCTTCTCCTTCTCCTTCTTCTGCTTCTTCTGATTCACCCTCCAGACTTCTCCTTCTCCTTCTCCTTCGTCTACTTCTTCTGATTCACCCTCCAGACTACACCTTCTCCTTCTCCTTCTTCTACTTCTTCTGATTCACCCTCCAGACTTCACCTTCTCCTTCTCCTTCTTCTGTTTCTTCTGATTCACCGTCCAGACTTCACCTTCTCCTTCTCCTTCTTCTACTACTTCTGATTCACCCTCCAGACTTCACCTTCTCCTTCTCCTTCTTCTACTTCTTCTGATTCACCCTCCAGACTTCATCTTCTCCTTCTCCTTCTTCTGCTTCTTCTGATTCACCCTCCAGACTTCACCTTCTCCTTCTCCTTCTTCTGCTTCTTCTGATTCACCCTCCAGACTTCACCTTCTCCTTCTCCTTCTTCTACTTCTTCTGATTCACCCTCCAGACTTCACCTTCTCCTTCTCCTTCTTCTACTTCTTCTGATTCACCCTCCAGTCTTCACCTTCTCCTTCTCCTTCTTCTGTTTCTTCTGCTTCACCCTCCAGACTTCAACTTCTCCTTCTCTTTCTTCTGCTTCTTCTGATTCACCCTCCAGACTTCACCTTCTCCTTCTCCTTCTTCTGATTCTTCTGATTCACCCTCCAGACTTCACCTTCTCCTTCTCCTTCTTCTGCTTCTTCTGATTCACCCTCCTGACTTCACCTTCTCCTTCTCCTTCTTCTACTTCTTCTGCTTCACCCTCCAGACTTCACCTTCTCCTTCTCCTTCTTCTACTTCTTCTGATTCACCCTCCAGACTTCATCTTCTCCTTCTCCTTCTTCTGCTTCTTCTGATTCACCCTCCAGACTTCACCTTCTCCTTCTCCTTATTCTGCTTCTTCTGATTCACCCTTCAGACTTCACCTTCTCCTTCTCCTTATTCTGCTTCTTCTGATTCACCCTCCAGACTTCACCTTCTCCTTCTCCTTCCTCTGCTTCTTCTGATTCACCCTCCAGACTTCACCTTCTCCTTCTCCTTCTTTGGATTCTTCTGATTCACCCTCCAGACTTCACCTTCTCCTTCTCCTTCTTCTGCTTCTTCTGATTCACCCTCCTGACTTCACCTTCTCCTTCTCCTTCTTCTACTTCTTCTGATTCACCCTCCTGACTTCACCTTCTCCTTCTCCTTCTTCTACTTCTTCTGCTTCACCCTCCAGACTTCACCTTCTCCTACTCCTTCTTCTACTTCTTCTGATTCACCCTCCAGACTTCACCTTCTCCTTCTTCTGCTTCTTCTGATTCACCCTCCAGACTTCACCTTCTCCTTCTCCTTATTCTGCTTCTTCTGATTCACCCTCCAGACTTCACCTTCTCCTTCTCCTTCTTCTGCTTCTTCTGATTCACACTCCAGACTTCACCTTCCTTCTCCTTCTTCTACTTCTTCTGATTCACCCTCCAGACTTCACCGTCTCCTTCTCTTTCTTCTGCTTCTTCTGATTCACCCTCCAGACTTCACCTTCTCCTTCTCCTTCTTCTGATTCTTCTGATTCACCCTCCAGACTTTACCTTCTTCTTCTCCTTCTTCTGCTTCTTCTGATTCACCCTCCTGACTTCACCTTCTCCTTCTCCTTCTTCTACTTCTTCTGATTCACCCTCCTGACTTCACCTTCTCCTTCTCCTTCTTCTACTTCTTCTGCTTCACCCTCCAGACTTCACCTTCTCCTTCTCCTTCTTTAACTTCTTCTGATTCACCCTCCAGACTTGACCTTCTCCTTCTCCTTCTTTTGCTTCTTCTGATTCACCCTCCAGACTTCACCTTCTCCTTCTCCTTCTTCTACTTCTTCTGCTTCATCCCCCTGACATCACCTGCTCCTTCTCCTTCTTCTGCTTCTTCTGATTCACCCTCCTAACTTCACCTTCTCCTTCTCCTTCTTCTGCTTCTTCTGATTCACCCTCCTGACTTCACCTTCTCCTTCTCCTTCTTCTGCTTCTTCTGATTCACGCTCCAGACTTCACCTTCTCCTTCTCCTTCTTCTGCTTCTTCTGATTCACCCTCCAGACTTCACCTTCTCCTTCTCCTTCTTCTGCTTCTTCTGATTCACCCTCCAGACCTCACCTTCTCCTTCTCCTTCTTCTACTTCTTCTGATTCACCCTCCAGACTTCATCTTCTCCTTCTCCTTCTTCTGCTTCTTCTGATTCACCCTCCAGACTTCACCTTCTCCTTCTCCTTCTTCTGCTTCTTCTGATTCACCCTCCAGACATCACCTTCTCCTTCTCCTTCTTCTACTTCTTCTGATTCACCCTCCAGACTTCACCTTCTCCTTCTCCTTCTTCTACTTCTTCTGATTCAACCTCCAGTCTTCACCTTCTCCTTCTCCTTCTTCTGTTTCTTCTGCTTCACCCTCCAGACTTCACCTTCTCCTTCTCTTTCTTCTGCTTCTTCTGATTCACCCTCCAGACTTCACCTTCTCCTTATCCTTCTTCTGATTCTTCTGATTCACCCTCCAGACTTCACCTTCTCCTTCTCCTTCTTCTGCTTCTTCTGATTCACCCTCCTGACTTCACCTTCTCCTTCTCCTTCTTCTACTTCTTCTGATTCACCCTCCTGACTTCACCTTCTCCTTCTCCTTCTTCTACTTCTTCTGCTTCACCCTCCAGACTTCACCTTCTCCTTCTCCTTCTTCTACCTCTTCTGATTCACCCTTCAGACTTCACCTTCTCCTTCTCCTTTTTCTGCTTCTTCTGATTCACCCTCCAGACTTCACCTTCTCCTTCACCTTATTCTGCTTCTTCTGATTCACCCTCCAGACTTCACCTTCTCCTTCTCCTTCTTCTGCTTCTTCTGATTCACCCTCCAGACTTCACCTTCTCCTTCTCCTTCTTCTGCTTCTTCTGATTCACCCTCCAGACTTCACCTTCTCCTTCTCCTTCGTCTACTTCTTCTGATTCACCCCTCCAGACAACACCTTCTCCTTCTCCTTCTTCTACTTCTTCTGATTCACCCTCCAGACTTCACCTTCTCCTTCTCCTTCTTCTGCTTCTTCTGATTCACCCTCCTGACTTCACCTTCTCCTTCTCCTTCTTCTACTTCTTCTGATTCACCCTCCTGACTTCACCTTCTCCTTCTCCTTCTTCTACTTCTTCTGCTTCACCCTCCAGACTTCACCTTCTCCTTCTCCTTCTTCTACTTCTTCTGATTCACCCTTCAGACTTCACCTTCTCCTTCTCCTTTTTCTGCTTCTTCTGATTCACCCTCCAGACTTCACCTTCTCCTTCACCTTATTCTGCTTCTTCTGATTCACCCCTCCAGACTTCACCTTCTCCTTCTCCTTCTTCTTCTTCTTCTGATTCACCCTCCAGACTTCACCTTCTCCTTCTCCTTCTTCTGCTTCTTCTGATTCACCCTCCAGTCTTCACCTTCTCCTTCTCCTTCTTCTGTTTCTTCTGCTTCACCCTCCAGACTTCACCTTCTCCTTCTCTTTCTTCTGCTTCTTCTGATTCACCCTCCAGACTTCACCTTCTCCTTTTCCTTCTTCTGATTCTTCTGATTCACCCTCCAGACTTCACCTTCTCCTTCTCCTTCTTCTGCTTCTTCTGATTCACCCTCCTGACTTCACCTTCTCCTTCTCCTTCTTCTACTTCTTCTGATTCACCCTCCTGACTTCACCTTCTCCTTCTCCTTCTTCTACTTCTTCTGCTTCACCCGCCAGACTTCACCTTCTACTTCTCCTTCTTCTACTTCTTCTGATTCACCCTCCAGACTTCATCTTCTCCTTCTCCTTCTTCTGCTTCTTCTGATTCACCCTCCAGACTTCACCTTCTCCTTCTCCTTATTCTGCTTCTTCTGATTCACCCTCCAGACTTCACCTTCTCCTTCTCCTTATTCTGCTTCTTCTGATTCACCCTCCAGACTTCACCTTCTCCTTCTCCTTCTTCTGCTTCTTCTGATTCACCCTCCTGACTTCACCTTCTCCTTCTCCTTCTTCTGCTTCTTCTGTTTCACCCTCCAGACTTCACCTTCTCCTTCTCCTTCTTCTACTTCTTCTGATTCACCCTCCAGACCTCACCTTCTCCTTCTCCTTCTTCTACTTCTTCTGATTCACCCTCCAGATTTCATCTTCTCCTTCTCCTTCTTCTACTTCTTCTGCTTCATCCCCCTGACATCACCTGCTCCTTCTCCTTCTTCTGCTTCTTCTGATTCACCCTCCTAACTTCACCTTCTCCTTCTCCTTCTTCTGCTTCTTCTGATTCACCCTCCTGACTTCACCTTCTCCTTCTCCTTCTTCTGCTTCTTCTGATTCACCCTCCAGACTTCACCTTCTCCTTCTCTTTCTTCTGCTTCTTCTGATTCACCCTCCAGACTTCACCTTCTCCTTCTCCTTCTTCTGATTCTTCTGATTCACCCTCCAGACTTCACCTTCTCCTTCTCCTTCTTCTGCTTCTTCTGATTCACCCTCCTGACTTCACCTTCTCCTTCTCCTTCTTCTACTTCTTCTGATTCACCCTCCAGACTTGATCTTCTCCTTCTCCTTCTTCTACTTATTCTGATTCACCCTCCAGACTTCACCTTCTCCTTCTCCTTCTTCTGCTTCTTCTGCTTCACCGTCCTGACTTCACCTTCTCCTTCTCCTTCTTCTACTTCTTCTGCTTCATCCCGCTGACATCACCTGCTCCTTCTCCTTCTTCTGCTTCTTCTGATTCACCCTCCTAACTTCACCTTCTCCTTCTCCTTCTTCTGCTTCTTCTGATTCACCCTCCTGACTTCACCTTCTCCTTCTCCTTCTTCTGCTTCTTCTGATTCACCCTCCAGACTTCACCTTCTCCTTCTCCTTCTTCTGCTTCTTCTGATTCACCCTCCAGACTTCACCTTCTCCTTCTCCTTCTTCTGATTCTTCTGATTCACCCTCCAGACTTAACCTTCTCCTTCTCCTTCTTCTGCTTCTTCTGATTCACCCTCCTGACTTCACCTTCTCCTTCTCCTTCTTCTACTTCTTCTGCTTCACCCTCCAGACTTCACCTTCTCCTTCTCCTTCTTCTGCTTCTTCTGATTCACCCTCCAGACTTCTCCTTCTCCTTCTCCTTCGTCTACTTCTTCTGATTCACCCTCCAGACTACACCTTCTCCTTCTCCTTCTTCTACTTCTTCTGATTCACCCTCCAGACTTCACCTTCTCCTTCTCCTTCTTCTGTTTCTTCTGATTCACCGTCCAGACTTCACCTTCTCCTTCTCCTTCTTCTACTACTTCTGATTCACCCTCCAGACTTCACCTTCTCCTTCTCCTTCTTCTACTTCTTCTGATTCACCCTCCAGACTTCATCTTCTCCTTCTCCTTCTTCTGCTTCTTCTGATTCACCCTCCAGACTTCACCTTCTCCTTCTCCTTCTTCTGCTTCTTCTGATTCACCCTCCAGACTTCACCTTCTCCTTCTCCTTCTTCTACTTCTTCTGATTCACCCTCCAGACTTCACCTTCTCCTTCTCCTTCTTCTACTTCTTCTGATTCACCCTCCAGTCTTCACCTTCTCCTTCTCCTTCTTCTGTTTCTTCTGCTTCACCCTCCAGACTTCACCTTCTCCTTCTCTTTCTTCTGCTTCTTCTGATTCACCCTCCAGACTTCACCTTCTCCTTCTCCTTCTTCTGATTCTTCTGATTCACCCTCCAGACTTCACCTTCTCCTTCTCCTTCTTCTGCTTCTTCTGATTCACCCTCCTGACTTCACCTTCTCCTTCTCTTCTTCTACTTCTTCTGCTTCACCCTCCAGACTTCACCTTCTCCTTCTCCTTCTTCTACTTCTTCTGATTCACCCTCCAGACTTCATCTTCTCCTTCTCCTTCTTCTGCTTCTTCTGATTCACCCTCCAGACTTCACCTTCTCCTTCTCCTTATTCTGCTTCTTCTGATTCACCCTTCAGACTTCACCTTCTCCTTCTCCTTATTCTGCTTCTTCTGATTCACACTCCAGACTTCACCTTCTCCTTCTCCTTCCTCTGCTTCTTCTGATTCACCCTCCAGACTTCACCTTCTCCTTCTCCTTCTTCTGATTCTTCTGATTCACCCTCCAGACTTCACCTTCTCCTTCTCCTTCTTCTGCTTCTTCTGATTCACCCTCCTGACTTCACCTTCTCCTTCTCCTTCTTCTACTTCTTCTGATTCACCCTCCTGACTTCACCTTCTCCTTCTCCTTCCTCTACTTCTTCTGCTTCACCCTCCAGACTTCACCTTCTCCTTCTCCTTCTTCTACTTCTTCTGATTCACCCTCCAGACTTCACCTTCTCCTTCTTCTGCTTTTTCTGATTCACCCTCCAGACTTCACCTTCTCCTTCTCCTTATTCTGCTTCTTCTGATTCACCCTCCAGACTTCACCTTCTCCTTCTCCTTCTTCTGCTTCTTCTGATTCACACTCCAGACTTCACCTTCTCCTTCTCCTTCTTCTACTTCTTCTGATTCACCCTCCAGACTTCACCGTCTCCTTCTCTTTCTTCTGCTTCTTCTGATTCACCCTCCAGACTTCACCTTCTCCTTCTCCTTCTTCTGATTCTTCTGATTCACCCTCCAGACTTCACCTTCTTCTTCTCCTTCTTCTGCTTCTTCTGATTCACCCTCCTGACTTCACCTTCTCCTTCTCCTTCTTCTACTTCTTCTGATTCACCCTCCTGACTTCACCTTCTCCTTCTCCTTCTTCTACTTCTTCTGCTTCACCCTCCAGACTTCACCTTCTCCTTCTCCTTCTTCTACTTCTTCTGATTCACCCTCCAGACTTGACCTTCTCCTTCTCCTTCTTCTGCTTCTTCTGATCCACCCTCCAGACTTCACCTTCTCCTTCTCCTTCTTCTACTTCTTCTGCTTCATCCCCCTGACATCACCTGCTCCTTCCCCTTCTTCTGCTTCTTCTGATTCACCCTCCTAACTTCACCTTCTCCTTCTCCTTCTTCTGCTTCTTCTGATTCACCCTCCTGACTTCACCTTCTCCTTCTCCTTCTTCTGCTTCTTCTGATTCACCCTCCAGACTTCACCTTCTCCTTCTCCTTCTTCTGCTTCTTCTGATTCACCCTCCAGACTTCACCTTCTCCTTCTCCTTCTTCTGCTTCTTCTGATTCACCCTCCAGACCTCACCTTCTCCTTCTCCTTCTTCTACTTCTTCTGATTCACCCTCCAGACTTCATCTTCTCCTTCTCCTTCTTCTGCTTCTTCTGATTCACCCTCCAGACTTCACCTTCTCCTTCTCCTTCTTCTGCTTCTTCTGATTCACCCTCCAGACATCACCTTCTCCTTCTCCTTCTTCTACTTCTTCTGATTCACCCTCCAGACTTCACCTTCTCCTTCTCCTTCTTCTACTTCTTCTGATTCAACCTCCAGTCTTCACCTTCTCCTTCTCCTTCTTCTGTTTCTTCTGATTCACCCTCCAGACATCACCTTCTCCTTCACCTTATTCTGCTTCTTCTGATTCACCCTCCAGACTTCACCTTCTCCTTCTCCTTCTTCTGCTTCTTCTGATTCACCCTCCAGACTTCACCTTCTCCTTCTCCTTCTTCTGCTTCTTCTGATTCACCCTCCAGACTTCACCTTCTCCTTCTCCTTCGTCTACTTCTTCTGATTCACCCTCCAGACAACACCTTCTCCTTCTCCTTCTTCTACTTCTTCTGATTCACCCTCCAGACTTCACCTTCTCCTTCTCCTTCTTCTGCTTCTTCTGATTCACCCTCCTGACTTCACCTTCTCCTTCTCCTTCTTCTACTTCTTCTGATTCACCCTCCTGTCTTCACCTTCTCCTTCTCCTTCTTCTACTTCTTCTGCTTCACCCTCCAGACTTCACCTTCTCCTTCTCCTTCTTTAACTTCTTCTGATTCACCCTCCAGACTTGACCTTCTCCTTCTCCTTCTTTTGCTTCTTCTGATTCACCCTCCAGACTTCACCTTCTCCTTCTCCTTCTTCTACTTCTTCTGCTTCATCCCCCTGACATCACCTGCTCCTTCTCCTTCTTCTGCTTCTTCTGATTCACCCTCCTAACTTCACCTTCTCCTTCTCCTTCTTCTGCTTCTTCTGATTCACCCTCCTGACTTCACCTTCTCCTTCTCCTTCTTCTGCTTCTTCTGATTCACGCTCCAGACTTCACCTTCTCCTTCTCCTTCTTCTGCTTCTTCTGATTCACCCTCCAGACTTCACCTTCTCCTTCTCCTTCTTCTGCTTCTTCTGATTCACCCTCCAGACCTCACCTTCTCCTTCTCCTTCTTCTACTTCTTCTGATTCACCCTCCAGACTTCATCTTCTCCTTCTCCTTCTTCTGCTTCTTCTGATTCACCCTCCAGACTTCACCTTCTCCTTCTCCTTCTTCTGCTTCTTCTGATTCACCCTCCAGACATCACCTTCTCCTTCTCCTTCTTCTACTTCTTCTGATTCACCCTCCAGACTTCACCTTCTCCTTCTCCTTCTTCTACTTCTTCTGATTCAACCTCCAGTCTTCACCTTCTCCTTCTCCTTCTTCTGTTTCTTCTGCTTCACCCTCCAGACTTCACCTTCTCCTTCTCTTTCTTCTGCTTCTTCTGATTCACCCTCCAGACTTCACCTTCTCCTTATCCTTCTTCTGATTCTTCTGATTCACCCTCCAGACTTCACCTTCTCCTTCTCCTTCTTCTGCTTCTTCTGATTCACCCTCCTGACTTCACCTTCTCCTTCTCCTTCTTCTACTTCTTCTGATTCACCCTCCTGACTTCACCTTCTCCTTCTCCTTCTTCTACTTCTTCTGCTTCACCCTCCAGACTTCACCTTCTCCTTCTCCTTCTTCTACCTCTTCTGATTCACCCTTCAGACTTCACCTTCTCCTTCTCCTTTTTCTGCTTCTTCTGATTCACCCTCCAGACTTCACCTTCTCCTTCACCTTATTCTGCTTCTTCTGATTCACCCTCCAGACTTCACCTTCTCCTTCTCCTTCTTCTGCTTCTTCTGATTCACCCTCCAGACTTCACCTTCTCCTTCTCCTTCTTCTGCTTCTTCTGATTCACCCTCCAGACTTCACCTTCTCCTTCTCCTTCGTCTACTTCTTCTGATTCACCCTCCAGACAACACCTTCTCCTTCTCCTTCTTCTACTTCTTCTGATTCACCCTCCAGACTTCACCTTCTCCTTCTCCTTCTTCTGCTTCTTCTGATTCACCCTCCTGACTTCACCTTCTCCTTCTCCTTCTTCTACTTCTTCTGATTCACCCTCCTGACTTCACCTTCTCCTTCTCCTTCTTCTACTTCTTCTGCTTCACCCTCCAGACTTCACCTTCTCCTTCTCCTTCTTCTACTTCTTCTGATTCACCCTTCAGACTTCACCTTCTCCTTCTCCTTTTTCTGCTTCTTCTGATTCACCCTCCAGACTTCACCTTCTCCTTCACCTTATTCTGCTTCTTCTGATTCACCCTCCAGACTTCACCTTCTCCTTCTCCTTCTTCTTCTTCTTCTGATTCACCCTCCAGACTTCACCTTCTCCTTCTCCTTCTTCTGCTTCTTCTGA
The DNA here is from genome assembly GCF_052327205.1 of Somniosus microcephalus. NCBI lineage: Eukaryota > Metazoa > Chordata > Chondrichthyes > Squaliformes > Somniosidae > Somniosus > Somniosus microcephalus. The sequence goes on along the minus strand of NW_028225199.1, from coordinate 420,290 downwards.
TTCACCCTCCAGTCTTCACCTTCTCCTTCTCCTTCTTCTGTTTCTTCTGCTTCACCCTCCAGACTTCACCTTCTCCTTCTCTTTCTTCTGCTTCTTCTGATTCACCCTCCAGACTTCACCTTCTCCTTTTCCTTCTTCTGATTCTTCTGATTCACCCTCCAGACTTCACCTTCTCCTTCTCCTTCTTCTGCTTCTTCTGATTCACCCTCCTGACTTCACCTTCTCCTTCTCCTTCTTCTACTTCTTCTGATTCACCCTCCTGACTTCACCTTCTCCTTCTCCTTCTTCTACTTCTTCTGCTTCACCCGCCAGACTTCACCTTCTCCTTCTCCTTCTTCTACTTCTTCTGATTCACCCTCCAGACTTCATCTTCTCCTTCTCCTTCTTCTGCTTCTTCTGATTCACCCTCCAGACTTCACCTTCTCCTTCTCCTTATTCTGCTTCTTCTGATTCACCCTCCAGACTTCACCTTCTCCTTCTCCTTATTCTGCTTCTTCTGATTCACCCTCCAGACTTCACCTTCTCCTTCTCCTTCTTCTGCTTCTTCTGATTCACCCTCCTGACTTCACCTTCTCCTTCTCCTTCTTCTGCTTCTTCTGTTTCACCCTCCAGACTTCACCTTCTCCTTCTCCTTCTTCTACTTCTTCTGATTCACCCTCCAGACCTCACCTTCTCCTTCTCCTTCTTCTACTTCTTCTGATTCACCCTCCAGATTTCATCTTCTCCTTCTCCTTCTTCTACTTCTTCTGCTTCATCCCCCTGACATCACCTGCTCCTTCTCCTTCTTCTGCTTCTTCTGATTCACCCTCCTAACTTCACCTTCTCCTTCTCCTTCTTCTGCTTCTTCTGATTCACCCTCCTGACTTCACCTTCTCCTTCTCCTTCTTCTGCTTCTTCTGATTCACCCTCCAGACTTCACCTTCTCCTTCTCTTTCTTCTGCTTCTTCTGATTCACCCTCCAGACTTCACCTTCTCCTTCTCCTTCTTCTGATTCTTCTGATTCACCCTCCAGACTTCACCTTCTCCTTCTCCTTCTTCTGCTTCTTCTGATTCACCCTCCTGACTTCACCTTCTCCTTCTCCTTCTTCTACTTCTTCTGATTCACCCTCCAGACTTGATCTTCTCCTTCTCCTTCTTCTACTTATTCTGATTCACCCTCCAGACTTCACCTTCTCCTTCTCCTTCTTCTGCTTCTTCTGCTTCACCGTCCTGACTTCACCTTCTCCTTCTCCTTCTTCTACTTCTTCTGCTTCATCCCGCTGACATCACCTGCTCCTTCTCCTTCTTCTGCTTCTTCTGATTCACCCTCCTAACTTCACCTTCTCCTTCTCCTTCTTCTGCTTCTTCTGATTCACCCTCCTGACTTCACCTTCTCCTTCTCCTTCTTCTGCTTCTTCTGATTCACCCTCCAGACTTCACCTTCTCCTTCTCCTTCTTCTGCTTCTTCTGATTCACCCTCCAGACTTCACCTTCTCCTTCTCCTTCTTCTGATTCTTCTGATTCACCCTCCAGACTTAACCTTCTCCTTCTCCTTCTTCTGCTTCTTCTGATTCACCCTCCTGACTTCACCTTCTCCTTCTCCTTCTTCTACTTCTTCTGCTTCACCCTCCAGACTTCACCTTCTCCTTCTCCTTCTTCTGCTTCTTCTGATTCACCCTCCAGACTTCTCCTTCTCCTTCTCCTTCGTCTACTTCTTCTGATTCACCCTCCAGACTACACCTTCTCCTTCTCCTTCTTCTACTTCTTCTGATTCACCCTCCAGACTTCACCTTCTCCTTCTCCTTCTTCTGTTTCTTCTGATTCACCGTCCAGACTTCACCTTCTCCTTCTCCTTCTTCTACTACTTCTGATTCACCCTCCAGACTTCACCTTCTCCTTCTCCTTCTTCTACTTCTTCTGATTCACCCTCCAGACTTCATCTTCTCCTTCTCCTTCTTCTGCTTCTTCTGATTCACCCTCCAGACTTCACCTTCTCCTTCTCCTTCTTCTGCTTCTTCTGATTCACCCTCCAGACTTCACCTTCTCCTTCTCCTTCTTCTACTTCTTCTGATTCACCCTCCAGACTTCACCTTCTCCTTCTCCTTCTTCTACTTCTTCTGATTCACCCTCCAGTCTTCACCTTCTCCTTCTCCTTCTTCTGTTTCTTCTGCTTCACCCTCCAGACTTCACCTTCTCCTTCTCTTTCTTCTGCTTCTTCTGATTCACCCTCCAGACTTCACCTTCTCCTTCTCCTTCTTCTGATTCTTCTGATTCACCCTCCAGACTTCACCTTCTCCTTCTCCTTCTTCTGCTTCTTCTGATTCACCCTCCTGACTTCACCTTCTCCTTCTCCTTCTTCTACTTCTTCTGCTTCACCCTCCAGACTTCACCTTCTCCTTCTCCTTCTTCTACTTCTTCTGATTCACCCTCCAGACTTCATCTTCTCCTTCTCCTTCTTCTGCTTCTTCTGATTCACCCTCCAGACTTCACCTTCTCCTTCTCCTTATTCTGCTTCTTCTGATTCACCCTTCAGACTTCACCTTCTCCTTCTCCTTATTCTGCTTCTTCTGATTCACACTCCAGACTTCACCTTCTCCTTCTCCTTCCTCTGCTTCTTCTGATTCACCCTCCAGACTTCACCTTCTCCTTCTCCTTCTTCTGATTCTTCTGATTCACCCTCCAGACTTCACCTTCTCCTTCTCCTTCTTCTGCTTCTTCTGATTCACCCTCCTGACTTCACCTTCTCCTTCTCCTTCTTCTACTTCTTCTGATTCACCCTCCTGACTTCACCTTCTCCTTCTCCTTCCTCTACTTCTTCTGCTTCACCCTCCAGACTTCACCTTCTCCTTCTCCTTCTTCTACTTCTTCTGATTCACCCTCCAGACTTCACCTTCTCCTTCTTCTGCTTTTTCTGATTCACCCTCCAGACTTCACCTTCTCCTTCTCCTTATTCTGCTTCTTCTGATTCACCCTCCAGACTTCACCTTCTCCTTCTCCTTCTTCTGCTTCTTCTGATTCACACTCCAGACTTCACCTTCTCCTTCTCCTTCTTCTACTTCTTCTGATTCACCCTCCAGACTTCACCGTCTCCTTCTCTTTCTTCTGCTTCTTCTGATTCACCCTCCAGACTTCACCTTCTCCTTCTCCTTCTTCTGATTCTTCTGATTCACCCTCCAGACTTCACCTTCTTCTTCTCCTTCTTCTGCTTCTTCTGATTCACCCTCCTGACTTCACCTTCTCCTTCTCCTTCTTCTACTTCTTCTGATTCACCCTCCTGACTTCACCTTCTCCTTCTCCTTCTTCTACTTCTTCTGCTTCACCCTCCAGACTTCACCTTCTCCTTCTCCTTCTTCTACTTCTTCTGATTCACCCTCCAGACTTGACCTTCTCCTTCTCCTTCTTCTGCTTCTTCTGATCCACCCTCCAGACTTCACCTTCTCCTTCTCCTTCTTCTACTTCTTCTGCTTCATCCCCCTGACATCACCTGCTCCTTCTCCTTCTTCTGCTTCTTCTGATTCACCCTCCTAACTTCACCTTCTCCTTCTCCTTCTTCTGCTTCTTCTGATTCACCCTCCTGACTTCACCTTCTCCTTCTCCTTCTTCTGCTTCTTCTGATTCACCCTCCAGACTTCACCTTCTCCTTCTCCTTCTTCTGCTTCTTCTGATTCACCCTCCAGACTTCACCTTCTCCTTCTCCTTCTTCTGCTTCTTCTGATTCACCCTCCAGACCTCACCTTCTCCTTCTCCTTCTTCTACTTCTTCTGATTCACCCTCCAGACTTCATCTTCTCCTTCTCCTTCTTCTGCTTCTTCTGATTCACCCTCCAGACTTCACCTTCTCCTTCTCCTTCTTCTGCTTCTTCTGATTCACCCTCCAGACATCACCTTCTCCTTCTCCTTCTTCTACTTCTTCTGATTCACCCTCCAGACTTCACCTTCTCCTTCTCCTTCTTCTACTTCTTCTGATTCAACCTCCAGTCTTCACCTTCTCCTTCTCCTTCTTCTGTTTCTTCTGATTCACCCTCCAGACATCACCTTCTACTTCACCTTATTCTGCTTCTTCTGATTCACCCTCCAGACTTCACCTTCTCCTTCTCCTTCTTCTGCTTCTTCTGATTCACCCTCCAGACTTCACCTTCTCCTTCTCCTTCTTCTGCTTCTTCTGATTCACCCTCCAGACTTCACCTTCTCCTTCTCCTTCGTCTACTTCTTCTGATTCACCCTCCAGACAACACCTTCTCCTTCTCCTTCTTCTACTTCTTCTGATTCACCCTCCAGACTTCACCTTCTCCTTCTCCTTCTTCTGCTTCTTCTGATTCACCCTCCTGACTTCACCTTCTCCTTCTCCTTCTTCTACTTCTTCTGATTCACCCTCCTGTCTTCACCTTCTCCTTCTCCTTCTTCTACTTCTTCTGCTTCACCCTCCAGACTTCACCTTCTCCTTCTCCTTCTTCTACTTCTTCTGATTCACCCTCCAGACTTGACCTTCTCCTTCTCCTTCTTCTACTTATTCTGATTCACCCTCCAGACTTCACATTCTCCTTCTCCTTCTTCTGCTTCTTCTGCTTCACCGTCCTGACTTCACCTTCTCCTTCTCCTTCTTCTACTTCTTCTGCTTCATCCCGCTGACATCACCTGCTCCTTCTCCTTCTTCTGCTTCTTCTGATTCACCCTCCTAACTTCACCTTCTCCTTCTCCTTCTTCTGCTTCTTCTGATTCACCCTCCTGACTTCACCTTCTCCTTCTCCTTCTTCTGCTTCTTCTGATTCACCCTCCAGACTTCACCTTCTCCTTCTCCTTCTTCGGCTTCTTCTGATTCACCCTCCAGACTTCACCTTCTCCTTCTCCTTCTTCTGATTCTTCTGATTCACCCTCCAGACTTCACCTTCTCCTTCTCCTTCTTCTGCTTCTTCTGATTCACCCTCCTGACTTCACCTTCTCCTTCTCCTTCTTCTACTTCTTCTGATTCACACTCCTGACTTCACCTTCTCCTTCTCCTTCTTCTACTTCTTCTGCTTCACCCTCCAGACTTCACCTTCTCCTTCTCCTTCGTCTACTTCTTCTGATTCACCCTCCAGACAACACCTTCTCCTTCTCCTTCTTCTACTTCTTCTGATTCACCCTCCAGACTTCACCTTCTCCTTCTCCTTCTTCTGCTTCTTCTGATTCACCCTCCTGACTTCACCTTCTCCTTCTCCTTCTTCTACTTCTTCTGATTCACCCTCCTGTCTTCACCTTCTCCTTCTCCTTCTTCTACTTCTTCTGCTTCACCCTCCAGACTTCACCTTCTCCTTCTCCTTCTTCTACTTCTTCTGATTCACCCTCCAGACTTGACCTTCTCCTTCTCCTTCTTCTACTTATTCTGATTCACCCTCCAGACTTCACATTCTCCTTCTCCTTCTTCTGCTTCTTCTGCTTCACCGTCCTGACTTCACCTTCTCCTTCTCCTTCTTCTACTTCTTCTGCTTCATCCCGCTGACATCACCTGCTCCTTCTCCTTCTTCTGCTTCTTCTGATTCACCCTCCTAACTTCACCTTCTCCTTCTCCTTCTTCTGCTTCTTCTGATTCACCCTCCTGACTTCACCTTCTCCTTCTCCTTCTTCTGCTTCTTCTGATTCACCCTCCAGACTTCACCTTCTCCTTCTCCTTCTTCGGCTTCTTCTGATTCACCCTCCAGACTTCACCTTCTCCTTCTCCTTCTTCTGATTCTTCTGATTCACCCTCCAGACTTCACCTTCTCCTTCTCCTTCTTCTGCTTCTTCTGATTCACCCTCCTGACTTCACCTTCTCCTTCTCCTTCTTCTACTTCTTCTGATTCACCCTCCTGACTTCACCTTCTCCTTCTCCTTCTTCTACTTCTTCTGCTTCACCCTCCAGACTTCACCTTCTCCTTCTCCTTCTTCTGCTTCTTCTGATTCACCCTCCAGACTTCTCCTTCTCCTTCTCCTTCTTCTGCTTCTTCTGATTCACCCTCCAGACTTCACCTTCTCCTTCTCCTTCTTCTACTTCTTCTGATTCACCCTCCAGACTTCACCTTCTCCTTCTCCTTCTTCTACTTCTTCTGATTCACCCTCCAGTCTTCACCTTCTCCTTCTCCTTCTTCTGTTTCTTCTGCTTCACCCTCCAGACTTCACCTTCTCCTTCTCTTTCTTCTGCTTCTTCTGATTCACCCTCCAGACTTCACCTTCTACTTCTCCTTCTTCTGATTCTTCTGATTCTCCCTCCAGACTTCACCTTCTCCTTCTCCTTCTTCTGCTTCTTCTGATTCACCCTCCTGACTTCACCTTCTCCTTCTCCTTCTTCTACTTCTTCTGCTTCACCCTCCAGACTTCACCTTCTCCTTCTCCTTCTTCTACTTCTTCTGATTCACCCTCCAGACTTCATCTTCTCCTTCTCCTTCTTCTGCTTCTTCTGATTCACCCTCCAGACTTCACCTTCTCCTTCTCCTTATTCTGCTTCTTCTGATTCACCCTCCAGACTTCACCTTCTCCTTCTCCTTATTCTGCTTCTTCTGATTCACCCTCCAGACTTCACCTTCTCCTTCTCCTTCCTCTGCTTCTTCTGATTCACCCTCCAGACTTCACCTTCTCCTTCTCCTTCTTCTGATTCTTCTGATTCACCCTCCAGACTTCACCTTCTCCTTCTCCTTCTTCTGCTTCTTCTGATTCACCCTCCTGACTTCACCTTCTCCTTCTTCTACTTCTTCTGCTTCACCCTCCAGACTTCACCTTCTCCTTCTCCTTCTTCTGCTTCTTCTGATTCACCCTCCAGACTTCACCTTCTCCTTCTCCTTATTCTGCTTCTTCTGATTCACCCTCTAGACTTCACCTTCTCCTTCTCCTTCTTCTACTTCTTCTGATTCACCCTCCAGACTTCACCTTCTCCTTCTCTTTCTTCTGCTTCTTCTGATTCACCCTCCAGACTTCACCTTCTCCTTCTCCTTCTTCTGATTCTTCTGATTCACCCTCTAGACTTCACCTTCTCCTTCTCCTTCTTCTACTTCTTCTGATTCACCCTCCAGACTTCACCTTCTCCTTCTCCTTCTTCTGCTTCTTCTGATTCACCCTCCAGACTTCACCTTCTCCTTCTCCTTATTCTGCTTCTTCTGATTCACCCTCTAGACTTCACCTTCTCCTTCTCCTTCTTCTACTTCTTCTGATTCACCCTCCAGACTTCACCTTCTCCTTCTCCTTCTTCTACTTCTTCTGATTCACCCTCCAGACTTGACCTTCTCCTTCTCCTTCTTCTGCTTCTTCTGATCCACCCTCCAGACTTCACCTTCTCCTTCTCCTTCTTCTACTTCTTCTGCTTCATCCCCCTGACATCACCTGCTCCTTCTCCTTCTTCTGCTTCTTCTGATTCACCCTCCTAACTTCACCTTCTCCTTCTCCTTCTTCTGCTTCTTCTGATTCACCCTCCTGACTTCACCTTCTCCTTCTCCTTCTTCTGCTTCTTCTGATTCACCCTCCAGACTTCACCTTCTCCTTCTCCTTCTTCTGCTTCTTCTGATTCACCCTCCAGACTTCACCTTCTCCTTCTCCTTCTTCTGCTTCTTCTGATTCACCCTCCAGACCTCACCTTCTCCTTCTCCTTCTTCTACTTCTTCTGATTCACCCTCCAGACTTCATCTTCTCCTTCTCCTTCTTCTGCTTCTTCTGATTCACCCTCCAGACTTCACCTTCTCCTTCTCCTTCTTCTGCTTCTTCTGATTCACCCTCCAGACATCACCTTCTCCTTCTCCTTCTTCTACTTCTTCTGATTCACCCTCCAGACTTCACCTTCTCCTTCTCCTTCTTCTACTTCTTCTGATTCAACCTCCAGTCTTCACCTTCTCCTTCTCCTTCTTCTGTTTCTTCTGATTCACCCTCCAGACATCACCTTCTACTTCACCTTATTCTGCTTCTTCTGATTCACCCTCCAGACTTCACCTTCTCCTTCTCCTTCTTCTGCTTCTTCTGATTCACCCTCCAGACTTCACCTTCTCCTTCTCCTTCTTCTGCTTCTTCTGATTCACCCTCCAGACTTCACCTTCTCCTTCTCCTTCGTCTACTTCTTCTGATTCACCCTCCAGACAACACCTTCTCCTTCTCCTTCTTCTACTTCTTCTGATTCACCCTCCAGACTTCACCTTCTCCTTCTCCTTCTTCTGCTTCTTCTGATTCACCCTCCTGACTTCACCTTCTCCTTCTCCTTCTTCTACTTCTTCTGATTCACCCTCCTGTCTTCACCTTCTCCTTCTCCTTCTTCTACTTCTTCTGCTTCACCCTCCAGACTTCACCTTCTCCTTCTCCTTCTTCTACTTCTTCTGATTCACCCTCCAGACTTGACCTTCTCCTTCTCCTTCTTCTACTTATTCTGATTCACCCTCCAGACTTCACATTCTCCTTCTCCTTCTTCTGCTTCTTCTGCTTCACCGTCCTGACTTCACCTTCTCCTTCTCCTTCTTCTACTTCTTCTGCTTCATCCCGCTGACATCACCTGCTCCTTCTCCTTCTTCTGCTTCTTCTGATTCACCCTCCTAACTTCACCTTCTCCTTCTCCTTCTTCTGCTTCTTCTGATTCACCCTCCTGACTTCACCTTCTCCTTCTCCTTCTTCTGCTTCTTCTGATTCACCCTCCAGACTTCACCTTCTCCTTCTCCTTCTTCGGCTTCTTCTGATTCACCCTCCAGACTTCACCTTCTCCTTCTCCTTCTTCTGATTCTTCTGATTCACCCTCCAGACTTCACCTTCTCCTTCTCCTTCTTCTGCTTCTTCTGATTCACCCTCCTGACTTCACCTTCTCCTTCTCCTTCTTCTACTTCTTCTGATTCACACTCCTGACTTCACCTTCTCCTTCTCCTTCTTCTACTTCTTCTGCTTCACCCTCCAGACTTCACCTTCTCCTTCTCCTTCGTCTACTTCTTCTGATTCACCCTCCAGACAACACCTTCTCCTTCTCCTTCTTCTACTTCTTCTGATTCACCCTCCAGACTTCACCTTCTCCTTCTCCTTCTTCTGCTTCTTCTGATTCACCCTCCTGACTTCACCTTCTCCTTCTCCTTCTTCTACTTCTTCTGATTCACCCTCCTGTCTTCACCTTCTCCTTCTCCTTCTACTTCTTCTGCTTCACCCTCCAGACTTCACCTTCTCCTTCTCCTTCTTCTACTTCTTCTGATTCACCCTCCAGACTTGACCTTCTCCTTCTCCTTCTTCTACTTATTCTGATTCACCCTCCAGACTTCACATTCTCCTTCTCCTTCTTCTGCTTCTTCTGCTTCACCGTCCTGACTTCACCTTCTCCTTCTCCTTCTTCTACTTCTTCTGCTTCATCCCGCTGACATCACCTGCTCCTTCTCCTTCTTCTGCTTCTTCTGATTCACCCTCCTAACTTCACCTTCTCCTTCTCCTTCTTCTGCTTCTTCTGATTCACCCTCCTGACTTCACCTTCTCCTTCTCCTTCTTCTGCTTCTTCTGATTCACCCTCCAGACTTCACCTTCTCCTTCTCCTTCTTCGGCTTCTTCTGATTCACCCTCCAGACTTCACCTTCTCGTTCTCCTTCTTCTGATTCTTCTGATTCACCCTCCAGACTTCACCTTCTCCTTCTCCTTCTTCTGCTTCTCCTGATTCACCCTCCTGACTTCACCTTCTCCTTCTCCTTCTTCTACTTCTTCTGATTCACCCTCCTGACTTCACCTTCTCCTTCTCCTTCTTCTACTTCTTCTGCTTCACCCTCCAGACTTCACCTTCTCCTTCTCCTTCTTCTGCTTCTTCTGATTCACCCTCCAGACTTCTCCTTCTCCTTCTCCTTCTTCTGCTTCTTCTGATTCACCCTCCAGACTTCACCTTCTCCTTCTCCTTCTTCTACTTCTTCTGATTCACCCTCCAGACTTCACCTTCTCCTTCTCCTTCTTCTACTTCTTCTGATTCACCCTCCAGTCTTCACCTTCTCCTTCTCCTTCTTCTGTTTCTTCTGCTTCACCCTCCAGACTTCACCTTCTCCTTCTCTTTCTTCTGCTTCTTCTGATTCACCCTCCAGACTTCACCTTCTACTTCTCCTTCTTCTGATTCTTCTGATTCTCCCTCCAGACTTCACCTTCTCCTTCTCCTTCTTCTGCTTCTTCTGATTCACCCTCCTGACTTCACCTTCTCCTTCTCCTTCTTCTACTTCTTCTGCTTCACCCTCCAGACTTCACCTTCTCCTTCTCCTTCTTCTACTTCTTCTGATTCACCCTCCAGACTTCATCTTCTCCTTCTCCTTCTTCTGCTTCTTCTGATTCACCCTCCAGACTTCACCTTCTCCTTCTCCTTATTCTGCTTCTTCTGATTCACCCTCCAGACTTCACCTTCTCCTTCTCCTTATTCTGCTTCTTCTGATTCACCCTCCAGACTTCACCTTCTCCTTCTCCTTCCTCTGCTTCTTCTGATTCACCCTCCAGACTTCACCTTCTCCTTCTCCTTCTTCTGATTCTTCTGATTCACCCTCCAGACTTCACCTTCTCCTTCTCCTTCTTCTGCTTCTTCTGATTCACCCTCCTGACTTCACCTTCTCCTTCTTCTACTTCTTCTGCTTCACCCTCCAGACTTCACCTTCTCCTTCTCCTTCTTCTGCTTCTTCTGATTCACCCTCCAGACTTCACCTTCTCCTTCTCCTTATTCTGCTTCTTCTGATTCACCCTCTAGACTTCACCTTCTCCTTCTCCTTCTTCTACTTCTTCTGATTCACCCTCCAGACTTCACCTTCTCCTTCTCTTTCTTCTGCTTCTTCTGATTCACCCTCCAGACTTCACCTTCTCCTTCTCCTTCTTCTGATTCTTCTGATTCACCCTCTAGACTTCACCTTCTCCTTCTCCTTCTTCTACTTCTTCTGATTCACCCTCCAGACTTCACCTTCTCCTTCTCCTTCTTCTGCTTCTTCTGATTCACCCTCCAGACTTCACCTTCTCCTTCTCCTTATTCTGCTTCTTCTGATTCACCCTCTAGACTTCACCTTCTCCTTCTCCTTCTTCTACTTCTTCTGATTCACCCTCCAGACTTCACCTTCTCCTTCTCTTTCTTCTGCTTCTTCTGATTCACCCTCCAGACTTCACCTTCTCCTTCTCCTTCTTCTGATTCTTCTGATTCACCCTCCAGACTTGTCCTTCTCCTTCTCCTTCTTCTGCTTCTTCTGATTCACCCTCCTGACTTCACCTTCTCCTTCTCCTTCTTCTACTTCTTCTGATTCACCCTCCTGACTTCACCTTCTCCTTCTCCTTCTTCTACTTCTTCTGCTTCACCCTCCAGACTTCACCTTCTCCTTCTCCTTATTCTACTTCTTCTGATTCACCCTCCAGACTTCACCTTCTCCTTCTCCTTCTTCTGCTTCTTCTGCTTCACCGTCCTGACTTCACCTTCTCCTTCTCCTTCTTCTATTTCTTCTGCTTCATCCCCCTGACATCACCTGCTCCTTCTCCTTCTTCTGCTTCTTCTGATTCACCCTCCTAACTTCACCTTCTCCTTCTCCTTCTTCTGCTTCTTCTGATTCACCCTCCTGACTTCACCTTCTCCTTCTCCTTCTTCTGCTTCTTCTGATTCACCCTCCAGACTTCACCTTCTCCTTCTCTTTCTTCTGCTTCTTCTGATTCACCCTCCAGACTTCACCTTCTCCTTCCCCTACTTCTGATTCTTCTGATTCACCCTCCAGACTTCACCTTCTCCTTCTCCTTCTTCTGCTTCTTCTGATTCACCCTCCTGACTTCACCTTCTCCTTCTCCTTCTTCTACTTCTTCTGATTCACCCTCCTGACTTCACCTTCTCCTTCTCCTTCTTCTACTTCTTCTGCTTCACCCTCCAGACTTCACCTTCTCCTTCTCCTTCTTCTACTTCTTCTGATTCACCCTCCAGACATCACCTTCTCCTTCTCCTTCTTTTGCTTCTTCTGCTTCACACTCCAGACTTCACCTTCTCCTTCTCCTTCTTCTGCTTCTTCTGATTCACCCTCCTTACTTCACCTTCTCCTTCTCCTTCTTCTGCTTCTTCTGATTCACCCTCCTGACTTCACCTTCTCCTTCTCCTTATTCTGCTTCTTCTGTTTCACCCTCCAGACTTCACCTTCTCCTTCTCCTTCTTCTGCTTCTTCTGATTCACCCTCCAGACTTCACCTTCTCCTTCTCCTTCTTCTGCTTCTTCTGATTCACCCTCCAGACTTCACCTTCTCCTTCTCCTTCTTCTACTTCTTCTGATTCACCCTCCAGACTTCACCTCCTCCTTCTCCTTCTTCTGCTTCTTCTGGTTCACCCTCCAGACTTCACCTTCTCCTTCTCCTTCGTCTACTTCTTCTGCTTCACCCTCCAGCCTTCACCTTCTCCTTCTCCTTCTTCTACTTCTTCTGATTCACCCTCCAGACTTCACCTTCTCCTTCTCCTTCTTCTACTTCTTCTGCTTCTCCCTCCAGACTTCACCTTCTCCTTCTCCTTCTTCTGCTTCTTCTGATTCACCCTCCAGACTTCACCTTCTCCTTCTCTTTCTTCTGCTTCTTCTGATTCACCCTCCAGACTTCAAGTTCTCCTTCTCCTTCTTCTGATTCTTCTGATTCACCCTCCAGACTTCACCTTCTCCTTCTCCTTCTTCTGCTTCTTCTGATTCACCCTCCTGACTTCACCTTCTCCTTCTCCTTCTTCTACTTCTTCTGATTCACCCTCCTGACTTCACCTTCTCCTTCTCCTTCTTCTACTTCTTCTGCTTCACCCTCCAGACTTCACCTTCTCCTTCTCCTTCTTCTACTTCTTCTGATTCACCCTCCAGACTTCACCTTCTCCTTCTCCTTCTTTTGCTTCTTCTGCTTCACACTCCAGACTTCACCTTCTCCTTCTCCTTCTTCTGCTTCTTCTGATTCACCCTCCTTACTTCACCTTCTCCTTCTCCTTCTTCTGCTTCTTCTGATTCACCCTCCTGACTTCACCTTCTCCTTCTCCTTATTCTGCTTCTTCTGTTTCACCCTCCAGACTTCACCTTCTCCTTCTCCTTCTTCTGCTTCTTCTGATTCACCCTCCAGACTTCACCTTCTCCTTCTCCTTCTTCTGCTTCTTCTGATTCACCCTCCAGACTTCACCTTCTCCTTCTCCTTCTTCTACTTCTTCTGATTCACCCTCCAGACTTCACCTTCTCCTTCTCCTTCTTCTACTTCTTCTGCTTCTCCCTCCAGACTTCACCTTCTCCTTCTCCTTCTTCTGCTTCTTCTGATTCACCCTCCAGACTTCACCTTCTCCTTCTCCTTCTTCTGATTCTTCTGATTCACCCTCCAGACTTCACCTTATCCTTCTCCTTCTTCTGCTTCTTATGATTCACCCTCCTGACTTCATCTTCTCCTTCTCCTTCTTCTACTTCTTCTGATTCACCCTCCTGACTTCACCTTCTCCTGCTCCTTCTTCTACTTCTTCTGCTTCACCCTCCAGACTTCACCTTCTCCTTCTCCTTCTTCTACTTCTTCTGATTCACCCTTCAGACTTCACCTTCTCCTTCTCCTTTTTCTGATTCTTCTGATTCACCCTCCAGACTTCACCTTCTCCTTCTCCTTATTCTGCTTTTTCTGATTCACCCTCCAGACTTCACCTTCTCCTTCTCCTTCTTCTGCTTCTTCTGATTCACCCTCCTGACTTCACCTTCTCCTTCTCCTTCTTCTACTTCTTCTGATTCACCCTCCTGACTTCACCTTCTCCTTCTCCTTCTTCCACTTCTTCTGCTTCACCCTCCAGACTTCACCTTCTCCTTCTCCTTCTTCTACTTCTTCTGATTCACCCTCCAGACATCACCTTCTCCTTCTCCTTCTTTTGCTTCTTCTGCTTCACACTCCAGACTTCACCTTCTCCTTCTCCTTCTTCTGCTTCTTCTGATTCACCCTCCTTACTTCACCTTCTCCTTCTCCTTCTTCTGCTTCTTCTGATTCACCCTCCTGACTTCACCTTCTCCTTCTCCTTATTCTGCTTCTTCTGTTTCACCCTCCAGACTTCACCTTCTCCTTCTCCTTCTTCTGCTTCTTCTGATTCACCCTCCAGACTTCACCTTCTCCTTCTCCTTCTTCTGCTTCTTCTGATTCACCCTCCAGACTTCACCTTCTCCTTCTCCTTCTTCTACTTCTTCTGATTCACCCTCCAGACTTCACCTTCTCCTTCTCCTTCTTCTGCTTCTTCTGGTTCACCCTCCAGACTTCACCTTCTCCTTCTCCTTCGTCTACTTCTTCTGATTCACCCTCCAGACTAAACCTTCTCCTTCTCCTTCTTCTACTTCTTCTGATTCACCCTCCAGACTTCACCTTCTCCTTCTCCTTCTTCTGTTTCTTCTGATTCACCCTCCAGACTTCACCTTCTCCTTCTCCTTCTTCTACTTCTTCTGATTCACCCTCCAGACTTCACCTTCTCCTTCTCCTTCTTCTACATCTTCTGATTCACCCTCCAGACTTCACCTTCTCCTTCTCCTTCTTCTACTTCTTCTGCTTCTCCCTCCAGACTTCACCTTCTCCTTCTCCTTCTTCTGCTTCTTCTGATTCACCCTCCAGACTTCACCTTCTCCTTCTCTTTCTTCTGCTTCTTCTGATTCACCCTCCAGACTTCAAGTTCTCCTTCTCCTTCTTCTGATTCTTCTGATTCACCCTCCAGACTTCACCTTCTCCTTCTCCTTCTTCTGCTTCTTCTGATTCACCCTCCTGACTTCACCTTCTCCTTCTCCTTCTTCTACTTCTTCTGATTCACCCTCCTGACTTCACCTTCTCCTTCTCCTTCTTCTACTTCTTCTGCTTCACCCTCCAGACTTCACCTTCTCCTTCTCCTTCTTCTACTTCTTCTGATTCACCCTCCAGACTTCACCTTCTCCTTCTCCTTCTTTTGCTTCTTCTGCTTCGCACTCCAGACTTCACCTTCTCCTTCTCCTTCTTCTGCTTCTTCTGATTCACCCTCCTTAATTCACCTTCTCCTTCTCCTTCTTCTGCTTCTTCTGATTCACCCTCCTGACTTCACCTTCTCCTTCTCCTTATTCTGCTTCTTCTGTTTCACCCTCCAGACTTCACCTTCTCCTTCTCCTTCTTCTGCTTCTTCTGATTCACCCTCCAGACTTCACCTTCTCCTTCTCCTTCTTCTGCTTCTTCTGATTCACCCTCCAGACTTCACCTTCTCCTTCTCCTTCTTCTACTTCTTCTGATTCACCCTCCAGACTTCACCTTCTCCTTCTCCTTCTTCTACTTCTTCTGCTTCTCCCTCCAGACTTCACCTTCTCCTTCTCCTTCTTCTGCTTCTTCTGATTCACCCTCCAGACTTCACCTTCTCCTTCTCCTTCTTCTGATTCTTCTGATTCACCCTCCAGACTTCACCTTCTCCTTCTCCTTCTTCTGCTTCTTATGATTCACCCTCCTGACTTCATCTTCTCCTTCTCCTTCTTCTACTTCTTCTGATTCACCCTCCTGACTTCACCTTCTCCTGCTCCTTCTTCTACTTCTTCTGCTTCACCCTCCAGACTTCACCTTCTCCTTCTCCTTCTTCTACTTCTTCTGATTCACCCTTCAGACTTCACCTTCTCCTTCTCCTTTTTCTGCTTCTTCTGATTCACCCTCCAGACTTCACCTTCTCCTTCTCCTTATTCTACTTCTTCTGATTCACCCTCCAGACTTCACCTTCTCCTTCTCCTTCTTCTGCTTCTTCTGATTCACCCTCCAGACTTCACCTTCTCCTTCTCCTTCTTCTGCTTCTTCTGATTCACCCTCCAGACTTCACCTTCTCCTTCTCCTTCGTCTACTTCTTCTGATTCACCCTCCAGACTACACCTTCTCCTTCTCCTTCTTCTACTACTTCTGATTCACCCTCCAGACTTCACCTTCTCCTTCTCCTTCTTCTACTTCTTCTGATTCACCCTCCAGACTTCATCTTCTCCTTCTCCTTCTTCTGCTTCTTCTGATTCACCCTCCAGACTTCACCTTCTCCTTCTCCTTCTTCTGCTTCTTCTGATTCACCCCCCAGACTTCACCTTCTCCTTCTCCTTCTTCTACTTCTTCTGATTCACCCTCCAGACTTCACCTTCTCCTTCTCCTTCTTCTACTTCTTCTGATTCACCCTCCAGTCTTCACCTTCTCCTTCTTCTGTTTCTTCTGCTTCACCCTCCAGACTTCACCTTCTCCTTCTCTTTCTTCTGCTTCTTCTGATTCACCCTCCAGACTTCACCTTCTACTTCTCCTTCTTCTGATTCTTCTGATTCACCCTTCAGACTTCACCTTCTCCTTCTCCTTCTTCTGCTTCATCTGATTCACCCTCCTGACTTCACCTTCTCCTTCTTCTTCTTCTACTTCTTCTGATTCACCCTCCTGACTTCACCTTCTCCTTCTCCTTCTTCTACTTCTTCTGCTTCACCCTCCAGACTTCACCTTCTCCTTCTCCTTCTTCTACTTCTTCTGATTCACCCTCCAGACTTCATCTTCTCCTTCTCCTTCTTCTGCTTCTTCTGATTCACCCTCCAGACTTCACCTTCTCCTTCTCCTTCTTCTACTTCTTCTGATTCACCCTCCAGACTTCATCTTCTCCTTCTCCTTCTTCTGCTTCTTCTGATTCACCCTCCAGACTTCACCTTCTCCTTCTCCTTCGTCTACTTCTTCTGATTCACCCTCCAGACTACACCTTCTCCTTCTCCTTCTTCTACTTCTTCTGATTCACCCTCCAGACTTCACCTTCTCCTTCTCCTTCTTCTGTTTCTTCTGATTCACCCTCCAGACTTCACCTTCTCCTTCTCCTTCTTCTACTTCTTCTGATTCACCCTCCAGACTTCACCTTCTCCTTCTCCTTCTTCTACTTCTTCTGATTCACCCTCCAGACTTCACCTTCTCCTTCTCCTTCTTCTACTTCTTCTGCTTCTCCCTCCAGACTTCACCTTCTCCTTCTCCTTCTTCTGCTTCTTCTGATTCACCCTCCAGACTTCACCTTCTCCTTCTCTTTCTTCTGCTTCTTCTGATTCACCCTCCAGACTTCAAGTTCTCCTTCTCCTTCTTCTGATTCTTCTGATTCACCCTCCAGACTTCACCTTCTCCTTCTCCTTCTTCTGCTTCTTCTGATCCACCCTCCTGACTTCACCTTCTCCTTCTCCTTCTTCTACTTCTTCTGATTCACCCTCCTGACTTCACCTTCTCCTTCTCCTTCTTCTACTTCTTCTGCTTCACCCTCCAGACTTCACCTTCTCCTTCTCCTTCTTCTACTTCTTCTGATTCACCCTCCAGACTTCACCTTCTCCTTCTCCTTCTTTTGCTTCTTCTGCTTCACACTCCAGACTTCACCTTCTCCTTCTCCTTCTTCTGCTTCTTCTGATTCACCCTCCTTACTTCACCTTCTCCTTCTCCTTCTTCTGCTTCTTCTGATTCACCCTCCTGACTTCACCTTCTCCTTCTCCTTATTCTGCTTCTTCTGTTTCACCCTCCAGACTTCACCTTCTCCTTCTCCTTCTTCTGCTTCTTCTGATTCACCCTCCAGACTTCACCTTCTCCTTCTCCTTCTTCTGCTTCTTCTGATTCACCCTCCAGACTTCACCTTCTCCTTCTCCTTCTTCTACTTCTTCTGATTCACCCTCCAGACTTCACCTTCTCCTTCTCCTTCTTCTACTTCTTCTGCTTCTCCCTCCAGACTTCACCTTCTCCTTCTCCTTCTTCTGCTTCTTCTGATTCACCCTCCAGACTTCACCTTCTCCTTCTCCTTCTTCTGATTCTTCTGATTCACCCTCCAGACTTCACCTTCTCCTTCTCCTTCTTCTGCTTCTTATGATTCACCCTCCTGACTTCATCTTCTCCTTCTCCTTCTTCTACTTCTTCTGATTCACCCTCCTGACTTCACCTTCTCCTGCTCCTTCTTCTACTTCTTCTGCTTCACCCTCCAGACTTCACCTTCTCCTTCTCCTTCTTCTACTTCTTCTGATTCACCCTTCAGACTTCACCTTCTCCTTCTCCTTTTTCTGATTCTTCTGATTCACCCTCCAGACTTCACCTTCTCCTTCTCCTTATTCTGCTTTTTCTGATTCACCCTCCAGACTTCACCTTCTCCTTCTCCTTCTTCTGCTTCTTCTGATTCACCCTCCTGACTTCACCTTCTCCTTCTCCTTCTTCTACTTCTTCTGATTCACCCTCCTGACTTCACCTTCTCCTTCTCCTTCTTCTACTTCTTCTGCTTCACCCTCCAGACTTCACCTTCTCCTTCTCCTTCTTCTACTTCTTCTGATTCACCCTCCAGACATCACCTTCTCCTTCTCCTTCTTTTGCTTCTTCTGCTTCACACTCCAGACTTCACCTTCTCCTTCTCCTTCTTCTGCTTCTTCTGATTCACCCTCCTTACTTCACCTTCTCCTTCTCCTTCTTCTGCTTCTTCTGATTCACCCTCCTGACTTCACCTTCTCCTTCTCCTTATTCTGCTTCTTCTGTTTCACCCTCCAGACTTCACCTTCTCCTTCTCCTTCTTCTGCTTCTTCTGATTCACCCTCCAGACTTCACCTTCTCCTTCTCCTTCTTCTGCTTCTTCTGATTCACCCTCCAGACTTCACCTTCTCCTTCTCCTTCTTCTACTTCTTCTGATTCACCCTCCAGACTTCACCTTCTCCTTCTCCTTCTTCTGCTTCTTCTGGTTCACCCTCCAGACTTCACCTTCTCCTTCTCCTTCGTCTACTTCTTCTGATTCACCCTCCAGACTAAACCTTCTCCTTCTCCTTCTTCTACTTCTTCTGATTCACCCTCCAGACTTCACCTTCTCCTTCTCCTTCTTCTGTTTCTTCTGATTCACCCTCCAGACTTCACCTTCTCCTTCTCCTTCTTCTACTTCTTCTGATTCACCCTCCAGACTTCACCTTCTCCTTCTCCTTCTTCTACATCTTCTGATTCACCCTCCAGACTTCACCTTCTCCTTCTCCTTCTTCTACTTCTTCTGCTTCTCCCTCCAGACTTCACCTTCTCCTTCTCCTTCTTCTGCTTCTTCTGATTCACCCTCCAGACTTCACCTTCTCCTTCTCTTTCTTCTGCTTCTTCTGATTCACCCTCCAGACTTCAAGTTCTCCTTCTCCTTCTTCTGATTCTTCTGATTCACCCTCCAGACTTCACCTTCTCCTTCTCCTTCTTCTGCTTCTTCTGATTCACCCTCCTGACTTCACCTTCTCCTTCTCCTTCTTCTACTTCTTCTGATTCACCCTCCTGACTTCACCTTCTCCTTCTCCTTCTTCTACTTCTTCTGCTTCACCCTCCAGACTTCACCTTCTCCTTCTCCTTCTTCTACTTCTTCTGATTCACCCTCCAGACTTCACCTTCTCCTTCTCCTTCTTTTGCTTCTTCTGCTTCGCACTCCAGACTTCACCTTCTCCTTCTCCTTCTTCTGCTTCTTCTGATTCACCCTCCTTACTTCACCTTCTCCTTCTCCTTCTTCTGCTTCTTCTGATTCACCCTCCTGACTTCACCTTCTCCTTATTCTGCTTCTTCTGTTTCACCCTCCAGACTTCACCTTCTCCTTCTCCTTCTTCTGCTTCTTCTGATTCACCCTCCAGACTTCACCTTCTCCTTCTCCTTCTTCTGCTTCTTCTGATTCACCCTCCAGACTTCACCTTCTCCTTCTCCTTCTTCTACTTCTTCTGATTCACCCTCCAGACTTCACCTTCTCCTTCTCCTTCTTCTACTTCTTCTTCTTCTCCCTCCAGACTTCACCTTCTCCTTCTCCTTCTTCTGCTTCTTCTGATTCACCCTCCAGACTTCACCTTCTCCTTCTCCTTCTTCTGATTCTTCTGATTCACCCTCCAGACTTCACCTTCTCCTTCTCCTTCTTCTGCTTCTTATGATTCACCCTCCTGACTTCATCTTCTCCTTCTCCTTCTTCTACTTCTTCTGATTCACCCTCCTGACTTCACCTTCTCCTGCTCCTTCTTCTACTTCTTCTGCTTCACCCTCCTGACTTCACCTTCTCCTTCTCCTTCTTCTACTTCTTCTGATTCACCCTCCTGACTTCACCTTCTCCTTCTCCTTCTTCTACTTCTTCTGCTTCACCCTCCAGACTTCACCTTCTCCTTCTCCTTCTTCTACTTCTTCTGATTCACCCTCCAGACATCACCTTCTCCTTCTCCTTCTTTTGCTTCTTCTGCTTCACACTCCAGACTTCACCTTCTCCTTCTCCTTCTTCTGCTTCTTCTGATTCACCCTCCTTACTTCACCTTCTCCTTCTCCTTCTTCTGCTTCTTCTGATTCACCCTCCTGACTTCACCTTCTCCTTCTCCTTATTCTGCTTCTTCTGTTTCACCCTCCAGACTTCACCTTCTCCTTCTCCTTCTTCTGCTTCTTCTGATTCACCCTCCAGACTTCACCTTCTCCTTCTCCTTCTTCTGCTTCTTCTGATTCACCCTCCAGACTTCACCTTCTCCTTCTCCTTCTTCTACTTCTTCTGATTCACCCTCCAGACTTCACCTTCTCCTTCTCCTTCTTCTGCTTCTTCTGGTTCACCCTCCAGACTTCACCTTCTCCTTCTCCTTCGTCTACTTCTTCTGATTCACCCTCCAGACTAAACCTTCTCCTTCTCCTTCTTCTACTTCTTCTGATTCACCCTCCAGACTTCACCTTCTCCTTCTCCTTCTTCTGTTTCTTCTGATTCACCCTCCAGACTTCACCTTCTCCTTCTCCTTCTTCTACTTCTTCTGATTCACCCTCCAGACTTCACCTTCTCCTTCTCCTTCTTCTACATCTTCTGATTCACCCTCCAGACTTCACCTTCTCCTTCTCCTTCTTCTACTTCTTCTGCTTCTCCCTCCAGACTTCACCTTCTCCTTCTCCTTCTTCTGCTTCTTCTGATTCACCCTCCAGACTTCACCTTCTCCTTCTCTTTCTTCTGCTTCTTCTGATTCACCCTCCAGACTTCAAGTTCTCCTTCTCCTTCTTCTGATTCTTCTGATTCACCCTCCAGACTTCACCTTCTCCTTCTCCTTCTTCTGCTTCTTCTGATTCACCCTCCTGACTTCACCTTCTCCTTCTCCTTCTTCTACTTCTTCTGATTCACCCTCCTGACTTCACCTTCTCCTTCTCCTTCTTCTACTTCTTCTGCTTCACCCTCCAGACTTCACCTTCTCCTTCTCCTTCTTCTACTTCTTCTGATTCACCCTCCAGACTTCACCTTCTCCTTCTCCTTCTTTTGCTTCTTCTGCTTCGCACTCCAGACTTCACCTTCTCCTTCTCCTTCTTCTGCTTCTTCTGATTCACCCTCCTTACTTCACCTTCTCCTTCTCCTTCTTCTGCTTCTTCTGATTCACCCTCCTGACTTCACCTTCTCCTTATTCTGCTTCTTCTGTTTCACCCTCCAGACTTCACCTTCTCCTTCTCCTTCTTCTGCTTCTTCTGATTCACCCTCCAGACTTCACCTTCTCCTTCTCCTTCTTCTGCTTCTTCTGATTCACCCTCCAGACTTCACCTTCTCCTTCTCCTTCTTCTACTTCTTCTGATTCACCCTCCAGACTTCACCTTCTCCTTCTCCTTCTTCTACTTCTTCTGCTTCTCCCTCCAGACTTCACCTTCTCCTTCTCCTTCTTCTGCTTCTTCTGATTCACCCTCCAGACTTCACCTTCTCCTTCTCCTTCTTCTGATTCTTCTGATTCACCCTCCAGACTTCACCTTCTCCTTCTCCTTCTTCTGCTTCTTATGATTCACCCTCCTGACTTCATCTTCTCCTTCTCCTTCTTCTACTTCTTCTGATTCACCCTCCTGACTTCACCTTCTCCTGCTCCTTCTTCTACTTCTTCTGCTTTACCCTCCAGACTTCACCTTCTCCTTCTCCTTCTTCTACTTCTTCTGATTCACCCTTCAGACTTCACCTTCTCCTTCTCCTTTTTCTGCTTCTTCTGATTCACCCTCCAGACTTCACCTTCTCCTTCTCCTTATTCTGCTTCTTCTGATTCACCCTCCAGACTTCACCTTCTCCTTCTCCTTCTTCTGCTTCTTCTGATTCACCCTCCTGACTTCACCTTCTCCTTCTCCTTCTTCTACTTCTTCTGATTCACCCTCCTGACTTCACCTTCTCCTTCTCCTTCTTCTACTTCTTCTGCTTCACCCTCCAGACTTCACCTTCTCCTT
This sequence comes from Somniosus microcephalus, assembly GCF_052327205.1. Taxonomy (NCBI): domain Eukaryota; kingdom Metazoa; phylum Chordata; class Chondrichthyes; order Squaliformes; family Somniosidae; genus Somniosus; species Somniosus microcephalus. Next base: position 398,251 of record NW_028225199.1, on the reverse strand, counting down.
CTCCTTCTTCTACTTCTTCTGATTCACCCTCCAGACTTCACCTTCTCCTTCTCCTTCTTTTGCTTCTTCTGCTTCGCACTCCAGACTTCACCTTCTCCTTCTCCTTCTTCTGCTTCTTCTGATTCACCCTCCTTACTTCACCTTCTCCTTCTCCTTCTTCTGCTTCTTCTGATTCACCCTCCTGACTTCACCTTCTCCTTATTCTGCTTCTTCTGTTTCACCCTCCAGACTTCACCTTCTCCTTCTCCTTCTTCTGCTTCTTCTGATTCACCCTCCACACTTCACCTTCTCCTTCTCCTTCTTCTGCTTCTTCTGATTCACCCTCCAGACTTCACCTTCTCCTTCTCCTTCTTCTACTTCTTCTGATTCACCCTCCAGACTTCACCTTCTCCTTCTCCTTCTTCTACTTCTTCTTCTTCTCCCTCCAGACTTCACCTTCTCCTTCTCCTTCTTCTGCTTCTTCTGATTCACCCTCCAGACTTCACCTTCTCCTTCTCCTTCTTCTGATTCTTCTGATTCACCCTCCAGACTTCACCTTCTCCTTCTCCTTCTTCTGCTTCTTATGATTCACCCTCCTGACTTCATCTTCTCCCTCTCCTTCTTCTACTTCTTCTGATTCACCCTCCTGACTTCACCTTCTCCTGCTCCTTCTTCTACTTCTTCTGCTTCACCCTCCTGACTTCACCTTCTCCTTCTCCTTCTTCTACTTCTTCTGATTCACCCTCCTGACTTCACCTTCTCCTTCTCCTTCTTCTACTTCTTCTGCTTCACCCTCCAGACTTCACCTTCTCCTTCTCCTTCTTCTACTTCTTCTGATTCACCCTCCAGACATCACCTTCTCCTTCTCCTTCTTTTGCTTCTTCTGCTTCACACTCCAGACTTCACCTTCTCCTTCTCCTTCTTCTGCTTCTTCTGATTCACCCTCCTTACTTCACCTTCTCCTTCTCCTTCTTCTGCTTCTTCTGATTCACCCTCCTGACTTCACCTTCTCCTTCTCCTTATTCTGCTTCTTCTGTTTCACCCTCCAGACTTCACCTTCTCCTTCTCCTTCTTCTGCTTCTTCTGATTCACCCTCCAGACTTCACCTTCTCCTTCTCCTTCTTCTGCTTCTTCTGATTCACCCTCCAGACTTCACCTTCTCCTTCTCCTTCTTCTACTTCTTCTGATTCACCCTCCAGACTTCACCTTCTCCTTCTCCTTCTTCTGCTTCTTCTGGTTCACCCTCCAGACTTCACCTTCTCCTTCTCCTTCGTCTACTTCTTCTGATTCACCCTCCAGACTAAACCTTCTCCTTCTCCTTCTTCTACTTCTTCTGATTCACCCTCCAGACTTCACCTTCTCCTTCTCCTTCTTCTGTTTCTTCTGATTCACCCTCCAGACTTCACCTTCTCCTTCTCCTTCTTCTACTTCTTCTGATTCACCCTCCAGACTTCACCTTCTCCTTCTCCTTCTTCTACATCTTCTGATTCACCCTCCAGACTTCACCTTCTCCTTCTCCTTCTTCTACTTCTTCTGCTTCTCCCTCCAGACTTCACCTTCTCCTTCTCCTTCTTCTGCTTCTTCTGATTCACCCTCCAGACTTCACCTTCTCCTTCTCTTTCTTCTGCTTCTTCTGATTCACCCTCCAGACTTCAAGTTCTCCTTCTCCTTCTTCTGATTCTTCTGATTCACCCTCCAGACTTCACCTTCTCCTTCTCCTTCTTCTGCTTCTTCTGATTCACCCTCCTGACTTCACCTTCTCCTTCTCCTTCTTCTACTTCTTCTGATTCACCCTCCTGACTTCACCTTCTCCTTCTCCTTCTTCTACTTCTTCTGCTTCACCCTCCAGACTTCACCTTCTCCTTCTCCTTCTTCTACTTCTTCTGATTCACCCTCCAGACTTCACCTTCTCCTTCTCCTTCTTTTGCTTCTTCTGCTTCGCACTCCAGACTTCACCTTCTCCTTCTCCTTCTTCTGCTTCTTCTGATTCACCCTCCTTACTTCACCTTCTCCTTCTCCTTCTTCTGCTTCTTCTGATTCACCCTCCTGACTTCACCTTCTCCTTATTCTGCTTCTTCTGTTTCACCCTCCAGACTTCACCTTCTCCTTCTCCTTCTTCTGCTTCTTCTGATTCACCCTCCAGACTTCACCTTCTCCTTCTCCTTCTTCTGCTTCTTCTGATTCACCCTCCAGACTTCACCTTCTCCTTCTCCTTCTTCTACTTCTTCTGATTCACCCTCCAGACTTCACCTTCTCCTTCTCCTTCTTCTACTTCTTCTGCTTCTCCCTCCAGACTTCACCTTCTCCTTCTCCTTCTTCTGCTTCTTCTGATTCACCCTCCAGACTTCACCTTCTCCTTCTCCTTCTTCTGATTCTTCTGATTCACCCTCCAGACTTCACCTTCTCCTTCTCCTTCTTCTGCTTCTTATGATTCACCCTCCTGACTTCATCTTCTCCTTCTCCTTCTTCTACTTCTTCTGATTCACCCTCCTGACTTCACCTTCTCCTGCTCCTTCTTCTACTTCTTCTGCTTTACCCTCCAGACTTCACCTTCTCCTTCTCCTTCTTCTACTTCTTCTGATTCACCCTTCAGACTTCACCTTCTCCTTCTCCTTTTTCTGCTTCTTCTGATTCACCCTCCAGACTTCACCTTCTCCTTCTCCTTATTCTGCTTCTTCTGATTCACCCTCCAGACTTCACCTTCTCCTTCTCCTTCTTCTGCTTCTTCTGATTCACCCTCCAGACTTCACCTTCTCCTTCTCCTTCTTCTGCTTCTTCTGATTCACCCTCCAGACTTCACCTTCTCCTTCTCCTTCGTCAACTCTTCTGATTCACCCTCCAGACTACACCTTCTCCTTCTCCTTCTTCTACTACTTCTGATTCACCCTCCAGACTTCACCTTCTCCTTCTCCTTCTTCTACTTCTTCTGATTCACCCTCCAGACTTCATCTTCTCCTTCTCCTTCTTCTGCTTCTTCTGATTCACCCTCCAGACTTCACCTTCTCCTTCTCCTTCTTCTGCTTCTTCTGATTCACCCCCCAGACTTCACCTTCTCCTTCTCCTTCTTCTACTTCTTCTGATTCACCCTCCAGACTTCACCTTCTCCTTCTCCTTCTTCTACTTCTTCTGATTCACCCTCCAGTCTTCACCTTCTCCTTCTTCTGTTTCTTCTGCTTCACCCTCCAGACTTCACCTTCTCCTTCTCTTTCTTCTGCTTCTTCTGATTCACCCTCCAGACTTCACCTTCTACTTCTCCTTCTTCTGATTCTTCTGATTCACCCTTCAGACTTCACCTTCTCCTTCTCCTTCTTCTGCTTCATCTGATTCACCCTCCTGACTTCACCTTCTCCTTCTTCTTCTTCTACTTCTTCTGATTCACCCTCCTGACTTCACCTTCTCCTTCTCCTTCTTCTACTTCTTCTGCTTCACCCTCCAGACTTCACCTTCTCCTTCTCCTTCTTCTACTTCTTCTGATTCACCCTCCAGACTTCATCTTCTCCTTCTCCTTCTTCTGCTTCTTCTGATTCACCCTCCAGACTTCACCTTCTCCTTCTCCTTATTCTGCTTCTTCTGATTCACCCTCCAGACTTCACCTTCTCCTTCTCCTTATACTGCTTCTTCTGATTCACCCTCCAGACTTCACCTTCTCCTTCTCCTTCCTCTGCTTCTTCTGATTCACCCTCCAGACTTCACCTTCTCCTTCTCCTTCTTCTGATTCTTCTGATTCACCCTCCAGACTTCACCTTCTCCTTCTCCTTCTTCTGCTTCTTCTGATTCACCCTCCTGACTTCACCTTCTCCTTCTCCTTCTTCTACTTCTTCTGATTCACCCTCCTGACTTCACCTTCTCCTTCTCCTTCTTCTACTTCTTCTGCTTCATCCTCCAGACTTCACCTTCTCCTTCTCCTTCTTCTACTTCTTCTGATTCACCCTCCAGACTTCACCTTCTCCTTCTCCTTCTTCTGCTTCTTCTGATTCACCCTCCAGACTTCACCTTCTCCTTCTCCTTATTCTGCTTCTTCTGATTCACCCTCTAGACTTCACCTTCTCCTTCTCCTTCTTCTGCTTCTTCTGATTCAGACTCCAGACTTCACCTTCTCCTTCTCCTTCTTCTAATTCTTCTGATTCACCCTCCAGACTTCACCTTCTCCTTCTCTTTCTTCTGCTTCTTCTGATTCACCCTCCAGACTTCACCTTCTCCTTCTCCTTCTTCTGATTCTTCTGATTCACCCTCCAGACTTCACCTTCTCCTTCTCCTTCTTCTGCTTCTTCTGATTCACCCTCCTGACTTCACCTTCTCCTTCTCCTTCTTCTACTTCTTCTGATTCATCCTCCTGACTTCACCTTCTCCTTCTTCTACTTCTTCTGCTTCACCCTCCAGACTTCACCTTCTCCTTCTCCTTATTCTACTTCTTCTGATTCACCCTCCAGACTTGACCTTCTCCTTCTCCTTCTTCTACTTCTTCTGATTCACCCTCCAGACTTCACCTTCTCCTTCTCCTTCTTCTGCTTCTTCTGCTTCACCGTCCTGACTTCACCTTCTCCTTCTCCTTCTTCTACTTCTTCTGCTTCATCCCCCTGACATCACCTGCTCCTTCTCCTTCTTCTGCTTCTTCTGATTCACCCTCCTAACTTCACCTTCTCCTTCTCCTTCTTCTGCTTCTTCTGATTCACCCTCCTGACTTCACCTTCTCCTTCTCCTTCTTCTGCTTCTTCTGATTCACCCTCCAGACTTCACCTTCTCCTTCTCCTTCTTCTGCTTCTTCTGATTCACCCTCCAGACTTCACCTTCTCCTTCTCCTTCTTCTGCTTCTTCTGATTCACCCTCCAGACCTCACCTTCTCCTTCTCCTTCTTCTACTTCTTCTGATTCACCCTCCAGACTTCATCTTCTCCTTCTCCTTCTTCTGCTTCTTCTGATTCACCCTCCAGACTTCACCTTCTCCTTCTCCTTCTTCTGCTTCTTCTGATTCACCCTCCAGACTTCACCTTCTCCTTCTCCTTCTTCTACTTCTTCTGATTCACCCTCCAGACTTCACCTTCTCCTTCTCCTTCTTCTACTTCTTCTGATTCACCCTCCAGTCTTCACCTTATCCTTCTCCTTCTTCTATTTCTTCTGCTTCACCCTCCAGACTTCACCTTCTCCTTCTCTTTCTTCTGCTTCTTCTGATTCACCCTCCAGACTTCACCTTCTCCTTCTCCTTCTTCTGATTCTTCTGATTCACCCTCCAGACTTCACCTTCTCCTTCTCCTTCTTCCGCTTCTTCTGATTCACCCTCCTGACTTCACCTTCTCCTTCTCCTTCTTCTACTTCTTCTGATTCACCCTCCTGACTTCACCTTCTCCTTCTCCTTCTTCTACTTCTTCTGCTTCACCCTCCAGACTTCACCTTCTCCTTCTCCTTCTTCTACTTCTTCTGATTCACCCTTCAGACTTCACCTTCTCCTTCTCCTTTTTCTGCTTCTTCTGATTCACCCTCCAGACTTCACCTTCTCCTGCTCCTTATTCTGCTTCTTCTGATTCACCCTCCAGACTTCACCTTCTCCTTCTCCTTCTTCTGCTTCTTCTGATTCACCCTCCAGACTTCACCTTCTCCTTCTCCTTCTTCTGCTTCTTCTGATTCACCCTCCAGACTTCACCTTCTCCTTCTCCTTCTTCTGCTTTTTCTGATTCACACTCCAGACTTCACCTTCTCCTTCTCCTTCTTCTACTTCTTCTGATTCACCCTCCAGACTTCACCTTCTCCTTCTCTTTCTTCTGCTTCTTCTGATTCACCCTCCAGACTTCACCTTCTCCTTCTCCTTCTTCTGATTCTTCTGATTCACCCTCCAGACTTCACCTTCTCCTTCTCCTTCTTCTGCTTCTTCTGATTCACCCTCCTGACTTCACCTTCTCCTTCTCCTTCTTCTACTTCTTCTGATTCACCCTCCTGACTTCACCTTCTCCTTCTCCTTCTTCTACTTCTTCTGCTTCACCCTCCAGACTTCACCTTCTCCTTCTCCTTCTTCTGCTTCTTCTGATTCACGCACCAGACTTCACCTTCTCCTTCTCTTTCTTCTGCTTCTTCTGATTCACCCTCCAGACTTCACCTTCTCCTTCTCCTTCTTCTGATTCTTCTGATTCACCCTCCAGACTTCACCTTCTCCTTCTCCTTCTTCTGCTTCTTCTGATTCACCCTCCAGACTTCACCTTCTCCTTCTCCTTCTTCTGCTTCTTCTGATTCACCCTCCAGACTTCACCTTCTCCTTCTCCTTCTTCTGCTTCTTCTGATTCACCCTCCAGACCTCACCTTCTCCTTCTCCTTCTTCTACTTCTTCTGATTCACCCTCCAGACTTCATCTTCTCCTTCTCCTTCTTCTGCTTCTTCTGATTCACCCTCCAGACTTCACCTTCTCCTTCTCCTTCTTCTGCTTCTTCTGATTCACCCTCCAGACTTCACCTTCTCCTTCTCCTTCTTCTACTTCTTCTGATTCACCCTCCAGACTTCACCTTCTCCTTCTCCTTCTTCTACTTCTTCTGATTCACCCTCCAGTCTTCACCTTCTCCTTCTCCTTCTTCTATTTCTTCTGCTTCACCCTCCAGACTTCACCTTCTCCTTCTCTTTCTTCTGCTTCTTCTGATTCACCCTCCAGACTTCACCTTCTCCTTCTCCTTCTTCTGATTCTTCTGATTCACCCTCCAGACTTCACCTTCTCCTTCTCCTTCTTCCGCTTCTTCTGATTCACCCTCCTGACTTCACCTTCTCCTTCTCCTTCTTCTACTTCTTCTGATTCACCCTCCTGACTTCACCTTCTCCTTCTCCTTCTTCTACTTCTTCTGCTTCACCCTCCAGACTTCACCTTCTCCTTCTCCTTCTTCTACTTCTTCTGATTCACCCTTCAGACTTCACCTTCTCCTTCTCCTTTTTCTGCTTCTTCTGATTCACCCTCCAGACTTCACCTTCTCCTGCTCCTTATTCTGCTTCTTCTGATTCACCCTCCAGACTTCACCTTCTCCTTCTCCTTCTTCTGCTTCTTCTGATTCACCCTCCAGACTTCACCTTCTCCTTCTCCTTCTTCTGCTTCTTCTGATTCACCCTCCAGACTTCACCTTCTCCTTCTCCTTCTTCTGCTTTTTCTGATTCACCCTCCAGACTTCACCTTCTCCTTCTCCTTCTTCTACTTCTTCTGATTCACCCTCCAGACTTCACCTTCTCCTTCTCTTTCTTCTGCTTCTTCTGATTCACCCTCCAGACTTCACCTTCTCCTTCTCCTTCTTCTGATTCTTCTGATTCACCCTCCAGACTTCACCTTCTCCTTCTCCTTCTTCTGCTTCTTCTGATTCACCCTCCTGACTTCACCTTCTCCTTCTCCTTCTTCTACTTCTTCTGATTCACCCTCCTGACTTCACCTTCTCCTTCTCCTTCTTCTACTTCTTCTGCTTCACCCTCCAGACTTCACCTTCTCCTTCTCCTTCTTCTGCTTCTTCTGATTCACGCACCAGACTTCACCTTCTCCTTCTCTTTCTTCTGCTTCTTCTGATTCACCCTCCAGACTTCACCTTCTCCTTCTCCTTCTTCTGATTCTTCTGATTCACCCTCCAGACTTCACCTTCTCCTTCTCCTTCTTCTGCTTCTTCTGATTCACCCTCCTGACTTCACCTTCTCCTTCTCCTTCTTCTACTTCTTCTGATTCACCCTCCTGACTTCACCTTCTCCTTCTCCTTCTTCTACTTCTTCTGCTTCACCCTCCAGACTTCACCTTCTCCTTCTCCTTCTTCTACTTCTTCTGATTCACCCTCCAGACTTCACCTTCTCCTTCTCCTTCTTTTGCTTCTTCTGCTTCACACTCCAGACTTCACCTTCTCCTTCTCCTTCTTCTGCTTCTTCTGATTCACCCTCCTTACTTCACCTTCTCCTTCTCCTTCTTCTGCTTCTTCTGATTCACCCTCCTGACTTCACCTTCTCCTTCTCCTTATTCTGCTTCTTCTGTTTCACCCTCCAGACTTCACCTTCTCCTTCTCCTTCTTCTGCTTCTTCTGATTCACCCTCCAGACTTCACCTTCTCCTTCTCCTTCTTCTGCTTCTTCTGATTCACCCTCCAGACTTCACCTTCTCCTTCTCCTTCTTCTACTTCTTCTGATTCACCCTCCAGACTTCACCTTCTCCTTCTCCTTCTTCTACTTCTTCTGCTTCTCCCTCCAGACTTCACCTTCTCCTTCTCCTTCTTCTGCTTCTTCTGATTCACCCTCCAGACATCACCTTCTCCTTCTCCTTCTTCTGATTCTTCTGATTCGCCCTCCAGACTTCACCTTCTCCTTCTCCTTCTTCTGCTTCTTATGATTCACCCTCCTGACTTCATCTTCTCCTTCTCCTTCTTCTACTTCTTCTGATTCACCCTCCTGACTTCACCTTCTCCTGCTCCTTCTTCTACTTCTTCTGCTTCACCCTCCAGACTTCACCTTCTCCTTCTCCTTCTTCTACTTCTTCTGATTCACCCTTCAGACTTCACCTTCTCCTTCTCCTTTTTCTGCTTCTTCTGATTCACCCTCCAGACTTCACCTTCTCCTTCTCCTTATTCTGCTTCTTCTGATTCACCCTCCAGACTTCACCTTCTCCTTCTCCTTCTTCTGCTTCTTCTGATTCACCCTCCAGACTTCACCTTCTCCTTCTCCTTCTTCTGCTTCTTCTGATTCACCCTCCAGACTTCACCTTCTCCTTCTCCTTCGTCTACTTCTTCGGATTCACCCTCCAGACTACACCTTCTCCTTCTCCTTCTTCTACTTCTTCTGATTCACCCTCCAGACTTCACCTTCTCCTTCTCCTTCTTCTGTTTCTTCTGATTCACCGTCCAGACTTCACCTTCTCCTTCTCCTTCTTCTACTACTTCTGATTCACCCTCCAGACTTCACCTTCTCCTTCTCCTTCTTCTACTTCTTCTGATTCACCCTCCAGACTTCATCTTCTCCTTCTCCTTCTTCTGCTTCTTCTGATTCACCCTCCAGACTTCACCTTCTCCTTCTCCTTCTTCTGCTTCTTCTGATTCACCCCCAGACTTCACCTTCTCCTTCTCCTTCTTCTACTTCTTCTGATTCACCCTCCAGACTTCACCTTCTCCTTCTCCTTCTTCTACTTCTTCTGATTCACCCTCCAGTCTTCACCTTCTCCTTCTTCTGTTTCTTCTGCTTCACCCTCCAGACTTCACCTTCTCCTTCTTCTTCTTCTACTTCTTCTGATTCACCCTCCTGACTTCACCTTCTCCTTCTCCTTCTTCTACTTCTTCTGCTTCACCCTCCAGACTTCATCTTCTCCTTCTCCTTCTTCTACTTCTTCTGCTTCACCCTCCAGACTTCACCTTCTCCTTCTTCTTCTTCTACTTCTTCTGATTCACCCTCCTGACTTCACCTTCTCCTTCTTCTTCTTCTACTTCTTCTGATTCACCCTCCTGACTTCACCTTCTCCTTCTCCTTCTTCTACTTCTTCTGCTTCACCCTCCAGACTTCACCTTCTCCTTCTCCTTCTTCTACTTCTTCTGATTCACCCTCCAGACTTCATCTTCTCCTTCTCCTTCTTCTGCTTCTTCTGATTCACCCTCCAGACTTCACCTTCTCCTTCTCCTTATTCTGCTTCTTCTGATTCACCCTCCAGACTTCACCTTCTCCTTCTCCTTATTCTGCTTCTTCTGATTCACCCTCCAGACTTCACCTTCTCCTTCTCCTTCCTCTGCTTCTTCTGATTCACCCTCCAGACTTCACCTTCTCCTTCTCCTTCTTCTGATTTTTCTGATTCACCCTCCAGACTTCACCTTCTCCTTCTCCTTCTTCTGCTTCTTCTGATTCACCCTCCTGACTTCACCTTCTCCTTCTCCTTCTTCTACTTCTTCTGATTCACCCTCCTGACTTCACCTTCTCCTTCTCCTTCTTCTACTTCTTCTGCTTCACCCTCCAGACTTCACCTTCTCCTTCTCCTTCTTCTACTTCTTCTTATTCACCCTCCAGACTTCACCTTCTCCTTCTCCTTCTTCTGCTTCTTCTGATTCACCCTCCAGACTTCACCTTCTCCTTCTCCTTATTCTGCTTCTTCTGATTCACCCTCTAGACTTCACCTTCTCCTTCTTCTGCTTCTTCTGATTCACACTCCAGACTTCACCTTCTCCTTCTCCTTCTTCTACTTCTTCTGATTCACCCTCCAGACTTCACCTTCTCCTTCTCTTTCTTCTGCTTCTTCTGATTCACCCTCCAGACTTCACCTTCTCCTTCTCCTTCTTCTGATTCTTCTGATTCACCCTCCAGACTTCACCTTTTCCTTCTCCTTCTTCTGCTTCTTCTGATTCACCCTCCTGACTTCACCTTCTGCTTCTCCTTCTTCTACTTCTTCTGATTCACCCTCCTGACTTCACCTTCTCCTTCTCCTTCTTCTACTTCTTCTGCTTCACCCTCCAGACTTCACCTTCTCCTTCTCCTTATTCTACTTCTTCTGATTCACCCTCCAGACTTGACCTTCTCCTTCTCCTTCTTCTACTTCTTCTGATTCACCCTCCAGACTTCACCTTCTCCTTCTCCTTCTTCTGCTTCTTCTGCTTCACCGTCCTGACTTCACCTTCTCCTTCTCCTTCTTCTACTTCTTCTGCTTCATCCCCCTGACATCACCTGCTCCTTCTCCTTCTTCTGCTTCTTCTGATTCACCCTCCTAACTTCACCTTCTCCTTCTCCTTCTTCTGCTTCTTCTGATTCACCCTCCTGACTTCACCTTCTCCTTCTCCTTCTTCTGCTTCTTCTGATTCACTCTCCAGACTTCACCTTCTCCTTCTCCTTCTTCTGCTTCTTCTGATTCACCCTCCAGACTTCACCTTCTCCTTCTCCTTCTTCTGCTTCTTCTGATTCACCCTCCAGACCTCACCTTCTCCTTCTCCTTCTTCTACTTCTTCTGATTCACCCTCCAGACTTCATCTTCTCCTTCTCCTTCTTCTGCTTCTTCTGATTCACCCTCCAGACTTCACCTTCTCCTTCTCCTTCTTCTGCTTCTTCTGATTCACCCTCCAGACTTCACCTTCTCCTTCTCCTTCTTCTACTTCTTCTGATTCACCCTCCAGTCTTCACCTTCTCCTTCTCCTTCTTCTGTTTCTTCTGCTTCACCCTCCAGACTTCACCTTCTCCTTCTCTTTCTTCTGCTTCTTCTGATTCACCCTCCAGACTTCACCTTCTCCTTCTCCTTCTTCTGATTCTTCTGATTCACCCTCCAGACTTCACCTTCTCCTTCTCCTTCTTCTGATTCACCCTCCTGACTTCACCTTCTCCTTCTCCTTCTTCTACTTCTTCTGATTCACCCTCCAGACTTCACCTTCTCCTTCTCTTTCTTCTGCTTCTTCTGATTCACCCTCCAGACTTCACCTTCTCCTTCTCCTTCTTCTGATTCTTCTGATTCACCCTCCAGACTTCACCTTCTCCTTCTCCTTCTTCTGCTTCTTCTGATTCACCCTCCTGACTTCACCTTCTCCTTCTCCTTCTTCTACTTCTTCTGATTCACCCTCCTGACTTCACCTTCTCCTTCTCCTTCTTCTACTTCTTCTGCTTCACCCTCCAGACTTCACCTTCTCCTTCTCCTTCTTCTACTTCTTCTGATTCACCCTCCAGACTTCACCTTCTCCTTCTTCTACTTCTTCTGATTCACCCTCCTGACTTCACCTTCTCCTTCTCCTTCTTCTACTTCTTCTGCTTCACCCTCCAGACTTCACCTTCTCCTTCTCCTTCTTCTACTTCTTCTGATTCACCCTTCAGACTTCACCTTCTCCTTCTCCTTTTTCTGCTTCTTCTGATTCACCCTCCAGACTTCACCTTCTCCTTCTCCTTATTCTGCTTCTTCTGATTCACCCTCCAGACTTTACCTTCTCCTTCTCCTTCTTCTGCTTCTTCTGATTCACCCTCCAGACTTCACCTTCTCCTTCTCCTTCTTCTGCTTCTTCTGATTCACCCTCCAGACTTCACCTTCTCCTTCTCCTTCTTCTGCTTTTTCTGATTCACCCTCCAGACTTCACCTTCTCCTTCTCCTTCTTCTACTTCTTCTGATTCACCCTCCAGACTTCACCTTCTCCTTCTCTTTCTTCTGCTTCTTCTGATTCACCCTCCAGACTTCACCTTCTCCTTCTCCTTCTTCTGATTCTTCTGATTCACCGTCCAGACTTCACCTTCTCCTTCTGCTTCTTCTGCTTCTTCTGATTCACCCTCCTGACTTCACCTTCTCCTTCTCCTTCTTCTACTTCTTCTGATTCACCCTCCTGACTTCACCTTCTCCTTCTCCTTCTTCTACTTCTTCTGCTTCACCCTCCAGACTTCACCTTCTCCTTCTCCTTCTTCTGCTTCTTCTGATTCACCCTCCAGACTTCACCTTCTCCTTCTCCTTCTTTTGCTTCTTCTGCTTCACACTCCAGACTTCACCTTCTCCTTCTCCTTCTTCTGCTTCTTCTGATTCACCCTCCTTACTTCACCTTCTCCTTCTCCTTCTTCTGCTTCTTCTGATTCACCCTCCTGACTTCACCTTCTCCTTCTCCTTATTCTGCTTCTTCTGTTTCACCCTCCAGACTTCACCTTCTCCTTCTCCTTCTTCTGCTTCTTCTGATTCACCCTCCAGACTTCACCTTCTCCTTCTCCTTATTCTGCTTCTTCTGTTTCACCCTCCAGACTTCACCTTCTCCTTCTCCTTCTTCTGCTTCTTCTGATTCACCCTCCAGACTTCACCTTCTCCTTCTCCTTCTTCTGCTTCTTCTGATTCACCCTCCAGACTTCACCTTCTCCTTCTCCTTCTTCTGCTTCTTCTGATTCACCCTCCAGACTTCACCTTCTCCTTCTCCTTCTTCTGCTTCTTCTGATTCACCCCCCAGACTTCACCTTCTCCTTCTCCTTCTTCTACTTCTTCTGATTCACCCTCCAGACTTCACCTTCTCCTTCTCCTTCTTCTACTTCTTCTGATTCACCCTCCAGTCTTCACCTTCTCCTTCTTCTGTTTCTTCTGCTTCACCCTCCAGACTTCACCTTCTCCTTCTCTTTCTTCTGCTTCTTCTGATTCACCCTCCAGACTTCACCTTCTACTTCTCCTTCTTCTGATTCTTCTGATTCACCCTCCAGACTTCACCTTCTCCTTCTCCTTCTTCTGCTTCATCTGATTCACCCTCCTGACTTCACCTTCTCCTTCCTCTTCTTCTACTTCTTCTGATTCACCCTCCTGACTTCACCTTCTCCTTCTCCTTCTTCTACTTCTTCTGCTTCACCCTCCAGACTTCACCTTCTCCTTCTCCTTCTTCTACTTCTTCTGATTCACCCTCCAGACTTCATCTTCTCCTTCTCCTTCTTCTGCTTCTTCTGATTCACCCTCCAGACTTCACCTTCTCCTTCTCCTTATTCTGCTTCTTCTGATCCACCCTCCAGACTTCACCTTCTCCTTCTACTTATACTGCTTCTTCTGATTCACCCTCCAGACTTCACCTTCTCCTTCTCCTTCCTCTGCTTCTTCTGATTCACCCTCCAGACTTCACCTTCTCCTTCTCCTTCTTCTGATTCTTCAGATTCACCCTCCAGACTTCACCTTCTCCTTCTCCTTCTTCTGCTTCTTCTGATTCACCCTCCTGACTTCACCTTCTCCTTCTCCTTCTTCTACTTCTTCTGATTCACCCTCCTGACTTCACCTTCTCCTTCTCCTTCTTCTACTTCTTCTGCTTCACCCTCCAGACTTCACCTTCTCCTTCTCCTTCTTCTACTTCTTCTGATTCACCCTCCAGACTTCACCTTCTCCTTCTTCTGCTTCTTCTGATTCACCCTCCAGACTTCACCTTCTCCTTCTCCTTATTCTGCTTCTTCTGATTCACCCTCTAGACTTCACCTTCTCCATCTCCTTCTTCTGCTTCTTCTGATTCACACTCCAGACTTCACCTTCTCCTTTTCCTTCTTCTACTTCTTCTGATTCACCCTCCAGACTTCACCTTCTCCTTCTCTTTCTTCTGCTTCTTCTGATTCACCCTCCAGACTTCACCTTCTCCTTCTCCTTCTTCTGATTCTTCTGATTCACCCTCCAGACTTCACCTTCTCCTTCTCCTTCTTCTGCTTCTTCTGATTCACCCTCCTGACTTCACCTTCTCATTCTCCTTCTTCTACTTCTTCTGATTCACCCTCCTGACTTCACCTTCTCCTTCTCCTTCTTCTACTTCTTCTGCTTCACCCTCCAGACTTCACCTTCTCCTTCTCCTTATTCTACTTCTTCTGATTCACCCTCCAGACTTGACCTTCTCCTTCTCCTTCTTCTACTTCTTCTGATTCACCCTCCAGACTTCACCTTCTCCTTCTCCTTCTTCTGCTTCTTCTGCTTCACCGTCCTGACTTCACCTTCTCCTTCTCCTTCTTCTACTTCTTCTGCTTCATCCCCCTGACATCACCTGCTCCTTCTCCTTCTTCTGCTTCTTCTGATTCACCCTCCTAACTTCACCTTCTCCTTCTCCTTCTTCTGCTTCTTCTGATTCACCCTCCTGACTTCACCTTCTCCTTCTCCTTCTTCTGCTTCTTCTGATTCACCCTCCAGACTTCACCTTCTCCTTCTCCTTCGTCTACTTCTTCTGATTCACCCTCCAGACTACACCTTCTCCTTCTCCTTCTTCTACTTCTTCTGATTCACCCTCCAGACTTCACCTTCTCCTTCTCCTTCTTCTGTTTCTTCTGATTCACCGTCCAGACTTCACCTTCTCCTTCTCCTTCTTCTACTACTTCTGATTCACCCTCCAGACTTCACCTTCTCCTTCTCCTTCTTCTACTTCTTCTGATTCACCCTCCAGACTTCATCTTCTCCTTCTCCTTCTTCTGCTTCTTCTGATTCACCCTCCAGACTTCACCTTCTCCTTCTCCTTCTTCTGCTTCTTCTGATTCACCCCCAGACTTCACCTTCTCCTTCTCCTTCTTCTACTTCTTCTGATTCACCCTCCAGACTTCACCTTCTCCTTCTCCTTCTTCTACTTCTTCTGATTCACCCTCCAGTCTTCACCTTCTCCTTCTTCTGTTTCTTCTGCTTCACCCTCCAGACTTCACCTTCTCCTTCTCTTTCTTCTGCTTCTTCTGATTCACCCGCCAGACTTCACCTTCTACTTCTCCTTCTTCTGATTCTTCTGATTCACCCTCCAGACTTCACCTTCTCCTTCTCCTTCTTCTGCTTCATCTGATTCACCCTCCTGACTTCACCTTCTCCTTCTTCTTCTTCTACTTCTTCTGATTCACCCTCCTGACTTCACCTTCTCCTTCTCCTTCTTCTACTTCTTCTGCTTCACCCTCCAGACTTCACCTTCTCCTTCTCCTTCTTCTACTTCTTCTGATTCACCCTCCAGACTTCATCTTCTCCTTCTCCTTCTTCTGCTTCTTCTGATTCACCCTCCAGACTTCACCTTCTCCTTCTCCTTATTCTGCTTCTTCTGATTCACCCTCCAGACTTCACCTTCTCCTTCTCCTTATTCTGCTTCTTCTGATTCACCCTCCAGACTTCACCTTCTCCTTCTCCTTCCTCTGCTTCTTCTGATTCACCCTCCAGACTTCACCTTCTCCTTCTCCTTCTTCTGATTTTTCTGATTCACCCTCCAGACTTCACCTTCTCCTTCTCCTTCTTCTGCTTCTTCTGATTCACCCTCCTGACTTCACCTTCTCCTTCTCCTTCTTCTACTTCTTCTGATTCACCCTCCTGACTTCACCTTCTCCTTCTCCTTCTTCTACTTCTTCTGCTTCACCCTCCAGACTTCACCTTCTCCTTCTCCTTCTTCTACTTCTTCTGATTCACCCTCCAGACTTCACCTTCTCCTTCTCCTTCTTCTGCTTCTTCTGATTCACCCTCCAGACTTCACCTTCTCCTTCTCCTTATTCTGCTTCTTCTGATTCACCCTCTAGACTTCACCTTCTCCTTCTTCTGCTTCTTCTGATTCACACTCCAGACTTCACCTTCTCCTTCTCCTTCTTCTACTTCTTCTGATTCACCCTCCAGACTTCACCTTCTCCTTCTCTTTCTTCTGCTTCTTCTGATTCACCCTCCAGACTTCACCTTCTCCTTCTCCTTCTTCTGATTCTTCTGATTCACCCTCCAGACTTCACCTTTTCCTTCTCCTTCTTCTGCTTCTTCTGATTCACCCTCCTGACTTCACCTTCTGCTTCTCCTTCTTCTACTTCTTCTGATTCACCCTCCTGACTTCACCTTCTCCTTCTCCTTCTTCTACTTCTTCTGCTTCACCCTCCAGACTTCACCTTCTCCTTCTCCTTATTCTACTTCTTCTGATTCACCCTCCAGACTTGACCTTCTCCTTCTCCTTCTTCTACTTCTTCTGATTCACCCTCCAGACTTCACCTTCTCCTTCTCCTTCTTCTGCTTCTTCTGCTTCACCGTCCTGACTTCACCTTCTCCTTCTCCTTCTTCTACTTCTTCTGCTTCATCCCCCTGACATCACCTGCTCCTTCTCCTTCTTCTGCTTCTTCTGATTCACCCTCCTAACTTCACCTTCTCCTTCTCCTTCTTCTGCTTCTTCTGATTCACCCTCCTGACTTCACCTTCTCCTTCTCCTTCTTCTGCTTCTTCTGATTCACTCTCCAGACTTCACCTTCTCCTTCTCCTTCTTCTGCTTCTTCTGATTCACCCTCCAGACTTCACCTTCTCCTTCTCCTTCTTCTGCTTCTTCTGATTCACCCTCCAGACCTCACCTTCTCCTTCTCCTTCTTCTACTTCTTCTGATTCACCCTCCAGACTTCATCTTCTCCTTCTCCTTCTTCTGCTTCTTCTGATTCACCCTCCAGACTTCACCTTCTCCTTCTCCTTCTTCTGCTTCTTCTGATTCACCCTCCAGACTTCACCTTCTCCTTCTCCTTCTTCTACTTCTTCTGATTCACCCTCCAGTCTTCACCTTCTCCTTCTCCTTCTTCTGTTTCTTCTGCTTCACCCTCCAGACTTCACCTTCTCCTTCTCTTTCTTCTGCTTCTTCTGATTCACCCTCCAGACTTCACCTTCTCCTTCTCCTTCTTCTGATTCTTCTGATTCACCCTCCAGACTTCACCTTCTCCTTCTCCTTCTTCTGATTCACCCTCCTGACTTCACCTTCTCCTTCTCCTTCTTCTACTTCTTCTGATTCACCCTCCAGACTTCACCTTCTCCTTCTCTTTCTTCTGCTTCTTCTGATTCACCCTCCAGACTTCACCTTCTCCTTCTCCTTCTTCTGATTCTTCTGATTCACCCTCCAGACTTCACCTTCTCCTTCTCCTTCTTCTGCTTCTTCTGATTCACCCTCCTGACTTCACCTTCTCCTTCTCCTTCTTCTACTTCTTCTGATTCACCCTCCTGACTTCACCTTCTCCTTCTCCTTCTTCTACTTCTTCTGCTTCACCCTCCAGACTTCACCTTCTCCTTCTCCTTCTTCTACTTCTTCTGATTCACCCTCCAGACTTCACCTTCTCCTTCTCCTTCTTCTACTTCTTCTGATTCACCCTCCTGACTTCACCTTCTCCTTCTCCTTCTTCTACTTCTTCTGCTTCACCCTCCAGACTTCACCTTCTCCTTCTCCTTCTTCTACTTCTTCTGATTCACCCTTCAGACTTCACCTTCTCCTTCTCCTTTTTCTGCTTCTTCTGATTCACCCTCCAGACTTCACCTTCTCCTTCTCCTTATTCTGCTTCTTCTGATTCACCCTCCAGACTTCACCTTCTCCTTCTCCTTCTTCTGCTTCTTCTGATTCACCCTCCAGACTTCACCTTCTCCTTCTCCTTCTTCTGCTTCTTCTGATTCACCCTCCAGACTTCACCTTCTCCTTCTCCTTCTTCTGCTTTTTCTGATTCACCCTCCAGACTTCACCTTCTCCTTCTCCTTCTTCTACTTCTTCTGATTCACCCTCCAGACTTCACCTTCTCCTTCTCTTTCTTCTGGTTCTTCTGATTCACCCTCCAGACTTCACCTTCTCCTTCTCCTTCTTCTGATTCTTCTGATTCACCGTCCAGACTTCACCTTCTCCTTCTCCTTCTTCTGCTTCTTCTGATTCACCCTCCTGACTTCACCTTCTCCTTCTCCTTCTTCTACTTCTTCTGATTCACCCTCCTAACTTCACCTTCTCCTTCTCCTTCTTCTACTTCTTCTGCTTCACCCTCCAGACTTCACCTTCTCCTTCTCCTTCTTCTACTTCTTCTGATTCACCCTCCAGACTTCACCTTCTCCTTCTTCTGCTTCTTCTGATTCACCCTCCAGACTTCACCTTCTCCTTCTCCTTATTCTGCTTCTTCTGATTCACCCTCTAGACTTCACCTTCTCCATCTCCTTCTTCTGCTTCTTCTGATTCACACTCCAGACTTCACCTTCTCCTTTTCCTTCTTCTACTTCTTCTGATTCACCCTCCAGACTTCACCTTCTCCTTCTCTTTCTTCTGCTTCTTCTGATTCACCCTCCAGACTTAACCTTCTCCTTCTCCTTCTTCTGATTCTTCTGATTCACCCTCCAGACTTCACCTTCTCCTTCTCCTTCTTCTGCTTCTTCTGATTCACCCTCCTGACTTCACCTTCTCATTCTCCTTCTTCTACTTCTTCTGATTCACCCTCCTGACTTCACCTTCTCCTTCTCCTTCTTCTACTTCTTCTGCTTCACCCTCCAGACTTCACCTTCTCCTTCTCCTTATTCTACTTCTTCTGATTCACCCTCCAGACTTGACCTTCTCCTTCTCCTTCTTCTACTTCTTCTGATTCACCCTCCAGACTTCACCTTCTCCTTCTCCTTCTTCTGCTTCTTCTGCTTCACCGTCCTGACTTCACCTTCTCCTTCTCCTTCTTCTACTTCTTCTGCTTCATCCCCCTGACATCACCTGCTCCTTCTCCTTCTTCTGCTTCTTCTGATTCACCCTCCTAACTTCACCTTCTCCTTCTCCTTCTTCTGCTTCTTCTGATTCACCCTCCTGACTTCACCTTCTCCTTCTCCTTCTTCTGCTTCTTCTGATTCACCCTCCAGACTTCACCTTCTCCTTCTCCTTCGTCTACTTCTTCTGATTCACCCTCCAGACTACACCTTCTCCTTCTCCTTCTTCTACTTCTTCTGATTCACCCTCCAGACTTCACCTTCTCCTTCTCCTTCTTCTGTTTCTTCTGATTCACCGTCCAGACTTCACCTTCTCCTTCTCCTTCTTCTACTACTTCTGATTCACCCTCCAGACTTCACCTTCTCCTTCTCCTTCTTCTACTTCTTCTGATTCACCCTCCAGACTTCATCTTCTCCTTCTCCTTCTTCTGCTTCTTCTGATTCACCCTCCAGACTTCACCTTCTCCTTCTCCTTCTTCTGCTTCTTCTGATTCACCCCCAGACTTCACCTTCTCCTTCTCCTTCTTCTACTTCTTCTGATTCACCCTCCAGACTTCACCTTCTCCTTCTCCTTCTTCTACTTCTTCTGATTCACCCTCCAGTCTTCACCTTCTCCTTCTTCTGTTTCTTCTGCTTCACCCTCCAGACTTCACCTTCTCCTTCTCTTTCTTCTGCTTCTTCTGATTCACCCGCCAGACTTCACCTTCTACTTCTCCTTCTTCTGATTCTTCTGATTCACCCTCCAGACTTCACCTTCTCCTTCTCCTTCTTCTGCTTCATCTGATTCACCCTCCTGACTTCACCTTCTCCTTCTTCTTCTTCTACTTCTTCTGATTCACCCTCCTGACTTCACCTTCTCCTTCTCCTTCTTCTACTTCTTCTGCTTCACCCTCCAGACTTCACCTTCTCCTTCTCCTTCTTCTACTTCTTCTGATTCACCCTCCAGACTTCATCTTCTCCTTCTCCTTCTTCTGCTTCTTCTGATTCACCCTCCAGACTTCACCTTCTCCTTCTCCTTATTCTGCTTCTTCTGATTCACCCTCCAGACTTCACCTTCTCCTTCTCCTTATTCTGCTTCTTCTGATTCACCCTCCAGACTTCACCTTCTCCTTCTCCTTCCTCTGCTTCTTCTGATTCACCCTCCAGACTTCACCTTCTCCTTCTCCTTCTTCTGATTTTTCTGATTCACCCTCCAGACTTCACCTTCTCCTTCTCCTTCTTCTGCTTCTTCTGATTCACCCTCCTGACTTCACCTTCTCCTTCTCCTTCTTCTACTTCTTCTGATTCACCCTCCTGACTTCACCTTCTCCTTCTCCTTCTTCTACTTCTTCTGCTTCACCCTCCAGACTTCACCTTCTCCTTCTCCTTCTTCTACTTCTTCTGATTCACCCTCCAGACTTCACCTTCTCCTTCTCCTTCTTCTGCTTCTTCTGATTCACCCTCCAGACTTCACCTTCTCCTTCTCCTTATTCTGCTTCTTCTGATTCACCCTCTAGACTTCACCTTCTCCTTCTTCTGCTTCTTCTGATTCACACTCCAGACTTCACCTTCTCCTTCTCCTTCTTCTACTTCTTCTGATTCACCCTCCAGACTTCACCTTCTCCTTCTCTTTCTTCTGCTTCTTCTGATTCACCCTCCAGACTTCACCTTCTCCTTCTCCTTCTTCTGATTCTTCTGATTCACCCTCCAGACTTCACCTTTTCCTTCTCCTTCTTCTGCTTCTTCTGATTCACCCTCCTGACTTCACCTTCTGCTTCTCCTTCTTCTACTTCTTCTGATTCACCCTCCTGACTTCACCTTCTCCTTCTCCTTCTTCTACTTCTTCTGCTTCACCCTCCAGACTTCACCTTCTCCTTCTCCTTATTCTACTTCTTCTGATTCACCCTCCAGACTTGACCTTCTCCTTCTCCTTCTTCTACTTCTTCTGATTCACCCTCCAGACTTCACCTTCTCCTTCTCCTTCTTCTGCTTCTTCTGCTTCACCGTCCTGACTTCACCTTCTCCTTCTCCTTCTTCTACTTCTTCTGCTTCATCCCCCTGACATCACCTGCTCCTTCTCCTTCTTCTGCTTCTTCTGATTCACCCTCCTAACTTCACCTTCTCCTTCTCCTTCTTCTGCTTCTTCTGATTCACCCTCCTGACTTCACCTTCTCCTTCTCCTTCTTCTGCTTCTTCTGATTCACTCTCCAGACTTCACCTTCTCCTTCTCCTTCTTCTGCTTCTTCTGATTCACCCTCCAGACTTCACCTTCTCCTTCTCCTTCTTCTGCTTCTTCTGATTCACCCTCCAGACCTCACCTTCTCCTTCTCCTTCTTCTACTTCTTCTGATTCACCCTCCAGACTTCATCTTCTCCTTCTCCTTCTTCTGCTTCTTCTGATTCACCCTCCAGACTTCACCTTCTCCTTCTCCTTCTTCTACTTCTTCTGATTCACCCTCCAGTCTTCACCTTCTCCTTCTCCTTCTTCTGTTTCTTCTGCTTCACCCTCCAGACTTCACCTTCTCCTTCTCTTTCTTCTGCTTCTTCTGATTCACCCTCCAGACTTCACCTTCTCCTTCTCCTTCTTCTGATTCACCCTCCAGACTTCACCTTCTCCTTCTCCTTCTTCTGATTCACCCTCCTGACTTCACCTTCTCCTTCTCCTTCTTCTACTTCTTCTGATTCACCCTCCAGACTTCACCTTCTCCTTCTCTTTCTTCTGCTTCTTCTGATTCACCCTCCAGACTTCACCTTCTCCTTCTCCTTCTTCTGATTCTTCTGATTCACCCTCCAGACTTCACCTTCTCCTTCTCCTTCTTCTGCTTCTTCTGATTCACCCTCCTGACTTCACCTTCTCCTTCTCCTTCTTCTACTTCTTCTGATTCACCCTCCTGACTTCACCTTCTCCTTCTCCTTCTTCTACTTCTTCTGCTTCACCCTCCAGACTTCACCTTCTCCTTCTCCTTCTTCTACTTCTTCTGATTCACCCTCCAGACTTCACCTTCTCCTTCTCCTTCTTCTACTTCTTCTGATTCACCCTCCTGACTTCACCTTCTCCTTCTCCTTCTTCTACTTCTTCTGCTTCACCCTCCAGACTTCACCTTCTCCTTCTCCTTCTTCTACTTCTTCTGATTCACCCTTCAGACTTCACCTTCTCCTTCTCCTTTTTCTGCTTCTTCTGATTCACCCTCCAGACTTCACCTTCTCCTTCTCCTTATTCTGCTTCTTCTGATTCACCCTCCAGACTTCACCTTCTCCTTCTCCTTCTTCTGCTTCTTCTGATTCACCCTCCAGACTTCACCTTCTCCTTCTCCTTCTTCTGCTTCTTCTGATTCACCCTCCAGACTTCACCTTCTCCTTCTCCTTCTTCTGCTTTTTCTGATTCACCCTCCAGACTTCACCTTCTCCTTCTCCTTCTTCTACTTCTTCTGATTCACCCTCCAGACTTCACCTTCTCCTTCTCTTTCTTCTGCTTCTTCTGATTCACCCTCCAGACTTCACCTTCTCCTTCTCCTTCTTCTGATTCTTCTGATTCACCGTCCAGACTTCACCTTCTCCTTCTCCTTCTTCTGCTTCTTCTGATTCACCCTCCTGACTTCACCTTCTCCTTCTCCTACTTCTTCTGATTCACCCTCCTGACTTCACCTTCTCCTTCTCCTTCTTCTACTTCTTCTGCTTCACCCTCCAGACTTCACCTTCTCCTTCTCCTTCTTCTGCTTCTTCTGATTCACCCTCCAGACTTCACCTTCTCCTTCTCCTTCTTTTGCTTCTTCTGCTTCACACTCCAGACTTCACCTTCTCCTTCTCCTTCTTCTGCTTCTTCTGATTCACCCTCCTTACTTCACCTTCTCCTTCTCCTTCTTCTGCTTCTTCTGATTCACCCTCCTGACTTCACCTTCTCCTTCTCCTTATTCTGCTTCTTCTGTTTCACCCTCCAGACTTCACCTTCTCCTTCTCCTTCTTCTGCTTCTTCTGATTCACCCTCCAGACTTCACCTTCTCCTTCTCCTTATTCTGCTTCTTCTGTTTCACCCTCCAGACTTCACCTTCTCCTTCTCCTTCTTCTGCTTCTTCTGATTCACCCTCCAGACTTCACCTTCTCCTTCTCCTTCTTCTGCTTCTTCTGATTCACCCTCCAGACTTCACCTTCTCCTTCTCCTTCTTCTGCTTCTTCTGATTCACCCTCCAGACTTCACCTTCTCCTTCTCCTTCTTCTGCTTCTTCTGATTCACCCCCCAGACTTCACCTTCTCCTTCTCCTTCTTCTACTTCTTCTGATTCACCCTCCAGACTTCACCTTCTCCTTCTCCTTCTTCTACTTCTTCTGATTCACCCTCCAGTCTTCACCTTCTCCTTCTTCTATTTCTTCTGCTTCACCCTCCAGACTTCACCTTCTCCTTCTCTTTCTTCTGCTTCTTCTGATTCACCCTCCAGACTTCACCTTCTACTTCTCCTTCTTCTGATTCTTCTGATTCACCCTCCAGACTTCACCTTCTCCTTCTCCTTCTTCTGCTTCATCTGATTCACCCTCCTGACTTCACCTTCTCCTTCCTCTTCTTCTACTTCTTCTGATTCACCCTCCTGACTTCACCTTCTCCTTCTCCTTCTTCTACTTCTTCTGCTTCACCCTCCAGACTTCACCTTCTCCTTCTCCTTCTTCTACTTCTTCTGATTCACCCTCCAGACTTCATCTTCTCCTTCTCCTTCTTCTGCTTCTTCTGATTCACCCTCCAGACTTCACCTTCTCCTTCTCCTTATTCTGCTTCTTCTGATTCACCCTCCAGACTTCACCTTCTCCTTCTACTTATACTGCTTCTTCTGATTCACCCTCCAGACTTCACCTTCTCCTTCTCCTTCCTCTGCTTCTTCTGATTCACCCTCCAGACTTCACCTTCTCCTTCTCCTTCTTCTGATTCTTCAGATTCACCCTCCAGACTTCACCTTCTCCTTCTCCTTCTTCTGCTTCTTCTGATTCACCCTCCTGACTTCACCTTCTCCTTCTCCTTCTTCTACTTCTTCTGATTCACCCTCCTGACTTCACCTTCTCCTTCTCCTTCTTCTACTTCTTCTGCTTCACCCTCCAGACTTCACCTTCTCCTTCTCCTTCTTCTACTTCTTCTGATTCACCCTCCAGACTTCACCTTCTCCTTCTTCTGCTTCTTCTGATTCACCCTCCAGACTTCACCTTCTCCTTCTCCTTATTCTGCTTCTTCTGATTCACCCTCTAGACTTCACCTTCTCCATCTCCTTCTTCTGCTTCTTCTGATTCACACTCCAGACTTCACCTTCTCCTTTTCCTTCTTCTACTTCTTCTGATTCACCCTCCAGACTTCACCTTCTCCTTCTCTTTCTTCTGCTTCTTCTGATTCACCCTCCAGACTTCACCTTCTCCTTCTCCTTCTTCTGATTCTTCTGATTCACCCTCCAGACTTCACCTTCTCCTTCTCCTTCTTCTGCTTCTTCTGATTCACCCTCCTGACTTCACCTTCTCCTTCTCCTTCTTCTACTTCTTCTGATTCACCCTCCTGACTTCACCTTCTCCTTCTCCTTCTTCTACTTCTTCTGCTTCACCCTCCAGACTTCACCTTCTCCTTCTCCTTATTCTACTTCTTCTGATTCACCCTCCAGACTTGACCTTCTCCTTCTCCTTCTTCTACTTCTTCTGATTCACCCTCCAGACTTCACCTTCTCCTTCTCCTTCTTCTGCTTCTTCTGCTTCACCGTCCTGACTTCACCTTCTCCTTCTCCTTCTTCTACTTCTTCTGCTTCATCCCCCTGACATCACCTGCTCCTTCTCCTTCTTCTGCTTCTTCTGATTCACCCTCCTAACTTCACCTTCTCCTTCTCCTTCTTCTGCTTCTTCTGATTCACCCTCCTGACTTCACCTTCTCCTTCTCCTTCTTCTGCTTCTTCTGATTCACCCTCCAGACTTCACCTTCTCCTTCTCCTTCTTCTGCTTCTTCTGATTCACCCTCCAGACTTCACCTTCTCCTTCTCCTTCTTCTGCTTCTTCTGATTCACCCTCCAGACCTCACCTTCTCCTTCTCCTTCTTCTACTTCTTCTGATTCACCCTCCAGACTTCATCTTCTCCTTCTCCTTCTTCTGCTTCTTCTGATTCACCCTCCAGACTTCACCTTCTCCTTCTCCTTCTTCTGCTTCTTCTGATTCACCCTCCAGACTTCACCTTCTCCTTCTCCTTCTTCTACTTCTTCTGATTCACCCTCCAGACTTCACCTTCTCCTTCTCCTTCTTCTACTTCTTCTGATTCACCCTCCAGTCTTCACCTTCTCCTTCTCCTTCTTCTATTTCTTCTGCTTCACCCTCCAGACTTCACCTTCTCCTTCTCTTTCTTCTGCTTCTTCTGATTCACCCTCCAGACTTCACCTTCTCCTTCTCCTTCTTCTGATTCTTCTGATTCACCCTCCAGACTTCACCTTCTCCTTCTCCTTCTTCTGCTTCTTCTGATTCACCCTCCTGACTTCACCTTCTCCTTCTCCTTCTTCTACTTCTTCTGATTCACCCTCCCGACTTCACCTTCTCCTTCTCCTTCTTCTACTTCTTCTGCTTCACCCTCCAGACTTCACCTTCTCCTTCTCCTTCTTCTACTTCTTCTGATTCACCCTTCAGACTTCACCTTCTCCTTCTCCTTTTTCTGCTTCTTCTGATTCACCCTCCAGACTTCACCTTCTCCTTCTCCTTATTCTGCTACTTCTGATTCACCCTCCAGACTTCACCTTCTCCTTCTCCTTCTTCTGCTTCTTCTGATTCACCCTCCAGACTTCACCTTCTCCTTCTCCTTCTTCTGCTTCTTCTGATTCACCCTCCAGATTTCACCTTCTCCTTCTCCTTCTTCTGCTTTTTCTGATTCACCCTCCAGACTTCACCTTCTCCTTCTCTTTCTTCTGCTTCTTCTGATTCACCCTCCAGACTTCACCTTCTCCTTCTCCTTCTTCTGATTCTTCTGATTCACCCTCCAGACTTCACCTTCTCCTTCTCCTTCTTCTGCTTCTTCTGATTCACCCTCCTGACTTCACCTTCTCCTTCTCCTTCTTCTACTTCTTCTGATTCACCCTCCTGACTTCACCTTCTCCTTCTCCTTCTTCTACTTCTTCTGCTTCACCCTCCAGACTTCACCTTCTCCTTCTCCTTCTTCTGCTTCTTCTGATTCACCCTCCAGACTTCACCTTCTCCTTCTCTTTCTTCTGCTTCTTCTGATTCACCCTCCAGACTTCACCTTCTCCTTCTCCTTCTTCTGATTCTTCTGATTCACCCTCCAGACTTCACCCTCTCCTTCTCCTTCTTCTGCTTCTTCTGATTCACCCTCCTGACTTCACCTTCTCCTTCTCCTTCTTCTACTTCTTCTGATTCACCCTCCTGACTTCACCTTCTCCTTCTCCTTCTTCTACTTCTTCTGCTTCACCCTCCAGACTTCACCTTCTCCTTCTCCTTCTTCTACTTCTTCTGATTCACCCTCCAGACTTCACCTTCTCCTTCTCCTTCTTTTGCTTCTTCTGCTTCACACTCCAGACTTCACCTTCTCCTTCTCCTTCTTCTGCTTCTTCTGATTCACCCTCCTTACTTCACCTTCTCCTTCTCCTTCTTCTGCTTCTTCTGATTCACCCTCCTGACTTCACCTTCTCCTTCTCCTTATTCTGCTTCTTCTGTTTCACCCTCCAGACTTCACCTTCTCCTTCTCCTTCTTCTGCTTCTTCTGATTCACCCTCCAGACTTCACCTTCTCCTTCTCCTTCTTCTGCTTCTTCTGATTCACCCTCCAGACTTCACCTTCTCCTTCTCCTTCTTCTACTTCTTCTGATTCACCCTCCAGACTTCACCTTCTCCTTCTCCTTCTTCTACTTCTTCTGCTTCTCCCTCCAGACTTCACCTTCTCCTTCTCCTTCTTCTGCTTCTTCTGATTCACCCTCCAGACTTCACCTTCTCCTTCTCCTTCTTCTGATTCTTCTGATTCACCCTCCAGACTTCACCTTCTCCTTCTCCTTCTTCTGCTTCTTATGGTTCACCCTCCTGACTTCACCTTCTCCTTCTCCTTCTTCTACTTCTTCTGATTCACCCTCCTGACTTCACCTTCTCCTGCTCCTTCTTCTACTTCTTCTGCTTCACCCTCCAGACTTCACCTTCTCCTTCTCCTTCTTCTACTTCTTCTGATTCACCCTTCAGACTTCACCTTCTCCTTCTCCTTTTTCTGCTTCTTCTGATTCACCCTCCAGACTTCACCTTCTCCTTCTCCTTATTCTGCTTCTTCTGATTCACCCTCCAGACTTCACCTTCTCCTTCTCCTTCTTCTGCTTCTTCTGATTCACCCTCCAGACTTCACCATCTCCTTCTCCTTCTTCTGCTTCTTCTGATTCACCCTCCAGACTTCACCTTCTCCTTCTCCTTCGTCTACTTCTTCTGATTCACCCTCCAGACTACACCTTCTCCTTCTCCTTCTTCTACTTCTTCTGATTCACCCTCCAGACTTCACCTTCTCCTTCTCCTTCTTCTGTTTCTTCTGATTCACCGTCCAGACTTCACCTTCTCCTTCTCCTTCTTCTACTACTTCTGATTCACCCTCCAGACTTCACCTTCTCCTTCTCCTTCTTCTACTTCTTCTGATTCACCCTCCAGACTTCATCTTCTCCTTCTCCTTCTTCTGCTTCTTCTGATTCACCCTCCAGACTTCACCTTCTCCTTCTCCTTCTTCTGCTTCTTCTGATTCACCCCCCAGACTTCACCTTCTCCTTCTCCTTCTTCTACTTCTTCTGATTCACCCTCCAGACTTCACCTTCTCCTTCTCCTTCTTCTACTTCTTCTGATTCACCCTCCAGTCTTCACCTTCTCCTTCTTCTGTTTCTTCTGCTTCACCCTCCAGACTTCTCCTTCTCCTTCTCTTTCTTCTGCTTCTTCTGATTCACCCTCCAGACTTCACCTTCTACTTCTCCTTCTTCTGATTCTTCTGATTCACCCTCCAGACTTCACCTTCTCCTTCTCCTTCTTCTGCTTCATCTGATTCACCCTCCTGACTTCACCTTCTCCTTCTTCTTCTTCTACTTCTTCTGATTCACCCTCCTGACTTCACCTTCTCCTTCTCCTTCTTCTACTTCTTCTGCTTCACCCTCCAGACTTCACCTTCTCCTTCTCCTTCTTCTACTTCTTCTGATTCACCCTCCAGACTTCATCTTCTCCTTCTCCTTCTTCTGCTTCTTCTGATTCACCCTCCAGACTTCACCTTCTCCTTCTCCTTATTCTGCTTCTTCTGATTCACCCTCCAGACTTCACCTTCTCCTTCTCCTTATTCTGCTTCTTCTGATTCCCCCTCCAGACTTCACCTTCTCCTTCTCCTTCCTCTGCTTCTTCTGATTCACCCTCCAGACTTCACCTTCTCCTTCTCCTTCTTCTGATTCTTCTGATTCACCCTCCAGACTTCACCTTCTCCTTCTCCTTCTTCTGCTTCTTCTGATTCACCCTCCTGACTTCACCTTCTCCTTCTCCTTCTTCTACTTCTTCTGATTCACCCTCCTGACTTCACCTTCTCCTTCTCCTTCTTCTACTTCTTCTGCTTCACCCTCCAGACTTCACCTTCTCCTTCTCCTTCTTCTACTTCTTCTGATTCACCCTCCAGACTTCACCTTCTCCTTCTCCTTCTTCTGCTTCTTCTGATTCACCCTCCAGACTTCACCTTCTCCTTCTCCTTATTCTGCTTCTTCTGATTCACCCTCTAGACTTCACCTTCTCCTTCTCCTTCTTCTGCTTCTTCTGATTCACACTCCAGACTTCACCTTCTCCTTCTCCTTCTTCTACTTCTTCTGATTCACCCTCCAGACTTCACCTTCTCCTTCTCTTTCTTCTGCTTCTTCTGATTCACCCTCCAGACTTCACCTTCTCCTTCTCCTTCTTCTGATTCTTCTGATTCACCCTCCAGACTTCACCTTTTCCTTCTCCTTCTTCTGCTTCTTCTGATTCACCCTCCTGACTTCACCTTCTCCTTCTCCTTCTTCTACTTCTTCTGATTCACCCTCCTGACTTCACCTTATCCTTCTCCTTCTTCTACTTCTTCTGCTTCACCCTCCAGACTTCACCTTCTCCTTCTCCTTATTCTACTTCTTCTGATTCACCCTCCAGACTTGACCTTCTCCTTCTCCTTCTTCTACTTCGTCTGATTCACCCTCCAGACTTCACCTTCTCCTTCTCCTTCTTCTGCTTCACCGTCCTGAATTCACCTTCTCCTTCTCCTTCTTCTACTTCTTCTGCTTCATCCCCCTGACATCACCTGCTCCTTCTCCTTCTTCTGCTTCTTCTGATTCACCCTCCTAACTTCACCTTCTCCTTCTCCTTCTTCTGCTTCTTCTGATTCACCCTCCTGACTTCACCTTCTCCTTCTCCTTCTTCTGCTTCTTCTGATTCACCCTCCAGACTTCACCTTCTCCTTCTCCTTCTTCTGCTTCTTCTGATTCACCCTCCAGACTTCACCTTCTCCTTCTCCTTCTTCTGCTTCTTCTGATTCACCCTCCAGACCTCACCTTCTCCTTCTCCTTCTTCTACTTCTTCTGATTCACCCTCCAGACTTCACCTTCTCCTTCTCCTTCTTCTGCTTCTTCTGATTCACCCTCCTGACTTCACCTTCTCCTTCTCCTTCTTCTACTTCTTCTGATTCACCCTCCAGACTTCACCTTCTCCTTCTCCTTCTTCTGCTTCTTCTGCTTCACCGTCCTGAATTCACCTTCTCCTTCTCCTTCTTCTACTTCTTCTGCTTCATCCCCCTGACATCACCTGCTCCTTCTCCTTCTTCTGCTTCTTCTGATTCACCCTCCTAACTTCACCTTCTCCTTCTCCTTCTTCTGCTTCTTCTGATTCACACTCCTGACTTCACCTTCTCCTTCTCCTTCTTCTGCTTCTTCTGATTCACCCTCCAGACTTCACCTTCTCCTTCTCCTTCTTCTGCTTCTTCTGATTCACCCTCCAGACTTCACCTTCTCCTTCTCCTTCTTCTGCTTCTTCTGATTCACCCTCCAGACCTCACCTTCTCCTTCTCCTTCTTCTACTTCTTCTGATTCACCCTCCAGACTTCATCTTCTCCTTCTCCTTCTTCTGCTTCTTCTGATTCACCCTCCAGACTTCACCTTCTCCTTCTCCTTCTTCTGCTTCTTCTGATTCACCCTCCAGACTTCACCTTCTCCTTCTCCTTCTTCTACTTCTTCTGATTCACCCTCCAGACTTCACCTTCTCCTTCTCCTTCTTCTACTTCTTCTGATTCACCCTCCAGTCTTCACCTTCTCCTTCTCCTTCTTCTGTTTCTTCTGCTTCACCCTCCAGACTTCACCTTCTCCTTCTCCTTCTTCTGATTCTTCTGATTCACCCTCCAGACTTCACCTTCTCCTTCTCCTTCTTCTGCTTCTTCTGATTCACCCTCCTGACTTCACCTTCTCCTTCTCCTTCTTCTACTTCTTCTGATTCACCCTCCTGACTTCACCTTCTCCTTCTCCTTCTTCTACTTCTTCTGCTTCACCCTCCAGACTTCACCTTCTCCTTCTCCTTCTTCTACATCTTCTGATTCACCCTCCAGACTTCACCTTCTCCTTCTCCTTCTTCTGCTTCTTCTGATTCACCCTCCAGACTTCACCTTCTCCTTCTCCTTATTCTGCTTCTTCTGATTCACCCTCTAGACTTCACCTTCAATTCTCCTTCTTCTGCTTCTTCTGATTCACACTCCAGACTTCACCTTCTCCTTCTCCTTCTTCTACTTCTTCTGATTCACCCTCCAGACTTCACCTTCTCCTTCTCTTTCTTCTGCTTCTTCTGATTCACCCTCCAGACTTCACCTTCTCCTTCTCCTTCTGATTCACCCTCCAGACTTCACCTTTTCCTTCTCCTTCTTCTGCTTCTTCTGATTCACCCTCCTGACTTCACCTTCTCCTTCTCCTTCTTCTACTTCTTCTGATTCACCCTCCTGACTTCACCTTATCCTTCTCCTTCTTCTACTTCTTCTGCTTCACCCTCCAGACTTCACCTTCTCCTTCTCCTTATTCTACTTCTTCTGATTCACCCTCCAGACTTGACCTTCTCCTTCTCCTTCTTCTACTCCTTCTGATTCACCCTCCAGACTTCACCTTCTCCTTCTCCTTCTTCTGCTTCTTCTGCTTCACCGTCCTGAATTCACCTTCTCCTTCTCCTTCTTCTACTTCTTCTGCTTCATCCCCCTGACATCACCTGCTCCTTCTCCTTCTTCTGCTTCTTCTGATTCACCCTCCTAACTTCACCTTCTCCTTCTCCTTCTTCTGCTTCTTCTGATTCACCCTCCTGACTTCACCTTCTCCTTCTCCTTCTTCTGCTTCTTCTGATTCACCCTCCAGACTTCACCTTCTCCTTCTCCTTCTTCTGCTTCTTCTGATTCACCCTCCAGACTTCACCTTCTCCTTCTCCTTCTTCTGCTTCTTCTGATTCACCCTCCAGACCTCACCTTCTCCTTCTCCTTCTTCTACTTCTTCTGATTCACCCTCCAGACTTCATCTTCTCCTTCTCCTTCTTCTGCTTCTTCTGTTTCACCCTCCAGACTTCACCTTCTCCTTCTCCTTCTTCTGCTTCTTCTGATTCACCCTCCAGACTTCACCTTCTCCTTCTCCTTCTTCTACTTCTTCTGATTCACCCTCCAGACTTCACCTTCTCCTTCTCCTTCTTCTACTTCTTCTGATTCACCCTCCAGTCTTCACCTTCTCCTTCTCCTTCTTCTGTTTCTTCTGCTTCACCCTCCAGACTTCACCTTCTCCTTCTCTTTCTTCTGCTTCTTCTGATTCACCCTCCAGACTTCACCTTCTCCTTCTCCTTCTTCTGATTCTTCTGATTCACCCTCCAGACTTCACCTTCTCCTTCTCCTTCTTCTGATTCACCCTCCTGACTTCACCTTCTCCTTCTCCTTCTTCTACTTCTTCTGATTCACCCTCCTGACTTCACCTTCTCCTTCTCCTTCTTCTACTTCTTCTGCTTCACCCTCCAGACTTCACCTTCTCCTTCTCCTTCTTCTACTTCTTCTGATTCACCCTTCAGACTTCACCTTCTCCTTCTCCTTTTTCTGCTTCTTCTGATTCACCCTCCAGACTTCACCTTCTCCTTCTCCTTATTCTGCTTCTTCTGATTCACCCTCCAGACTTCACCTTCTCCTTCTCCTTCTTCTGCTTCTTCTGATTCACCCTCCAGACTTCACCTTCTCCTTCTACTTCTTCTGCTTCTTCTGATTCACCCTCCAGACTTCACCTTCTCCTTCTCCTTCTTCTGCTTTTTCTGATTCACCCTCCAGACTTCACCTTCTCCTTCTCCTTCTTCTACTTCTTCTGATTCACCCTCCAGACTTCACCTTCTCCTTCTCTTTCTTCTGCTTCTTCTGATTCACCCTCCAGACTTCACCTTCTCCTTCTCCTTCTTCTGATTCTTCTGATTCACCCTCCAGACTTCACCTTCTCCTTCTCCTTCTTCTGCTTCTTCTGATTCACCCTCCTGACTTCACCTTCTCCTTCTCCTTCTTCTACTTCTTCTGATTCACCCTCCAGACTTCACCTTCTCCTTCTCCTTCTTCTACTTCTTCTGCTTCTCCCTCCAGACTTCACCTTCTCCTTCTCCTTCTTCTGCTTCTTCTGATTCACCCTCCAGACTTCACCTTCTCCTTCTCTTTCTTCTGCTTCTTCTGATTCACCCTCCAGACTTCACCTTCTCCTTCTCCTTCTTCTGCTTCTTCTGATTCACCCTCCAGACTTCACCTTCTCCTTCTCCTTCTTCTGCTTCTTCTGATTCACCCTCCAGACTTCACCTTCTCCTTCTCCTTCTTCTACTTCTTCTGATTCACCCTCCAGACTTCACCTTCTCCTTCTCCTTCTTCTACTTCTTCTGATTCACCCCCCTGACATCACCTGCTCCTTCTCCTTCTTCTGCTTCTTCTGATTCACCCTCCTAACTTCACCTTCTCCTTCTCCTTCTTCTGCTTCTTCTGATTCACCCTCCAGACTTCATCTTCTCCTTCTCCTTCTTCTGCTTCTTCTGATTCACCCTCCAGACTTCACCTTCTCCTTCTCCTTCTTCTGCTTCTTCTGATTCACCCTCCAGACTTCACCTTCTCCTTCTCCTTCTTCTACTTCTTCTGATTCACCCTCCAGACTTCACCTTCTCCTTCTCCTTCTTCTACTTCTTCTGATTCACCCTCCAGTCTTCACCTTCTCCTTCTCCTTCTTCTATTTCTTCTGCTTCACCCTCCAGACTTCACCTTCTCCTTCTCTTTCTTCTGCTTCTTCTGATTCACCCTCCAGACTTCACCTTCTCCTTCTCCTTCTTCTGATTCTTCTGATTCACCCTCCAGACTTCACCTTCTCCTTCTCCTTCTTCTGCTTCTTCTGATTCACCCTCCTGACTTCACCTTCTCCTTCTCCTTCTTCTACTTCTTCTGATTCACCCTCCTGACTTCACCTTCTCCTTCTCCTTCTTCTACTTCTTCTGCTTCACCCTCCAGACTTCACCTTCTCCTTCTCCTTCTTCTACTTCTTCTGATTCACCCTTCAGACTTCACCTTCTCCTTCTCCTTTTTCTGCTTCTTCTGATTCACCCTCCAGACTTCACCTTCTCCTTCTCCTTATTCTGCTACTTCTGATTCACCCTCCAGACTTCACCTTCTCCTTCTCCTTCTTCTGCTTCTTCTGATTCACCCTCCAGACTTCACCTTCTCCTTCTCCTTCTTCTGCTTCTTCTGATTCACCCTCCAGATTTCACCTTCTCCTTCTCCTTCTTCTGCTTTATCTGATTCACCCTCCAGACTTCACCTTCTCCTTCTCCTTCTTCTACTTCTTCTGATTCACCCTCCAGACATCACCTTCTCCTTCTCTTTCTTCTGCTTCTTCTGATTCACCCTCCAGACTTCACCTTCTCCTTCTCCTTCTTCTGATTCTTCTGATTCACCCTCCAGACTTCACCTTCTCCTTCTCCTTCTTCTGCTTCTTCTGATTCACCCTCCTGACTTCACCTTCTCCTTCTCCTTCTTCTACTTCTTCTGATTCACCCTCCTGACTTCACCTTCTCCTTCTCCTTCTTCTACTTCTTCTGCTTCACCCTCCAGACTTCACCTTCTCCTTCTCCTTCTTCTGCTTCTTCTGATTCACCCTCCAGACTTCACCTTCTCCTTCTCTTTCTTCTGCTTCTTCTGATTCACCCTCCAGACTTCACCTTCTCCTTCTCCTTCTTCTGATTCTTCTGATTCACCCTCCAGACTTCACCCTCTCCTTCTCCTTCTTCTGCTTCTTCTGATTCACCATCCTGACTTCACCTTCTCCTTCTCCTTCTTCTACTTCTTCTGATTCACCCTCCTGACTTCACCTTCTCCTTCTCCTTCTTCTACTTCTTCTGCTTCACCCTCCAGACTTCAATTTCTCCTTCTCCTTCTTCTACTTCTTCTGATTCACCCTCCAGACTTCACCTTCTCCTTCTCCTTCTTTTGCTTCTTCTGCTTCACACTCCAGACTTCACCTTCTCCTTCTCCTTCTTCTGCTTCTTCTGATTCACCCTCCTTACTTCACCTTCTCCTTCTCCTTCTTCTGCTTCTTCTGATTCACCCTCCTGACTTCACCTTCTCCTTCTCCTTATTCTGCTTCTTCTGTTTCACCCTCCAGACTTCACCTTCTCCTTCTCCTTCTTCTGCTTCTTCTGATTCACCCTCCAGACTTCACCTTCTCCTTCTCCTTCTTCTGCTTCTTCTGATTCACCCTCCAGACTTCACCTTCTCCTTCTCCTTCTTCTACTTCTTCTGATTCACCCTCCAGACTTCACCTTCTCCTTCTCCTTCTTCTACTTCTTCTGCTTCTCCCTCCAGACTTCACCTTCTCCTTCTCCTTCTTCTGCTTCTTCTGATTCACCCTCCAGACTTCACCTTCTCCTTCTCCTTCTTCTGATTCTTCTGATTCACCCTCCAGACTTCACCTTCTCCTTCTCCTTCTTCTGCTTCTTATGGTTCACCCTCCTGACTTCATCTTCTCCTTCTCCTTCTTCTACTTCTTCTGATTCACCCTCCTGACTTCACCTTCTCCTGCTCCTTCTTCTACTTCTTCTGCTTCACCCTCCAGACTTCACCTTCTCCTTCTCCTTCTTCTACTTCTTCTGATTCACCCTTCAGACTTCACCTTCTCCTTCTCCTTTTTCTGCTTCTTCTGATTCACCCTCCAGACTTCACCTTCTCCTTCTCCTTATTCTGCTTCTTCTGATTCACCCTCCAGACTTCACCTTCTCCTTCTCCTTCTTCTGCTTCTTCTGATTCACCCTCCAGACTTCACCTTCTCCTTCTCCTTCTTCTGCTTCTTCTGATTCACCCTCCAGACTTCACCTTCTCCTTCTCCTTCGTCTACTTCTTCTGATTCACCCTCCAGACTACACCTTCTCCTTCTCCTTCTTCTACTTCTTCTGATTCACCCTCCAGACTTCACCTTCTCCTTCTCCTTCTTCTGTTTCTTCTGATTCACCGTCCAGACTTCACCTTCTCCTTCTCCTTCTTCTACTACTTCTGATTCACCCTCCAGACTTCACCTTCTCCTTCTCCTTCTTCTACTTCTTCTGATTCACCCTCCAGACTTCATCTTCTCCTTCTCCTTCTTCTGCTTCTTCTGATTCACCCTCCAGACTTCACCTTCTCCTTCTCCTTCTTCTGCTTCTTCTGATTCACCCCCCAGACTTCACCTTCTCCTTCTCCTTCTTCTACTTCTTCTGATTCACCCTCCAGACTTCACCTTCTCCTTCTCCTTCTTCTACTTCTTCTGATTCACCCTCCAGTCTTCACCTTCTCCTTCTTCTGTTTCTTCTGCTTCACCCTCCAGACTTCTCCTTCTCCTTCTCTTTCTTCTGCTTCTTCTGATTCACCCTCCAGACTTCACCTTCTACTTCTCCTTCTTCTGATTCTTCTGATTCACCCTCCAGACTTCACCTTCTCCTTCTCCTTCTTCTGCTTCATCTGATTCACCCTCCTGACTTCACCTTCTCCTTCTTCTTCTTCTACTTCTTCTGATTCACCCTCCTGACTTCACCTTCTCCTTCTCCTTCTTCTACTTCTTCTGCTTCACCCTCCAGACTTCACCTTCTGCTTCTCCTTCTTCTACTTCTTCTGATTCACCCTCCAGACTTCATCTTCTCCTTCTCCTTCTTCTGCTTCTTCTGATTCACCCTCCAGACTTCACCTTCTCCTTCTCCTTATTCTGCTTCTTCTGATTCACCCTCCAGACTTCACCTTCTCCTTCTCCTTATTCTGCTTCTTCTGATTCCCCCTCCAGACTTCACCTTCTCCTTCTCCTTCCTCTGCTTCTTCTGATTCACCCTCCAGACTTCACCTTCTCCTTCTCCTTCTTCTGATTCTTCTGATTCACCCTCCAGACTTCACCTTCTCCTTCTCCTTCTTCTGCTTCTTCTGATTCACCCTCCTGACTTCACCTTCTCCTCTCCTTCTTCTACTTCTTCTGATTCACCCTCCTGACTTCACCTTCTCCTTCTCCTTCTTCTACTTCTTCTGCTTCATCCCCCTGACATCACCTGCTCCTTCTCCTTCTTCTGCTTCTTCTGATTCACCCTCCTAACTTCACCTTCTCCTTCTCCTTCTTCTGCTTCTTCTGATTCACCCTCCTGACTTCACCTTCTCCTTCTCCTTCTTCTGCTTCTTCTGATTCACCCTCCAGACTTCACCTTCTCCTACTCCTTCTTCTGCTTCTTCTGATTCACCCTCCAGACTTCACCTTCTCCTTCTCCTTCTTCTGCTTCTTCTGATTCACCCTCCAGACCTCACCTTCTCCTTCTCCTTCTTCTACTTCTTCTGATTCACCCTCCAGACTTCATCTTCTCCTTCTCCTTCTTCTGCTTCTTCTGATTCACCCTCCAGACTTCACCTTCTCCTTCTCCTTCTTCTGCTTCTTCTGATTCACCCTCCAGACTTCACCTTCTCCTTCTCCTTCTTCTACTTCTTCTGATTCACCCTCCAGACTTCACCTTCTCCTTCTCCTTCTTCTACTTCTTCTGATTCACCCTCCAGTCTTCACCTTCTCCTTCTCCTTCTTCTGTTTCTTCTGCTTCACCCTCCAGACTTCACCTTCTCCTTCTCCTTCTTCTGATTCTTCTGATTCACCCTCCAGACTTCACCTTCTCCTTCTCCTTCTTCTGCTTCTTCTGATTCACCCTCCTGACTTCACCTTCTCCTTCTCCTTCTTCTACTTCTTCTGATTCACCCTCCTGACTTCACCTTCTCCTTCTCCTTCTTCTACTTCTTCTGCTTCACCCTCCAGACTTCACCTTCTCCTTCTCCTTCTTCTACTTCTTCTGATTCACCCTCCAGACTTCACCTTCTCCTTCTCCTTCTTCTGCTTCTTCTGTTTCACCCTCCAGACTTCACCTTCTCCTTCTCCTTATTCTGCTTCTTCTGATTCACCCTCTAGACTTCACCTTCAATTCTCCTTCTTCTGCTTCTTCTGATTCACACTCCAGACTTCACCTTCTCCTTCTCCTTCTTCTACTTCTTCTGATTCACCCTCCAGACTTCACCTTCTCCTTCTCTTTCTTCTGCTTCTTCTGATTCACCCTCCAGACTTCACCTTCTCCTTCTCCTTCTTCTGATTCTTCTGATTCACCCTCCAGACTTCACCTTTTCCTTCTCCTTCTTCTGCTTCTTCTGATTCACCCTCCTGACTTCACCTTCTCCTTCTCCTTCTTCTACTTCTTC
Source organism: Somniosus microcephalus (assembly GCF_052327205.1). Taxonomy (NCBI): domain Eukaryota; kingdom Metazoa; phylum Chordata; class Chondrichthyes; order Squaliformes; family Somniosidae; genus Somniosus; species Somniosus microcephalus. The sequence continues at coordinate 360,769 of NW_028225199.1, read as the reverse complement.
TGATTCACCCTCCTGACTTCACCTTATCCTTCTCCTTCTTCTACTTCTTCTGCTTCACCCTCCAGACTTCACCTTCTCCTTCTCCTTATTCTACTTCTTCTGATTCACCCTCCAGACTTGACCTTCTCCTTCTCCTTCTTCTACTTCTTCTGATTCACCCTCCAGACTTCACCTTCTCCTTCTCCTTCTTCTGCTTCTTCTGCTTCACCGTCCTGAATTCACCTTCTCCTTCTCCTTCTTCTACTTCTTCTGCTTCATCCCCCTGACATCACCTGCTCCTTCTCCTTCTTCTGCTTCTTCTGATTCACCCTCCTAACTTCACCTTCTCCTTCTCCTTCTTCTGCTTCTTCTGATTCACCCTCCTGACTTCACCTTCTCCTTCTCCTTCTTCTGCTTCTTCTGATTCACCCTCCAGACTTCACCTTCTCCTTCTCCTTCTTCTGCTTCTTCTGATTCACCCTCCAGACTTCACCTTCTCCTTCTCCTTCTTCTGCTTCTTCTGATTCACCCTCCAGACCTCACCTTCTCCTTCTCCTTCTTCTACTTCTTCTGATTCACCCTCCAGACTTCATCTTCTCCTTCTCCTTCTTCTGCTTCTTCTGTTTCACCCTCCAGACTTCACCTTCTCCTTCTCCTGCTTCTGCTTCTTCTGATTCACCCTCCAGACTTCACCTTCTCCTTCTCCTTCTTCTACTTCTTCTGATTCACCCTCCAGAATTCACCTTCTCCTTCTCCTTCTTCTACTTCTTCTGATTCACCCTCCAGTCTTCACCTTCTCCTTCTCCTTCTTCTGTTTCTTCTGCTTCACCCTCCAGACTTCACCTTCTCCTTCTCTTTCTTCTGCTTCTTCTGATTCACCCTCCAGACTTCACCTTCTCCTTCTCCTTCTTCTGATTCTTCTGATTCACCCTCCAGACTTCACCTTCTCCTTCTCCTTCTTCTGATTCACCCTCCTGACTTCACCTTCTCCTTCTCCTTCTTCTACTTCTTCTGATTCACCCTCCTGACTTCACCTTCTCCTTCTCCTTCTTCTACTTCTTCTGCTTCACCCTCCAGACTTCACCTTCTCCTTCTCCTTCTTCTACTTCTTCTGATTCACCCTTCAGACTTCACCTTCTCCTTCTCCTTTTTCTGCTTCTTCTGATTCACCCTCCAGACTTCACCTTCTCCTTCTCCTTATTCTGCTTCTTCTGATTCACCCTCCAGACTTCACCTTCTCCTTCTCCTTCTTCTGCTTCTTCTGATTCACCCTCCAGACTTCACCTTCTCCTTCTCCTTCTTCTGCTTCTTCTGATTCACCCTCCAGACTTCACCTTCTCCTTCTCCTTCTTCTGCTTTTTCTGATTCACCCTCCAGACTTCACCTTCTCCTTCTCCTTCTTCTACTTCTTCTGATTCACCCTCCAGACTTCACCTTCTCCTTCTCTTTCTTCTGCTTCTTCTGATTCACCCTCCAGACTTCACCTTCTCCTTCTCCTTCTTCTGATTCTTCTGATTCACCCTCCAGACTTCACCTTCTCCTTCTCCTTCTTCTGCTTCTTCTGATTCACCCTCCTGACTTCACCTTCTCCTTCTCCTTCTTCTACTTCTTCTGATTCACCCTCCAGACTTCACCTTCTCCTTCTCCTTCTTCTACTTCTTCTGCTTCTCCCTCCAGACTTCACCTTCTCCTTCTCCTTCTTCTGCTTCTTCTGATTCACCCTCCAGACTTCACCTTCTCCTTCTCTTTCTTCTGCTTCTTCTGATTCACCCTCCAGACTTCACCTTCTCCTTCTCCTTCTTCTGCTTCTTCTGATTCACCCTCCAGACTTCACCTTCTCCTTCTCCTTCTTCTGCTTCTTCTGATTCACCCTCCAGACTTCACCTTCTCCTTCTCCTTCTTCTACTTCTTCTGATTCACCCTCCAGACTTCACCTTCTCCTTCTCCTTCTTCTACTTCTTCTGCTTCTCACTCCAGACTTCACCTTCTCCTTCTCCTTCTTCTGCTTCTTCTGATTCACCCTCCAGACTTCACCTTCTCCTTCTCCTTCTTCTACTTCTTCTGATTCACCCTCCTGACTTCACCTTCTCCTTCTCCTTCTTCTACTTCTTCTGCTTCACCCTCCAGACTTCACCTTCTCCTTCTCCTTCTTCTACTTCTTCTGATTCACCCTTCAGACTTCACCTTCTCCTTCTCCTTCTTCTACTTCTTCTGATTCACCCTCCAGACTTCACCTTCTCCTTCTCCTTCTTCTGCTTCTTCTGCTTCACCGTCCTGAATTCACCTTCTCCTTCTCCTTCTTCTACTTCTTCTGCTTCATCCCCCTGACATCACCTGCTCCTTCTCCTTCTTCTGAATCTTCTGATTCACCCTCCTAACTTCACCTTCTCCTTCTCCTTCTTCTGCTTCTTCTGATTCACCCTCCTGACTTCACCTTCTCCTTCTCCTTCTTCTGCTTCTTCTGATTCACCCTCCAGACTTCACCTTCTCCTTCTCCTTCTTCTGCTTCTTCTGATTCACCCTCCAGACTTCACCTTCTCCTTCTCCTTCTTCTGCTTCTTCTGATTCACCCTCCAGACCTCACCTTCTCCTTCTCCTTCTTCTACTTCTTCTGATTCACCCTCCAGACTTCATCTTCTCCTTCTCCTTCTTCTGCTTCTTCTGTTTCACCCTCCAGACTTCACCTTCTCCTTCTCCTGCTTCTGCTTCTTCTGATTCACCCTCCAGACTTCACCTTCTCCTTCTCCTTCTTCTACTTCTTCTGATTCACCCTCCAGACTTCACCTTCTCCTTCTCCTTCTTCTACTTCTTCTGATTCACCCTCCAGTCTTCACCTTCTCCTTCTCCTTCTTCTGTTTCTTCTGCTTCACCCTCCAGACTTCACCTTCTCCTTCTCTTTCTTCTGCTTCTTCTGATTCACCCTCCAGACTTCACCTTCTCCTTCTCCTTCTTCTGATTCTTCTGATTCACCCTCCAGACTTCACCTTCTCCTTCTCCTTCTTCTGATTCACCCTCCTGACTTCACCTTCTCCTTCTCCTTCTTCTACTTCTTCTGATTCACCCTCCTGACTTCACCTTCTCCTTCTCCTTCTTCTACTTCTTCTGCTTCACCCTCCAGACTTCACCTTCTCCTTCTCCTTCTTCTACTTCTTCTGATTCACCCTTCAGACTTCACCTTCTCCTTCTCCTTTTTCTGCTTCTTCTGATTCACCCTCCAGACTTCACCTTCTCCTTCTCCTTATTCTGCTTCTTCTGATTCACCCTCCAGACTTCACCTTCTCCTTCTCCTTCTTCTGCTTCTTCTGATTCACCCTCCAGACTTCACCTTCTCCTTCTCCTTCTTCTGCTTCTTCTGATTCACCCTCCAGACTTCACCTTCTCCTTCTCCTTCTTCTGCTTTTTCTGATTCACCCTCCAGACTTCACCTTCTCCTTCTCCTTCTTCTACTTCTTCTGATTCACCCTCCAGACTTCACCTTCTCCTTCTCTTTCTTCTGCTTCTTCTGATTCACCCTCCAGACTTCACCTTCTCCTTCTCCTTCTTCTGATTCTTCTGATTCACCCTCCAGACTTCACCTTCTCCTTCTCCTTCTTCTGCTTCTTCTGATTCACCCTCCTGACTTCACCTTCTCCTTCTCCTTCTTCTACTTCTTCTGATTCACCCTCCAGACTTCACCTTCTCCTTCTCCTTCTTCTACTTCTTCTGCTTCTCCCTCCAGACTTCACCTTCTCCTTCTCCTTCTTCTGCTTCTTCTGATTCACCCTCCAGACTTCACCTTCTCCTTCTCTTTCTTCTGCTTCTTCTGATTCACCCTCCAGACTTCACCTTCTCCTTCTCCTTCTTCTGCTTCTTCTGATTCACCCTCCAGACTTCACCTTCTCCTTCTCCTTCTTCTGCTTCTTCTGATTCACCCTCCAGACTTCACCTTCTCCTTCTCCTTCTTCTACTTCTTCTGATTCACCCTCCAGACTTCACCTTCTCCTTCTCCTTCTTCTACTTCTTCTGCTTCTCACTCCAGACTTCACCTTCTCCTTCTCCTTCTTCTGCTTCTTCTGATTCACCCTCCAGACTTCACCTTCTCCTTCTCCTTCTTCTACTTCTTCTGATTCACCCTCCTGACTTCACCTTCTCCTTCTCCTTCTTCTACTTCTTCTGCTTCACCCTCCAGACTTCACCTTCTCCTTCTCCTTCTTCTACTTCTTCTGATTCACCCTTCAGACTTCACCTTCTCCTTCTCCTTTTTCTGCTTCTTCTGATTCACCCTCCAGACTTCACCTTCTCCTTCTCCTTATTCTGCTTCTTCTGATTCACCCTCCAGACTTCACCTTCTCCTTCTCCTTCTTCTGCTTCTTCTGATTCACCCTCCAGACTTCACCTTCTCCTTCTCCTTCTTCTGCTTCTTCTGATTCACCCTCCAGACTTCACCTTCTCCTTCTCCTTCTACTGCTTTTTCTGATTCACCCTCCAGACTTCACCTTCTCCTTCTCCTTCTTCTACTTCTTCTGATTCACCCTCCAGACTTCACCTTCTCCTTCTCTTTCTTCTGCTTCTTCTGATTCACCCTCCAGACTTCACCTTCTCCTTCTCCTTCTTCTGATTCTTCTGATTCACCCTCCAGACTTCACCTTCTCCTTCTCCTTCTTCTGCTTCTTCTGATTCACCCTCCTGACTTCACCTTCTCCTTCTCCTTCTTCTACTTCTTCTGATTCACCCTCCAGACTTCACCTTCTCCTTCTCCTTCTTCTACTTCTTCTGCTTCTCCCTCCAGACTTCACCTTCTCCTTCTCCTTCTTCTGCTTCTTCTGATTCACCCTCCAGACTTCACCTTCTCCTTCTCTTTCTTCTGCTTCTTCTGATTCACCCTCCAGACTTCACCTTCTCCTTCTCCTTCTTCTGCTTCTTCTGATTCACCCTCCAGACTTCACCTTCTCCTTCTCCTTCTTCTGCTTCTTCTGATTCACCCTCCAGACTTCACCTTCTCCTTCTCCTTCTTCTACTTCTTCTGATTCACCCTCCAGACTTCACCTTCTCCTTCTCCTTCTTCTACTTCTTCTGCTTCTCACTCCAGACTTCACCTTCTCCTTCTCCTTCTTCTGCTTCTTCTGATTCACCCTCCAGACTTCACCTTCTCCTTCTCCTTCTTCTACTTCTTCTGATTCACCCTCCTGACTTCACCTTCTCCTTCTCCTTCTTCTACTTCTTCTGCTTCACCCTCCAGACTTCACCTTCTCCTTCTCCTTCTTCTACTTCTTCTGATTCACCCTTCAGACTTCACCTTCTCCTTCTCCTTTTTCTGCTTCTTCTGATTCACCCTCCAGACTTCACCTTCTCCTTCTCCTTATTCTGCTTCTTCTGATTCACCCTCCAGACTTCACCTTCTCCTTCTCCTTCTTCTGCTTCTTCTGATTCACCCTCCAGACTTCACCTTCTCCTTCTCCTTCTTCTGCTTCTTCTGATTCACCCTCCAGACTTCACCTTCTCCTTCTCCTTCTTCTGCTTTTTCTGATTCACCCTCCAGACTTCACCTTCTCCTTCTCCTTCTTCTACTTCTTCTGATTCACACTCCAGACTTCACCTTCTCCTTCTCTTTCTTCTGCTTCTTCTGATTCACCCTCCAGACTTCACCTTCTCCTTCTCCTTCTTCTGATTCTTCTGATTCACCGTCCAGACTTCACCTTCTCCTTCTCCTTCTTCTGCTTCTTCTGATTCACCCTCCTGACTTCACCTTCTCCTTCTCCTTCTTCTACTTCTTCTGATTCACCCTCCTGACTTCACCTTTTCCTTCTCCTTCTTCTACTTCTTCTGCTTCACCCTCCAGACTTCAACTTCTCCTTCTCCTTCTTCTGCTTCTTCTGATTCACCCTCCAGACTTCACCTTCTCCTTCTCCTTCTTTTGCTTCTTCTGCTTCACACTCCAGACTTCACCTTCTCCTTCTCCTTCTTCTGCTTCTTCTGATTCACCCTCCTTACTTCACCTTCTCCTTCTCCTTCTTCTGCTTCTTCTGATTCACCCTCCTGACTTCACCTTCTCCTTCTCCTTATTCTGCTTCTTCTGTTTCACCCTCCAGACTTCACCTTCTCCTTCTCCTTCTTCTGCTTCTTCTGATTCACCCTCCAGACTTCACCTTCTCCTTCTCCTTATTCTGCTTCTTCTGATTCACCCTCCAGACTTCACCTTCTCCTTCTCCTTCTTCTGCTTCTTCTGATTCACCCTCCAGACTTCACCTTCTCCTTCTCCTTCTTCTGCTTCTTCTGATTCACCCTCCAGACTTCACCTTCTCCTTCTCCTTCTTCTGCTTTTTCTGATTCACCCTCCAGACTTCACCTTCTCCTTCTCCTTCTTCTACTTCTTCTGATTCACCCTCCAGACTTCACCTTCTCCTTCTCTTTCTTCTGCTTCTTCTGATTCACCCTCCAGACTTCACCTTCTCCTTCTCCTTCTTCTGATTCTTCTGATTCACCCTCCAGACTTCACCTTCTCCTTCTCCTTCTTCTGCTTCTTCTGATTCACCCTCCTGACTTCACCTTCTCCTTCTCCTTCTTCTACTTCTTCTGATTCACCCTCCAGACTTCACCTTCTCCTTCTCCTTCTTCTACTTCTTCTGCTTCTCCCTCCAGACTTCACCTTCTCCTTCTCCTTCTTCTGCTTCTTCTGATTCACCCTCCAGACTTCACCTTCTCCTTCTCTTTCTTCTGCTTCTTCTGATTCACCCTCCAGACTTCACCTTCTCCTTCTCCTTCTTCTGCTTCTTCTGATTCACCCTCCAGACTTCACCTTCTCCTTCTCCTTCTTCTGCTTCTTCTGATTCACCCTCCAGACTTCACCTTCTCCTTCTCCTTCTTCTACTTCTTCTGATTCACCCTCCAGACTTCACCTTCTCCTTCTCCTTCTTCTACTTCTTCTGCTTCTCACTCCAGACTTCACCTTCTCCTTCTCCTTCTTCTGCTTCTTCTGATTCACCCTCCAGACTTCACCTTCTCCTTCTCCTTCTTCTACTTCTTCTGATTCACCCTCCTGACTTCACCTTCTCCTTCTCCTTCTTCTACTTCTTCTGCTTCACCCTCCAGACTTCACCTTCTCCTTCTCCTTCTTCTACTTCTTCTGATTCACCCTTCAGACTTCACCTTCTCCTTCTCCTTTTTCTGCTTCTTCTGATTCACCCTCCAGACTTCACCTTCTCCTTCTCCTTATTCTGCTTCTTCTGATTCACCCTCCAGACTTCACCTTCTCCTTCTCCTTCTTCTGCTTCTTCTGATTCACCCTCCAGACTTCACCTTCTCCTTCTCCTTCTTCTGCTTCTTCTGATTCACCCTCCAGACTTCACCTTCTCCTTCTCCTTCTTCTGCTTTTTCTGATTCACCCTCCAGACTTCACCTTCTCCTTCTCCTTCTTCTACTTCTTCTGATTCACCCTCCAGACTTCACCTTCTCCTTCTCTTTCTTCTGCTTCTTCTGATTCACCCTCCAGACTTCACCTTCTCCTTCTCCTTCTTCTGATTCTTCTGATTCACCCTCCAGACTTCACCTTCTCCTTCTCCTTCTTCTGCTTCTTCTGATTCACCCTCCTGACTTCACCTTCTCCTTCTCCTTCTTCTACTTCTTCTGATTCACCCTCCAGACTTCACCTTCTCCTTCTCCTTCTTCTACTTCTTCTGCTTCTCCCTCCAGACTTCACCTTCTCCTTCTCCTTCTTCTGCTTCTTCTGATTCACCCTCCAGACTTCACCTTCTCCTTCTCTTTCTTCTGCTTCTTCTGATTCACCCTCCAGACTTCACCTTCTCCTTCTCCTTCTTCTGCTTCTTCTGATTCACCCTCCAGACTTCACCTTCTCCTTCTCCTTCTTCTGCTTCTTCTGATTCACCCTCCAGACTTCACCTTCTCCTTCTCCTTCTTCTACTTCTTCTGATTCACCCTCCAGACTTCACCTTCTCCTTCTCCTTCTTCTACTTCTTCTGCTTCTCACTCCAGACTTCACCTTCTCCTTCTCCTTCTTCTGCTTCTTCTGATTCACCCTCCAGACTTCACCTTCTCCTTCTCCTTCTTCTACTTCTTCTGATTCACCCTCCTGACTTCACCTTCTCCTTCTCCTTCTTCTACTTCTTCTGCTTCACCCTCCAGACTTCACCTTCTCCTTCTCCTTCTTCTACTTCTTCTGATTCACCCTTCAGACTTCACCTTCTCCTTCTCCTTTTTCTGCTTCTTCTGATTCACCCTCCAGACTTCACCTTCTCCTTCTCCTTATTCTGCTTCTTCTGATTCACCCTCCAGACTTCACCTTCTCCTTCTCCTTCTTCTGCTTCTTCTGATTCACCCTCCAGACTTCACCTTCTCCTTCTCCTTCTTCTGCTTCTTCTGATTCACCCTCCAGACTTCACCTTCTCCTTCTCCTTCTTCTGCTTTTTCTGATTCACCCTCCAGACTTCACCTTCTCCTTCTCCTTCTTCTACTTCTTCTGATTCACACTCCAGACTTCACCTTCTCCTTCTCTTTCTTCTGCTTCTTCTGATTCACCCTCCAGACTTCACCTTCTCCTTCTCCTTCTTCTGATTCTTCTGATTCACCGTCCAGACTTCACCTTCTCCTTCTCCTTCTTCTGCTTCTTCTGATTCACCCTCCTGACTTCACCTTCTCCTTCTCCTTCTTCTACTTCTTCTGATTCCCCCTCCTGACTTCACCTTCTCCTTCTCCTTCTTCTACTTCTTCTGCTTCACCCTCCAGACTTCAACTTCTCCTTCTCCTTCTTCTGCTTCTTCTGATTCACCCTCCAGACTTCACCTTCTCCTTCTCCTTCTTTTGCTTCTTCTGCTTCACACTCCAGACTTCACCTTCTCCTTCTCCTTCTTCTGCTTCTTCTGATTCACCCTCCTTACTTCACCTTCTCCTTCTCCTTCTTCTGCTTCTTCTGATTCACCCTCCTGACTTCACCTTCTCCTTCTCCTTATTCTGCTTCTTCTGTTTCACCCTCCAGACTTCACCTTCTCCTTCTCCTTCTTCTGCTTCTTCTGATTCACCCTCCAGACTTCACCTTCTCCTTCTCCTTCTTCTGCTTCTTCTGATTCACCCTCCAGACTTCACCTTCTCCTTCTCCTTCTTCTACTTCTTCTGATTCACCCTCCAGACTTCACCTTCTCCTTCTCCTACTTCTGCTTCTTCTGGTTCACCCTCCAGACTTCACCTTCTCCTTCTCCTTCGTCTACTTCTTCTGATTCACCCTCCAGACTACACCTTCTCCTTCTCCTTCTTCTACTTCTTCTGATTCACCCTCCAGACTTCACCTGCTCCTTCTCCTTCTTCTGTTTCTTCTGATTCACCCTCCAGACTTCACCTTCTCCTTCTCCTTCTTCTACTTCTTCTGATTCACCCTCCAGACTTCACCTTCTCCTTCTCCTTCTTCTACTTCTTCTGATTCACCCTCCAGACTTCACCTTCTCCTTCTCCTTCTTCTACTACTTCTGCTTCTCCCTCCAGACTTCACCTTCTCCTTCTCCTTCTTCTGATTCTTCTGATTCACCCTCCAGACTTCACCTTCTCCTTCTCCTTCTTCTGATTCTTCTGATTCACCCTCCAGACTTCACCTTCTCCTTCTCCTTCTTCTGCTTCTTCTGATTCACCCTCCTGACTTCACCTTCTCCTTCTCCTTCTTCTACTTCTTCTGATTCACCCTCCTGACTTCACCTTCTCCTTCTCCTTCTTCTACTTCTTCTGCTTCACCCTCCAGACTTCACCTTCTCCTTCTCCTTCTTCTACTTCTTCTGATTCACCCTCCAGACTTCACCTTCTCCTTCTCCTTCTTTTGCTTCTTCTGCTTCACACTCCAGACTTCACCTTCTCCTTCTCCTTCTTCTGCTTCTTCTGATTCACCCTCCTTACTTCACCTTCTCCTTCTCCTTCTTCTGCTTCTTCTGATTCACCCTCCTGACTTCACCTTCTCCTTCTCCTTATTCTGCTTCTTCTGTTTCACCCTCCAGACTTCACCTTCTCCTTCTCCTTCTTCTGCTTCTTCTGATTCACCCTCCAGACTTCACCTTCTCCTTCTCCTTCTTCTGCTTCTTCTGATTCACCCTCCAGACTTCACCTTCTCCTTCTCCTTCTTCTACTTCTTCTGATTCACCCTCCAGACTTCACCTTCTCCTTCTCCTTCTTCTACTTCTTCTGCTTCTCCCTCCAGACTTCACCTTCTCCTTCTCCTTCTTCTGCTTCTTCTGATTCACCCTCCAGACTTCACCTTCTCCTTCTCCTTCTTCTACTTCTTCTGATTCACCCTCCAGACTTCACCTTCTACTTCTCCTTCTTCTACTTCTTCTGATTCACCCTCCAGACTTCACCTTCTCCTTCTCCTTCTTCTACTTCTTCCGATTCACCCTCCTGACTTCACCTTCTCCTTCTCCTTCTTCTGCTTCTTCTGCTTCACCCTCCTGACTTCACCTTCTCATTCTCCTTCTTCTACTTCTTCTGATTCACCCTCCAGACTTCACCTTCTCCTTCTCCTTCTTCTGCTTCCTCTGCTTCACCCTCCAGACTTCACCTTCTCCTTCTCCTTCTTCTGCTTCTTCTGCTTCGCCCTCCAGACATCACCTTCTCCTTCTCCTTCTTCTGCTTCTTCTGCTTCACCCTCCAGACTTCACCTTCTCCTTCTCCTTCTTCTGCTTCTTCTGCTTCACTCTCCTGACTTCACCTTCTCCTTCTCCTTCTTCTACTTCTTCTGATTCACCCTCCAGACTTCATCTTCTCCTTCTCCTTCTTCTGCTTCTTCTGCTTCACCCTCCAGACTTCACCTTCTCCTTCTCCTTCTTCTGCTTCTTCTGCTGCGCCCTCCAGACTTCACCTTCTCCTTCTCCTTCTTCTGCTTCTTCTGCTTCACGTCCTGACTTCACCTTCTCCTTCTCCTTCTTCTACTTCTTCTGCTTCACCCCCCTGACTTCACCTGCTCCTTCTCCTTCTCTTGCTTCTTCTGATTCACCCTCCTAGCTTCACCTTCTCCTTCTCCTTCTTCTGCTCCTTCTGATTCACCCTCCTGACTTCACCTTCTCCTTCTCCTTCTTCTGCTTCTTCTGATTCACCCTCCAGACTTCACCTTCTCCTTCTCCTTCTTCTGCTTCTTCTGTTTCACCCTCCAGACTTCACCTTCTCCTTCTCCTTCTTCTGCTTCTTCTGATTCACCCTCCAGACTTCATCTTCTCCTTCTCCTTCTTCTGCTTCTTCTGATTCACCCTCCAGACTTCACCTTCTCCTTCTCCTTCTTCTGCTTCTTCTGATTCACCCTCCAGACTTCACCTTCTCCTTCTCCTTCTTCTACTTCTTCTGATTCACCCTCCAGACTTCACCTTCTCCTTCTCCTTCTTCTGATTCTTCTGATTCACCCTCCAGACTTCACCTTCTCCTTCTCCTTCTTCTGCTTCTTCTGATTCACCCTCCTGACTTCACCTTCTCCTTCTCCTTCTTCTACTTCTTCCGATTCACCCTCCTGACTTCACCTTCTCCTTCTCCTTCTTCTACTTCTTCTGCTTCACCCTCCAGACTTCACCTTCTCCTTCTCCTTCTTCTACTTCTTCTGATTCACCCTCCAGACTTCACCTTCTCCTTCTCCTTCTTCTACGTCTTCTGATTCACCATCCTGACTTCACCTTCTCCTTCTCCTTCTTCTACTTCTTCTGCTTCACCCTCCAGACTTCACCTTCTCCTTCTCCTTCTTCTACTTCTTCTGATTCACCCTTCAGACTTCACCTTCTCCTTCTCCTTTTTCTGCTTCTTCTGATTCACCCTCCAGACTTCACCTTCTCCTTCTCCTTATTCTGCTTCTTCTGATTCACCCTCCAGACTTCACCTTCTCCTTCTCCTTCTTCTACTTCTTCTGCTTCACCCCCCTGACTTCACCTGCTCCTTCTCCTTCTCTTGCTTCTTCTGATTCACCCTCCTAGCTTCACCTTCTCCTTCTCCTTCTTCTGCTCCTTCTGATTCACCCTCCTGACTTCACCTTCTCCTTCTCCTTCTTCTGCTTCTTCTGATTCACCCTCCAGACTTCACCTTCTCCTTCTCCTTCTTCTGCTTCTTCTGTTTCACCCTCCAGACTTCACCTTCTCCTTCTCCTTCTTCTGCTTCTTCTGATTCACCCTCCAGACTTCATCTTCTCCTTCTCCTTCTTCTGCTTCTTCTGATTCACCCTCCAGACTTCACCTTCTCCTTCTCCTTCTTCTGCTTCTTCTGATTCACCCTCCAGACTTCACCTTCTCCTTCTCCTTCTTCTACTTCTTCTGATTCACCCTCCAGACTTCACCTTCTCCTTCTCCTTCTTCTGATTCTTCTGATTCACCCTCCAGACTTCACCTTCTCCTTCTCCTTCTTCTGCTTCTTCTGATTCACCCTCCTGACTTCACCTTCTCCTTCTCCTTCTTCTACTTCTTCCGATTCACCCTCCTGACTTCACCTTCTCCTTCTCCTTCTTCTACTTCTTCTGCTTCACCCTCCAGACTTCACCTTCTCCTTCTCCTTCTTCTACTTCTTCTGATTCACCCTCCAGACTTCACCTTCTCCTTCTCCTTCTTCTACGTCTTCTGATTCACCATCCTGACTTCACCTTCTCCTTCTCCTTCTTCTACTTCTTCTGCTTCACCCTCCAGACTTCACCTTCTCCTTCTCCTTCTTCTACTTCTTCTGATTCACCCTTCAGACTTCACCTTCTCCTTCTCCTTTTTCTGCTTCTTCTGATTCACCCTCCAGACTTCACCTTCTCCTTCTCCTTATTCTGCTTCTTCTGATTCACCCTCCAGACTTCACCTTCTCCTTCTCCTTCTTCTGCTTCTTCTGATTCACCCTCCAGACTTCACCTTCTCCTTCTCCTTCTTCTGCTTCTTCTGATTCACCCTCCAGACTTCACCTTCTCCTTCTCCTTCTTCTGCTTTTTCTGATTCACCCTCCAGACTTCACCTTCTCCTTCTCCTTCTTCTGCTTCTTCTGATTCACCCTCCAGACTTCACCTTCTCCTTCTCTTTCTTCTGCTTCTTCTGATTCACCCTCCAGACTTCACCTTCTCCTTCTCCTTCTTCTGATTCTTCTGATTCACCGTCCAGACTTCACCTTCTCCTTCTCCTTCTTCAGCTTCCTCTGATTCACCCTCCTGACTTCACCTTCTCCTTCTCCTTCTTCTACTTCTTCTGATTCTCCCTCCAGACTTCACCTTCTCCTTCTCCTTCTTCTGCTTCATCTGATTCACCCTCCAGACTTCACCTTCTCCTTCTCCTTATTCTGCTTCTTCTGATTCACCCTCCAGACTTCACCTTCTCCTTCTCCTTCTTCTACTTCTTCTGATTGACCATCCAGACTTCACCTTCTTCTTCTCCTTCTTCTACATCTTCTGATTCACGCTCCAGACTTCACCTTCTCCTTCTCCTTCTTCTACTTCTTCTGCTTCACCCTCCTGACTTCACCTTCTCCTTCTTCTTCTTCTACTTCTTCTGATTCACCCTCCAGACTTCACCTTCTCCTTCTCCTTCTTCTGCTTCTTCTGCTTCACCCTCCTGACTTCACCTTCTCCTTCTCCTTCTTCTACTTCTTCTGTTTCACCCTCCAGACTTCACCTTCTCCTTCTCCTTCTTCTGCTTCTTCTGCTTCACCCTCCAGACTGCACCTTCTCCTTCTCCTTCTTCTGCTTCTTCTGCTGCGCCCTCCAGACTTCACCTTCTCCTTCTCCTTCTTCTGCTTCTTCTGCTTCACCCTCCTGACTTCACCTTCTCCTTCTCCTTCTTCTACTTCTTCTGCTTCACCCCCCTGACTTCACCTTCTCCTTCTCCTTCTTCTGCTTCTTCTGATTCACCCTCCTAACTTCACCTTCTCCTTCTCCTTCTTCTGCTTCTTCTGATTCACCCTCCAGACTTCACCTTCTCCTTCTCCTTCTTCTGCTGCTTCTGATTCACCCTCCAGACCTCACCTTCTCCTTCTCCTTATTCTACTTCTTCTGATTCACCCTCCAGACTTCATCTTCTCCTTCTTCTTCTTCTGCTTCTTCTGATTCACCCTCCAGACTTCACCTTCTCCTTCTCCTTCTTCTGCTTCTTCTGATTCACCCTCCAGACTTCACCTTCTCCTTCAACTTCTTCTACTTCTTCTGATTCACCCTCCAGACTTCACCTTCTCCTTCTCCTTCTTCTACTTCTTCTGATTCAGCCTCCAGTCTTCACCTTCTCCTTCTCCTTCTTCTGTTTCTTCTGCTTCACCCTCCAGACATCACCTTCTCCTTCTCTTTCTTCTGCTTCTTCTGATTCACCCTCCAGACTTCACCTTCTCCTTCTCCTTCTTCTGATTCTTCTGATTCACCCTCCAGACTTCACCTTCTCCTTCTCCTTCTTCAGCTTCTTCTGATTCACCCTCCTGACTTCACCTTCTCCTTCTCCTTCTTCTACTTCTTCTGATTCACCCTCCTGACTTCACCTTCTCCTTCTCCTTCTTCTACTTCTTCTGCTTCACCCTCCAGACTTCACCTTCTCCTTCTCCTTCTTCTACTTCTTCTGATTCACCCTCCAGACGTCACCTTCTCCTTCTTCTGCTTCTTCTGATTCACCCTCCAGACTTCACTTTCTCCTTCTCCTTATTCTGCTTCTTCTGATTCACCCTCCAGACTTCACCTTCTCCTTCTCCTTCTTCTGCTTCTTCTGATTCACCCTCCAGACTTCACCTTCTCCTTCTCCTTCTTCTGCTTCTTCTGATTCACCCTCCAGACTTCACCTTCTCCTTCTCCTTCTTCTACTTCTTCTGATTCACCCTCCAGACTTCATCGTCTCCTTCTCCTTCTTCTGCTTCTTCTGATTCATCCTCCAGACTTCACCTTCTACTTCTCCTTCTTCTGCTTCTTCTGATTCACCCTCCAGACTTCACCTTCTCCTTCTCCTTCTTCTACATCTTCTGATTCACCCTCCAGACTTCACCTTCTCCTTCTCCTTCTTCTACTTCTTCTGATTCACCCTCCAGACTTCACCTTCTCCATCTCCTTCTTCTGCTTCTTCTGATTCACCCTCCAGACTTCACCTTCTCCTTCTCCTTATTCTGCTTCTTCTGATTCACCCTCCAGACTTCACCTTCTCCTTCTCCTTCTTCTGCTTCTTCTGATTCACCCTCCAGACTTCACCTTCTCCTTCTCCTTCTTCTGCTTCTTCTGATTCACCCTCCAGACTTCACCTTCTCCTTCTCCTTCTTCTACTTCTTCTGATTCACCCTCCAGACTTCACCTTCTCCTTCTCCTTCTTCTGCTTCTTCTGATTCACCCTGCAGACTTCACCTTCTCCTTCTCCTTCGTCTGCTTCTTCTGATTCACCGTCCAGACTACACCTTCTCCTTCTCCTTCTTCTACTTCTTCTGATTCACCCGCCAGACTTCACCTTCTCCTTCTCCTTCTTCTGCTTCTTCTGATTCACCCTCCAGACTTCACCTTCTCCTTCTCCTTCTTCTACTTCTTCTGATTGACCCTCCAGACTTCATCTTCTCCTTCTCCTTCTTCTACATCTTCTGATTCACGCTCCAGACTTCACCTTCTCCTTCTCCTTCTTCTACTTCTTCTGCTTCTCCCTCCAGACTTCACCTTCTCCTTCTCTTTCTTCTACTTCATCTGATTCACCCTCCAGACTTCACCTTCTCCTTCTCCTTCTTCTACTTCTTCTGATTCACCCTCCAGACTTCACCTTCTCCTTCTCCTTCTTCTACTTCTTCTGATTCACCCTCCAGACTTCACCTTCTCCTTCTCCTTCTTCTACTTCTTCTGATTCACCCTCCTGACTTCACCTTCTCCTTCTCCTTCTTCTGCTTCTTCTGCTTCACCCTCCAAACTTCACCTTCTCCTTCTCCTTTTTCTGCTTCTTCTGCTTCACCCTCCAGACTTCACCTTCTCCTTCTCCTTCTTCTGCTTCTTCTGCTTCACCCTCCTGACTTCACCTTCTCCTTCTCCTTCTTCTACTTCTTCTGATTCACCCTCCAGACTTCACCTTCTCCTTCTCCTTCTTCTGCTTCTTCTGCTTCACCCTCCAGACTTCACCTTCTCCTTCTCCTTCTTATGCTTCTTCTGCTTCGCCCTCCAGACTTCACCTTCTCCTTCTCCTTCTTCTGCTTCTTCTGCTTCACCCTCCAGACTTCACCTTCTCCTTCTCCTTCTTCTGCTTCTTCTGCTTCACTCTCCTGACTTCACCTTCTCCTTCTCCTTCTTCTACTTCTTCTGATTCACCCTCCAGAATTCACCTTCTCCTTCTCCTTCTTCTACTTCTTCTGATTCTCCCTCCAGACTTCACCTTCTCCTTCTCCTTCTTCTGCTTCTTCTGATTCACCCTCCAGACTTCACCTTCTCCTTCTCCTTATTCTGCTTCTTCTGATTCACCCTCCAGACTTCACCTTCTCCTTCTCCTTCTTCTGCTTCTTCTGATTCACCCTCCAGACTTCACCTTCTCCTTCTTCTTCTGATTCACCCTCCAGACTTCACCTTCTCCTTCTCCTTCTTCTACTTCTTCTGATTCACCCTGCAGACTTCACCTTCTCCTTCTCCTTCGTCTACTTCTTCTGATTCACCGTCCAGACTTCACCTTCTCCTTCTCCTTCTTCTAATTCTTCTGATTCACCCTCCAGACTTCATCTTCTCCTTCTCCTTCTCCTGCTTCTTCTGATTCACCCTCCAGACTTCACCTTCTCCTTCTCCTTCTTCTGCTTCTTCTGCTTCACTCTCCTGACTTCACCTTCTCCTTCTCCTTCTTCTACTTCTTCTGATTCACCCTCCAGAATTCACCTTCTCCTTCTCCTTCTTCTACTTCTTCTGATTCTCCCTCCAGACTTCACCTTCTCCTTCTCCTTTTTCTGCTTCTTCTGATTCACCCTCCAGACTTCACCTTCTCCTTCTCCTTATTCTGCTTCTTCTGATTCACCCTCCAGACTTCACCTTCTCCTTCTCCTTCTTCTGCTTCTTCTGATTCACCCTCCAGACTTCACCTTCTCCTTCTTCTTCTGATTCACCCTCCAGACTTCACCTTCTCCTTCTCCTTCTTCTACTTCTTCTGATTCACCCTGCAGACTTCACCTTCTCCTTCTCCTTCGTCTATTTCTTCTGATTCACCGTCCAGACTACACCTTCTCCTTCTCCTTCTTCTAATTCTTCTGATTCACCCTCCAGACTTCATCTTCTCCTTCTCCTTCTTCTACATCTTCTGATTCACGCTCCAGACTTCACCTTCTCCTTCTCCTTCTTCTACTTCTTCTGCTTCTCCCTCCAGACTTCACCTTCTCCTTCTCTTTCTTCTACTTCATCTGATTCACCCTCCAGACTTCACCTTCTCCTTCTCCTTCTTCTACTTCTTCTGATTCACCCTCCAGACTTCACCTTCTCCTTCTCCTTCTTCTACTTCTTCTGATTCACCCTCCAGACTTCACCTTCTCCTTCTCCTTCTTCTACTTCTTCTGATTCACCCTCCTGACTTCACCTTCTCCTTCTCCTTCTTCTGCTTCTTCTGCTTCACCCTCCAAACTTCACCTTCTCCTTCTCCTTTTTCTGCTTCTTCTGCTTCACCCTCCAGACTTCACCTTCTCCTTCTCCTTCTTCTGCTTCTTCTGCTTCACCCTCCTGACTTCACCTTCTCCTTCTCCTTCTTCTACTTCTTCTGATTCACCCTCCAGACTTCACCTTCTCCTTCTCCTTCTTCTGCTTCTTCTGCTTCACCCTCCAGACTTCACCTTCTCCTTCTCCTTCTTATGCTTCTTCTGCTTCGCCCTCCAGACTTCACCTTCTCCTTCTCCTTCTTCTGCTTCTTCTGCTTCACCCTCCAGACTTCACCTTCTCCTTCTCCTTCTTCTGCTTCTTCTGCTTCACTCTCCTGACTTCACCTTCTCCTTCTCCTTCTTCTACTTCTTCTGATTCACCCTCCAGAATTCACCTTCTCCTTCTCCTTCTTCTACTTCTTCTGATTCTCCCTCCAGACTTCACCTTCTCCTTCTCCTTCTTCTGCTTCTTCTGATTCACCCTCCAGACTTCACCTTCTCCTTCTCCTTATTCTGCTTCTTCTGATTCACCCTCCAGACTTCACCTTCTCCTTCTCCTTCTTCTGCTTCTTCTGATTCACCCTCCAGACTTCACCTTCTCCTTCTTCTTCTGATTCACCCTCCAGACTTCACCTTCTCCTTCTCCTTCTTCTACTTCTTCTGATTCACCCTGCAGACTTCACCTTCTCCTTCTCCTTCGTCTACTTCTTCTGATTCACCGTCCAGACTACACCTTCTCCTTCTCCTTCTTCTAATTCTTCTGATTCACCCTCCAGACTTCATCTTCTCCTTCTCCTTCTTCTGCTTCTTCTGATTCACCCTCCAGACTTCACCTTCTCCTTCTCCTTCTTCTACTTCTTCTGATTGACTCTCCAGACTTCACCTTCTCCTTCTCCTTCTTCTACTTCTTCTGATTCACCCTCCAGACTTCAACTTCTCCTTCTCCTTCTTCTACTTCTTCTGCTTCTCCCTCCAGACTTCACCTTCTCCTTCTCCTTCTTCTGCTTCTTCTGATTCACCCTCCAGACTTCACCTTCTCCTTCTCCTTTTTCTACTTCTTCTGATTCACCCTCCAGACTTCACCTTCTCCTTCTCCTTCTTCTACGTCTTCTGATTCACCCTCCAGACTTCACCTTCTCCTTCTCCTTCTTCTGATTCTTCTGATTCACCCTCCAGACGTCACCTTCTCCTTCTCCTTCTTCTGCTTCTTCTGATTCACCCTCCTGACTTCACCTTCTCCTTCTCCTTCTTCTACTTCTTCTGATTCACCCTCCTGACTTCACCTTCTCCTTCTCCTTCTTCTACTTCTTCTGATTCACCCTTCAGACTTCACCTTCTCCTTCTCCTTTTTCTGCTTCTTCTGATTCACCCTCCAGACTTCACCTTCTCCTTCTCCTTATTCTGCTTCTTCTGATTCACCCTCCAGACTTCACCTTCTCCTTCTCCTTCTTCTGCTTCTTCTGATTCACCCTCCAGACTTCACCTTCTCCTTCTCCTTCGTCTACTTCTTCTGATTCACCCTCAAGACAACACCGTCTCCTTCTCCTTCTTCTACTTCTTCTGATTCACCCTCCAGACTTCACCTTCTCCTTCTCCTTCTTCTGCTTCTCCTGATTCACCCTCCTGACTTCACCTTCTCCTTCTCCTTCTTCTACTTCTTCTGATTCACCCTCCTGACTTCAACTTCTCCTTCTCCTTCTTCTACTTCTTCTGCTTCACCCTCCAGACTTCACCTTCTCCTTCTCCTTCTTCTACTTCTTCTGATTCACACTCCAGACTTGACCTTCTCCTTCTCCTTCTTCTACTTATTCTGATTCACCCTCCAGACTTCACATTCTCCTTCTCCTTCTTCTGCTTCTTCTGCTTCACCGTCCTGACTTCACCTTCTCCTTCTCCTTCTTCTACTTCTTCTGCTTCATCCCGCTGACATCACCTTCTCCTTCTCCTTCTTCTGCTTCTTCTGATTCACCCTCCTAACTTCACCTTCTCCTTCTCCGTCTTCTGCTTCTTCTGATTCACCCTCCTGACTTCACCTTCTCCTTCTCCTTCTTCTCCTTCTTCTGATTCACCCTCCAGACTTCACCTTCTCCTTCTCCTTCTTCTGCTTCTTCTGATTCACCCTCCAGACTTCACCTTCTCCTTCTCCTTCTTCTGATTCTTCTGATTCACCCTCCAGACTTCACCTTCTCCTTCTCCTTTTTCTGCTTCTTCTGATTCACCCTCCTGACTTCACCTTCTCCTTCTCCTTCTTCTACTTCCTCTGATTCACCCTCCAGACTTCACCTTCTCCTTCTCCTTCTTCTGCTTCTTCTGATTCACCCTCCAGACTTCTCCTTCTCCTTCTCCTTCTTCTGCTTCTTCTGATTCACCCTCCAGACTTCACCTTCTCCTTCTCCTTCTTCTGCTTCTTCTGATTCACCCTCCAGACTTCGCCTTCTCCTTCTCCTTCTTCTCCTTCTTCTGATTCACCCTCCAGACTTCACCTTCTCCTTCTGCTTCGTCTACTTCTTCTGATTCACCGTCCAGACTACACCTTCTCCTTCTCCTTCTTCTACTTCTTCTGATTCACCCTCCAGACTTCACCTTCTCCTTCTCCTTCGTCTGCTTCTTCTGATTCACCGTCCAGACTACACCTTCTCCTTCTCCTTCTTCTACTTCTTCTGATTCACCCTCCAGACTTCACCTTCTCCTTCTCCTTCTTCTGCTTCTTCTGATTCACCCTCCAGACTTCACCTTCTCCTTCTCCTTCTTCTACTTCTTCTGATTGACCCTCCAGACTTCATCTTCTCCTTCTCCTTCTTCTACATCTTCTGATTCACGCTCCAGACTTCACCTTCTCCTTCTCCTTCTTCTACTTCTTCTGCTTCTCCCTCCAGACTTCACCTTCTCCTTCTCTTTCTTCTACTTCATCTGATTCACCCTCCAGACTTCACCTTCTCCTTCTCCTTCTTCTACTTCTTCTGATTCACCCTCCAGACTTCACCTTCTCCTTCTCCTTCTTCTACTTCTTCTGATTCACCCTCCAGACTTCACCTTCTCCTTCTCCTTCTTCTACTTCTTCTGATTCACCCTCCTGACTTCACCTTCTCCTTCTCCTTCTTCTGCTTCTTCTGCTTCACCCTCCAAACTTCACCTTCTCCTTCTCCTTTTTCTGCTTCTTCTGCTTCACCCTCCAGACTTCACCTTCTCCTTCTCCTTCTTCTGCTTCTTCTGCTTCACCCTCCTGACTTCACCTTCTCCTTCTCCTTCTTCTACTTCTTCTGATTCACCCTCCAGACTTCACCTTCTCCTTCTCCTTCTTCTGCTTCTTCTGCTTCACCCTCCAGACTTCACCTTCTCCTTCTCCTTCTTATGCTTCTTCTGCTTCGCCCTCCAGACTTCACCTTCTCCTTCTCCTTCTTCTGCTTCTTCTGCTTCACCCTCCAGACTTCACCTTCTCCTTCTCCTTCTTCTGCTTCTTCTGCTTCACTCTCCTGACTTCACCTTCTCCTTCTCCTTCTTCTACTTCTTCTGATTCACCCTCCAGAATTCACCTTCTCCTTCTCCTTCTTCTACTTCTTCTGATTCTCCCTCCAGACTTCACCTTCTCCTTCTCCTTCTTCTGCTTCTTCTGATTCACCCTCCAGACTTCACCTTCTCCTTCTCCTTATTCTGCTTCTTCTGATTCACCCTCCAGACTTCACCTTCTCCTTCTCCTTCTTCTGCTTCTTCTGATTCACCCTCCAGACTTCACCTTCTCCTTCTTCTTCTGATTCACCCTCCAGACTTCACCTTCTCCTTCTCCTTCTTCTACTTCTTCTGATTCACCCTGCAGACTTCACCTTCTCCTTCTCCTTCGTCTACTTCTTCTGATTCACCGTCCAGACTACACCTTCTCCTTCTCCTTCTTCTAATTCTTCTGATTCACCCTCCAGACTTCATCTTCTCCTTCTCCTTCTTCTGCTTCTTCTGATTCCCCCTCCAGACTTCACCTTCTCCTTCTCCTTCTTCTACTTCTTCTGATTGACCCTCCAGACTTCACCTTCTCCTTCTCCTTCTTCTACTTCTTTTGATTCACCCTCCAGACTTCAACTTCTCCTTCTCCTTCTTCTACTTCTTCTGCTTCTCCCTCCAGACTTCACCTTCTCCTTCTCCTTCTTCTGCTTCTTCTGATTCACCCTCCAGACTTCACCTTCTCCTTCTCCTTTTTCTACTTCTTCTGATTCACCCTCCAGACTTCACCTTCTCCTTCTCCTTCTTCTACGTCTTCTGATTCACCCTCCAGACTTCACCTTCTCCTTCTCCTTCTTCTGATTCTTCTGATTCACCCTCCAGACGTTACCTTCTCCTTCTCCTTCTTCTGCTTCTTCTGATTCACCCTCCTGACTTCACCTTCTCCTTCTCCTTCTTCTACTTCTTCTGATTCACCCTCCTGACTTCACCTTCTCCTTCTCCTTCTTCTACTTCTTCTGATTCACCCTTCAGACTTCACCTTCTCCTTCTCCTTTTTCTGCTTCTTCTGATTCACCCTCCAGACTTCACCTTCTCCTTCTCCTTATTCTGCTTCTTCTGATTCACCCTCCAGACTTCACCTTCTCCTTCTCCTTCTTCTGCTTCTTCTGATTCACCCTCCAGACTTCACCTTCTCCTTCTCCTTCGTCTACTTCTTCTGATTCACCCTCAAGACAACACCGTCTCCTTCTCCTTCTTCTACTTCTTCTGATTCACCCTCCAGACTTCACCTTCTCCTTCTCCTTCTTCTGCTTCTCCTGATTCACCCTCCTGACTTCACCTTCTCCTTCTCCTTCTTCTACTTCTTCTGATTCACCCTCCTGACTTCAACTTCTCCTTCTCCTTCTTCTACTTCTTCTGCTTCACCCTCCAGACTTCACCTTCTGCTTCTCCTTCTTCTACTTCTTCTGATTCACACTCCAGACTTGACCTTCTCCTTCTCCTTCTTCTACTTATTCTGATTCACCCTCCAGACTTCACATTCTCCTTCTCCTTCTTCTGCTTCTTCTGCTTCACCGTCCTGACTTCACCTTCTCCTTCTCCTTCTTCTACTTCTTCTGCTTCATCCCGCTGACATCACCTT
This sequence comes from Somniosus microcephalus, assembly GCF_052327205.1. Classification (NCBI taxonomy): domain Eukaryota; kingdom Metazoa; phylum Chordata; class Chondrichthyes; order Squaliformes; family Somniosidae; genus Somniosus; species Somniosus microcephalus. The sequence goes on along the minus strand of NW_028225199.1, from coordinate 338,217 downwards.
CTCCTTCTCCTTCTTCTGCTTCTTCTGATTCACCCTCCTAACTTCACCTTCTCCTTCTCCGTCTTCTGCTTCTTCTGATTCACCCTCCTGACTTCACCTTCTCCTTCTCCTTCTTCTCCTTCTTCTGATTCACCCTCCAGACTTCACCTTCTCCTTCTCCTTCTTCTGCTTCTTCTGATTCACCCTCCAGACTTCACCTTCTCCTTCTCCTTCTTCTGATTCTTCTGATTCACCCTCCAGACTTCACCTTCTCCTTCTCCTTTTTCTGCTTCTTCTGATTCACCCTCCTGACTTCACCTTCTCCTTCTCCTTCTTCTACTTCCTCTGATTCACCCTCCAGACTTCACCTTCTCCTTCTCCTTCTTCTGCTTCTTCTGATTCACCCTCCAGACTTCTCCTTCTCCTTCTCCTTCTTCTGCTTCTTCTGATTCACCCTCCAGACTTCACCTTCTCCTTCTCCTTCTTCTGCTTCTTCTGATTCACCCTCCAGACTTCGCCTTCTCCTTCTCCTTCTTCTCCTTCTTCTGATTCACCCTCCAGACTTCACCTTCTCCTTCTCCTTCGTCTACTTCTTCTGATTCACCGTCCAGACTACACCTTCTCCTTCTCCTTCTTCTACTTCTTCTGATTCACCCTCCAGACTTCACCTTCTCCTTCTCCTTCTTCTGTTTCTTCTGATTCACCGTCCAGACTTCACCTTCTCCTTCTCCTTCTTCTACTACTTCTGATTCACCCTCCAGACTTCACCTTCTCCTTCTCCTTCTTCTACTTCTTCTGATTCACCCTCCAGACTTCATCTTCTTATTCTCCTTCTTCTGCTTCTTCTGATTCACCCTCCAGACTTCACCTTCTCCTTCTCCTTCTTCTGCTTCTTCTGATTCACCCTCCAGACTTCACCTTCTCCTTCTCCTTCTTCTACTTCTTCTGATTCACCCTCCAGACTTCACCTTCTCCTTCTCCTTCTTCTACTTCTTCTGATTCACCCTCCAGTCTTCACCTTCTCCTTCTCCTTCTTCTGTTTCTTCTGCTTCACCCTCCAGACTTCACCTTCTCCTTCTCCTTCTTCTGCTTCTTCTGATTCACCCTCCTGACTTCATCTGTTCCTTCTCCTTCTTCTGCTTCTTCTGATTCACCCTCCAGACTTCACCTTCTCCTTCTCCTTCTTCTACTTCTTCTGATTCACCCTCCAGTCTTCACCTTCTCCTTCTCCTTCTTCTGTTTCTTCTGCTTCACCCTCCAGACTTCACCTTCTCCTTCTCTTTCTTCTGCTTCTTCTGATTCACCCTCCAGACTTCACCTTCTCCTTCTCCTTCTTCTGATTCTTCTGATTCACCCTCCAGACTTCACCTTCTCCTTCTCCTTCTTCTGCTTCTTCTGATTCACCCTCCTGACTTCATCTGTTCCTTCTCCTTCTTCTGCTTCTTTTGATTCACCCTCCAGACTTCACCTTCTCCTTCTCCTTCTTCTGCTTCTTCTGATTCACCCTCCAGACTTCATCTTCTCCTTCTCCTTCTTCTACTTCTTCTGATTCACCCTCCAGACTTCACCTTCTCCTTCTCCTTCTTCTACTTCTTCTGATTCACCCTCCAGTCTTCACCTTCTCCTTCTCCTTCTTCTGTTTCTTCTGCTTCACCCTCCAGACTTCACCTTCTCCTTCTCTTTCTTCTGCTTCTTCTGATTCACCCTCCAGACTTCACCTTCTCCTTCTCCTTCTTCTGATTCTTCTGATTCACCCTCCAGACGTCACCTTCTCCTTCTCCTTCTTCTGCTTCTTCTGATTCACCCTCCTGACTTCACCTTCTCCTTCTCCTTCTTCTACTTCTTCTGATTCACCCTCCTGACTTTACCTTCTCCTTCTCCTTCTTCTACTTCTTCTGCTTCACCCTCCAGACTTCACCTTCTCCTTCTCCTTCTTCTACTTCTTCTGATTCACCCTTCAGACTTCACCTTCTCCTTCTCCTTTTTCTGCTTCTTCTGATTCACCCTCCAGACTTCACCTTCTCCTTCTCCTTATTCTGCTTCTTCTGATTCACCCTCCAGACTTCACCTTCTCCTTCTCCTTCTTCTGCTTCTTCTGATTCACCCTCCAGACTTCACCTTCTCCTTCTCCTTCGTCTACTTCTTCTGATTCACCCTCAAGACAACACCGTCTCCTTCTCCTTCTTCTACTTCTTCTGATTCACCCTCCAGACTTCACCTTCTCCTTCTCCTTCTTCTGCTTCTTCTGATTCACCCTCCTGACTTCACCTTCTCCTTCTCCTTCTTCTACTTCTTCTGATTCACCCTCCTGACTTCAACTTCTCCTTCTCCTTCTTCTACTTCTTCTGCTTCACCCTCCAGACTTCACCTTCTCCTTCTCCTTCTTCTACTTCTTCTGATTCACCCTCCAGACTTGACCTTCTCCTTCTCCTTCTTCTACTTCTTCTGATTCACCCTCCAGACTTCACCTTCTCCTTCTCCTTCTTCTGTTTCTTCTGATTCACCATCCAGACTTCACCTTCTCCTTCTCCTTCTTCTACTACTTCTGATTCACCCTCCAGACTTCACCTTCTCCTTCTCCTTCTTCTACTTCTTCTGAATGACCCTCCAGACTTCATCTTCTTATTCTCCTTCTTCTGCTTCTTCTGATTCACCCTCCAGACTTCACCTTCTCCTTCTCCTTCTTCTGCTTCTTCTGATTCACCCTCCAGACTTCACCTTCTCCTTCTCCTTCTTCTACTTCTTCTGATTCACCCTCCAGACTTCACCTTCTCCTTCTCCTTCTTCTACTTCTTCTGATTCACCCTCCAGTCTTCACCTTCTCCTTCTCCTTCTTCTGTTTCTTCTGCTTCACCCTCCAGACTTCACCTTCTCCTTCTCTTTCTTCTGCTTCTTCTGATTCACCCTCCAGACTTCACCTTCTCCTTCTCCTTCTTCTGATTCTTCTGATTCACCCTCCAGACTTCACCTTCTCCTTCTCCTTCTTCTGCTTCTTCTGATTCACCCTCCTGACTTCACCTTCTCCTTCTCCTTCTTCTACTTCTTCTGATTCACCCTCCTGACTTCACCTTCTCCTTCTCCTTCTTCTACTTCTTCTGCTTCACCCTCCAGACTTCACCTTCTCCTTCTCCTTCTTCTACTTCTTCTGCTTCACCCTCCAGACTTCATCTTCTCCTTCTCCTTCTTCTGCTTCTTCTGATTCACCCTCCAGACTTAACCTTCTCCTTCTCCTTATTCTGCTTCTTCTGATTCACCCTCCAGACTTCACCTTCTCCTTCTCCTTATTCTGCTTCTTCTGATTCACCCTCCAGACTTCACCTTCTCATTCTCCTTCCTCTGCTTCTTCTGATTCACCCTCCAGACTTCACCTTCTCCTTCTCCTTCTTCTGATTCTTCTGATTCACCCTCCAGACTTCACCTTCTCCTTCTCCTTCTTCTGCTTCTTCTGATTCACCCTCCTGACTTCACCTTCTCCTTCTCCTTCTTCTACTTATTCTGATTCACCCTCCTGACTTCACCTTCTTCTTCTCCTTCTTCTACTTCTTCTGCTTCACCCTCCAGACTTCACCTTCTCCTTCTCCTTCTTCTACTTCTTCTGATTCACCCTCCAGACTTCACCTTCTCCTTCTCCTTCTTCTGCTTCTTCTGATTCACCCTCCAGACTTCACCTTCTCCTTCTCCTTATTCTGCTTCTTCTGATTCACTCTCCAGACTTCACCTTCTCCTTCTCCTTCTTCTGCTTCTTCTGATTCACACTCCAGACTTCACCTTCTCCTTCTCCTTCTTCTACTTCTTCTGAATCACCCTCCAGACTTCACCTTCTCCTTCTCTTTCTTCTGCTTCTTCTGATTCACCCTCCAGACTTCACCTTCTCCTTCTCCTTCTTCTGATTCTTCTGATTCACCCTCCAGACTTCACCTTCTTCTTCTCCTTCTTCTGCTTCTTCTGATTCACCCTCCTGACTTCACCTTCTCCTTCTCCTTCTTCTACTTCTTCTGATTCACCCTCCTGACTTCACCTTCTCCTTCTCCTTCTTCTACTTCTTCTGCTTCACCCTCCAGACTTGACCTTCTCCTTCTCCTTCTTCTACTTCTTCTGATTCACCCTCCAGACTTGACCTTCTCCTTCTCCTTCTTCTACTTCTTCTGATTCACCCTCCAGACTTCACCTTCTCCTTCTCCTTCTTCTGCTTCTTCTGCTTCACCGTCCTGACTTCACCTTCTCCTTCTCCTTCTTCTCCTTCTTCTGCTTCATCCCCCTGACATCACCTGCTCCTTCTCCTTCTTCTGCTTCTTCTGATTCACCCTCCTAACTTCACCTTCTCCTTCTCCTTCTTCTGCTTCTTCTGATTCACCCTCCTGACTTCACCTTCTCCTTCTCCTTCTTTTGCTTCTTCTGATTCACCCTCCAGACTTCACCTTCTCCTTCTCCTTCTTCTGCTTCTTCTGATTCACCCTCCAGACTTCACCTTCTCCTTCTCCTTCTTCTGCTTCTTCTGATTCACCCTCCAGACCTCACCTTCTCCTTCTCCTTCTTCTACTTCTTCTGATTCACCCTCCAGACTTCATCTTCTCCTTCTCCTTCTTCTGCTTCTTCTGATTCACTCTCCAGACTTCACCTTCTCCTTCTCCTTCTTCTGCTTCTTCTGATTCACCCTCCAGACTTCACCTTCTCCTTCTCCTTCTTCTACTTCTTCTGATTCACCCTCCAGACTTCACCTTCTCCTTCTCCTTCTTCTACTTCTTCTGATTCACCCTCCAGTCTTCACCTTCTCCTTCTCCTTCTTCTGTTTCTTCTGCTTCACCCTCCAGACTTCACCTTCTCCTTCTCTTTCTTCTGCTTCTTCTGATTCACCCTCCAGACTTCACCTTCTCCTTCTCCTTCTTCTGATTCTTCTGATTCACCCTCCAGACTTCACCTTCTCCTTCTCCTTCTTCTGCTTCTTATGATTCACCCTCCTGACTTCACCTTCTCCTTCTCCTTCTTCTACTTCTTCTGATTCACCCTCCTGACTTCAACTTCTCCTTCTCCTTCTTCTACTTCTTCTGCTTCACCCTCCAGACTTCACCTTCTCCTTCTCCTTCTTCTACTTCTTCTGATTCACCCTTCAGACTTCACCTTCTCCTTCTCCTTTTTCTGCTTCTTCTGATTCACCCTCCAGACTTCACCATCTCCTTCTCCTTATTCTGCTTCTTCTGATTCATCCTCCAGACTTCACCTTCTCCTTCTCCTTCTTCTGCTTCTTCTGATTCACCCTCCAGACTTCACCTTCTCCTTCTCCTTCTTCTGCTTCTTCTGATTCACCCTCCAGACTTCACCTTCTCCTTCTCCTTCTTCTACTTCTTCTGATTCACCCTCCAGACTACACCTTCTCCTTCTCCTTCTTCTACTTCTTCTGATTCACCCTCCAGACTTCACCTTCTCCTTCTCCTTCTTCTGCTTCTCCTGATTCACCCTCCTGACTTCACCTTCTCCTTCTCCTTATTCTGCTTCTTCTGATTCATCCTCCAGACTTCACCTTCTCCTTCTCCTTCTTCTGCTTCTTCTGATTCACCCTCCAGACTTCACCTTCTCCTTCTCCTTCTTCTGCTTCTTCTGATTCACCCTCCAGACTTCACCTTCTCCTTCTCCTTCTTCTACTTCTTCTGATTCACACTCCAGACTTGACCTTCTCCTTCTCCTTCTTCTACTTATTCTGATTCACCCTCCAGACTTCACATTCTCCTTCTCCTTCTTCTGCTTCTTCTGCTTCACCGTCCTGACTTCACCTTCTCCTTCTCCTTCTTCTACTTCTTCTGCTTCATCCCGCTGACATCACCTTCTCCTTCTCCTTCTTCTGCTTCTTCTGATTCACCCTCCTAACTTCACCTTCTCCTTCTCCGTCTTCTGCTTCTTCTGATTCACCCTCCTGACTTCACCTTCTCCTTCTCCTTCTTCTCCTTCTTCTGATTCACCCTCCAGACTTCACCTTCTCCTTCTCCTTCTTCTGCTTCTTCTGATTCACCCTCCAGACTTCACCTTCTCCTTCTCCTTCTTCTGATTCTTCTGATTCACCCTCCAGACTTCACCTTCTCCTTCTCCTTTTTCTGCTTCTTCTGATTCACCCTCCTGACTTCACCTTCTCCTTCTCCTTCTTCTACTTCCTCTGATTCACCCTCCAGACTTCACCTTCTCCTTCTCCTTCTTCTGCTTCTTCTGATTCACCCTCCAGACTTCTCCTTCTCCTTCTCCTTCTTCTGCTTCTTCTGATTCACCCTCCAGACTTCACCTTCTCCTTCTCCTTCTTCTGCTTCTTCTGATTCACCCTCCAGACTTCGCCTTCTCCTTCTCCTTCTTCTCCTTCTTCTGATTCACCCTCCAGACTTCACCTTCTCCTTCTCCTTCGTCTACTTCTTCTGATTCACCGTCCAGACTACACCTTCTCCTTCTCCTTCTTCTACTTCTTCTGATTCACCCTCCAGACTTCACCTTCTCCTTCTCCTTCTTCTGTTTCTTCTGATTCACCGTCCAGACTTCACCTTCTCCTTCTCCTTCTTCTACTACTTCTGATTCACCCTCCAGACTTCACCTTCTCCTTCTCCTTCTTCTACTTCTTCTGATTCACCCTCCAGACTTCATCTTCTTATTCTCCTTCTTCTGCTTCTTCTGATTCACCCTCCAGACTTCACCTTCTCCTTCTCCTTCTTCTGCTTCTTCTGATTCACCCTCCAGACTTCACCTTCTCCTTCTCCTTCTTCTACTTCTTCTGATTCACCCTCCAGACTTCACCTTCTCCTTCTCCTTCTTCTACTTCTTCTGATTCACCCTCCAGTCTTCACCTTCTCCTTCTCCTTCTTCTGTTTCTTCTGCTTCACCCTCCAGACTTCACCTTCTCCTTCTCCTTCTTCTGCTTCTTCTGATTCACCCTCCTGACTTCATCTGTTCCTTCTCCTTCTTCTGCTTCTTCTGATTCACCCTCCAGACTTCACCTTCTCCTTCTCCTTCTTCTACTTCTTCTGATTCACCCTCCAGTCTTCACCTTCTCCTTCTCCTTCTTCTGTTTCTTCTGCTTCACCCTCCAGACTTCACCTTCTCCTTCTCTTTCTTCTGCTTCTTCTGATTCACCCTCCAGACTTCACCTTCTCCTTCTCCTTCTTCTGATTCTTCTGATTCACCCTCCAGACTTCACCTTCTCCTTCTCCTTCTTCTGCTTCTTCTGATTCACCCTCCTGACTTCATCTGTTCCTTCTCCTTCTTCTGCTTCTTTTGATTCACCCTCCAGACTTCACCTTCTCCTTCTCCTTCTTCTGCTTCTTCTGATTCACCCTCCAGACTTCATCTTCTCCTTCTCCTTCTTCTACTTCTTCTGATTCACCCTCCAGACTTCACCTTCTCCTTCTCCTTCTTCTACTTCTTCTGATTCACCCTCCAGTCTTCACCTTCTCCTTCTCCTTCTTCTGTTTCTTCTGCTTCACCCTCCAGACTTCACCTTCTCCTTCTCTTTCTTCTGCTTCTTCTGATTCACCCTCCAGACTTCACCTTCTCCTTCTCCTTCTTCTGATTCTTCTGATTCACCCTCCAGACGTCACCTTCTCCTTCTCCTTCTTCTGCTTCTTCTGATTCACCCTCCTGACTTCACCTTCTCCTTCTCCTTCTTCTACTTCTTCTGATTCACCCTCCTGACTTTACCTTCTCCTTCTCCTTCTTCTACTTCTTCTGCTTCACCCTCCAGACTTCACCTTCTCCTTCTCCTTCTTCTACTTCTTCTGATTCACCCTTCAGACTTCACCTTCTCCTTCTCCTTTTTCTGCTTCTTCTGATTCACCCTCCAGACTTCACCTTCTCCTTCTCCTTATTCTGCTTCTTCTGATTCACCCTCCAGACTTCACCTTCTCCTTCTCCTTCTTCTGCTTCTTCTGATTCACCCTCCAGACTTCACCTTCTCCTTCTCCTTCGTCTACTTCTTCTGATTCACCCTCAAGACAACACCGTCTCCTTCTCCTTCTTCTACTTCTTCTGATTCACCCTCCAGACTTCACCTTCTCCTTCTCCTTCTTCTGCTTCTTCTGATTCACCCTCCTGACTTCACCTTCTCCTTCTCCTTCTTCTACTTCTTCTGATTCACCCTCCTGACTTCAACTTCTCATTCTCCTTCTTCTACTTCTTCTGCTTCACCCTCCAGACTTCACCTTCTCCTTCTCCTTCTTCTACTTCTTCTGATTCACCCTCCAGACTTGACCTTCTCCTTCTCCTTCTTCTACTTCTTCTGATTCACCCTCCAGACTTCACCTTCTCCTTCTCCTTCTTCTGTTTCTTCTGATTCACCATCCAGACTTCACCTTCTCCTTCTCCTTCTTCTACTACTTCTGATTCACCCTCCAGACTTCACCTTCTCCTTCTCCTTCTTCTACTTCTTCTGAATGACCCTCCAGACTTCATCTTCTTATTCTCCTTCTTCTGCTTCTTCTGATTCACCCTCCAGACTTCACCTTCTCCTTCTCCTTCTTCTGCTTCTTCTGATTCACCCTCCAGACTTCACCTTCTCCTTCTCCTTCTTCTACTTCTTCTGATTCACCCTCCAGACTTCACCTTCTCCTTCTCCTTCTTCTACTTCTTCTGATTCACCCTCCAGTCTTCACCTTCTCCTTCTCCTTCTTCTGTTTCTTCTGCTTCACCCTCCAGACTTCACCTTCTCCTTCTCTTTCTTCTGCTTCTTCTGATTCACCCTCCAGACTTCACCTTCTCCTTCTCCTTCTTCTGATTCTTCTGATTCACCCTCCAGACTTCACCTTCTCCTTCTCCTTCTTCTGCTTCTTCTGATTCACCCTCCTGACTTCACCTTCTCCTTCTCCTTCTTCTACTTCTTCTGATTCACCCTCCTGACTTCACCTTCTCCTTCTCCTTCTTCTACTTCTTCTGCTTCACCCTCCAGACTTCACCTTCTCCTTCTCCTTCTTCTACTTCTTCTGCTTCACCCTCCAGACTTCATCTTCTCCTTCTCCTTCTTCTGCTTCTTCTGATTCACCCTCCAGACTTAACCTTCTCCTTCTCCTTATTCTGCTTCTTCTGATTCACCCTCCAGACTTCACCTTCTCCTTCTCCTTATTCTGCTTCTTCTGATTCACCCTCCAGACTTCACCTTCTCATTCTCCTTCCTCTGCTTCTTCTGATTCACCCTCCAGACTTCACCTTCTCCTTCTCCTTCTTCTGATTCTTCTGATTCACCCTCCAGACTTCACCTTCTCCTTCTCCTTCTTCTGCTTCTTCTGATTCACCCTCCTGACTTCACCTTCTCCTTCTCCTTCTTCTACTTATTCTGATTCACCCTCCTGACTTCACCTTCTTCTTCTCCTTCTTCTACTTCTTCTGCTTCACCCTCCAGACTTCACCTTCTCCTTCTCCTTCTTCTACTTCTTCTGATTCACCCTCCAGACTTCACCTTCTCCTTCTCCTTCTTCTGCTTCTTCTGATTCACCCTCCAGACTTCACCTTCTCCTTCTCCTTATTCTGCTTCTTCTGATTCACTCTCCAGACTTCACCTTCTCCTTCTCCTTCTTCTGCTTCTTCTGATTCACACTCCAGACTTCACCTTCTCCTTCTCCTTCTTCTACTTCTTCTGAATCACCCTCCAGACTTCACCTTCTCCTTCTCTTTCTTCTGCTTCTTCTGATTCACCCTCCAGACTTCACCTTCTCCTTCTCCTTCTTCTGATTCTTCTGATTCACCCTCCAGACTTCACCTTCTTCTTCTCCTTCTTCTGCTTCTTCTGATTCACCCTCCTGACTTCACCTTCTCCTTCTCCTTCTTCTACTTCTTCTGATTCACCCTCCTGACTTCACCTTCTCCTTCTCCTTCTTCTACTTCTTCTGCTTCACCCTCCAGACTTGACCTTCTCCTTCTCCTTCTTCTACTTCTTCTGATTCACCCTCCAGACTTGACCTTCTCCTTCTCCTTCTTCTACTTCTTCTGATTCACCCTCCAGACTTCACCTTCTCCTTCTCCTTCTTCTGCTTCTTCTGCTTCACCGTCCTGACTTCACCTTCTCCTTCTCCTTCTTCTCCTTCTTCTGCTTCATCCCCCTGACATCACCTGCTCCTTCTCCTTCTTCTGCTTCTTCTGATTCACCCTCCTAACTTCACCTTCTCCTTCTCCTTCTTCTGCTTCTTCTGATTCACCCTCCTGACTTCACCTTCTCCTTCTCCTTCTTTTGCTTCTTCTGATTCACCCTCCAGACTTCACCTTCTCCTTCTCCTTCTTCTGCTTCTTCTGATTCACCCTCCAGACTTCACCTTCTCCTTCTCCTTCTTCTGCTTCTTCTGATTCACCCTCCAGACCTCACCTTCTCCTTCTCCTTCTTCTACTTCTTCTGATTCACCCTCCAGACTTCATCTTCTCCTTCTCCTTCTTCTGCTTCTTCTGATTCACTCTCCAGACTTCACCTTCTCCTTCTCCTTCTTCTGCTTCTTCTGATTCACCCTCCAGACTTCACCTTCTCCTTCTCCTTCTTCTACTTCTTCTGATTCACCCTCCAGACTTCACCTTCTCCTTCTCCTTCTTCTACTTCTTCTGATTCACCCTCCAGTCTTCACCTTCTCCTTCTCCTTCTTCTGTTTCTTCTGCTTCACCCTCCAGACTTCACCTTCTCCTTCTCTTTCTTCTGCTTCTTCTGATTCACCCTCCAGACTTCACCTTCTCCTTCTCCTTCTTCTGATTCTTCTGATTCACCCTCCAGACTTCACCTTCTCCTTCTCCTTCTTCTGCTTCTTATGATTCACCCTCCTGACTTCACCTTCTCCTTCTCCTTCTTCTACTTCTTCTGATTCACCCTCCTGACTTCAACTTCTCCTTCTCCTTCTTCTACTTCTTCTGCTTCACCCTCCAGACTTCACCTTCTCCTTCTCCTTCTTCTACTTCTTCTGATTCACCCTTCAGACTTCACCTTCTCCTTCTCCTTTTTCTGCTTCTTCTGATTCACCCTCCAGACTTCACCATCTCCTTCTCCTTATTCTGCTTCTTCTGATTCATCCTCCAGACTTCACCTTCTCCTTCTCCTTCTTCTGCTTCTTCTGATTCACCCTCCAGACTTCACCTTCTCCTTCTCCTTCTTCTGCTTCTTCTGATTCACCCTCCAGACTTCACCTTCTCCTTCTCCTTCTTCTACTTCTTCTGATTCACCCTCCAGACTACACCTTCTCCTTCTCCTTCTTCTACTTCTTCTGATTCACCCTCCAGACTTCACCTTCTCCTTCTCCTTCTTCTGTTTCTTCTGATTCACCGTCCAGACTTCACCTTCTCCTTCTCCTTATTCTACTACTTCTGATTCACCCTCCAGAATTCACCTTCTCCTTCTCCGTCTTCTACTTCTTCTGATTCACCCTCCAGACTTCATCTTCCCCTTCTCCTTCTTCTGCTTCTTCTGATTCACCCTCCAGACTTCACCTTCTCCTTCTCCTTCTTCTGCTTCTTCTGATTCACCCTCCAGACTTCACCTTCTCCTTCTCCTTCTTCTACTTCTTCTGATTCACCCTCCAGACTTCACCTTCTCCTTCTCCTTCTTCTACTTCTTCTGATTCACCCTCCAGTCTTCATCTTCTCCTTCTCCTTCTTCTGTTTCTTCTGCTTCACCCTCCAGACTTCACCTTCTCCTTCTCCTTCTTCTACTTCTTCTGATTCACCATCCAGACTTCACCTTCTCCTTCTCCTTCTTCTACTTCTTCTGATTCACCCTCCAGACTTGACCTTCTCCTTCTCCTTCTTCTACTTCTTCTGATTCACCCTCCAGACTTCACCTTCTCCTTCTCCTTCTTCTGCTTCTTCTGCTTCACCGTCCTGACTTCACCTTCTCCTTCTCCTTCTTCTACTTCTTCTGCTTCATCCCCCTGACATCACCTGCTCCTTCTCCTTCTTCTGCTTCTTCTGATTCACCCTCCTAACTTCACCTTCTCCTTCTACTTCTTCTGCTTCTTCTGATTCACCCTCCTGACTTCACCTTCTCCTTCTCCTTCTTCTGCTTCTTCTGATTCACCCTCCAGACTTCACCTTCTCCTTCTCCTTCTTCTGATTCTTCTGATTCACCCTCCAGACTTCACCTTCTCCTTCTCCTTCTTCTGCTTCTTCTGATTCACCCTCCTGACTTCACCTTCTCCTTCTCCTTCTTCTACTTCTTCTGATTCACCCTCCTGACTTCACCTTCTCCTTCTCCTTCTTCTACTTCTTCTGCTTCACCCTCCAGACTTCACCTTCTCCTTCTCCTTCTTCTACTTCTTCTGATTCACCCTCCAGACTTGACCTTCTCCTTCTCCTTCTTCTACTTATTCTGATTCACCCTCCAGACTTCACCTTCTCCTTCTCCTTCTTCTGCTTCTTCTGCTTCACCGTCCTGACTTCACCTTCTCATTCTCCTTCTTCTACTTCTTCTGCTTCATCCCGCTGACATCACCTGCTCCTTCTCCTTCTTCTGCTTCTTCTGATTCACCCTCCTAACTTCACCTTCTCCTTCTCCTTCTTCTGCTTCTTCTGATTCACCCTCCTGACTTCACCTTCTCCTTCTCCTTCTTCTGCTTCTTCTGATTCACCCTCCAGACTTCACCTTCTCCTTCTCCTTCTTCTGCTTCTTCTGATTCACCCTCCAGACTTCACCTTCTCCTTCTCTTTCTTCTGATTCTTCTGATTCACCCTCCAGACTTCACCTTCTCCTTCTCCTTCTTCTGCTTCTTCTGATTCACCCTCCTGACCTCACCTTCTCCTTCTCCTTCTTCTACTTCTTCTGATTCACCCTCCTGACTTCACCTTCTCCTTCTCCTTCTTCTGCTTCTTCTGCTTCACCCTCCAGACTTCACCTTCTCCTTCTCCTTCTTCTGCTTCTTCTGATTCACCCTCCAGACTTCACCTTCTCCTTCTTCTGCTTCTTCTGATTCACCCTCCAGACTTCACCTTCTCCTTCTCCTTCTTCTACTTCTTCTGATTCACCCTCCAGACTTCACTTTCTCCATTTCCTTCTTCTGCTTCTTCTGATTCAACCTCCAGACTTCACCTTCTCCTTCTCCTTCGTCTACTTCTTCTGATTGACCCTCCAGACTACACCTTCTCCTTCTCCTTCTTCTACTTCTTCTGATTCACCCTCCAGACTTCACCTTCTCCTTCTCCTTCTTCTGTTTCTTCTGATTCACCGTCCAGACTTCACCTTCTCCTTCTCCTTCTTCTACTACTTCTGATTCACCCTCCAGACTTCACCTTCTCCTTCTCCTTCTTCTACTTCTTCTGATTCACCCTCCAGACTTCATCTTCTCCTTCTCCTTCTTCTGCTTCTTCTGATTCACCCTCCAGACTTCACCTTCTCCTTCTCCTTCTTCTGCTTCTTCTGATTCACCCTCCAGACTTCACCTTCTCCTTCTCCTTCTTCTACTTCTTCTGATTCACCCTCCAGACTTCACCTTCTCCTTCTCCTTCTTCTACTTCTTCTGATTCACCCTCCAGTCTTCACCTTCTCCTTCTCCTTCTTCTATTTCTTCTGCTTCACCCTCCAGACTTCACCTTCTCCTTCTCTTTCTTCTTCTTCTTCTGATTCACCCTCCAGACTTCACCTTCTCCTTCTCCTTCTTCTGATTCTTCTGATTCACCCTCCAGACTTCACCTTCTCCTTCTCCTTCTTCTGCTTCTTCTGATTCACCCTCCTGACTTCAACTTCTCCTTCTCCATCTTCTACTTCTTCTGCTTCACCCTCCAGACTTCACCTTCTCCTTCTCCTTCTTCTACTTCTTCTGATTCACCCTCCAGACTTCATCTTCTCCTTCTCCTTCTTCTGCTTCTTCTGATTCACCCTCCAGACTTCACCTTCTCCTTCTCCTTATTCTGCTTCTTCTGATTCACCCTCCAGACTTCACCTTCTCCTTCTCCTTATTCTGCTTCTTCTGATTCACCCTCCAGACTTCACCTTCTCATTCTCCTTCCTCTGCTTCTTCTGATTCACCCTCCAGACTTCACCTTCTCCTTCTCCTTCTTCTGATTCTTCTGATTCACCCTCCAGACTTCACCTTCTCCTTCTCCTTCTTCTGCTTCTTCTGATTCACCCTCCTGACTTCACCTTCTCCTTCTCCTTCTTCTGCTTCTTCTGATTCACCCTCCAGACTTCACCTTCTCCTTCTTCTGCTTCTTCTGATTCACCCTCCAGACTTCACCTTCTCCTTCTCCTTCTTCTACTTCTTCTGATTCACCCTCCAGACTTCACTTTCTCCATTTCCTTCTTCTGCTTCTTCTGATTCAACCTCCAGACTTCACCTTCTCCTTCTCCTTCGTCTACTTCTTCTGATTGACCCTCCAGACTACACCTTCTCCTTCTCCTTCTTCTACTTCTTCTGATTCACCCTCCAGACTTCACCTTCTCCTTCTCCTTCTTCTGTTTCTTCTGATTCACCGTCCAGACTTCACCTTCTCCTTCTCCTTCTTCTACTACTTCTGATTCACCCTCCAGACTTCACCTTCTCCTTCTCCTTCTTCTACTTCTTCTGATTCACCCTCCAGACTTCATCATCTCCTTCTCCTTCTTCTGCTTCTTCTGATTCACCCTCCAGACTTCACCTTCTCCTTCTCCTTCTTCTGCTTCTTCTGATTCACCCTCCAGACTTCACCTTCTCCTTCTCCTTCTTCTACTTCTTCTGATACACCCTCCAGACTTCACCTTCTCCTTCTCCTTCTTCTACTTCTTCTGATTCACCCTCCAGTCTTCACCTTCTCCTTCTCCTTCTTCTATTTCTTCTGCTTCACCCTCCAGACTTCACCTTCTCCTTCTCTTTCTTCTTCTTCTTCTGATTCACCCTCCAGACTTCACCTTCTCCTTCTCCTTCTTCTGATTCTTCTGATTCACCCTCCAGACTTCACCTTCTCCTTCTCCTTCTTCTGCTTCTTCTGATTCACCCTCCTGACTTCACCTTCTCCTTCTCCTTCTTCTACTTCTTCTGCTTCACCCTCCAGACTTCACCTTCTCCTTCTCCTTCTTCTACTTCTTCTGATTCACCCTCCAGACTTCATCTTCTCCTTCTCCTTCTTCTGCTTCTTCTGATTCTCCCTCCAGACTTCACCTTCTCCTTCTCCTTATTCTGCTTCTTCTGATTCACCCTCCAGACTTCACCTTCTCCTTCTCCTTATTCTGCTTCTTCTGATTCACCCTCCAGACTTCACCTTCTCATTCTCCTTCCTCTGCTTCTTCTGATTCACCCTCCAGACTTCACCTTCTCCTTCTCCTTCTTCTGATTCTTCTGATTCACCCTCCAGACTTCTCCTTCTCCTTCTCCTTCTTCTGCTTCTTCTGATTCACCCTCCTGACTTCACCTTCTCCTTCTCCTTCTTCTACTTCTTCTGATTCACCCTCCTGACTTCACCTTCTCCTTCTCCTTCTTCTACTTCTTCTGCTTCACCCACCAGACTTCACCTTCTCCTTCTCCTTCTTCTACTTCTTCTGATTCACCCTCCAGACTTCACCTTCTCCTTCTCCTTCTTCTGCTTCTTCTGATTCACCCTCCAGACTTCACCTTCTCCTTCTCCTTATTCTGCTTCTTCTGATTCACTCTCCAGACTTCACCTTCTCCTTCTCCTTCTTCTGCTTCTTCTGATTCACACTCCAGACTTCACCTTCTCCTTCTCCTTCTTCTACTTCTTCTGATTCACCCTCCAGACTTCACCTTCTCCTTCTCTTTCTTCTGCTTCATCTGATTCACCCTCCAGACTTCACCTTCTCCTTCTCCTTCTTCTGATTCTTCTGATTCACCCTCCAGACTTCACCTTCTTCTTCTCCTTCTTCTGCTTCTTCTGATTCACCCTCCTGACTTCACCTTCTCCTTCTCCTTCTTCTACTTCTTCTGATTCACCCTCCTGACTTCACCTTCTCCTTCTCCTTCTTCTACTTCTTCTGCTTCACCCTCCAGACTTCACCTTCTCCTTCTCCTTCTTCTACTTCTTCTGATTCACCCTCCAGACTTGACCTTCTCCTTCTCCTTCTTCTACTTCTTCTGATTCACCCTCCAGACTTCACCTTCTCCTTCTCCTTCTTCTGCTTCTTCTGCTTCACCGTCCTGACTTCACCTTCTCCTTCTCCTTCTTCTACTTCTTCTGCTTCATCCCCTTGACATCACCTGCTCCTTCTCCTTCTTCTGCTTCTTCTGATTCACCTTCCTAACTTCACCTTCTCCTTCTCCTTCTTCTGCTTCTTCTGATTCACCCTCCTGACTTCACCTTCTCCTTCTCCTTCTTCTGCTTCTTCTGATTCACCCTCCAGACTTCACCTTCTCCTTCTCCTTCTTCTGCTTCTTCTGATTCACCCTCCAGACTTCACCTTCTCCTTCTCCTTCTTCTACTTCTTCTGATTCACCCTCCTGACTTCACCTTCTCCTTCTCCTTCTTCTACTTCTTCTGCTTCACCCTCCAGACTTCACCTTCTCCTTCTCCTTCTTCTACTTCTTCTGATTCACCCTTCAGACTTCACCTTCTCCTTCTCCTTTTTCTGCTTCTTCTGATTCACCCTCCAGACTTCACCTTCTCCTTCTCCTTATTCTGCTTCTTCTGATTCACCCTCCAGACTTCACCTTCTCCTTCTCCTTCTTCTGCTTCTTCTGATTCACCCTCCAGACTTCACCTTCTCCTTCTCCTTCGTCTACTTCTTCTGATTCACCCTCAAGACAACACCGTCTCCTTCTCCTTCTTCTACTTCTTCTGATTCACCCTCCAGACTTCACCTTCTCCTTCTCCTTCTTCTGCTTCTTCTGATTCACCCTCCTGACTTCACCTTCTCGTTCTCCTTCTTCTACTTCTTCTGATTCACCCTCCTGACTTCAACTTCTCCTTCTCCTTCTTCTACTTCTTCTGCTTCACCCTCCAGACTTCACCTTCTCCTTCTCCTTCTTCTACTTCTTCTGATTCACCCTCCAGACTTGACCTTCTCCTTCTCCTTCTTCTACTTATTCTGATTCACCCTCCAGACTTCACATTCTCCTTCTCCTTCTTCTGCTTCTTCTGCTTCACCGTCCTGACTTCACCTTCTCCTTCTCCTTCTTCTACTTCTTCTGCTTCATCCCGCTGACATCACCTTCTCCTTCTCCTTCTTCTGCTTCTTCTGATTCACCCTCCTAACTTCACCTTCTCCTTCTCCGTCTTCTGCTTCTTCTGATTCACCCTCCTGACTTCACCTTCTCCTTCTCCTTCTTCTCCTTCTTCTGATTCACCCTCCAGACTTCACCTTCTCCTTCTCCTTCTTCTGCTTCTTCTGATTCACCCTCCAGACTTCACCTTCTCCTTCTCCTTCTTCTGATTCTTCTGATTCACCCTCCAGACTTCACCTTCTCCTTCTCCTTCTTCTGCTTCTTCTGATTCACCCTCCAGACTTCACCTTCTCCTTCTCCTTCTTCTACTTCTTCTGATTCACCCTCCAGACTTCACCTTCTCCTTCTCCTTCTTCTGCTTCTTCTGATTCACCCTCCAGACTTCTCCTTCTCCTTCTCCTTTTTCTGCTTCTTCTGATTCACCCTCCAGACTTCACCTTCTACTTCTCCTTCTTCTGCTTCTTCTGATTCACCCTCCAGACTTCACCTTCTCCTTCTCCTTCTTCTCCTTCTTCTGATTCACCCTCCAGACTTCACCTTCTCCTTCTCCTTCGTCTACTTCTTCTGATTCACCCTCCAGACTACACCTTCTCCTTCTCCTTCTTCTACTTCTTCTGATTCACCCTCCAGACTTCACCTTCTCCTTCTCCTTCTTCTGTTTCTTCTGATTCACCGTCCAGACTTCACCTTCTCCTTCTCCTTCTTCTACTACTTCTGATTCACCCTCCAGACTTCACCTCATCCTTCTCCTTCTTCTACTTCTTCTGATTCACCCTCCAGACTTCAACTTCTTATTCTCCTTCTTCTGCTTCTTCTGATTCACCCTCCAGACTTCACCTTCTCCTTCTCCTTCTTCTGCTTCTTCTGATTCACCCTCCAGACTTCACCTTCTCCTTCTCCTTCTTCTACTTCTTCTGATTCACCCTCCAGACTTCACCTTCTCCTTCTCCTTCTTCTACTTCTTCTGATTCACCCTCCAGTCCTCACCTTCTCCTTCTCCTTCTTCTGTTTCTTCTGCTTCACCCTCCAGACTTCACCTTCTCCTTCTCTTTCTTCTGCTTCTTCTGATTCACCCTCCAGACTTCACCTTCTCCTTCTCCTTCTTCTGATTCTTCTGATTCATCCTCCAGACTTCACCTTCTCCTTCTCCTTCTTCTGCTTCTTCTGATTCACCCTCCTGACTTCATCTGTTCCTTCTCCTTCTTCTGCTTCTTTTGATTCACCCTCCAGACTTCACCTTCTCCTTCTCCTTCTTCTGCTTCTTCTGATTCACCCTCCAGACTTCACCTTCTCCTTCTCCTTCTTCTACTTCTTCTGATTCACCCTCCAGACTTCACCTTCTCCTTCTCCTTCTTCTACTTCTTCTGATTCACCCTCCAGTCTTCACCTTCTCCTTCTCCTTCTTCTGTTTCTTCTCCTTCACCCTCCAGACTTCACCTTCTCCTTCTCCTTCTTCTGATTCTTCTGATTCACCCTCCAGACGTCACCTTCTCCTTCTCCTTCTTCTGCTTCTTCTGATTCACCCTCCTGACTTCACCTTCTCCTTCTCCTTCTTCTACTTCTTCTGATTCACCCTGCTGACTTCACCTTCTCCTTCTCCTTCTTCTACTTCTTCTGCTTCACCCTCCAGACTTCACCTTCTCCTTCTCCTTCTTCTACTTCTTCTGATTCACCCTTCAGACTTCACCTTCTCCTTCTCCTTTTTCTGCTTCTTCTGATTCACCCTCCAGACTTCACCTTCTCCTTCTCCTTATTCTGCTTCTTCTGATTCACCCTCCAGAATTCACCTTCTCCTTCTCCTTCTTCTGCTTCTTCTGATTCACCCTCCAGACTTCACCTTCTCCTTCTCCTTCTTCTACTTCTTCTGATTCACCCTCCAGACTTCACCTTCTCCTTCTCCTTCGTCTACTTCTTCTGATTCACCCTCAAGACAACACCGTCTCCTTCTCCTTCTTCTACTTCTTCTGATTCACCCTCCAGACTTCACCTTCTCCTTCTCCTTCTTCTGCTTCTTCTGATTCACCCTCCTGACTTCACCTTCTCCTTCTCCTTCTTCTACTTCTTCTGATTCACCCTCCTGACTTCAACTTCTCCTTCTCCTTCTTCTACTTCTTCTGCTTCACCCTCCAGACTTCACCTTCTCCTTCTCCTTCTTCTACTTCTTCTGATTCACCCTCCAGACTTGACCTTCTCCTTCTCCTTCTTCTACTTATTCTGATTCACCCTCCAGACTTCACATTCTCCTTCTCCTTCTTCTGCTTCTTCTGCTTCACCGTCCTGACTTCACCTTCTCCTTCTCCTTCTTCTACTTCTTCTGCTTCATCCCGCTGACATCACCTTCTCCTTCTCCTTCTTCTGCTTCTTCTGATTCACCCTCCTAACTTCACCTTCTCCTTCTCCGTCTTCTGCTTCTTCTGATTCACCCTCCTGACTTCACCTTCTCCTTCTCCTTCTTCTCCTTCTTCTGATTCACCCTCCAGACTTCACCTTCTCCTTCTCCTTCTTCTGCTTCTTCTGATTCACCCTCCAGACTTCACCTTCTCCTTCTCCTTCTTCTGATTCTTCTGATTCACCCTCCAGACTTCACCTTCTCCTTCTCCTTCTTCTGCTTCTTCTGATTCACCCTCCTGACTTCACCTTCTCCTTCTCCTTCTTCTACTTCTTCTGATTCACCCTCCAGACTTCACCTTCTCCTTCTCCTTCTTCTGCTTCTTCTGATTCACCCTCCAGACTTCTCCTTCTCCTTCTCCTTCTTCTGCTTCTTCTGATTCACCCTCCAGACTTCACCTTCTCCTTCTCCTTCTTCTGCTTCTTCTGATTCACCCTCCAGACTTCACCTTCTCCTTCTCCTTCTTCTCCTTCTTCTGATTCACCCTCCAGACTTCACCTTCTCCTTCTCCTTCGTCTACTTCTTCTGATTCACCCTCCAGACTACACCTTCTCCTTCTCCTTCTTCTACTTCTTCTGATTCACCCTCCAGACTTCACCTTCTCCTTCTCCTTCTTCTGTTTCTTCTGATTCACCGTCCAGACTTCACCTTCTCCTTCTCCTTCTTCTACTGCTTCTGATTCACCCTCCAGACTTCACCTTCTCCTTCTCCTTCTTCTACTTCTTCTGATTCACCCTCCAGACTTCATCTTCTTATTCTCCTTCTTCTGCTTCTTCTGATTCACCCTCCAGACTTCACCTTCTCCTTCTCCTTCTTCTGCTTCTTCTGATTCACCCTCCAGACTTCACCTTCTCCTTCTCCTTCTTCTACTTCTTCTGATTCACCCTCCAGACTTCACCTTCTCCTTCTCCTTCTTCTACTTCTTCTGATTCACCCTCCAGTCTTCACCTTCTCCTTCTCCTTCTTCTGTTTCTTCTGCTTCACCCTCCAGACTTCACCTTCTCCTTCTCTTTCTTCTGCTTCTTCTGATTCACCCTCCAGACTTCACCTTCTCCTTCTCCTTCTTCTGATTCTTCTGATTCACCCTCCAGACTTCACCTTCTCCTTCTCCTTCTTCTGCTTCTTCTGATTCACCCTCCTGACTTCACCTTCTCCTTCTCCTTCTTCTACTTCTTCTGATTCACCCTCCTGACTTCAGCTTCTCCTTCTCCTTCTTCTACTCATTCTGCTTCACCCTCCAGACTTCACCTTCTCCTTCTCCTTCTTCTACTTCTTCTGCTTCACCCTCCAGACTTCATCTTCTCCTTCTCCTTCTTCTGCTTCTTCTGATTCACCCTCCAGACTTAACCTTCTCCTTCTCCTTATTCTGTTTCTTCTGATTCACCCTCCAGACTTCACCTTCTCCTTCTCCTTATTCTGCTTCTTCTGATTCACCCTCCAGACTTCACCTTCTCATTCTCCTTCCTCTGCTTCTTCTGATTCACCCTCCAGACTTCACCTTCTCCTTCTCCTTCTTCTGATTCTTCTGATACACCCTCCAGACTTCACCTTCTCCTTCTCCTTCTTCT
This sequence comes from Somniosus microcephalus, assembly GCF_052327205.1. Taxonomy (NCBI): domain Eukaryota; kingdom Metazoa; phylum Chordata; class Chondrichthyes; order Squaliformes; family Somniosidae; genus Somniosus; species Somniosus microcephalus. The sequence goes on along the minus strand of NW_028225199.1, from coordinate 317,212 downwards.
GCTTCTTCTGATTCACCCTCCTGACTTCACCTTCTCCTTCTCCTTCTTCTACTTATTCTGATTCACCCTCCTGACTTCACCTTCTTCTTCTCCTTCTTCTACTTCTTCTGCTTCACCCTCCAGACTTCACCTTCTCCTTCTCCTTCTTCTACTTCTTCTGATTCACCCTCCAGACTTTACCTTCTCCTTCTCCTTCTTCTGCTTCTTCTGATTCACCCTCCAGACTTCACCTTCTCCTTCTCCTTATTCTGCTTCTTCTGATTCACTCTCCAGACTTCACCTTCTCCTTCTCCTTCTTCTGCTTCTTCTGATTCACACTCCAGACTTCACCTTCTCCTTCTCCTTCTTCTACTTCTTCTGAATCACCCTCCAGACTTCACCTTCTCCTTCTCTTTCTTCTGCTTCTTTTGATTCACCCTCCAGACTTCACCTTCTCCTTCTCCTTCTTCTGATTCTTCTGATTCACCCTCCAGACTTCACCTTCTTCTTCTCCTTCTTCTGCTTCTTCTGATTCACCCTCCTGACTTCACCTTCTCCTTCTCCTTCTTCTACTTCTTCTGATTCACCCTCCTGACTTCACCTTCTCCTTCTCCTTCTTCTACTTCTTCTGCTTCACCCTCCAGACTTCACCTTCTCCTTCTCCTTCTTCTACTTCTTCTGATTCACCCTCCAGACTTGACCTTCTCCTTCTCCTTCTTCTACTTCTTCTGATTCACCCTCCAGACTTCACCTTCTCCTTCTCCTTCTTCTGCTTCTTCTGCTTCACCGTCCTGACTTCACCTTCTCCTTCTCCTTCTTCTACTTCTTCTGCTTCATCCCCCTGACATCACCTGCTACTTCTCCTTCTTCTGCTTCTTCTGATTCACCCTCCTAACTTCACCTTCTCCTTCTCCTTCTTCTGCTTCTTCTGATTCACCCTCCTGACTTCACCTTCTCCTTCTCCTTCTTTTGCTTCTTCTGATTCACCCTCCAGACTTCACCTTCTCCTTCTCCTTCTTCTGCTTCTTCTGATTCACCCTCCAGACTTCACCTTCTCCTTCTCCTTCTTCTGCTTCTTCTGATTCACCCTCCAGACCTCACCTTCTCCTTCTCCTTCTTCTACTTCTTCTGATTCACCCTCCAGACTTCATCTTCTCCTTCTCCTTCTCCTGCTTCTTCTGATTCACCCTCCAGACTTCACCTTCTCCTTCTCCTTCTTCTGCTTCTTCTGATTCACCCTCCAGACTTCACCTTCTCCTTCTCCTTCTTCTACTTCTTCTGATTCACCCTCCAGACTTCACCTTCTCCTTCTCCTTCTTCTACTTCTTCTGCTTCACCCTCCAGACTTCATCTTCTCCTTCTCCTTCTTCTGCTTCTTCTGATTCACCCTCCAGACTTAACCTTCTCCTTCTCCTTATTCTGTTTCTTCTGATTCACCCTCCAGACTTCACCTTCTCCTTCTCCTTATTCTGCTTCTTCTGATTCACCCTCCAGACTTCACCTTCTCATTCTCCTTCCTCTGCTTCTTCTGATTCACCCTCCAGACTTCACCTTCTCCTTCTCCTTCTTCTGATTCTTCTGATACACCCTCCAGACTTCACCTTCTCCTTCTCCTTCTTCTGCTTCTTCTGATTCACCCTCCTGACTTCACCTTCTCCTTCTCCTTCTTCTACTTATTCTGATTCACCCTCCTGACTTCACCTTCTTCTTCTCCTTCTTCTACTTCTTCTGCTTCACCCTCCAGACTTCACCTTCTCCTTCTCCTTCTTCTACTTCTTCTGATTCACCCTCCAGACTTTACCTTCTCCTTCTCCTTCTTCTGCTTCTTCTGATTCACCCTCCAGACTTCACCTTCTCCTTCTCCTTATTCTGCTTCTTCTGATTCACTCTCCAGACTTCACCTTCTCCTTCTCCTTCTTCTGCTTCTTCTGATTCACACTCCAGACTTCACCTTCTCCTTCTCCTTCTTCTACTTCTTCTGAATCACCCTCCAGACTTCACCTTCTCCTTCTCTTTCTTCTGCTTCTTTTGATTCACCCTCCAGACTTCACCTTCTCCTTCTCCTTCTTCTGATTCTTCTGATTCACCCTCCAGACTTCACCTTCTTCTTCTCCTTCTTCTGCTTCTTCTGATTCACCCTCCTGACTTCACCTTCTCCTTCTCCTTCTTCTACTTCTTCTGATTCACCCTCCTGACTTCACCTTCTCCTTCTCCTTCTTCTACTTCTTCTGCTTCACCCTCCAGACTTCACCTTCTCCTTCTCCTTCTTCTACTTCTTCTGATTCACCCTCCAGACTTGACCTTCTCCTTCTCCTTCTTCTACTTCTTCTGATTCACCCTCCAGACTTCACCTTCTCCTTCTCCTTCTTCTGCTTCTTCTGCTTCACCGTCCTGACTTCACCTTCTCCTTCTCCTTCTTCTACTTCTTCTGCTTCATCCCCCTGACATCACCTGCTACTTCTCCTTCTTCTGCTTCTTCTGATTCACCCTCCTAACTTCACCTTCTCCTTCTCCTTCTTCTGCTTCTTCTGATTCACCCTCCTGACTTCACCTTCTCCTTCTCCTTCTTTTGCTTCTTCTGATTCACCCTCCAGACTTCACCTTCTCCTTCTCCTTCTTCTGCTTCTTCTGATTCACCCTCCAGACTTCACCTTCTCCTTCTCCTTCTTCTGCTTCTTCTGATTCACCCTCCAGACCTCACCTTCTCCTTCTCCTTCTTCTACTTCTTCTGATTCACCCTCCAGACTTCATCTTCTCCTTCTCCTTCTCCTGCTTCTTCTGATTCACCCTCCAGACTTCACCTTCTCCTTCTCCTTCTTCTGCTTCTTCTGATTCACCCTCCAGACTTCACCTTCTCCTTCTCCTTCTTCTACTTCTTCTGATTCACCCTCCAGACTTCACCTTCTCCTTCTCCTTCTTCTACTTCTTCTGATTCACCCTCCAGTCTTCACCTTCTCCTTCTCCTTCTTCTGTTTCTTCTGCTTCACCCTCCAGACTTCACCTTCTCCTTCTCTTTCTTCTGCTTCTCTTCTGATTCACCCTCCAGACTTCACCTTCTCCTTCTCCTTCTTCTGATTCTTCTGATTCACCCTCCAGACTTCACCTTCTCCTTCTCCTTCTTCTGCTTCTTATGATTCACCCTCCTGACTTCACCTTCTCCTTCTCCTTCTTCTACTTCTTCTGATTCACCCTCCTGACTTCACCTTCTCCTTCTCCTTCTTCTACTTCTTCTGCTTCACCCTCCAGACTTCACCTTCTCCTTCTCCTTCTTCTACTTCTTCTGATTCACCCTTCAGACATCACCTTCTCCTTCTCCTTTTTCTGCTTCTTCTGATTCACCCTCCAGACTTCACCATCTCCTTCTCCTTATTCTGCTTCTTCTGATTCATCCTCCAGACTTCACCTTCTCCTTCTCCTTCTTCTGCTTCTTCTGATTCACCCTCCAGACTTCACCTTCTCCTTCTCCTTCTTCTGCTTCTTCTGAATCACCCTCCAGACTTCACCTTCTCCTTCTCCTTCTTCTACTTCTTCTGATTCACCCTCCAGACTTCACCTTCTCCTTCTCCTTCTTCTGTTTCTTCTGATTCACCGTCCAGACTTCACATTCTCCTTCTCCTTATTCTACTACTTCTGATTCACCCTCCAGAATTCACCTTCTCCTTCTCCGTCTTCTACTTCTTCTGATTCACCCTCCAGACTTCATCTTCCCCTTCTCCTTCTTCTGCTTCTTCTGATTCACCCTCCAGACTTCACCTTCTCCTTCTCCTTCTTCTGCTTCTTCTGATTCACCCTCCAGACTTCACCTTCTCCTTCTCCTTCTTCTACTTCTTCTGATTCACCCTCCAGACTTCACCTTCTCCTTCTCCTTCTTCTACTTCTTCTGATTCACCCTCCAGTCTTCACCTTCTCCTTCTCCTTCTTCTGTTTCTTCTGCTTCACCCTCCAGACTTCACCTTCTCCTTCTCTTTCTTCTGCTTCTTCTGATTCACCCTCCAGACTTCACCTTCTCCTTCTCCTTCTTCTGATTCTTCTGATTCACCCTCCAGACTTCATCTTCTCTTTCTCCTTCTTCTGCTTCTTCTGATTCACCCTCCTGACTTCACCTTCTCCTTCTTCTTCTTCTACTTCTTCTGATTCACCCTCCTGACTTCACCTTCTCCTTCTCCTTCTTCTACTTCTTCTGCTTCACCCTCCAGACTTCACCTTCTCCTTTACCTTCTTCTACTTCTTCTGATTCACCCTCCAGACTTCATCTTCTCCTTCTCCTTCTTCTGCTTCTTCTGATTCACCCTCCTGACTTCACCTTCTTCTTCTCCTTATTCTGCTTCTTCTGATTCACCCTCCAGACTTCACCTTCTCCTTCTCCTTATTCTGCTTCTTCTGATTCACCCTCCAGACTTCACCTTCTCCTTCTCCTTCCTCTGCTTCTTCTGATTCACCCTCCAGACTTCACCTTCTAATTCTCCTTCCTCTGATTCTTCTGATTCACCCTCCAGACATCACCTTCTCTTTCTCCTTCTTCTGCTTCTTCTGATTCACCCTCCTGACTTCACCTTCTCCTTCTCCTTCTTCTACTTCTTCTGATTCACCCTCCTGACTTCACCTTCTCCTTCTCCTTCTTCTACTTCTTCTGCTTCACCCTCCAGACTTCACATTCTCCTTCTCCTTCTTCTACTTCTTCTGATTCACCCTCCAGACTTCACCTTCTCCTTCTCCTTATTCTGCTTCTTCTGATTCACCCTCCAGACTTCACCTTCTCCTTCTCCTTCTTCTGCTTCTTCTGATTCACACTCCAGACTTCACCTTCTCCTTCTCCTTCTTCTACTTCTTCTGATTCACCCTCCAGACTTCACCTTCTCCTTCTCCTTCTTCTGCTTCTTCTGCTTCACCGTCCTGACTTCACCTTCTCCTTCTCCTTCTTCTACTTCTTCTGCTTCATCCCCCTGACATCACCTGCTCCTTCTCCTTCTTCTGCTTCTTCTGATTCACCCTCCTAACTTCACCTTCTCCTTCTCCTTCTTCTGCTTCTTCTGATTCACCCTCCTGACTTCACCTTCTCCTTCTCCTTCTTCTGCTTCTTCTGATTCACCCTCCAGACTTCACCTTCTCCTTCTCCTTCTTTTGCTTCTTCTGATTCACCCTCCAGACTTCACCTTCTCCTTCTCCTTCTTCTGCTTCTTCTGATTCACCCTCCAGACCTCACCTTCTCCTTCTCCTTCTTCTACTTCTTCTGATTCACCCTCCAGACTTCATCTTCTCCTTCTCCTTCTTCTGCTTCTTCTGATTCACCCTCCAGACTTCACCTTCTCCTTCTCCTTCTTCTGCTTCTTCTGATTCACCCTCCAGACTTCACCTTCTCCTTCTCCTTCTTCTACTTCTTCTGATTCACCCTCCAGACTTCACCTTCTCCTTCTCCTTCTTCTATTTCTTCTGATTCACCCTCCAATCTTCACCTTCTCCTTCTCCTTCTTCTGTTTCTTCTGCTTCACCCTCCAGACTTCACCTTCTCCTTCTCTTTCTTCTGCTTCTTCTGATTCACCCTCCAGACTTCACCTTCTCCTTCTCCTTCTTCTGATTCTTCCGGTTCACCCTCCAGACTTCACCTTCTCCTTCTCCTTCTTCTGCTTCTTCTGATTCACCCTCCTGACTTCACCTTCTCCTTCTCCTTCTTCTACTTCTTCTGATTCACCCTCCTGACTTCACCTTCTCCTTCTCCTTCTTCTACTTCTTCTGCTTCACCCTCCAGACTTCACCTTCTCCTTCTCCTTCTTCGACTTCTTCTGATTCACCCTTCAGACTTCACCTTCTCCTTCTCCTTTTTCTGCTTCTTCTGATTCATCCTCCAGACTTCACCTTCTCCTTCTCCTTCTTCTGCTTCTTCTGATTCACCCTCCAGACTTCACCTTCTCCTTCTCCTTCTTCTGCTTCTTCTGATTCACCCTCCAGACTTCACCTTCTCCTTCTCCTTCTTCTGCTTCTTCTGATTCACCCTCCAGACTTCACCTTCTCCTTCTCCTTCTTCTGCTTTTTCTGATTCACCCTCCAGACTTCACCTTCTCCTTCTCCTTCTTCTACTTCTTCTGATACACCCTCCAGACTTCACCTGCTCCTTCTCTTTCTTCTGCTTCTTCTGATTCACCCTCCAGACTTCACCTTCTCCTTCTCCTTCTTCTGATTATTCTGATTCACCCTCCAGACTTCACCTTTTCCTTCTCCTTCTTCTACTTCTTCTGATTCACCCTCCAGACTTCACCTTCTCCTTCTCCTTCTTCTACTTCTTCTGATTCACCCTCCAGACTTGACCTTCTCCTTCTCCTTCTTCTACTTATTCTGATTCACCCTCCAGACTTCACATTCTCCTTCTCCTTCTTCTGCTTCTTCTGCTTCACCGTCCTGACTTCACCTTCTCCTTCTCCTTCTTCTACTTCTTCTGCTTCATCCCGCTGACATCACCTGCTCCTTCTCCTTCTTCTGCTTCTTCTGATTCACCCTCCTAACTTCACCTTCTCCTTCTCCGTCTTCTGCTTCTTCTGATTCACCCTCCTGACTTCACCTTCTCCTTCTCCTTCTTCTGCTTCTTCTGATTCACCCTCCAGACTTCACCTTCTCCTTCTCCTTCTTCTGCTTCTTCTGATTCACCCTCCAGACTTCACCTTCTCCTTCTCCTTCTTCTGATTCTTCTGATTCACCCTCCAGACTTCACCTTCTCCTTCTCCTTCTTCTACTTCTTCTGATTCACCCTCCTGACTTCACCTTCTCCTTCTCCTTCTTCTACTTCTTCTGCTTCACCCTCCAGACTTCACCTTCTCCTTCTCCTTCTTCTGCTTCTTCTGATTCACCCTCCAGACTTCTCCTTCTCCTTCTCCTTCTTCTGCTTCTTCTGATTCACCCTCCAGACTTCACCTTCTCCTTCTCCTTCTTCTGCTTCTTCTGATTCACCCTCCAGACTTCACCTTCTCCTTCTCCTTCTTCTCCTTCTTCTGATTCACCCTCCAGACTTCACCTTCTCCATTTCCCTCTTCTGCTTCTTCTGATTCACCCTCCAGACTTCACCTTCTCCTTCTCCTTCTTCTACTTCTTCTGATTCACCCTCCAGACTACACCTTCTCCTTCTCCTTCTTCTACTTCTTCTGATTCACCCTCCAGACTTCACCTTCTCCTTCTCCTTCTTCTGTTTCTTCTGATTCACCGTCCAGACTTCACCTTCTCCTTCTCCTTCTTCTACTACTTCTCATTCACCCTCCAGACTTCACCTTCTCCTTCTCCTTCTTCTACTTCTTCTGATTCACCCTCCAGACTTCATCTTCTCCTTCTCCTTCTTCTGCTTCTTCTGATTCACCCTCCAGACTTCACCTTCTCCTTCTCCTTCTTCTGCTTCTTCTGATTCACCCTCCAGACTTCACCTTCTCCTTCTCCTTCTTCTACTTCTTCTGATTCACCCTCCAGACTTCACCTTCTCCTTCTCCTTCTTCTACTTCTTCTGATTCACCCTCCAGTCTTCACATTCTCCTTCTCCTTCTTCTGTTTCTTCTGCTTCACCCTCCAGACTTCACCTTCTCCTTCTCTTTCTTCTGCTTCTTCTGATTCACCCTCCAGACTTCACCTTCTCCTTCTCCTTCTTCTGATTCTTCTGATTCACCCTCCAGACTTCACCTTCTCCTTCTCCTTCTTCTGCTTCTTCTGATTCACCCTCCTGACTTCACCTTCTCCTTCTCCTTCTTCTACTTCTTCTGATCCACCCTCCTGACTTCACCTTCTCCTTCTCCTTCTTCTACTTCTTCTGCTTCACCCTCCAGACTTCACCTTCTCCTTCTCCTTCTTCTACTTCTTCTGCTTCACCCTCCAGACTTCATCTTCTCCTTCTCCTTCTTCTGCTTCTTCTGATTCACCCTCCAGACTTCACCTTCTCCTTCTCCTTATTCTGCTTCTTCTGATTCACCCTCCAGACTTCACCTTCTCCTTCTCCTTATTCTGCTTCTTCTGATTCACCCTCCAGACTTCACCTTCTCCTTCTCCTTCCTCTGCTTCTTCTGATTCACCCTCCAGACTTCACCTTCTCCTTCTCCTTCTTCTGATTCTTCTGATTCACCCTCCAGACTTCACCTTCTCCTTCTCCTTCTTCTGCTTCTTCTGATTCACCCTCCTGACTTCACCTTCTCCTTCTCCTTCTTCTACTTCTTCTGATTCACCCTCCTGACTTCACCTTCTCCTTCTCCTTCTTCTACTTCTTCTGATTCTCCCTCCAGACTTCACCTTCTCCTTCTCCTTCTTCTACTTCTTCTGATTCACCCTCCAGACTTCACCTTCTCCTTCTCCTTCTTCTGCTTCTTCTGATTCACCCTCCAGACTTCACCTTCTCCTTCTCCTTATTCTGCTTCTTCTGATTCACCCTCCAGACTTCACCTTCTCCTTCTCCTTCTTCTGCTTCTTCTGATTCACACTCCAGACTTCACCTTCTCCTTCTCCTTCTCCTTCTTCTACTTCTTCTGAATCACCCTCCAGACTTCACCTTCTCCTTCTCTTTCTTCTGCTTCTTCTGATTCACCCTCCAGACTTCACCTTCTCCTTCTCCTTCTTCTGATTCTTCTGATTCACCCTCCAGACTTCACCTTCTTCTTCTCCTTCTTCTGCTTCTTCTGATTCACCCTCCTGACTTCACCACCTCCTTCTCCTTCTTCTACTTCTTCTGATTCACCCTCCTGACTTCACCTTCTCCTTCTCCTTCTCCTACTTCTTCTGCTTCACCCTCCAGACTTCACCTTCTCCTTCTCCTTCTTCTACTTCTTCAGATTCACCCTCCAGACTTGACCTTCTCCTTCTCCTTCTTCTACTTCTTCTGATTCACCATCCAGACTTCACCTTCTCCTTCTCCTTCTTCTGCTTCTTCTGCTTCACCGTCCTGACTTCACCTTCTCCTTCTCCTTCTTCTACTTCTTCTGCTTCATCCCCCTGACATCACCTGCTCCTTCTCCTTCTTCTGCTTCTTCTGATTCACCCTCCTAACTTCACCTTCTCCTTCTCCTTCTTCTGCTTCTTCATATTCACCCTCCTGACTTCACCTTCTCCTTCTCCTTCTTCTGCTTCTTCTGATTCACCCTCCAGACTTCACCTTCTCCTTCTCCTTCTTCTACTTCTTCTGATTCACCCTCCAGACTTCACCTTCTCCTTCTCCTTCTTCTGCTTCTTCTGATTCACCCTCCATACTTCACCTTCACTTCTCCTTATTCTGCTTCTTCTGATTCACCCTCCAGACTTCAACTTCTCCTTCTCCTTCTTCTACTTCTTCTGCTTCATCCCCCTGACATCACCTGCTCCTTCTCCTTCTTCTGCTTCTTCTGATTCACCCTCCTAACTTCACCTTCTCCTTCTCCTTCTTCTGCTTCTTCTGATTCACCCTCCTGACTTCACCTTCTCCTTCTCCTTCTTCTGCTTCTTCTGATTCACCCTCCAGACTTCACCTTCTCCTTCTCTTTCTTCTGCTTCTTCTGATTCACCCTCCAGACTTCACCTTCTCCTTCTCCTTCTTCTGATTCTTCTGATTCACCCTTCAGACTTCACCTTCTCCTTCTCCTTCTTCTGCTTCTTCTGATTCACCCTCCTGACTTCACCTTCTCCTTCTCCTTCTTCTACTTCTTCTGATTCACCCTCCTGACTTCACCTTCTCCTTCTCCTTCTTCTACTTCTTCTGCTTCACCCTCCAGACTTCACCTTCTCCTTCTCCTTCTTCTACTTCTTCTGATTCACCCTCCAGACTTGACCTTCTCCTTCTCCTTCTTCTACTTATTCTGATTCACCCTCCAGACTTCACCTTCTCCTTCTCCTTCTTCTGCTTCTTCTGCTTCACCGTCCTGACTTCACCTTCTCCTTCTCCTTCTTCTACTTCTTCTGCTTCATCCCGCTGACATCACCTGCTCCTTCTCCTTCTTCTGCTTCTTCTGATTCACCCTCCAGACTTCACCTTCTCCTTCTCCTTCTTCTGCTTCTTCTGATTCACCCTCCAGACTTCACCTTCTCCTTCTCCTTCTTCTGATTCTTCTGATTCACCCTCCAGACTTCACCTTCTTCTCCTTCTTCTGCTTCTTCTGATTCACCCACCTGACCTCACCTTCTCCTTCTCCTTCTTCTACTTCTTCTGATTCACCCTCCTGACTTCACCTTCTCCTTCTCCTTCTTCTACTTCTTCTGCTTCACCCTCCAGACTTCACCTTCTCCTTCTCCTTCTTCTGCTTCTTCTGATTCACCCTCCAGACTTCTCCTTCTCCTTCTCCTTCTTCTGCTTCTTCTGATTCACCCTCCAGACTTCACCTTCTCCTTCTCCTTCTTCTGCTTCTTCTGATTCACCCTCCAGACTTCACCTTCTCCTTCTCCTTCTTCTACTTCTTCTGATTCACCCTCCAGACTTCACCTTCTCCATTTCCTTATTCTGCTTCTTCTGATTCACCCTCCAGACTTCACCTTCTCCTTCTCCTTCGTCTACTTCTTCTGATTGACCCTCCAGACTACACCTTCTCCTTCTCCTTCTTCTACTTCTTCTGATTCACCCTCCTGACTTCACCTTCTCCTTCTCCTTCTTCTACTTCTTCTGCTTCACCCTCCAGACTTCACCTTCTCCTTCTCCTTCTTCTACTTCTTCTGATTCACCCCCCAGACTTCATCTTCTCCTTCTCCTTCTTCTGCTTCTTCTGATTCACCCTCCAGACTTCACCTTCTTCTTCTCCTTATTCTGCTTCTTCTGATTCACCCTCCAGACTTCACCTTCTCCTTCTCCTTATTCTGCTTCTTCTGATTCACCCTCCAGACTTCACCTTCTCCTTATCCTGATTCTGCTTCTTCTGATTCACCCTCCAGACTTCACCTTCTACTTCTCCTTCTTCTACTTCTTCTGCTTCACCCTCCAGACTTCACCTTCTCCTTCTCCTTCTTCTACTTCTTCTTATTCACCCTCCAGACTTCACCTTCTCCTTCTCCTTCTTCTGCTTCTTCTGATTCACCCTCCATACTTCACCTTCACTTCTCCTTATTCTGCTTCTTCTGATTCACCCTCCAGACTTCAACTTCTCCTTCTCCTTCTTCTGCTTCTTCTGATTCACCCTCCAGACTTCACCTTCTCCTTCTCCTTCTTCTGCTTCTTCTGATTCACCCTCCAGACTTCACCTTCTCCTTCTCCTTCTTCTGCTTCTTCTGATTCACCCTTCAGACTTCACCTTCTCCTTCTCCTTCTTCTACTTCTTCTGATTCACCCTCCAGACTTCACCTTCTCCTTCTCTTTCTTCTGCTTCTTCTGATTCACCCTCCAGATTTCATCTTCTCCTTCTCCTTCTTCTGCTTCTTCTGATTCACCCTCCAGACTTCACCTTCTCCTTCTCCTTCTTCTGCTTCTTCTGATTCACCCTCCAGACTTCACCTTCTCCTTCTCCTTCTTCTGCTTCTTCTGATTCACCCTCCAGACTTCACCTTCTCCTTCTCCTTCTTCTACTTCTTCTGATTCACCCTCAAGACCTCACCTTCTCCTTCTCCTTCTTCTACTTCTTCTGATTCACCCTCCAGATTTCATCTTCTCCTTCTCCTTCTTCTGCTTCTTCTGATTCACCCTCCAGACTTCACCTTCTCCTTCTCCTTCTTCTGCTTCTTCTGATTCACCCTCCTGACTTCACCTTCTCCTTCCCCTTCTTCTACTTCTTCTGATTCACCCTCCTGACTTCACCTTCTCCTTCTCCTTCTTCTACTTCTTCTGCTTCACCCTCCAGACTTCACCTTCTCCTTCTCCTTCTTCTACTTCTTCTGATTCACCCTCCAGACTTGACCTTCTCCTTCTCCTTCTTCTACTTCTTCTGATTCACCCTCCAGACTTCACCTTCTCCTTCTCCTTCTACTGCTTCTTCTGCTTCACCGTCCTGACTTCACCTTCTCCTTCTCCTTCTTCTACTTCTTCTGCTTCATCCCCCTGACATCACCTGCTCCTTCTCCTTCTTCTGCTTCTTCTGATTCACCCTCCTAACTTCACCTTCTCCTTCTACTTCTTCTGCTTCTTCTGATTCACCCTCCTGACTTCACCTTCTCCTTCTCCTTCTTCTGCTTCTTCTGATTCACCTTCCAGACTTCACCTTCTCCTTCTCTTTCTTCTGCTTCTTCTGATTCACCCTACAGACTTCACCTTCTCCTTCTCCTTCTTCTGATTCTTCTGATTCACCCTCCAGACTTCACCTTCTCCTTCTCCTTCTTCTGCTTCTTCTGATTCACCCTCCTGACTTCACCTTCTCATTCTCCTTCTTCTACTTCTTCTGATTCACCCTCCTGACTTCACCTTCTCCTTCTCCTTCTTCTACTTCTTCTGCTTCACCCTCCAGACTTCACCTTCTCCTTCTCCTTCTTCTACTTCTTCTGATTCACCCTCCAGAATTGACCTTCTCCTTCTCCTTCTTCTACTTATTCTGATTCACCCTCCAGACTTCACCTTCTCCTTCTCCTTCTTCTGCTTCTTCTGCTTCACCGTCCTGACTTCACCTTCTCCTTCTCCTTCTTCTACTTCTTCTGCTTCATCCCGCTGACATCACCTGCTCCTTCTCCTTCTTCTGCTTCTTCTGATTCACCCTCCAGACTTCACCTTCTCCTTCTCCTTCTTCTGCTTCTTCTGATTCACCCTCCAGACTTCACCTTCTCCTTCTCCTTCTTCTGATTCTTCTGATTCACCCTCCAGACTTCACCTTCTCCTTCTCCTTCTTCTGCTTCTTCTGATTCACCCTCCTGACCACACCTTCTCCTTCTCCTTCTTCTACTTCTTCTGAATCACCCTCCTGACTTCACCTTCTCCTTCTCCTTCTTCTACTTCTTCTGCTTCACCCTCCAGACTTCACCTTCTCCTTCTCCTTCTTCTGCTTCTTCTGATTCACCCTCCAGACTTCACCTTCTCCTTCTCCTTCTTCTGCTTCTTCTGATTCACCCTCCAGACTTCACCTTCTCCTTCTCCTTCTTCTACTTCTTCTGATTCACCCTCCAGACTTCACCTTCTCCATTTCCTTCTTCTGCTTCTTCTGATTCACCCTCCAGACTTCACCTTCTCCTTCTCCTTCGTCTACTTCTTCTGATTGACCCTCCAGACTACACCTTCTCCTTCTCCTTCTTCTACTTCTTCTGATTCACCCTCCAGACTTCACCTTCTCCTTCTTCTGTTTCTTCTGATTCACCGTCCAGACTTCACCTTCTCCTTCTCCTTCTTCTACTACTTCTGATTCACCCTCCAGACTTCACCTTCTCCTTCTCCTTCTTCTACTTCTTCTGATTCACCCTCCAGACTTCATCTTCTCCTTCTCCTTCTTCTGCTTCTTCTGATTCACCCTCCAGACTTCACCTTCTCCTTCTCCTTCTTCTGCTTCTTCTGATTCACCCTCCAGACTTCACCTTCTCCTTCTCCTTCTTCTACTTCTTCTGATTCACCCTCCAGACTTCACCTTCTCCTTCTCCTTCTTCTACTTCTTCTGATTCACCCTCCAGTCTTCACCTTCTCCTTCTCCTTCTTCTGTTTCTTCTGCTTCACCCTCCAGACTTCACCTTCTCCTTCTCTTTCTTCTGCTTCTTCTGATTCACCCTCCAGACTTCACCTTCTCCTTCTCCTTCTTCTGATTCTTCTGATTCACCCTCCAGACTTCACCTTCTCCTTCTCCTTCTTCTGCTTCTTCTGATTCACCCTCCTGACTTCACCTTCTCCTTCTCCTTCTTCTACTTCTTCTGCTTCACCCTCCAGACTTCACCTTCTCCTTCTCCTTCTTCTACTTCTTCTGATTCACCCTCCAGACTTCATCTTCTCCTTCTCCTTCTTCTGCTTCTTCTGATTCACCCTCCAGACTTCACCTTCTCCATCTCCTTATTCTGCTTCTTCTGATTCACCCTCCAGACTTCACCTTCTCCTTCTCCTTATTCTGCTTCTTCTGATTCACCCTCCAGACTTCACCTTCTCCTTCTCCTTCCTCTGCTTCTTCTGATTCACCCTCCAGACTTCACCTTCTCCTTCTCCTTCTTCTGATTCTTCTGATTCACCCTCCAGACTTCACCTTCTCCTTCTCCTTCTTCTGCTTCTTCTGATTCACCCTCCTGACTTCACCTTGTCCTTCTCCTTCTTCTACTTCTTCTGATTCACCCTCCTGACTTCACCTTCTCCTTCTCCTTCTTCTACTTCTTCTGCTTCACCCTCCAGACTTCACCTTCTCCTTCTCCTTCTTCTACTTCTTCTGATTCACTCTCCAGACTTCACCTTCTCCTTCTCCTTCTTCTGCTTCTTCTGATTCACACTCCAGACTTCACCTTCTCCTTCTCCTTCTTCTACTTCTTCTGATTGACCCTCCAGACTTCACCTTCTCCTTCTCTTTCTTCTGCTTCATCTGATTCACCCTCCAGACTTCACCTTCTCCTTCTCCTTCTTCTGATTCTTCTGATTCACCCTCCAGACTTCACCTTCTTTTTCTCCTTCTTCTGCTTCTTCTGATTCACCCTCCTGACTTCACCTTCTCCTTCTTCTACTTCTTCTGATTCACCCTCCTGACTTCACCTTCTCCTTCTCCTTCTTCTACTTCTTCTGCTTCACCCTCCAGACTTCACCTTCTCCTTCTCCTTCTTCTACTTCTTCTGATTCACCCTCCAGACTTGACCTTCTCCTTCTCCTTCTTATACTTCTTCTGTTTCACCCTCCAGACTTCACCTTCTCCTTCTTCTGCTTCTTCTGCTTCACCGTCCTGACTTCACCTTCTCCTTCTCCTTCTTCTACTTCTTCTGCTTCATCCCCCTGACATCACCTGCTCCTTCTCCTTCTTCTGCTTCTTCTGATTCACCCTCCTAACTTCACCTTCTCCTTCTCCTTCTTCTGCTTCTTCTGATTCACCCTCCTGACTTCACCTTCTCCTTCTCCTTCTTCTGCTTCTTCTGATTCACCCTCCAGACTTCACCTTCTCCTTCTCCTTCTTCTGCTTCTTCTGATTCACCCTCCAGACTTCACCTACTCCTTCTCCTTCTTCTGCTTCTTCTGATTCACCCTCCAGACCTCACCTTCTCCTTCTCCTTCTTCTACTTCTTCTGATTCACCCTCCAGACTTCATCTGTTCCTTCTCCTTCTTCTGCTTCTTCTGATTCACCCTCCAGACTTCACCTTCTCCTTCTCCTTCTTCTGCTTCTTCTGATTCACCCTCCAGACTTCACCTTCTCCTTCTCCTTCTTCTACTTCTTCTGATTCACCCTCCAGACTTCACCTTCTCCTTCTCCTTCTTCTACTTCTTCTGATTCACCCTCCAGTCTTCACCTTCTCCTTCTTCTGTTTCTTCTGCTTCACCCTCCAGACTTCACCTTCTCCTTCTCTTTCTTCTGCTTCTTCTGATTCACCCTCCAGACTTCACCTTCTCCTTCTCCTTCTTCTGATTCTTCTGATTCACCCTCCAGACGTCACCTTCTCTTCTCCTTCTTCTGCTTCTTCTGATTCACCCTCCTGACTTCACCTTCTCCTTCTCCTTCTTCTACTTCTTCTGATTCACCCTCCAGACTTCACCTTCTCCTTCTCCTTCTTCTGCTTCTTCTGATTCACCCTCCAGACTTCTCCTTCTCCTTCTCCTTCTTCTGCTTCTTCTGATTCACCCTCCTAACTTCACCTTCTCCTTCTCCTTCTTCTGCTTCTTCTGATTCACCCTCCTGACTACACCTTCTCCTTCTCCTTCTTCTGCTTCTTCTGATTCACCCTCCAGACTTCACCTTCTCCTTCTCCTTCTTCTCCTTCTTCTGATTCACCCTCCAGATTTCATCTTCTCCTTCTCCTTCTTCTGCTTCTTCTGATTCACCCTCCAGACTTCACCTTCTCCTTCTCCTTCTTCTGCTTCTTCTGATTCACCCTCCTGACTTCACCTTCTCCTTCTCCTTCTTCTACTTCTTCTGATTCACCCTCCTGACTTCACCTTCTCCTTCTCCTTCTTCTACTTCTTCTGCTTCACCCTTCAGACTTCACCTTCTCCTTCTCCTTCTTCTACTTCTTCTGATTCACCCTCCAGACTTGACCTTCTCCTTCTCCTTCTTCTACTTCTTCTGATTCACCCTCCAGACTTCACCTTCTCCTTCTCCTTCTTCTGCTTCTTCTGCTTCACCGTCCTGACTTCACCTTCTCCTTCTCCTTCTTCTACTTCTTCTGCTTCATCCTCCTGACATCACCTGCTCCTTCTCCTTCTTCTGCTTCTTCTGATTCACCCTCCTAACTTCACCTTCTCCTTCTCCTTCTTCTGCTTCTTCTGATTCACCCTCCTGACTTCACCTTCTCCTTCTCCTTCTTCTGCTTCTTCTGATTCACCCTCCAGACTTCACCTTCTCCTTCTCTTTCTTCTGCTTCTTCTGATTCACCCTCCAGACTTCACCTTCTCCTTCTCCTTCTTCTGATTCTTCTGATTCACCCTTCAGACTTCACCTTCTCCTTCTCCTTCTTCTGCTTCTTCTGATTCACCCTCCTGACTTCACCTTCTCCTTCTCCTTCTTCTACTTCTTCTGATTCACCCTCCTGACTTCACCTTCTCCTTCTCCTTCTTCTACTTCTTCTGCTTCACCCTCCAGACTTCACCTTCTCCTTCTCCTTCTTCTACTTCTTCTGATTCACCCTCCAGACTTGACCTTCTCCTTCTCCTTCTTCTACTTATTCTGATTCACCCTCCAGACTTCACCTTCTCCTTCTCCTTCTTCTGCTTCTTCTGCTTCACCGTCCTGACTTCACCTTCTCCTTCTCCTTCTTCTACTTCTTCTGCTTCATCCCGCTGACATCACCTGCTCCTTCTCCTTCTTCTGCTTCTTCTGATTCACCCTCCTGACTTCACCTTCTCCTTCTCCTTCTTCTGCTTCATCTGATTCACCCTCCAGACTTCACCTTCTCCTTTTCCTTCTTCTGCTTCTTCTGATTCACCCTCCAGACTTCACCTTCTCCTTCTCCTTCTTCTGATTCTTCTGATTCACCCTCCAGACTTCACCTTCTTCTCCTTCTTCTGCTTCTTCTGATTCACCCTCCTGACCTCACCTTCTCCTTCTCCTTCTTCTACTTCTTCTGATTCACCCTCCTGACTTCACCTTCTCCTTCTCCTTCTTCTACTTCTTCTGCTTCACCCTCCAGACTTCACCTTCTCCTTCTCCTTCTTCTGCTTCTTCTGATTCACCCTCCAGACTTCTCCTTCTCCTTCTCCTTCTTCTGCTTCTTCTGATTCACCCTCCAGACTTCACCTTCTCCTTCTCCTTCTTCTGCTTCTTCTGATTCACCCTCCAGACTTCACCTTCTCCTTCTCCTTCTTCTACTTCTTCTGATTCACCCCCCAGACTTCATCTTCTCCTTCTCCTTCTTCTGCTTCTTCTGATTCACCCTCCAGACTTCACTTTCTTCTTCTCCTTATTCTGCTTCTTCTGATTCACCCTCCAGACTTCACCTTCTCCTTCTCCTTATTCTGCTTCTTCTGATTCACCCTCCAGACTTCACCTTCTCCTTCTCCTGATTCTGCTTCTTCTGATTCACCCTCCAGACTTCACCTTCTCCTTCTCCTTCTTCTACTTCTTCTGCTTCACCCTCCAGACTTCACCTTCTCCTTCTCCTTCTTCTACTTCTTCTGATTCACCCTCCAGACTTCACCTTCTCCTTCTCCTTCTACTGCTTCTTCTGATTCACCCTCCATACTTCACCTTCACTTCTCCTTATTCTGCTTCTTCTGATTCACCCTCCAGACTTCACCTTCTCCTTCTCCTTCTTCTGATTCTTCTGATTCACCCTCCAGACTTCACCTTCTCCTTCTCCTTCTTCTGCTTCTTCTGATTCACCCTCCTGACTTCACCTTCTCCTTCTCCTTCTTCTACTTCTTCTGCTTCACCCTCCAGACTTCACCTTCTCCTTCTCCTTCTTCTACTTCTTCTGATTCACCCTCCAGACTTCATCTTCTCCTTCTCCTTCTTCTGCTTCTTCTGATTCACCCTCCAGACTTCACCTTCTCCATCTCCTTATTCTGCTTCTTCTGATTCACCCTCCAGACTTCACCTTCTCCTTCTCCTTATTCTGCTTCTTCTGATTCACCCTCCAGACTTCACCTTCTCCTTCTCCTTCCTCTGCTTCTTCTGATTCACCCTCCAGACTTCACCTTCTCCTTCTCCTTCTTCTGATTCTTCTGATTCACCCTCCAGACTTCACCTTCTCCTTCTCCTTCTTCTGCTTCTTCTGATTCACCCTCCTGACTTCACCTTGTCCTTCTCCTTCTTCTACTTCTTCTGATTCACCCTCCTGACTTCACCTTCTCCTTCTCCTTCTTCTACTTCTTCTGCTTCACCCTCCAGACTTCACCTTCTCCTTCTCCTTCTTCTACTTCTTCTGATTCACTCTCCAGACTTCACCTTCTCCTTCTCCTTCTTCTGCTTCTTCTGATTCACACTCCAGACTTCACCTTCTCCTTCTCCTTCTTCTACTTCTTCTGATTGACCCTCCAGACTTCACCTTCTCCTTCTCTTTCTTCTGCTTCATCTGATTCACCCTCCAGACTTCACCTTCTCCTTCTCCTTCTTCTGATTCTTCTGATTCACCCTCCAGACTTCACCTTCTTTTTCTCCTTCTTCTGCTTCTTCTGATTCACCCTCCTGACTTCACCTTCTCCTTCTTCTACTTCTTCTGATTCACCCTCCTGACTTCACCTTCTCCTTCTCCTTCTTCTACTTCTTCTGCTTCACCCTCCAGACTTCACCTTCTCCTTCTCCTTCTTCTACTTCTTCTGATTCACCCTCCAGACTTGACCTTCTCCTTCTCCTTCTTATACTTCTTCTGTTTCACCCTCCAGACTTCACCTTCTCCTTCTTCTGCTTCTTCTGCTTCACCGTCCTGACTTCACCTTCTCCTTCTCCTTCTTCTACTTCTTCTGCTTCATCCCCCTGACATCACCTGCTCCTTCTCCTTCTTCTGCTTCTTCTGATTCACCCTCCTAACTTCACCTTCTCCTTCTCCTTCTTCTGCTTCTTCTGATTCACCCTCCTGACTTCACCTTCTCCTTCTCCTTCTTCTGCTTCTTCTGATTCACCCTCCAGACTTCACCTTCTCCTTCTCCTTCTTCTGCTTCTTCTGATTCACCCTCCAGACTTCACCTACTCCTTCTCCTTCTTCTGCTTCTTCTGATTCACCCTCCAGACCTCACCTTCTCCTTCTCCTTCTTCTACTTCTTCTGATTCACCCTCCAGACTTCATCTGTTCCTTCTCCTTCTTCTGCTTCTTCTGATTCACCCTCCAGACTTCACCTTCTCCTTCTCCTTCTTCTGCTTCTTCTGATTCACCCTCCAGACTTCACCTTCTCCTTCTCCTTCTTCTACTTCTTCTGATTCACCCTCCAGACTTCACCTTCTCCTTCTCCTTCTTCTACTTCTTCTGATTCACCCTCCAGTCTTCACCTTCTCCTTCTTCTGTTTCTTCTGCTTCACCCTCCAGACTTCACCTTCTCCTTCTCTTTCTTCTGCTTCTTCTGATTCACCCTCCAGACTTCACCTTCTCCTTCTCCTTCTTCTGATTCTTCTGATTCACCCTCCAGACGTCACCTTCTCTTCTCCTTCTTCTGCTTCTTCTGATTCACCCTCCTGACTTCACCTTCTCCTTCTCCTTCTTCTACTTCTTCTGATTCACCCTCCAGACTTCACCTTCTCCTTCTCCTTCTTCTGCTTCTTCTGATTCACCCTCCAGACTTCTCCTTCTCCTTCTCCTTCTTCTGCTTCTTCTGATTCACCCTCCTAACTTCACCTTCTCCTTCTCCTTCTTCTGCTTCTTCTGATTCACCCTCCTGACTACACCTTCTCCTTCTCCTTCTTCTGCTTCTTCTGATTCACCCTCCAGACTTCACCTTCTCCTTCTCCTTCTTCTCCTTCTTCTGATTCACCCTCCAGATTTCATCTTCTCCTTCTCCTTCTTCTGCTTCTTCTGATTCACCCTCCAGACTTCACCTTCTCCTTCTCCTTCTTCTGCTTCTTCTGATTCACCCTCCTGACTTCACCTTCTCCTTCTCCTTCTTCTACTTCTTCTGATTCACCCTCCTGACTTCACCTTCTCCTTCTCCTTCTTCTACTTCTTCTGCTTCACCCTTCAGACTTCACCTTCTCCTTCTCCTTCTTCTACTTCTTCTGATTCACCCTCCAGACTTGACCTTCTCCTTCTCCTTCTTCTACTTCTTCTGATTCACCCTCCAGACTTCACCTTCTCCTTCTCCTTCTTCTGCTTCTTCTGCTTCACCGTCCTGACTTCACCTTCTCCTTCTCCTTCTTCTACTTCTTCTGCTTCATCCTCCTGACATCACCTGCTCCTTCTCCTTCTTCTGCTTCTTCTGATTCACCCTCCTAACTTCACCTTCTCCTTCTCCTTCTTCTGCTTCTTCTGATTCACCCTCCTGACTTCACCTTCTCCTTCTCCTTCTTCTGCTTCTTCTGATTCACCCTCCAGACTTCACCTTCTCCTTCTCTTTCTTCTGCTTCTTCTGATTCACCCTCCAGACTTCACCTTCTCCTTCTCCTTCTTCTGATTCTTCTGATTCACCCTTCAGACTTCACCTTCTCCTTCTCCTTCTTCTGCTTCTTCTGATTCACCCTCCTGACTTCACCTTCTCCTTCTCCTTCTTCTACTTCTTCTGATTCACCCTCCTGACTTCACCTTCTCCTTCTCCTTCTTCTACTTCTTCTGCTTCACCCTCCAGACTTCACCTTCTCCTTCTCCTTCTTCTACTTCTTCTGATTCACCCTCCAGACTTGACCTTCTCCTTCTCCTTCTTCTACTTATTCTGATTCACCCTCCAGACTTCACCTTCTCCTTCTCCTTCTTCTGCTTCTTCTGCTTCACCGTCCTGACTTCACCTTCTCCTTCTCCTTCTTCTACTTCTTCTGCTTCATCCCGCTGACATCACCTGCTCCTTCTCCTTCTTCTGCTTCTTCTGATTCACCCTCCTGACTTCACCTTCTCCTTCTCCTTCTTCTGCTTCATCTGATTCACCCTCCAGACTTCACCTTCTCCTTTTCCTTCTTCTGCTTCTTCTGATTCACCCTCCAGACTTCACCTTCTCCTTCTCCTTCTTCTGATTCTTCTGATTCACCCTCCAGACTTCACCTTCTTCTCCTTCTTCTGCTTCTTCTGATTCACCCTCCTGACCTCACCTTCTCCTTCTCCTTCTTCTACTTCTTCTGATTCACCCTCCTGACTTCACCTTCTCCTTCTCCTTCTTCTACTTCTTCTGCTTCACCCTCCAGACTTCACCTTCTCCTTCTCCTTCTTCTGCTTCTTCTGATTCACCCTCCAGACTTCTCCTTCTCCTTCTCCTTCTTCTGCTTCTTCTGATTCACCCTCCAGACTTCACCTTCTCCTTCTCCTTCTTCTGCTTCTTCTGATTCACCCTCCAGACTTCACCTTCTCCTTCTCCTTCTTCTACTTCTTCTGATTCACCCCCCAGACTTCATCTTCTCCTTCTCCTTCTTCTGCTTCTTCTGATTCACCCTCCAGACTTCACTTTCTTCTTCTCCTTATTCTGCTTCTTCTGATTCACCCTCCAGACTTCACCTTCTCCTTCTCCTTATTCTGCTTCTTCTGATTCACCCTCCAGACTTCACCTTCTCCTTCTCCTGATTCTGCTTCTTCTGATTCACCCTCCAGACTTCACCTTCTCCTTCTCCTTCTTCTACTTCTTCTGCTTCACCCTCCAGACTTCACCTTCTCCTTCTCCTTCTTCTACTTCTTCTGATTCACCCTCCAGACTTCACCTTCTCCTTCTCCTTCTACTGCTTCTTCTGATTCACCCTCCATACTTCACCTTCACTTCTCCTTATTCTGCTTCTTCTGATTCACCCTCCAGACTTCAACTTCTCCTTCTCCTTCTTCTGCTTCTTCTGATTCACCCTCCAGACTTCACCTTCTCCTTCTCCTTCTTCTGCTTCTTCTGATTCACCCTCCAGACTTCACCTTCTCCTTCTCCTTCTTCTGCTTCTTCTGATTCACCCTTCAGACTTCACCTTCTCCTTCTCCTTCTTCTACTTCTTCTGATTCACCCTCCAGACTTCACCTTCTCCTTCTCTTTCTTCTGCTTCTTCTGATTCACCCTCCAGATTTCATCTTCTCCTTCTCCTTCTTCTGCTTCTTCTGATTCACCCTCCAGACTTCACCTTCTCCTTCTCCTTCTTCTGCTTCTTCTGATTCACCCTCCAGACTTCACCTTCTCCTTCTCCTTCTTCTGCTTCTTGTGATTCACCCTCCAGACTTCACCTTCTCCTTCTCCTTCTTCTACTTCTTCTGATTCACCCTCAAGACCTCACCTTCTCCTTCTCCTTCTTCTACTTCTTCTGATTCACCCTCCAGATTTCATCTTCTCCTTCTCCTTCTTCTGCTTCTTCTGATTCACCCTCCAGACTTCACCTTCTCCTTCTCCTTCTTCTGCTTCTTCTGATTCACCCTCCAGACTTCACCTTCTCCTTCTCCTTCTTCTGCTTCTTCTGATTCACCCTCCAGACTTCACCTTCTCCTTCTCCTTCTTCTACTTCTTCTGATTCACCCTCAAGACCTCACCTTCTCCTTCTCCTTCTTCTACTTCTTCTGATTCACCCTCCAGATTTCATCTTCTCCTTCTCCTTCTTCTGCTTCTTCTGATTCACCCTCCAGACTTCACCTTCTCCTTCTCCTTCTTCTGCTTCTTCTGATTCACCCTCCTGACTTCACCTTCTCCTTCCCCTTCTTCTACTTCTTCTGATACACCCTCCTGACTTCACCTTCTCCTTCTCCTTCTTCTACTTCTTCTGCTTCACCCTCCAGACTTCACCTTCTCCTTCTCCTTCTTCTACTTCTTCTGATTCACCCTCCAGACTTGACCTTCTCCTTCTCCTTCTTCTACTTCTTCTGATTCACCCTCCAGACTTCACCTTCTCCTTCTCCTTCTACTGCTTCTTCTGCTTCACCGTCCTGACTTCACCTTCTCCTTCTCCTTCTTCTACTTCTTCTGCTTCATCCCCCTGACATCACCTGCTCCTTCTCCTTCTTCTGCTTCTTCTGATTCTCCCTCCTAACTTCACCTTCTCCTTCTACTTCTTCTGCTTCTTCTGATTCACCCTCCTGACTTCACCTTCTCCTTCTCCTTCTTCTGCTTCTTCTGATTCACCTTCCAGACTTCACCTTCTCCTTCTCTTTCTTCTGCTTCTTCTGATTCACCCTCCAGACTTCACCTTCTCCTTCTCCTTCTTCTGATTCTTCTGATTCACCCTCCAGACTTCACCTTCTCCTTCTCCTTCTTCTGCTTCTTCTGATTCACCCTCCTGAC
Source organism: Somniosus microcephalus (assembly GCF_052327205.1). NCBI lineage: Eukaryota > Metazoa > Chordata > Chondrichthyes > Squaliformes > Somniosidae > Somniosus > Somniosus microcephalus. The sequence goes on along the minus strand of NW_028225199.1, from coordinate 293,936 downwards.
TTCACCTTCTCCTTCTCCTTCTTCTACTTCTTCTGATTCACCCTCCTGACTTCACATTCTCCTTCTCCTTCTTCTACTTCTTCTGCTTCACCCTGCAGACTTCACCTTCTCCTTCTCCTTCTTCTACTTCTTCTGATTCACCCTCCAGACTTGACCTTCTCCTTCTCCTTCTTCTACTTATTCTGATTCACCCTCCAGACTTCACCTTCTCCTTCTCCTTCTTCTGCTTCTTCTGCTTCACCGTCCTGACTTCACCTTCTCCTTCTCCTTCTTCTACTTCTTCTGATTCACCCTCCAGATTTCATCTTCTCCTTCTCCTTCTTCTGCTTCTTCTGATTCACCCTCCAGACTTCACCTTCTCCTTCTCCTTCTTCTGCTTCTTCTGATTCACCCTCCTGACTTCACCTTCTCCTTCTCCTTCTTCTACTTCTTCTGATTCACCCTCCTGACTTCACCTTCTCCTTCTCCTTCTTCTACTTCTTCTGCTTCACCCTTCAGACTTCACCTTCTCCTTCTCCTTCTTCTACTTCTTCTGATTCACCCTCCAGACTTGACCTTCTCCTTCTCCTTCTTCTACTTCTTCTGATTCACCCTCCAGACTTCACCTTCTCCTTCTCCTTCTTCTGCTTCTTCTGCTTCACCGTCCTGACTTCACCTTCTCCTTCTCCTTCTTCTACTTCTTCTGCTTCATTCCCCTGACATCACCTGCTCCTTCTCCTTCTTCTGCTTCTTCTGATTCACCCTCCTAACTTCACCTTCTCCTTCTCCTTCTTCTGCTTCTTCTGATTCACCCTCCAGACTTCACCTTCTCCTTCTCTTTCTTCTGCTTCTTCTGATTCACCCTCCAGACTTCACCTTCTCCTTCTCCTTCTTCTGATTCTTCTGATTCACCCTTCAGACTTCACCTTCTCCTTCTCCTTCTTCTGCTTCTTCTGATTCACCCTCCTGACTTCACCTTCTCCTTCTCCTTCTTCTACTTCTTCTGATTCACCCTCCTGACTTCACCTTCTCCTTCTCCTTCTTCTACTTCTTCTGCTTCACCCTCCAGACTTCACCTTCTCCTTCTCCTTCTTCTACTTCTTCTGATTCACCCTCCAGACTTGACCTTCTCCTTCTCCTTCTTCTACTTATTCTGATTCACCCTCCAGACTTCACCTTCTCCTTCTCCTTCTTCTGCTTCTTCTGCTTCACCGTCCTGACTTCACCTTCTCCTTCTCCTTCTTCTACTTCTTCTGCTTCATCCCGCTGACATCACCTGCTCCTTCTCCTTCTTCTGCTTCTTCTGATTCACCCTCCTAACTTCACCTTCTCCTTCTCCTTCTTCTGCTTCTTCTGATTCACCCTCCTGACTTCACCTTCTCCTTCTCCTTCTTCTGCTTCTTCTGATTCACCCTCCAGACTTCACCTTCTCCTTCTCCTTCTTCTGCTTCTTCTGATTCACCCTCCAGACTTCACCTTCTCCTTCTCCTTCTTCTGATTCTTCTGATTCACCCTCCAGACTTCACCTTCTTCTCCTTCTTCTGCTTCTTCTGATTCACCCTCCTGACCTCACCTTCTCCTTCTCCTTCTTCTACTTCTTCTGATTCACCCTCCTGACTTCACCTTCTCCTTCTCCTTCTTCTACTTCTTCTGCTTCACCCTCCAGACTTCACCTTCTCCTTCTCCTTCTTCTGCTTCTTCTGATTCACCCTCCAGACTTCTCCTTCTCCTTCTCCTTCTTCTGCTTCTTCTGATTCACCCTCCAGACTTCACCTTCTCCTTCTCCTTCTTCTGCTTCTTCTGATTCACCCTCCAGACTTCACCTTCTCCTTCTCCTTCTTCTGCTTCTTCTGATTCACCCTCCAGACTTCACCTTCTCCATTTCCTTATTCTGCTTCTTCTGATTCACCCTCCAGACTTCACCTTCTCCTTCTCCTTCGTCTACTTCTTCTGATTGACCCTCCAGACTACACCTTCTCCTTCTCCTTCTTCTACTTCTTCTGATTCACCCTCCTGACTTCACCTTCTCCTTCTCCTTCTTCTACTTCTTCTGCTTCACCCTCCAGACTTCACCTTCTCCTTCTCCTTCTTCTACTTCTTCTGATTCACCCCCCAGACTTCATCTTCTCCTTCTCCTTCTTCTGCTTCTTCTGATTCACCCTCCAGACTTCACTTTCTTCTTCTCCTTATTCTGCTTCTTCTGATTCACCCTCCAGACTTCACCTTCTCCTTCTCCTTATTCTGCTTCTTCTGATTCACCCTCCAGACTTCACCTTCTCCTTCTCCTGATTCTGCTTCTTCTGATTCACCCTCCAGACTTCACCTTCTCCTTCTCCTTCTTCTACTTCTTCTGCTTCACCCTCCAGACTTCACCTTCTCCTTCTCCTTCTTCTACTTCTTCTGATTCACCCTCCAGACTTCACCTTCTTCTTCTCCTTCTACTGCTTCTTCTGATACACCCTCCATACTTCACCTTCACTTCTCCTTATTCTGCTTCTTCTGATTCACCCTCCAGACTTCAACTTCTCCTTCTCCTTCTTCTGCTTCTTCTGATTCACCCTCCAGACTTCACCTTCTCCTTCTCCTTCTTCTGCTTCTTCTGATTCACCCTCCTGACTTCACCTTCTCCTTCTCCTTCTTCTACTTCTTCTGCTTCACCCTTCAGACTTCACCTTCTCCTTCTCCTTCTTCTACTTCTTCTGATTCACCCTCCAGACTTGACCTTCTCCTTCTCCTTCTTCTACTTCTTCTGATTCACCCTCCAGACTTCACCTTCTCCTTCTCCTTCTTCTGCTTCTTCTGCTTCACCGTCCTGACTTCACCTTCTCCTTCTCCTTCTTCTACTTCTTCTGCTTCATCCCCCTGACATTACCTGCTCCTTCTCCTTCTTCTGCTTCTTCTGATTCACCCTCCTAACTTCACCTTCTCCTTCTCCTTCTTCTGCTTCTTCTGATTCACCCTCCTGACTTCACCTTCTCCTTCTCCTTCTTCTGCTTCTTCTGATTCACCCTCCAGACTTCACCTTCTCCTTCTCTTTCTTCTGCTTCTTCTGATTCACCCTCCAGACTTCACCTTCTCCTTCTCCTTCTTCTGATTCTTCTGATTCACCCTTCAGACTTCACCTTCTCCTTCTCCTTCTTCTGCTTCTTCTGATTCACCCTCCTGACTTCACCTTCTCCTTCTCCTTCTTCTACTTATTCTGATTCACCCTCCAGACTTCACCTTCTCCTTCTCCTTCTTCTGCTTCTTCTGCTTCACCGTCCTGACTTCACCTTCTCCTTCTCCTTCTTCTACTTCTTCTGCTTCATCCCGCTGACATCACCTGCTCCTTCTCCTTCTTCTGCTTCTTCTGATTCACCCTCCTAACTTCACCTTCTCCTTCTCCTTCTTCTGCTTCTTCTGATTCACCCTCCTGACTTCACCTTCTCCTTCTCCTTCTTCTGCTTCTTCTGATTCACCCTCCAGACTTCACCTTCTCCTTCTCCTTCTTCTGCTTCTTCTGATTCACCCTCCAGACTTCACCTTCTCCTTCTCCTTCTTCTGATTCTTCTGATTCACCCTCCAGACTTCACCTTCTTCTCCTTCTTCTGCTTCTTCTGATTCACCCTCCTGACCTCACCTTCTCCTTCTCCTTCTTCTACTTCTTCTGATTCACCCTCCTGACTTCACCTTCTCCTTCTCCTTCTTCTACTTCTTCTGCTTCACCCTCCAGACTTCACCTTCTCCTTCTCCTTCTTCTGCTTCTTCTGATTCACCCTCCAGACTTCTCCTTCTCCTTCTCCTTCTTCTGCTTCTTCTGATTCACCCTCCAGACTTCACCTTCTCCTTCTCCTTCTTCTGCTTCTTCTGATTCACCCTCCAGACTTCACCTTCTCCTTCTCCTTCTTCTGCTTCTTCTGATTCACCCTCCAGACTTCACCTTCTCCATTTCCTTATTCTGCTTCTTCTGATTCACCCTCCAGACTTCACCTTCTCCTTCTCCTTCGTCTACTTCTTCTGATTGACCCTCCAGACTACACCTTCTCCTTCTCCTTCTTCTACTTCTTCTGATTCACCCTCCTGACTTCACCTTCTCCTTCTCCTTCTTCTACTTCTTCTGCTTCACCCTCCAGACTTCACCTTCTCCTTCTCCTTCTTCTACTTCTTCTGATTCACCCCCCAGACTTCATCTTCTCCTTCTCCTTCTTCTGCTTCTTCTGATTCACCCTCCAGACTTCACTTTCTTCTTCTCCTTATTCTGCTTCTTCTGATTCACCCTCCAGACTTCACCTTCTCCTTCTCCTTATTCTGCTTCTTCTGATTCACCCTCCAGACTTCACCTTCTCCTTCTCCTGATTCTGCTTCTTCTGATTCACCCTCCAGACTTCACCTTCTCCTTCTCCTTCTTCTACTTCTTCTGCTTCACCCTCCAGACTTCACCTTCTCCTTCTCCTTCTTCTACTTCTTCTGATTCACCCTCCAGACTTCACCTTCTCCTTCTCCTTCTACTGCTTCTTCTGATTCACCCTCCATACTTCACCTTCACTTCTCCTTATTCTGCTTCTTCTGATTCACCCTCCAGACTTCAACTTCTCCTTCTCCTTCTTCTGCTTCTTCTGATTCACCCTCCAGACTTCACCTTCTCCTTCTCCTTCTTCTGCTTCTTCTGATTCACCCTCCAGACTTCACCTTCTCCTTCTCCTTCTTCTGCTTCTTCTGATTCACCCTTCAGACTTCACCTTCTCCTTCTCCTTCTTCTACTTCTTCTGATTCACCCTCCAGACTTCACCTTCTCCTTCTCTTTCTTCTGCTTCTTCTGATTCACCCTCCAGATTTCATCTTCTCCTTCTCCTTCTTCTGCTTCTTCTGATTCACCCTCCAGACTTCACCTTCTCCTTCTCCTTCTTCTGCTTCTTCTGATTCACCCTCCAGACTTCACCTTCTCCTTCTCCTTCTTCTGCTTCTTCTGATTCACCCTCCAGACTTCACCTTCTCCTTCTCCTTCTTCTACTTCTTCTGATTCACCCTCAAGACCTCACCTTCTCCTTCTCCTTCTTCTACTTCTTCTGATTCACCCTCCAGATTTCATCTTCTCCTTCTCCTTCTTCTGCTTCTTCTGATTCACCCTCCAGACTTCACCTTCTCCTTCTCCTTCTTCTGCTTCTTCTGATTCACCCTCCTGACTTCACCTTCTCCTTCCCCTTCTTCTACTTCTTCTGATTCACCCTCCTGACTTCACCTTCTCCTTCTCCTTCTTCTACTTCTTCTGCTTCACCCTCCAGACTTCACCTTCTCCTTCTCCTTCTTCTACTTCTTCTGATTCACCCTCCAGACTTGACCTTCTCCTTCTCCTTCTTCTACTTCTTCTGATTCACCCTCCAGACTTCACCTTCTCCTTCTCCTTCTACTGCTTCTTCTGCTTCACCGTCCTGACTTCACCTTCTCCTTCTCCTTCTTCTACTTCTTCTGCTTCATCCCCCTGACATCACCTGCTCCTTCTCCTTCTTCTGCTTCTTCTGATTCACCCTCCTAACTTCACCTTCTCCTTCTACTTCTTCTGCTTCTTCTGATTCACCCTCCTGACTTCACCTTCTCCTTCTCCTTCTTCTGCTTCTTCTGATTCACCTTCCAGACTTCACCTTCTCCTTCTCTTTCTTCTGCTTCTTCTGATTCACCCTCCAGACTTCACCTTCTCCTTCTCCTTCTTCTGATTCTTCTGATTCACCCTCCAGACTTCACCTTCTCCTTCTCCTTCTTCTGCTTCTTCTGATACACCCTCCTGACTTCACCTTCTCCTTCTCCTTCTTCTACTTCTTCTGATTCACCCTCCTGACTTCACCTTCTCCTTCTCCTTCTTCTACTTCTTCTGCTTCACCCTCCAGACTTCACCTTCTCCTTCTCCTTCTTCTACTTCTTCTGATTCACCCTCCAGACTTGACCTTCTCCTTCTCCTTCTTCTACTTATTCTGATTCACCCTCCAGACTTCACCTTCTCCTTCTCCTTCTTCTGCTTCTTCTGCTTCACCGTCCTGACTTCACCTTCTCCTTCTCCTTCTTCTACTTCTTCTGCTTCATCCCGCTGACATCACCTGCTCCTTCTCCTTCTTCTGCTTCTTCTGATTCACCCTCCTAACTTCACCTTCTCCTTCTCCTTCTTCTGCTTCTTCTGATTCACCCTCCTGACTTCACCTTCTCCTTCTCCTTCTTCTGCTTCTTCTGATTCACCCTCCAGACTTCACCTTCTCCTTCTCCTTCTTCTGCTTCTTCTGATTCACCCTCCAGACTTCACCTTCTCCTTCTCCTTCTTCTGATTCTTCTGATTCACCCTCCAGACTTCACCTTCTCCTTCTCCTTCTTCTGCTTCTTCTGATTCACCCTCCTGACCTCACCTTCTCCTTCTCCTTCTTCTACTTCTTCTGATTCACCCTCCTGACTTCACCTTCTCCTTCTGCTTCTTCTACTTCTTCTGCTTCACCCTCCAGACTTCACCTTCTCCTTCTCCTTCTTCTGCTTCTTCTGATTCACCCTCCAGACTTCACCTTCTCCTTCTCCTTCTTCTGCTTCTTCTGATTCACCCTCCAGACTTCACCTTCTCCTTCTCCTTCTTCTACTTCTTCTGATTCACCCTCCAGACTTCACCTTCTCCATTTCCTTCTTCTGCTTCTTCTGATTCACCCTCCAGACTTCACCTTCTCCTTCTCCTTCGTCTACTTCTTCTGATTGACCCTCCAGACTACACCTTCTCCTTCTCCTTCTTCTACTTCTTCTGATTCACCCTCCAGACTTCACCTTCTCCTTCTCCTTCTTCTGTTTCTTCTGATTCACCGTCCAGACTTCACCTTCTCCTTCTCCTTCTTCCAGTACTTCTGATTCACCCTCCAGACTTCACCTTCTCCTTCTCCTTCTTCTACTTCTTCTGATTCACCCTCCAGACTTCATCTTCTCCTTCTCCTTCTTCTGCTTCTTCTGATTCACCCTCCAGACTTCACCTTCTCCTTCTCCTTCTTCTGCTTCTTCTGATTCACCCTCCAGACTTCACCTTCTCCTTCTCCTTCTTCTACTTCTTCTGATTCACCCTCCAGACTTCACCTTCTCCTTCTCCTTCTTCTACTTCTTCTGATTCACCCTCCAGTCTTCACCTTCTCCTTCTCCTTCTTCTGTTTCTTTTGCTTCACCCTCCAGACTTCACCTTCTCCTTGTCTTTCTTCTGCTTCTTCTGATTCAACCTCCAGACTTCACCTTCTCCTTCTCCTTCTTCTAATTCTTCTGATTCACCCTCAAGACCTCACCTTCTCCTTCTCCTTCTTCTACTTCTTCTGATTCACCCTCCAGATTTCATCTTCTCCTTCTCCTTCTTCTGCTTCTTCTGATTCACCCTCCAGACTTCACCTTCTCCTTCTCCTTCTTCTGCTTCTTCTGATTCACCCTCCTGACTTCACCTTCTCCTTCTCCTTCTTCTACTTCTTCTGCTTCACCCTCCAGACTTCACCTTCTCCTTCTCCTTCTTCTACTTCTTCTGATTCACCCTCCAGACTTGACCTTCTCCTTCTCCTTCTTCTACTTCTTCTGATTCACCCTCCAGACTTCACCTTCTCCTTCTCCTTCTACTGCTTCTTCTGCTTCACCGTCCTGACTTCACCTTCTCCTTCTCCTTCTTCTACTTCTTCTGCTTCATCCCCCTGACATCACCTGCTCCTTCTCCTTCTTCTGCTTCTTCTGATTCACCCTCCTAACTTCACCTTCTCCTTCTACTTCTTCTGCTTCTTCTGATTCACCCTCCTGACTTCACCTTCTCCTTCTCCTTCTTCTGCTTCTTCTGATTCACCTTCCAGACTTCACCTTCTCCTTCTCTTTCTTCTGCTTCTTCTGATTCACCCTCCAGACTTCACCTTCTCCTTCTCCTTCTTCTGATTCTTCTGATTCACCCTCCAGACTTCACCTTCTCCTTCTCCTTCTTCTGCTTCTTCTGATTCACCCTCCTGACTTCACCTTCTCCTTCTCCTTCTTCTACTTCTTCTGATTCACCCTCCTGACTTCACCTTCTCCTTCTCCTTCTTCTACTTCTTCTGCTTCAAAATTCCAGACTTCACCTTCTCCTTCTCCTTCTTCTACTTCTTCTGATTCACCCTCCAGACTTGACCTTCTCCTTCTCCTTCTTCTACTTATTCTGATTCACCCTCCAGACTTCACCTTCTCCTTCTCCTTCTTCTGCTTCTTCTGCTTCACCGTCCTGACTTCACCTTCTCCTTCTCCTTCTTCTACTTCTTCTGCTTCATCCCGCTGACATCACCTGCTCCTTCTCCTTCTTCTGCTTCTTCTGATTCACCCTCCTAACTTCACCTTCTCCTTCTCCTTCTTCTGCTTCTTCTGATTCACCCTCCTGACTTCACCTTCTCCTTCTCCTTCTTCTGCTTCTTCTGATTCACCCTCCAGACTTCACCTTCTCCTTCTCCTTCTTCTGCTTCTTCTGATTCACCCTCCAGACTTCACCTTCTCCTTCTCCTTCTTCTGATTCTTCTGATTCACCCTCCAGACTTCACCTTCTCCTTCTCCTTCTTCTGCTTCTTCTGATTCACCCTCCTGACCTCACCTTCTCCTTCTCCTTCTTCTACTTCTTCTGATTCACCCTCCTGACTTCACCTTCTCCTTCTCCTTCTTCTACTTCTTCTGCTTCACCCTCCAGACTTCACCTTCTCCTTCTCCTTCTTCTGCTTCTTCTGATTCACCCTCCAGACTTCACCTTCTCCTTCTCCTTCTTCTGCTTCTTCTGATTCACCCTCCAGACTTCACCTTCTCCTTCTCCTTCTTCTACTTCTTCTGATTCACCCTCCAGACTTCACCTTCTCCATTTCCTTCTTCTGCTTCTTCTGATTCACCCTCCAGACTTCACCTTCTCCTTCTCCTTCGTCTACTTCTTCTGATTGACCCTCCAGACTACACCTTCTCCTTCTCCTTCTTCTACTTCTTCTGATTCACCCTCCAGACTTCACCTTCTCCTTCTCCTTCTTCTGTTTCTTCTGATTCACCGTCCAGACTTCACCTTCTCCTTCTCCTTCTTCCAGTACTTCTGATTCACCCTCCAGACTTCACCTTCTCCTTCTCCTTCTTCTACTTCTTCTGATTCACCCTCCAGACTTCATCTTCTCCTTCTCCTTCTTCTGCTTCTTCTGATTCACCCTCCAGACTTCACCTTCTCCTTCTCCTTCTTCTGCTTCTTCTGATTCACCCTCCAGACTTCACCTTCTCCTTCTCCTTCTTCTACTTCTTCTGATTCACCCTCCAGACTTCACCTTCTCCTTCTCCTTCTTCTACTTCTTCTGATTCACCCTCCAGTCTTCACCTTCTCCTTCTCCTTCTTCTGTTTCTTTTGCTTCACCCTCCAGACTTCACCTTCTCCTTGTCTTTCTTCTGCTTCTTCTGATTCACCCTCCAGACTTCACCTTCTCCTTCTCCTTCTTCTGATTCTTCTGATTCACCCTCCAGACTTCACCTTCTCCTTCTCCTTCTTCTGCTTCTTCTGATTCACCCTCCTGACTTCACCTTCTCCTTCTCCTTCTTCTACTTCTTCTGCTTCACCCTCCAGACTTCACCTTCTCCTTCTCCTTCTTCTACTTCTTCTGATTCACCCTCCAGACTTCATCTTCTCCTTCTCCTTCTTCTGCTTCTTCTGATTCACCCTCCAGACTTCACCTTCTCCTTCTCCTTATTCTGCTTCTTCTGATTCACCCTCCTGACTTCACCTTCTCCTTCTCCTTCTTCTACTTCTTCTGCTTCACCCTCCAGACTTCACCTTCTCCTTCTCCTTCTTCTACTTCTTCTGATTCACCCTCCAGACTTCACCTTCTCCTTCTCCTTATTCTGCTTCTTCTGATTCACTCTCCAGACTTCACCTTCTCCTTCTCCTCCTTCTGCTTCTTCTGATTCACACTCCAGACTTCACCTTCTCCTTCTCCTTCTTCTACTTCTTCTGATTCACCCTCCAGACTTCACCTTCTCCTTCTCTTTCTTCTGCTTCATCTGATTCACCCTCCAGACTTCACCTTCTCCTTCTCCTTCTTCTGATTCTTCTGATTCACCCTCCAGACTTCACCTTCTTCTTCTCCTTCTTCTGCTTCTTCTGATTCACCCTCCTGACTTCAACTTCTCCTTCTCCTTCTTCTACTTCTTCTGATTCACCCTCCTGACTTCACCTTCTCCTTCTCCTTCTTCTACTTCTTCTGCTTCACCCTCCAGACTTCACCTTCTCCTTCTCCTTCTTCTACTTCTTCTGATTCACCCTCCATACTTGACCTTCTCCTTCTCCTTCTTCTACTTCTTCTGATTCACCCTCCAGACTTCACCTTCTCCTTCTCCTTCTTCTGTTTCTTCTGATTCACCGTCCAGACTTCACCTTCTCCTTCTCCTTCTTCCAGTACTTCTGATTCACCCTCCAGACTTCACCTTCTCCTTCTCCTTCTTCTACTTCTTCTGATTCACCCTCCAGACTTCATCTTCTCCTTCTCCTTCTTCTGCTTCTTCTGATTCACCCTCCAGACTTCACCTTCTCCTTCTCCTTCTTCTGCTTCTTCTGATTCACCCTCCAGACTTCACCTTCTCCTTCTCCTTCTTCTACTTCTTCTGATTCACCCTCCAGACTTCACCTTCTCCTTCTCCTTCTTCTACTTATTCTGATTCACCCTCCAGTCTTCACCTTCTCCTTCTCCTTCTTCTGTTTCTTTTGCTTCACCCTCCAGATTTCACCTTCTCCTTGTCTTTCTTCTGCTTCTTCTGATTCAACCTCCAGACTTCACCTTCTCCTTCTCCTTCTTCTACTTCTTCTGATTCACCCTCAAGACCTCACCTTCTCCTTCTCCTTCTTCTACTTCTTCTGAATCACCCTCCAGATTTCATCTTCTCCTTCTCCTTCTTCTGCATCTTCTGATTCACCCTCCAGACTTCACCTTCTCCTTCTCCTTCTTCTGCTTCTTCTGATTCACCCTCCTGACTTCACCTTCTCCTTCTCCTTCTTCTACTTCTTCTGCTTCACCCTCCAGACTTCACCTTCTCCTTCTCCTTCTTCTACTTCTTCTGATTCACCCTCCAGACTTGACCTTCTCCTTCTCCTTCTTCTACTTCTTCTGATTCACCCTCCAGACTTCACCTTCTCCTTCTCCTTCTACTGCTTCTTCTGCTTCACCGTCCTGACTTCACCTTCTCCTTCTCCTTCTTCTACTTCTTCTGCTTCATCCCCCTGACATCACCTGCTCCTTCTCCTTCTTCTGCTTCTTCTGATTCACCCTCCTAACTTCACCTTCTCCTTCTACTTCTTCTGCTTCTTCTGATTCACCCTCCTGACTTCACCTTCTCCTTCTCCTTCTTCTGCTTCTTCTGATTCACCTTCCAGACTTCACCTTCTCCTTCTCTTTCTTCTGCTTCTTCTGATTCACCCTCCAGACTTAACCTTCTCCTTCTCCTTCTTCTGATTCTTCTGATTCACCCTCCAGACTTCACCTTCTCCTTCTCCTTCTTCTGCTTCTTCTGATTCACCCTCCTGACTTCACCTTCTCCTTCTCCTTCTTCTACTTCTTCTGATTCACCCTCCTGACTTCACCTTCTCCTTCTCCTTCTTCTACTTCTTCTGCTTCACCCTCCAGACTTCACCTTCTCCTTCTCCTTCTTCTACTTCTTCTGATTCACCCTCCAGACTTGACCTTCTCCTTCTCCTTCTTCTACTTATTCTGATTCACCCTCCAGACTTCACCTTCTCCTTCTCCTTCTTCTGCTTCTTCTGCTTCACCGTCCTGACTTCACCTTCTCCTTCTCCTTCTTCTACTTCTTCTGCTTCATCCCGCTGACATCACCTGCTCCTTCTCCTTCTTCTGCTTCTTCTGATTCACCATCCTAACTTCACCTTCTCCTTCTCCTTCTTCTGCTTCTTCTGATTCACCCTCCTGACTTCACCTTCTCCTTCTCCTTCTTCTGCTTCTTCTGATTCACCCTCCAGACTTCACCTTCTCCTTCTCCTTCTTCTGCTTCTTCTGATTCACCCTCCAGACTTCACCTTCTCCTTCTCCTTCTTCTGATTCTTCTGATTCACCCTCCAGACTTCACCTTCTCCTTCTCCTTCTTCTGCTTCTTCTGATTCACCCTCCTGACCTCACCTTCTCCTTCTCCTTCTTCTACTTCTTCTGATTCACCCTCCTGACTTCACCTTCTCCTTCTCCTTCTTCTACTTCTTCTGCTTCACCCTCCAGACTTCACCTTCTCCTTCTCCTTCTTCTGCTTCTTCTGATTCACCCTCCAGACTTCACCTTCTCCTTCTCCTTCTTCTGCTTCTTCTGATTCACCCTCCAGACTTCACCTTCTCCTTCTCCTTCTTCTACTTCTTCTGATTCACCCTCCAGACTTCACCTTCTCCATTTCCTTCTTCTGCTTCTTCTGATTCACCCTCCAGACTTCACCTTCTCCTTCTCCTTCGTCTACTTCTTCTGATTGACCCTCCAGACTACACCTTCTCCTTCTCCTTCTTCTACTTCTTCTGATTCACCCTCCAGACTTCACCTTCTCCTTCTCCTTCTTCTGTTTCTTCTGATTCACCGTCCAGACTTCACCTTCTCCTTCTCCTTCTTCCAGTACTTCTGATTCACCCTCCAGACTTCACCTTCTCCTTCTCCTTCTTCTACTTCTTCTGATTCACCCTCCAGACTTCATCTTCTCCTTCTCCTTCTTCTGCTTCTTCTGATTCACCCTCCAGACTTCACCTTCTCCTTCTCCTTCTTCTGCTTCTTCTGATTCACCCTCCAGACTTCACCTTCTCCTTCTCCTTCTTCTACTTCTTCTGATTCACCCTCCAGACTTCACCTTCTCCTTCTCCTTCTTCTACTTCTTCTGATTCACCCTCCAGTCTTCACCTTCTCCTTCTCCTTCTTCTGTTTCTTTTGCTTCACCCTCCAGACTTCACCTTCTCCTTGTCTTTCTTCTGCTTCTTCTGATTCACCCTCCAGACTTCACCTTCTCCTTCTCCTTCTTCTGATTCTTCTGATTCACCCTCCAGACTTCACCTTCTCCTTCTCCTTCTTCTGCTTCTTCTGATTCACCCTCCTGACTTCACCTTCTCCTTCTCCTTCTTCTACTTCTTCTGCTTCACCCTCCAGACTTCACCTTCTCCTTCTCCTTCTTCTACTTCTTCTGATTCACCCTCCAGACTTCATCTTCTCCTTCTCCTTCTTCTGCTTCTTCTGATTCACCCTCCAGACTTCACCTTCTCCTTCTCCTTATTCTGCTTCTTCTGATTCACCCTCCAGACTTCAACTTCTCCTTCTCCTTATTCTGCTTCTTCTGATTCACCCTCCAGTCTTCACCTTCTCCTTCTCCTTCCTCTGCTTCTTCTGATTCACCCTCCAGACTTCACCTTCTCCTTCTCCTTCTTCTGATTCTTCTGATTCACCCTCCAGACTTCACCTTCTCCTTCTCCTTCTTCTGCTTCTTCTGATTCACCCTCCTGACTTCACCTTGTCCTTCTCCTTCTTCTACTTCTTCTGATTCACCCTCCTGACTTCACCTTCTCCTTCTCCTTCTTCTACTTCTTCTGCTTCACCCTCCAGACTTCACCTTCTCCTTCTCCTTCTTCTACTTCTTCTGATTCACCCTCCAGACTTCACCTTCTCCTTCTCCTTATTCTGCTTCTTCTGATTCACTCTCCAGACTTCACCTTCTCCTTCTCCTCCTTCTGCTTCTTCTGATTCACACTCCAGACTTCACCTTCTCCTTCTCCTTCTTCTACTTCTTCTGATTCACCCTCCAGACTTCACCTTCTCCTTCTCTTTCTTCTGCTTCATCTGATTCACCCTCCAGACTTCACCTTCTCCTTCTCCTTCTTCTGATTCTTCTGATTCACCCTCCAGACTTCACCTTCTTCTTCTACTTCTTCTGCTTCTTCTGATTCACCCTCCTGACTTCAACTTCTCCTTCTCCTTCTTCTACTTCTTCTGATTCACCCTCCTGACTTCACCTTCTCCTTCTCCTTCTTCTACTTCTTCTGCTTCACCCTCCAGACTTCACCTTCTCCTTCTCCTTCTTCTACTTCTTCTGATTCACCCTCCAGACTTGACCTTCTCCTTCTCCTTCTTCTACTTCTTCTGATTCACCCTCCAGACTTCACCTTCTCCTTCTCCTTCTTCTGCTTCTTCTGCTTCACCGTCCTGACTTCACCTTCTCCTTCTCCTTCTTCTACTTCTTCTGCTTCATCCCCCTGACATCACCTGCTCCTTCTCCTTCTTCTGCTTCTTCTGATTCACCCTCCTAACTTCACCTTCTCCTTCTCCTTCTTCTGCTTCTTCTGATTCACCCTCCTGACTTCACCTTCTCCTTCTCCTTCTTCTGCTTCTTCTGATTCACCCTCCAGACTTCACCTTCTCCTTCTCCTTCTTCTGCTTCTTCTGATTCACCCTCCAGACTTCACCTTCTCCTTCTCCTTCTTCTGCTTCTTCTGATTCACCCTCCAGACCTCACCTTCTCCTTCTCCTTCTTCTACTTCTTCTGATTCACCCTCCAGACTTCATCTGTTCCTTCTCCTTCTTCTGCTTCTTCTGATTCACCCTCCAGACTTCACCTTCTCCTTCTCCTTCTTCTGCTTCTTCTGATTCACCCTCCAGACTTCAACTTCTCCTTCTCCTTCTTCTACTTCTTCTGATTCACCCTCCAGACTTCACCTTCTCCTTCTCCTTCTTCTACTTCTTCTGATTCACCCTCCAGTCTTCACCTTCTCCTTCTTCTGTTTCTTCTGCTTCACCCTCCAGACTTCACCTTCTCCTTCTCTTTCTTCTGCTTCTTCTGATTCACCCTCCAGACTTCACCTTCTCCTTCTCCTTCTTCTGATTCTTCTGATTCACCCTCCAGACGTCACCTTCTCCTTCTCCTTCTTCTACTTCTTCTGCTTCACCCTCCAGACTTCACCTTCTCCTTCTCCTTCTTCTACTTCTTCTGATTCACCCTCCAGACTTCACCTTCTCCTTCTCCTTCTACTGCTTCTTCTGATACACCCTCCATACTTCACCTTCACTTCTCCTTATTCTGCTTCTTCTGATTCACCCTCCAGACTTCAACTTCTCCTTCTCCTTCTTCTGCTTCTTCTGATTCACCCTCCAGACTTCACCTTCTCCTTCTCCTTCTTCTGCTTCTTCTGATTCACCCTCCTGACTTCACCTTCTCCTTCTCCTTCTTCTACTTCTTCTGCTTCACCCTTCAGACTTCACCTTCTCCTTCTCCTTCTTCTACTTCTTCTGATTCACCCTCCAGACTTGACCTTCTCCTTCTCCTTCTTCTACTTCTTCTGATTCACCCTCCAGACTTCACCTTCTCCTTCTCCTTCTTCTGCTTCTTCTGCTTCACCGTCCTGACTTCACCTTCTCCTTCTCCTTCTTCTACTTCTTCTGCTTCATCCCCCTGACATCACCTGCTCCTTCTCCTTCTTCTGCTTCTTCTGATTCACCCTCCTAACTTCACCTTCTCCTTCTCCTTCTTCTGCTTCTTCTGATTCACCCTCCTGACTTCACCTTCTCCTTCTCCTTCTTCTGCTTCTTCTGATTCACCCTCCAGACTTCACCTTCTCCTTCTCTTTCTTCTGCTTCTTCTGATTCACCCTCCAGACTTCACCTTCTCCTTCTCCTTCTTCTGATTCTTCTGATTCACCCTTCAGACTTCACCTTCTCCTTCTCCTTCTTCTGCTTCTTCTGATTCACCCTCCTGACTTCACCTTCTCCTTCTCCTTCTTCTACTTCTTCTGATTCACCCTCCTGACTTCACCTTCTCCTTCTCCTTCTTCTACTTCTTCTGCTTCACCCTCCAGACTTCACCTTCTCCTTCTCCTTCTTCTACTTCTTCTGATTCACCCTCCAGACTTGACCTTCTCCTTCTCCTTCTTCTACTTATTCTGATTCACCCTCCAGACTTCACCTTCTCCTTCTCCTTCTTCTGCTTCTTCTGCTTCACCGTCCTGACTTCACCTTCTCCTTCTCCTTCTTCTACTTCTTCTGCTTCATCCCGCTGACATCACCTGCTCCTTCTCCTTCTTCTGCTTCTTCTGATTCACCCTCCTAACTTCACCTTCTCCTTCTCCTTCTTCTGCTTCTTCTGATTCACCCTCCTGACTTCACCTTCTCCTTCTCCTTCTTCTGCTTCTTCTGATTCACCCTCCAGACTTCACCTTCTCCTTCTCCTTCTTCTGCTTCTTCTGATTCACCCTCCAGACTTCACCTTCTCCTTCTCCTTCTTCTGATTCTTCTGATTCACCCTCCAGACTTCACCTTCTTCTCCTTCTTCTGCTTCTTCTGATTCACCCTCCTGACCTCACCTTCTCCTTCTCCTTCTTCTACTTCTTCTGATTCACCCTCCTGACTTCACCATCTCCTTCTCCTTCTTCTACTTCTTCTGCTTCACCCTCCAGACTTCACCTTCTCCTTCTCCTTCTTCTGCTTCTTCTGATTCACCCTCCAGACTTCTCCTTCTCCTTCTCCTTCTTCTGCTTCTTCTGATTCACCCTCCAGACTTCACCTTCTCCTTCTCCTTCTTCTGCTTCTTCTGATTCACCCTCCAGACTTCACCTTCTCCTTCTCCTTCTTCTGCTTCTTCTGATTCACCCTCCAGACTTCACCTTCTCCATTTCCTTTTTCTGCTTCTTCTGATTCACCCTCCAGACTTCACCTTCTCCTTCTCCTTCGTCTACTTCTTCTGATTGACCCTCCAGACTACACCTTCTCCTTCTCCTTCTTCTACTTCTTCTGATTCACCCTCCTGACTTCACCTTCTCCTTCTCCTTCTTCTACTTCTTCTGCTTCACCCTCCAGACTTCACCTTCTCCTTCTCCTTCTTCTACTTCTTCTGATTCACCCCCCAGACTTCATCTTCTCCTTCTCCTTCTTCTGCTTCTTCTGATTCACCCTCCAGACTTCACTTTCTTCTTCTCCTTATTCTGCTTCTTCTGATTCACCCTCCAGACTTCACCTTCTCCTTCTCCTTATTCTGCTTCTTCTGATTCACCCTCCAGACTTCACCTTCTCCTTCTCCTGATTCTGCTTCTTCTGATTCACCCTCCAGACTTCACCTTCTCCTTCTCCTTCTTCTACTTCTTCTGCTTCACCCTCCAGACTTCACCTTCTCCTTCTCCTTCTTCTACTTCTTCTGATTCACCCTCCAGACTTCACCTTCTCCTTCTCCTTCTACTGCTTCTTCTGATTCACCCTCCATACTTCACCTTCACTTCTCCTTATTCTGCTTCTTCTGATTCACCCTCCAGACTTCAACTTCTCCTTCTCCTTCTTCTGCTTCTTCTGATTCACCCTCCAGACTTCACCTTCTCCTTCTCCTTCTTCTGCTTCTTCTGATTCACCCTCCAGACTTCACCTTCTCCTTCTCCTTCTTCTGCTTCTTCTGATTCACCCTTCAGACATCACCTTCTCCTTCTCCTTCTTCTACTTCTTCTGATTCACCCTCCAGACTTCACCTTCTCCTTCTCTTTCTTCTGCTTCTTCTGATTCACCCTCCAGATTTCATCTTCTCCTTCTCCTTCTTCTGCTTCTTCTGATTCACCCTCCAGACTTCACCTTCTCCTTCTCCTTCTTCTGCTTCTTCTGATTCACCCTCCAGACTTCACCTTCTCCTTCTCCTTCTTCTGCTTCTTCTGATTCACCCTCCAGACTTCACCTTCTCCTTCTCCTTCTTCTACTTCTTCTGATTCACCCTCAAGACCTCACCTTCTCCTTCTCCTTCTTCTACTTCTTCTGATTCACCCTCCAGATTTCATCTTCTCCTTCTCCTTCTTCTGCTTCTTCTGATTCACCCTCCAGACTTCACCTTCTCCTTCTCCTTCTTCTGCTTCTTCTGATTCACCCTCCTGACTTCACCTTCTCCTTCCCCTTCTTCTACTTCTTCTGATTCACCCTCCTGACTTCACCTTCTCCTTCTCCTTCTTCTACTTCTTCTGCTTCACCCTCCAGACTTCACCTTCTCCTTCTCCTTCTTCTACTTCTTCTGATTCACCCTCCAGACTTGACCTTCTCCTTCTCCTTCTTCTACTTCTTCTGATTCACCCTCCAGACTTCACCTTCTCCTTCTCCTTCTACTGCTTCTTCTGCTTCACCGTCCTGACTTCACCTTCTCCTTCTCCTTCTTCTACTTCTTCTGCTTCATCCCCCTGACATCACCTGCTCCTTCTCCTTCTTCTGCTTCTTCTGATTCACCCTCCTAACTTCACCTTCTCCTTCTACTTCTTCTGCTTCTTCTGATTCACCCTCCTGACTTCACCTTCTCCTTCTCCTTCTTCTGCTTCTTCTGATTCACCTTCCAGACTTCACCTTCTCCTTCTCTTTCTTCTGCTTCTTCTGATTCACCCTCCAGACTTCACCTTCTCCTTCTCCTTCTTCTGATTCTTCTGATTCACCCTCCAGACTTCACCTTCTCCTTCTCCTTCTTCTGCTTCTTCTGATTCACCCTCCTGACTTCACCTTCTCCTTCTCCTTCTTCTACTTCTTCTGATTCACCCTCCTGACTTCACCTTCTCCTTCTCCTTCTTCTACTTCTTCTGCTTCACCCTCCAGACTTCACCTTCTCCTTCTCCTTCTTCTACTTCTTCTGATTCACCCTCCAGACTTGACCTTCTCCTTCTCCTTCTTCTACTTATTCTGATTCACCCTCCAGACTTCACCTTCTCCTTCTCCTTCTTCTGCTTCTTCTGCTTCACCGTCCTGACTTCACCTTCTCCTTCTCCTTCTTCTACTTCTTCTGCTTCATCCCGCTGACATCACCTGCTCCTTCTCCTTCTTCTGCTTCTTCTGATTCACCCTCCTAACTTCACCTTCTCCTTCTCCTTCTTCTGCTTCTTCTGATTCACCCTCCTGACTTCACCTTCTCCTTCTCCTTCTTCTGCTTCTTCTGATTCACCCTCCAGACTTCACCTTCTTCTTCTCCTTCTTCTGCTTCTTCTGATTCACCCTCCAGACTTCACCTTCTCCTTCTCCTTCTTCTGATTCTTCTGATTCACCCTCCAGACTTCACCTTCTCCTTCTCCTTCTTCTGCTTCTTCTGATTCACCCTCCTGACCTCACCTTCTCCTTCTCCTTCTTCTACTTCTTCTGATTCACCCTCCTGACTTCACCTTCTCCTTCTCCTTCTTCTACTTCTTCTGCTTCACCCTCCAGACTTCACCTTCTCCTTCTCCTTCTTCTGCTTCTTCTGATTCCCCCTCCAGACTTCACCTTCTCCATTTCCTTCTTCTGCTTCTTCTGATTCACCCTCCAGACTTCACCTTCTCCTTCTCCTTCGTCTACTTCTTCTGATTCACCCTCCAGACTACACCTTCTCCTTCTCCTTCTTCTACTTCTTCTGATTCACCCTCCAGACTTCACCTTCTCCTTCTCCTTCTTCTGTTTCTTCTGATTCACCGTCCAGACTTCACCTTCTCCTTCTCCTTCTTCCAGTACTTCTGATTCACCCTCCAGACTTCACCTTCTCCTTCTCCTTCTTCTACTTCTTCTGATTCACCCTCCAGACTTCATCTTCTCCTTCTCCTTCTTCTGCTTCTTCTGATTCACCCTCCAGACTTCACCTTCTCCTTCTCCTTCTTCTGCTTCTTCTGATTCACCCTCCAGACTTCACCTTCTCCTTCTCCTTCTTCTACTTCTTCTGATTCACCCTCCAGACTTCACCTTCTCCTTCTCCTTCTTCTACTTCTTCTGATTCACCCTCGAGTCTTCACCTTCTCCTTCTCCTTCTTCTGTTTCTTTTGCTTCACCCTCCAGACTTCACCTTCTCCTTGTCTTTCTTCTGCTTCTTCTGATTCAACCTCCAGACTTCACCTTCTCCTTCTCCTTCTTCTACTTCTTCTGATTCACCCTCAAGACCTCACCTTCTCCTTCTCCTTCTTCTACTTCTTCTGATTCACCCTCCAGATTTCATCTTCTCCTTCTCCTTCTTCTGCTTCTTCTGATTCACCCTCCAGACTTCACCTTCTCCTTCTCCTTCTTCTGCTTCTTCTGATTCACCCTCCTGACTTCACCTTCTCCTTCTCCTTCTTCTACTTCTTCTGCTTCACCCTCCAGACTTCACCTTCTCCTTCTCCTTCTTCTACTTCTTCTGCTTCACCCTCCAGACTTCACCTTCTCCTTCTCCTTCTTCTACTTCTTCTGATTCACCCCCCAGACTTCATCTTCTCCTTCTCCTTCTTCTGCTTCTTCTGATTCACCCTCCAGACTTCACTTTCTTCTTCTCCTTATTCTGCTTCTTCTGATTCACCCTCCAGACTTCACCTTCTCCTTCTCCTTATTCTGCTTCTTCTGATTCACCCTCCAGACTTCACCTTCTCCTTCTCCTGATTCTGCTTCTTCTGATTCACCCTCCAGACTTCACCTTCTCCTTCTCCTTCTTCTACTTCTTCTGCTTCACCCTCCAGACTTCACCTTCTCCTTCTCCTTCTTCTACTTCTTCTGATTCACCCTCCAGACTTCACCTTCTCCTTCTCCTTCTACTGCTTCTTCTGATTCACCCTCCATACTTCACCTTCACTTCTCCTTATTCTGCTTCTTCTGATTCACCCTCCAGACTTCAACTTCTCCTTCTCCTTCTTCTGCTTCTTCTGATTCACCCTCCAGACTTCACCTTCTCCTTCTCCTTCTTCTGCTTCTTCTGATTCACCCTCCAGACTTCACCTTCTCCTTCTCCTTCTTCTGCTTCTTCTGATTCACCCTTCAGACTTCACCTTCTCCTTCTCCTTCTTCTACTTCTTCTGATTCACCCTCCAGACTTCACCTTCTCCTTCTCTTTCTTCTGCTTCTTCTGATTCACCCTCCAGATTTCATCTTCTCCTTCTCCTTCTTCTGCTTCTTCTGATTCACCCTCCAGACTTCACCTTCTCCTTCTCCTTCTTCTGCTTCTTCTGATTCACCCTCCAGACTTCACCTTCTCCTTCTCCTTCTTCTGCTTCTTCTGATTCACCCTCCAGACTTCACCTTCTCCTTCTCCTTCTTCTACTTCTTCTGATTCACCCTCAAGACCTCACCTTCTCCTTCTCCTTCTTCTACTTCTTCTGATTCACCCTCCAGATTTCATCTTCTCCTTCTCCTTCTTCTGCTTCTTCTGATTCACCCTCCAGACTTCACCTTCTCCTTCTCCTTCTTCTGCTTCTTCTGATTCACCCTCCTGACTTCACCTTCTCCTTCCCCTTCTTCTACTTCTTCTGATTCACCCTCCTGACTTCACCTTCTCCTTCTCCTTCTTCTACTTCTTCTGCTTCACCCTCCAGACTTCACCTTCTCCTTCTCCTTCTTCTACTTCTTCTGATTCACCCTCCAGACTTGACCTTCTCCTTCTCCTTCTTCTACTTCTTCTGATTCACCCTCCAGACTTCACCTTCTCCTTCTCCTTCTACTGCTTCTTCTGCTTCACCGTCCTGACTTCACCTTCTCCTTCTCCTTCTTCTACTTCTTCTGCTTCATCCCCCTGACATCACCTGCTCCTTCTCCTTCTTCTGCTTCTTCTGATTCACCCTCCTAACTTCACCTTCTCCTTCTACTTCTTCTGCTTCTTCTGATTCACCCTCCTGACTTCACCTTCTCCTTCTCCTTCTTCTGCTTCTTCTGATTCACCTTCCAGACTTCACCTTCTCCTTCTCTTTCTTCTGCTTCTTCTGATTCACCCTCCAGACTTCACCTTCTCCTTCTCCTTCTTCTGATTCTTCTGATTCACCCTCCAGACTTCACCTTCTCCTTCTCCTTCTTCTGCTTCTTCTGATTCACCCTCCTGACTTCACCTTCTCCTTCTCCTTCTTCTACTTCTTCTGATTCACCCTCCTGACTTCACCTTCTCCTTCTCCTTCTTCTACTTCTTCTGCTTCACCCTCCAGACTTCACCTTCTCCTTCTCCTTCTTCTACTTCTTCTGATTCACCCTCCAGACTTGACCTTCTCCTTCTCCTTCTTCTACTTATTCTGATTCACCCTCCAGACTTCACCTTCTCCTTCTCCTTCTTCTGCTTCTTCTGCTTCACCGTCCTGACTTCACCTTCTCCTTCTCCTTCTTCTACTTCTTCTGCTTCATCCCGCTGACATCACCTGCTCCTTCTCCTTCTTCTGCTTCTTCTGATTCACCCTCCTAACTTCACCTTCTCCTTCTCCTTCTTCTGCTTCTTCTGATTCACCCTCCTGACTTCACCTTCTCCTTCTCCTTCTTCTGCTTCTTCTGATTCACCCTCCAGACTTCACCTTCTCCTTCTCCTTCTTCTGCTTCTTCTGATTCACCCTCCAGACTTCACCTTCTCCTTCTCCTTCTTCTGATTCTTCTGATTCACCCTCCAGACTTCACCTTCTCCTTCTCCTTCTTCTGCTTCTTCTGATTCACCCTCCTGACCTCACCTTCTCCTTCTCCTTCTTCTACTTCTTCTGATTCACCCTCCTGACTTCACCTTCTCCTTCTCCTTCTTCTACTTCTTCTGCTTCACCCTCCAGACTTCACCTTCTCCTTCTCCTTCTTCTGCTTCTTCTGATTCACCCTCCAGACTTCACCTTCTCCATTTCCTTCTTCTGCTTCTTCTGATTCACCCTCCAGACTTCACCTTCTCCTTCTCCTTCGTCTACTTCTTCTGATTCACCCTCCAGACTACACCTTCTCCTTCTCCTTCTTCTACTTCTTCTGATTCACCCTCCAGACTTCACCTTCTCCTTCTCCTTCTTCTGTTTCTTCTGATTCACCGTCCAGACTTCACCTTCTCCTTCTCCTTCTTCCAGTACTTCTGATTCACCCTCCAGACTTCACCTTCTCCTTCTCCTTCTTCTACTTCTTCTGATTCACCCTCCAGACTTCATCTTCTCCTTCTCCTTCTTCTGCTTCTTCTGATTCACCCTCCAGACTTCACCTTCTCCTTCTCCTTCTTCTGCTTCTTCTGATTCACCCTCCAGACTTCACCTTCTCCTTCTCCTTCTTCTACTTCTTCTGATTCACCCTCCAGACTTCACCTTCTCCTTCTCCTTCTTCTACTTCTTCTGATTCACCCTCGAGTCTTCACCTTCTCCTTCTCCTTCTTCTGTTTCTTTTGCTTCACCCTCCAGACTTCACCTTCTCCTTGTCTTTCTTCTGCTTCTTCTGATTCAACCTCCAGACTTCACCTTCTCCTTCTCCTTCTTCTACTTCTTCTGATTCACCCTCAAGACCTCACCTTCTCCTTCTCCTTCTTCTACTTCTTCTGATTCACCCTCCAGATTTCATCTTCTCCTTCTCCTTCTTCTGCTTCTTCTGATTCACCCTCCAGACTTCACCTTCTCCTTCTCCTTCTTCTGCTTCTTCTGATTCACCCTCCTGACTTCACCTTCTCCTTCTCCTTCTTCTACTTCTTCTGCTTCACCCTCCAGACTTCACCTTCTCCTTCTCCTTCTTCTACTTCTTCTGATTCACCCTCCAGACTTGACCTTCTCCTTCTCCTTCTTCTACTTCTTCTGATTCACCCTCCAGACTTCACCTTCTCCTTCTCCTTCTACTGCTTCTTCTGCTTCACCGTCCTGACTTCACCTTCTCCTTCTCCTTCTTCTACTTCTTCTGCTTCATCCCCCTGACATCACCTGCTCCTTCTCCTTCTTCTGCTTCTTCTGATTCACCCTCCTAACTTCACCTTCTCCTTCTACTTCTTCTGCTTCTTCTGATTCACCCTCCTGACTTCACCTTCTCCTTCTCCTTCTTCTGCTTCTTCTGATTCACCTTCCAGACTTCACCTTCTCCTTCTCTTTCTTCTGCTTCTTCTGATTCACCCTCCAGACTTCACCTTCTCCTTCTCCTTCTTCTGATTCTTCTGATTCACCCTCCAGACTTCACCTTCTCCTTCTCCTTCTTCTGCTTCTTCTGATTCACCCTCCTGACTTCACCTTCTCCTTCTCCTTCTTCTACTTCTTCTGATTCACCCTCCTGACTTCACCTTCTCCTTCTCCTTCTTCTACTTCTTCTGCTTCACCCTCCAGACTTCACCTTCTCCTTCTCCTTCTTCTACTTCTTCTGATTCACCCTCCAGACTTGACCTTCTCCTTCTCCTTCTTCTACTTATTCTGATTCACCCTCCAGACTTCACCTTCTCCTTCTCCTTCTTCTGCTTCTTCTGCTTCACCGTCCTGACTTCACCTTCTCCTTCTCCTTCTTCTACTTCTTCTGCTTCATCCCGCTGACATCACCTGCTCCTTCTCCTTCTTCTGCTTCTTCTGATTCACCCTCCTAACTTCACCTTCTCCTTCTCCTTCTTCTGCTTCTTCTGATTCACCCTCCTGACTTCACCTTCTCCTTCTCCTTCTTCTGCTTCTTCTGATTCACCCTCCAGACTTCACCTTCTCCTTCTCCTTCTTCTGCTTCTTCTGATTCACCCTCCAGACTTCACCTTCTCCTTCTCCTTCTTCTGATTCTTCTGATTCACCCTCCAGACTTCACCTTCTCCTTCTCCTTCTTCTGCTTCTTCTGATTCACCCTCCTGACCTCACCTTCTCCTTCTCCTTCTTCTACTTCTTCTGATTCACCCTCCTGACTTCACCTTCTCCTTCTCCTTCTTCTACTTCTTCTGCTTCACCCTCCAGACTTCACCTTCTCCTTCTCCTTCTTCTGCTTCTTCTGATTCACCCTCCAGACTTCACCTTCTCCATTTCCTTCTTCTGCTTCTTCTGATTCACCCTCCAGACTTCACCTTCTCCTTCTCCTTCGTCTACTTCTTCTGATTCACCCTCCAGACTACACCTTCTCCTTCTCCTTCTTCTACTTCTTCTGATTCACCCTCCAGACTTCACCTTCTCCTTCTCCTTCTTCTGTTTCTTCTGATTCACCGTCCAGACTTCACCTTCTCCTTCTCCTTCTTCCAGTACTTCTGATTCACCCTCCAGACTTCACCTTCTCCTTCTCCTTCTTCTACTTCTTCTGATTCACCCTCCAGACTTCATCTTCTCCTTCTCCTTCTTCTGCTTCTTCTGATTCACCCTCCAGACTTCACCTTCTCCTTCTCCTTCTTCTGCTTCTTCTGATTCACCCTCCAGACTTCACCTTCTCCTTCTCCTTCTTCTACTTCTTCTGATTCACCCTCCAGACTTCACCTTCTCCTTCTCCTTCTTCTACTTCTTCTGATTCACCCTCGAGTCTTCACCTTCTCCTTCTCCTTCTTCTGTTTCTTTTGCTTCACCCTCCAGACTTCACCTTCTCCTTGTCTTTCTTCTGCTTCTTCTGATTCAACCTCCAGACTTCACCTTCTCCTTCTCCTTCTTCTACTTCTTCTGATTCACCCTCAAGACCTCACCTTCTCCTTCTCCTTCTTCTACTTCTTCTGATTCACCCTCCAGATTTCATCTTCTCCTTCTCCTTCTTCTGCTTCTTCTGATTCACCCTCCAGACTTCACCTTCTCCTTCTCCTTCTTCTGCTTCTTCTGATTCACCCTCCTGACTTCACCTTCTCCTTCTCCTTCTTCTACTTCTTCTGCTTCACCCTCCAGACTTCACCTTCTCCTTCTCCTTCTTCTACTTCTTCTGATTCACCCTCCAGACTTGACCTTCTCCTTCTCCTTCTTCTACTTCTTCTGATTCACCCTCCAGACTTCACCTTCTCCTTCTCCTTCTACTGCTTCTTCTGCTTCACCGTCCTGACTTCACCTTCTCCTTCTCCTTCTTCTACTTCTTCTGCTTCATCCCCCTGACATCACCTGCTCCTTCTCCTTCTTCTGCTTCTTCTGATTCCCCGTCCTAACTTCACCTTCTCCTTCTACTTCTTCTGCTTCTTCTGATTCACCCTCCTGACTTCACCTTCTCCTTCTCCTTCTTCTGCTTCTTCTGATTCACCTTCCAGACTTCACCTTCTCCTTCTCTTTCTTCTGCTTCTTCTGATTCACCCTCCAGACTTCACCTTCTCCTTCTCCTTCTTCTGATTCTTCTGATTCACCCTCCAGACTTCACCTTCTCCTTCTCCTTCTTCTGCTTCTTCTGATTCACCCTCCTGACTTCACCTTCTCCTTCTCCTTCTTCTACTTCTTCTGATTCACCCTCCTGACTTCACCTTCTCCTTCTCCTTCTTCTACTTCTTCTGCTTCACCCTCCAGACTTCACCTTCTCCTTCTCCTTCTTCTACTTCTTCTGATTCACCCTCCAGACTTGACCTTCTCCTTCTCCTTCTTCTACTTATTCTGATTCACCCTCCAGACTTCACCTTCTCCTTCTCCTTCTTCTGCTTCTTCTGCTTCACCGTCCTGACTTCACCTTCTCCTTCTCCTTCTTCTACTTCTTCTGCTTCATCCCGCTGACATCACCTGCTCCTTCTCCTTCTTCTGCTTCTTCTGATTCACCCTCCTAACTTCACCTTCTCCTTCTCCTTCTTCTGCTTCTTCTGATTCACCCTCCTGACTTCACCTTCTCCTTCTCCTTCTTCTGCTTCTTCTGATTCACCCTCCAGACTTCACCTTCTCCTTCTCCTTCTTCTGCTTCTTCTGATTCACCCTCCAGACTTCACCTTCTCCTTCTCCTTCTTCTGATTCTTCTGATTCACCCTCCAGACTTCACCTTCTCCTTCTCCTTCTTCTGCTTCTTCTGATTCACCCTCCTGACCTCACCTTCTCCTTCTCCTTCTTCTACTTCTTCTGATTCACCCTCCTGACTTCACCTTCTCCTTCTCCTTCTTCTACTTCTTCTGCTTCACCCTCCAGACTTCACCTTCTCCTTCTCCTTCTTCTGCTTCTTCTGATTCACCCTCCAGACTTCACCTTCTCCTTCTCCTTCTTCTGCTTCTTCTGATTCACCCTCCAGACTTCACCTTCTCCTTCTCCTTCTTCTACTTCTTCTGATTCACCCTCCAGACTTCACCTTCTCCATTTCCTTCTTCTGCTTCTTCTGATTCACCCTCCAGACTTCACCTTCTCCTTCTCCTTCGTCTACTTCTTCTGATTGACCCTCCAGACTACACCTTCTCCTTCTCCTTCTTCTACTTCTTCTGATTCACCCTCCAGACTTCACCTTCTCCTTCTCCTTCTTCTGTTTCTTCTGATTCACCGTCCAGACTTCACCTTCTCCTTCTCCTTCTTCCAGTACTTCTGATTCACCCTCCAGACTTCACCTTCTCCTTCTCCTTCTTCTACTTCTTCTGATTCACCCTCCAGACTTCATCTTCTCCTTCTCCTTCTTCTGCTTCTTCTGATTCACCCTCCAGACTTCACCTTCTCCTTCTCCTTCTTCTGCTTCTTCTGATTCACCCTCCAGACTTCACCTTCTCCTTCTCCTTCTTCTACTTCTTCTGATTCACCCTCCAGACTTCACCTTCTCCTTCTCCTTCTTCTACTTCTTCTGATTCACCCTCCAGTCTTCACCTTCTCCTTCTCCTTCTTCTGTTTCTTTTGCTTCACCCTCCAGACTTCACCTTCTCCTTGTCTTTCTTCTGCTTCTTCTGATTCACCCTCCAGACTTCACCTTCTCCTTCTCCTTCTTCTGATTCTTCTGATTCACCCTCCAGACTTCACCTTCTCCTTCTCCTTCTTCTGTTTCTTTTGCTTCACCCTCCAGACTTCACCCTCTCCTTGTCTTTCTTCTGCTTCTTCTGATTCACCCTCCAGACTTCACCTTCTCCTTCTCCTTCTTCTACTTCTTCTGATTCACCCTCCAGACTTCACCTTCTCCTTCTCCTTCTTCTACTTCTTCTGATTCACCCTCCAGTCTTCACCTTCTCCTTCTCCTTCTTCTGTTTCTTTTGCTTCACCCTCCAGACTTCACCTTCTCCTTGTCTTTCTTCTGCTTCTTCTGATTCACCCTCCAGACTTCACCTTCTCCTTCTCCTTCTTCTGATTCTTCTGATTCACCCTCCAGACTTCACCTTCTCCTTCTCCTTCTACTGCTTCTTCTGATTCACCCTCCTGACTTCACCTTCTCCTTCTCCTTCTTCTACTTCTTCTGCTTCACCCTCCAGACTTCACCTTCTCCTTCTCCTTCTTCTACTTCTTCTGATTCACCCTCCAGACTTCATCTTCTCCTTCTCCTTCTTCTGCTTCTTCTGATTCACCCTCCAGACTTCACCTTCTCCTTCTCCTTATTCTGCTTCTTCTGATTCACCCTCCAGACTTCAACTTCTCCTTCTCCTTATTCTGCTTCTTCTGATTCACCCTCCAGACTTCACCTTCTCCTTCTCCTTCCTCTGCTTCTTCTGATTCACCCTCCAGACTTCACCTTCTCCTTCTCCTTCTTCTGATTCTTCTGATTCACCCTCCAGACTTCACCTTCTCCTTCTCCTTCTTCTGCTTCTTCTGATTCACCCTCCTGACTTCACCTTGTCCTTCTCCTTCTTCTACTTCTTCTGATTCACCCTCCTGACTTCACCTTCTCCTTCTCCTTCTTCTACTTCTTCTGCTTCACCCTCCAGACTTCACCTTCTCCTTCTCCTTCTTCTACATCTTCTGATTCACCCTCCAGACTTCACCTTCTCCTTCTCCTTATTCTGCTTCTTCTGATTCACTCTCCAGACTTCACCTTCTCCTTCTCCTCCTTCTGCTTCTTCTGATTCACACTCCAGACTTCACCTTCTCCTTCTCCTTCTTCTACTTCTTCTGATTCACCCTCCAGACTTCACCTTCTCCTTCTCTTTCTTCTGCTTCATCTGATTCACCCTCCAGACTTCACCTTCTCCTTCTCCTTCTTCTGATTCTTCTGATTCACCCTCCAGACTTCACCTTCTTCTTCTCTTTCTTCTGCTTCTTCTGATTCACCCTCCTGACTTCACCTTCTCCTTCTCCTTCTTCTACTTCTTCTGATTCACCCTCCTGACTTCACCTTCTCCTTCTCCTTCTTCTACTTCTTTTGCTTCACCCTCCAGACTTCACCTTCTCCTTCTCGTTCTTCTACTTCTTCTGATTCACCCTCCAGACTTGACCTTCTCCTTCTCCTTCTTCTACTTCTTCTGATTCACCCTCCAGACTTCACCTTCTCCTTCTCCTTCTTCTGCTTCTTCTGCTTCACCGTCCTGACTTCACCTTCTCCTTCTCCTTCTTCTACTTCTTCTGCTTCATCCCCCTGACATCACCTGCTCCTTCTCCTTCTTCTGCTTCTTCTGATTCACCCTCCTAACTTCACCTTCTCCTTCTCCTTCTTCTGCTTCTTCTGATTCACCCTCCTGACTTCACCTTCTCCTTCTCCTTCTTCTGCTTCTTCTGATTCACCCTCCAGACTTCACCTTCTCCTTCTCCTTCTTCTGCTTCTTCTGATTCACCCTCCAGACTTGACCTTCTCCTTCTCCTTCTTCTGCTTCTTCTGATTCACCCTCCAGACCTCACCTTCTCCTTCTCCTTCTTCTACTTCTTCTGATTCACCCTCCAGACTTCATCTGTTCCTTCTCCTTCTTCTGCTTCTTCTGATTCACCCTCCAGACTTCACCTTCTCCTTCTCCTTCTTCTGCTTCTTCTGATTCACCCTCCAGACTTCACCTTCTCCTTCTCCTTCTTCTACTTCTTCTGATTCACCCTCCAGACTTCACCTTCTCCTTCTCCTTCTTCTACTTCTTCTGCTTCATCCCGCTGACATCACCTGCTCCTTCTCCTTCTTCTGCTTCTTCTGATTCACCCTCCTAACTTCACCTTCTCCTTCTCCTTCTTCTGCTTCTTCTGATTCACCCTCCTGACTTCACCTTCTCCTTCTCCTTCTTCTGCTTCTTCTGATTCACCCTCCAGACTTCACCTTCTCCTTCTCCTTCTTCTGCTTCTTCTGATTCACCCTCCAGACTTCACCTTCTCCTTCTCCTTCTTCTGATTCTTCTGATTCACCCTCCAGACTTCACCTTCTCCTTCTCCTTCTTCTGCTTCTTCTGATTCACCCTCCTGACCTCACCTTCTCCTTCTCCTTCTTCTACTTCTTCTGATTCACCCTCCTGACTTCACCTTCTCCTTCTCCTTCTTCTACTTCTTCTGCTTCACCCTCCAGACTTCACCTTCTCCTTCTCCTTCTTCTGCTTCTTCTGATTCACCCTCCAGACTTCACCTTCTCCTTCTCCTTCTTCTGCTTCTTCTGATTCACCCTCCAGACTTCACCTTCTCCTTCTCCTTCTTCTACTTCTTCTGATTCACCCTCCAGACTTCACCTTCTCCATTTCCTTCTTCTGCTTCTTCTGATTCACCCTCCAGACTTCACCTTCTCCTTCTCCTTCGTCTACTTCTTCTGATTGACCCTCCAGACTACACCTTCTCCTTCTCCTTCTTCTACTTCTTCTGATTCACCCTCCAGACTTCACCTTCTCCTTCTCCTTCTTCTGTTTCTTCTGATTCACCGTCCAGACTTCACCTTCTCCTTCTCCTTCTTCCAGTACTTCTGATTCACCCTCCAGACTTCACCTTCTCCTTCTCCTTCTTCTACTTCTTCTGATTCACCCTCCAGACTTCATCTTCTCCTTCTCCTTCTTCTGCTTCTTCTGATTCACCCTCCAGACTTCACCTTCTCCTTCTCCTTCTTCTGCTTCTTCTGATTCACCCTCCAGACTTCACCTTCTCCTTCTCCTTCTTCTACTTCTTCTGATTCACCCTCCAGACTTCACCTTCTCCTTCTCCTTCTTCTACTTCTTCTGATTCACCCTCCAGTCTTCACCTTCTCCTTCTCCTTCTTCTGTTTCTTTTGCTTCACCCTCCAGACTTCACCTTCTCCTTGTCTTTCTTCTGCTTCTTCTGATTCACCCTCCAGACTTCACCTTCTCCTTCTCCTTCTTCTGATTCTTCTGATTCACCCTCCAGACTTCACCTTCTCCTTCTCCTTCTTCTGTTTCTTTTGCTTCACCCTCCAGACTTCACCCTCTCCTTGTCTTTCTTCTGCTTCTTCTGATTCACCCTCCAGACTTCACCTTCTCCTTCTCCTTCTTCTACTTCTTCTGATTCACCCTCCAGACTTCACCTTCTCCTTCTCCTTCTTCTACTTCTTCTGATTCACCCTCCAGTCTTCACCTTCTCCTTCTCCTTCTTCTGTTTCTTTTGCTTCACCCTCCAGACTTCACCTTCTCCTTGTCTTTCTTCTGCTTCTTCTGATTCACCCTCCAGACTTCACCTTCTCCTTCTCCTTCTTCTGATTCTTCTGATTCACCCTCCAGACTTCACCTTCTCCTTCTCCTTCTACTGCTTCTTCTGATTCACCCTCCTGACTTCACCTTCTCCTTCTCCTTCTTCTACTTCTTCTGCTTCACCCTCCAGACTTCACCTTCTCCTTCTCCTTCTTCTACTTCTTCTGATTCACCCTCCAGACTTCATCTTCTCCTTCTCCTTCTTCTGCTTCTTCTGATTCACCCTCCAGACTTCACCTTCTCCTTCTCCTTATTCTGCTTCTTCTGATTCACCCTCCAGACTTCAACTTCTCCTTCTCCTTATTCTGCTTCTTCTGATTCACCCTCCAGACTTCACCTTCTCCTTCTCCTTCCTCTGCTTCTTCTGATTCACCCTCCAGACTTCACCTTCTCCTTCTCCTTCTTCTGATTCTTCTGATTCACCCTCCAGACTTCACCTTCTCCTTCTCCTTCTTCTGCTTCTTCTGATTCACCCTCCTGACTTCACCTTGTCCTTCTCCTTCTTCTACTTCTTCTGATTCACCCTCCTGACTTCACCTTCTCCTTCTCCTTCTTCTACTTCTTCTGCTTCACCCTCCAGACTTCACCTTCTCCTTCTCCTTCTTCTACATCTTCTGATTCACCCTCCAGACTTCACCTTCTCCTTCTCCTTATTCTGCTTCTTCTGATTCACTCTCCAGACTTCACCTTCTCCTTCTCCTCCTTCTGCTTCTTCTGATTCACACTCCAGACTTCACCTTCTCCTTCTCCTTCTTCTACTTCTTCTGATTCACCCTCCAGACTTCACCTTCTCCTTCTCTTTCTTCTGCTTCATCTGATTCACCCTCCAGACTTCACCTTCTCCTTCTCCTTCTTCTGATTCTTCTGATTCACCCTCCAGACTTCACCTTCTTCTTCTCCTTCTTCTGCTTCTTCTGATTCACCCTCCTGACTTCACCTTCTCCTTCTCCTTCTTCTACTTCTTCTGATTCACCCTCCTGACTTCACCTTCTCCTTCTCCTTCTTCTACTTCTTCTGCTTCACCCTCCAGACTTCACCTTCTCCTTCTCCTTCTTCTACTTCTTCTGATTCACCCTCCAGACTTGACCTTCTCCTTCTCCTTCTTCTACTTCTTCTGATTCACCCTCCAGACTTCACCTTCTCCTTCTCCTTCTTCTGCTTCTTCTGCTTCACCGTCCTGACTTCACCTTCTCCTTCTCCTTCTTCTACTTCTTCTGCTTCATCCCCCTGACATCACCTGCTCCTTCTCCTTCTTCTGCTTCTTCTGATTCACCCTCCTAACTTCACCTTCTCCTTCTCCTTCTTCTGCTTCTTCTGATTCACCCTCCTGACTTCACCTTCTCCTTCTCCTTCTTCTGCTTCTTCTGATTCACCCTCCAGACTTCACCTTCTCCTTCTCCTTCTTCTGCTTCTTCTGATTCACCCTCCAGACTTCACCTTCTCCTTCTCCTTCTTCTGCTTCTTCTGATTCACCCTCCAGACCTCACCTTCTCCTTCTCCTTCTTCTACTTCTTCTGATTCACCCTCCAGACTTCATCTGTTCCTTCTCCTTCTTCTGCTTCTTCTGATTCACCCTCCAGACTTCACCTTCTCCTTCTCCTTCTTCTGCTTCTTCTGATTCACCCTCCAGACTTCACCTTCTCCTTCTCCTTCTTCTACTTCTTCTGATTCACCCTCCAGACTTCACCTTCTCCTTCTCCTTCTTCTACTTCTT
This sequence comes from Somniosus microcephalus, assembly GCF_052327205.1. Classification (NCBI taxonomy): domain Eukaryota; kingdom Metazoa; phylum Chordata; class Chondrichthyes; order Squaliformes; family Somniosidae; genus Somniosus; species Somniosus microcephalus. The sequence continues at coordinate 261,223 of NW_028225199.1, read as the reverse complement.
CTGATTCACCCTCCAGTCTTCACCTTCTCCTTCTTCTGTTTCTTCTGCTTCACCCTCCAGACTTCACCTTCTCCTTCTCTTTCTTCTGCTTCTTCTGATTCACCCTCCAGACTTCACCTTCTCCTTCTCCTTCTTCTGATTCTTCTGATTCACCCTCCAGACGTCACCTTCTCCTTCTCCTTCTTCTACTTCTTCTGATTCACCCTCCAGACTTGACCTTCTCCTTCTCCTTCTTCTACTTCTTCTGATTCACCCTCCAGACTTCACCTTCTCCTTCTCCTTCTACTGCTTCTTCTGCTTCACCGTCCTGACTTCACCTTCTCCTTCTCCTTCTTCTACTTCTTCTGCTTCATCCCCCTGACATCACCTGCTCCTTCTCCTTCTTCTGCTTCTTCTGATTCACCCTCCTAACTTCACCTTCTCCTTCTACTTCTTCTGCTTCTTCTGATTCACCCTCCTGACTTCACCTTCTCCTTCTCCTTCTTCTGCTTCTTCTGATTCACCTTCCAGACTTCACCTTCTCCTTCTCTTTCTTCTGCTTCTTCTGATTCACCCTCCAGACTTCACCTTCTCCTTCTCCTTCTTCTGATTCTTCTGATTCACCCTCCAGACTTCACCTTCTCCTTCTCCTTCTTCTGCTTCTTCTGATTCACCCTCCTGACTTCACCTTCTCCTTCTCCTTCTTCTACTTCTTCTGATTCACCCTCCTGACTTCACCTTCTCCTTCTCCTTCTTCTACTTCTTCTGCTTCACCCTCCAGACTTCACCTTCTCCTTCTCCTTCTTCTACTTCTTCTGATTCACCCTCCAGACTTGACCTTCTCCTTCTCCTTCTTCTACTTATTCTGATTCACCCTCCAGACTTCACCTTCTCCTTCTCCTTCTTCTACTTCTTCTGCTTCACCCTCCAGACTTCACCTTCTCCTTCTCCTTCTTCTGCTTCTTCTGATTCACCCTCCAGACTTCACCTTCTCCTTCTCCTTCTTCTGCTTCTTCTGATTCACCCTCCAGACTTCACCTTCTCCTTCTCCTTCTTCTACTTCTTCTGATTCACCCTCCAGACTTCACCTTCTCCATTTCCTTCTTCTGCTTCTTCTGATTCACCCTCCAGACTTCACCTTCTCCTTCTCTTTCTTCTGCTTCATCTGATTCACCCTCCAGACTTCACCTTCTCCTTCTCCTTCTTCTGATTCTTCTGATTCACCCTCCAGACTTCACCTTCTTCTTCTCCTTCTTCTGCTTCTTCTGATTCACCCTCCTGACTTCACCTTCTCCTTCTCCTTCTTCTACTTCTTCTGATTCACCCTCCTGACTTCACCTTCTCCTTCTCCTTCTTCTACTTCTTCTGCTTCACCCTCCAGACTTCACCTTCTCCTTCTCCTTCTTCTACTTCTTCTGATTCACCCTCCAGACTTGACCTTCTCCTTCTCCTTCTTCTACTTCTTCTGATTCACCCTCCAGACTTCACCTTCTCCTTCTCCTTCTTCTGCTTCTTCTGCTTCACCGTCCTGACTTCACCTTCTCCTTCTCCTTCTTCTACTTCTTCTGCTTCATCCCCCTGACATCACCTGCTCCTTCTCCTTCTTCTGCTTCTTCTGATTCACCCTCCTAACTTCACCTTCTCCTTCTCCTTCTTCTGCTTCTTCTGATTCACCCTCCTGACTTCACCTTCTCCTTCTCCTTCTTCTGCTTCTTCTGATTCACCCTCCAGACTTCACCTTCTCCTTCTCCTTCTTCTGCTTCTTCTGATTCACCCTCCAGACTTCACCTTCTCCTTCTCCTTCTTCTGCTTCTTCTGATTCACCCTCCAGACCTCACCTTCTCCTTCTCCTTCTTCTACTTCTTCTGATTCACCCTCCAGACTTCATCTGTTCCTTCTCCTTCTTCTGCTTCTTCTGATTCACCCTCCAGACTTCACCTTCTCCTTCTCCTTCTTCTGCTTCTTCTGATTCACCCTCCAGACTTCACCTTCTCCTTCTCCTTCTTCTACTTCTTCTGATTCACCCTCCAGACTTCACCTTCTCCTTCTCCTTCTTCTACTTCTTCTGATTCACCCTCCAGTCTTCACCTTCTCCTTCTTCTGTTTCTTCTGCTTCACCCTCCAGACTTCACCTTCTCCTTCTCTTTCTTCTGCTTCTTCTGATTCACCCTCCAGACTTCACCTTCTCCTTCTCCTTCTTCTGATTCTTCTGATTCACCCTCCAGACGTCACCTTCTCCTTCTCCTTCTTCTACTTCTTCTGATTCACCCTCCAGACTTGACCTTCTCCTTCTCCTTCTTCTACTTCTTCTGATTCACCCTCCAGACTTCACCTTCTCCTTCTCCTTCTACTGCTTCTTCTGCTTCACCGTCCTGACTTCACCTTCTCCTTCTCCTTCTTCTACTTCTTCTGCTTCATCCCCCTGACATCACCTGCTCCTTCTCCTTCTTCTGCTTCTTCTGATTCACCCTCCTAACTTCACCTTCTCCTTCTACTTCTTCTGCTTCTTCTGATTCACCCTCCTGACTTCACCTTCTCCTTCTCCTTCTTCTGCTTCTTCTGATTCACCTTCCAGACTTCACCTTCTCCTTCTCTTTCTTCTGCTTCTTCTGATTCACCCTCCAGACTTCACCTTCTCCTTCTCCTTCTTCTGATTCTTCTGATTCACCCTCCAGACTTCACCTTCTCCTTCTCCTTCTTCTGCTTCTTCTGATTCACCCTCCTGACTTCACCTTCTCCTTCTCCTTCTTCTACTTCTTCTGATTCACCCTCCTGACTTCACCTTCTCCTTCTCCTTCTTCTACTTCTTCTGCTTCACCCTCCAGACTTCACCTTCTCCTTCTCCTTCTTCTACTTCTTCTGATTCACCCTCCAGACTTGACCTTCTCCTTCTCCTTCTTCTACTTATTCTGATTCACCCTCCAGACTTCACCTTCTCCTTCTCCTTCTTCTACTTCTTCTGCTTCACCCTCCAGACTTCACCTTCTCCTTCTCCTTCTTCTGCTTCTTCTGATTCACCCTCCAGACTTCACCTTCTCCTTCTCCTTCTTCTGCTTCTTCTGATTCACCCTCCAGACTTCACCTTCTCCTTCTCCTTCTTCTACTTCTTCTGATTCACCCTCCAGACTTCACCTTCTCCATTTCCTTCTTCTGCTTCTTCTGATTCACCCTCCAGACTTCACCTTCTCCTTCTCTTTCTTCTGCTTCATCTGATTCACCCTCCAGACTTCACCTTCTCCTTCTCCTTCTTCTGATTCTTCTGATTCACCCTCCAGACTTCACCTTCTTCTTCTCCTTCTTCTGCTTCTTCTGATTCACCCTCCTGACTTCACCTTCTCCTTCTCCTTCTTCTACTTCTTCTGATTCACCCTCCTGACTTCACCTTCTCCTTCTCCTTCTTCTACTTCTTCTGCTTCACCCTCCAGACTTCACCTTCTCCTTCTCCTTCTTCTACTTCTTCTGATTCACCCTCCAGACTTGACCTTCTCCTTCTCCTTCTTCTACTTCTTCTGATTCACCCTCCAGACTTCACCTTCTCCTTCTCCTTCTTCTGCTTCTTCTGCTTCACCGTCCTGACTTCACCTTCTCCTTCTCCTTCTTCTACTTCTTCTGCTTCATCCCCCTGACATCACCTGCTCCTTCTCCTTCTTCTGCTTCTTCTGATTCACCCTCCTAACTTCACCTTCTCCTTCTCCTTCTTCTGCTTCTTCTGATTCACCCTCCTGACTTCACCTTCTCCTTCTCCTTCTTCTGCTTCTTCTGATTCACCCTCCAGACTTCACCTTCTCCTTCTCCTTCTTCTGCTTCTTCTGATTCACCCTCCAGACTTCACCTTCTCCTTCTCCTTCTTATGCTTCTTCTGATTCACCCTCCAGACCTCACCTTCTCCTTCTCCTTCTTCTACTTCTTCTGATTCACCCTCCAGACTTCATCTGTTCCTTCTCCTTCTTCTGCTTCTTCTGATTCACCCTCCAGACTTCACCTTCTCCTTCTCCTTCTTCTGCTTCTTCTGATTCACCCTCCAGACTTCACCTTCTCCTTCTCCTTCTTCTACTTCTTCTGATTCACCCTCCAGACTTCACCTTCTCCTTCTCCTTCTTCTACTTCTTCTGATTCACCCTCCAGTCTTCACCTTCTCCTTCTTCTGTTTCTTCTGCTTCACCCTCCAGACTTCACCTTCTCCTTCTCTTTCTTCTGCTTCTTCTGATTCACCCTCCAGACTTCACCTTCTCCTTCTCCTTCTTCTGATTCTTCTGATTCACCCTCCAGACGTCACCTTCTCCTTCTCCTTCTTCTGCTTCTTCTGATTCACCCTCCTGACTTCACCTTCTCCTTCTCCTTCTTCTACTTCTTCTGATTCACCCTCCTGACTTCACCTTCTCCTTCTTCTACTTCTTCTGCTTCACCATCCAGACTTCACCTTCTCCTTCTCCTTCTTCTACTTCTTCTGATTCACCCTTCAGACTTCACCTTCTCCTTCTCCTTTTTCTGCTTCTTCTGATTCACCCTCCAGACTTCACCTTCTCCTTCTCCTTATTCTGCTTCTTCTGATTCACCCTCCAGACTTCACCTTCTCCTTGTCTTTCTTCTGCTTCTTCTGATTCACCCTCCAGACTTCACCTTCTCCTTCTCCTTCTTCTGATTCTTCTGATTCACCCTCCAGACTTCACCTTCTCCTTCTCCTTCTTCTGCTTCTTCTGATTCACCCTCCTGACTTCACCTTCTCCTTCTCCTTCTTCTACTTCTTCTGCTTCACCCTCCAGACTTCACCTTCTCCTTCTCCTTCTTCTACTTCTTCTGATTCACCCTCCAGACTTCATCTTCTCCTTCTCCTTCTTCTGCTTCTTCTGATTCACCCTCCAGACTTCACCTTCTCCTTCTCCTTATTCTGCTTCTTCTGATTCACCCTCCAGACTTCAACTTCTCCTTCTCCTTATTCTGCTTCTTCTGATTCACCCTCCAGACTTCACCTTCTCCTTCTCCTTCCTCTGCTTCTTCTGATTCACCCTCCAGACTTCACCTTCTCCTTCTCCTTCTTCTGATTCTTCTGATTCACCCTCCAGACTTCACCTTCTCCTTCTCCTTCTTCTGCTTCTTCTGATTCACCCTCCTGACTTCACCTTGTCCTTCTCCTTCTTCTACTTCTTCTGATTCACCCTCCTGACTTCACCTTCTCCTTCTCCTTCTTCTACTTCTTCTGCTTCACCCTCCAGACTTCACCTTCTCCTTCTCCTTCTTCTACTTCTTCTGATTCACCCTCCAGACTTCACCTTCTCCTTCTCCTTATTCTGCTTCTTCTGATTCACTCTCCAGACTTCACCTTCTCCTTCTCCTCCTTCTGCTTCTTCTGATTCACACTCCAGACTTCACCTTCTCCTTCTCCTTCTTCTACTTCTTCTGATTCACCCTCCAGACTTCACCTTCTCCTTCTCTTTCTTCTGCTTCATCTGATTCACCCTCCAGACTTCACCTTCTCCTTCTCCTTCTTCTGATTCTTCTGATTCACCCTCCAGACTTCACCTTCTTCTTCTCCTTCTTCTGCTTCTTCTGATTCACCCTCCTGACTTCACCTTCTCCTTCTCCTTCTTCTACTTCTTCTGATTCACCCTCCTGACTTCACCTTCTCCTTCTCCTTCTTCTACTTCTTCTGCTTCACCCTCCAGACTTCACCTTCTCCTTCTCCTTCTTCTACTTCTTCTGATTCACCCTCCAGACTTGACCTTCTCCTTCTCCTTCTTCTACTTCTTCTGATTCACCCTCCAGACTTCACCTTCTCCTTCTCCTTCTTCTGCTTCTTCTGCTTCACCGTCCTGACTTCACCTTCTCCTTCTCCTTCTTCTACTTCTTCTGCTTCATCCCCCTGACATCACCTGCTCCTTCTCCTTCTTCTGCTTCTTCTGATTCACCCTCCTAACTTCACCTTCTCCTTCTCCTTCTTCTGCTTCTTCTGATTCACCCTCCTGACTTCACCTTCTCCTTCTCCTTCTTCTGCTTCTTCTGATTCACCCTCCAGACTTCACCTTCTCCTTCTCCTTCTTCTGCTTCTTCTGATTCACCCTCCAGACTTCACCTTCTCCTTCTCCTTCTTATGCTTCTTCTGATTCACCCTCCAGACCTCACCTTCTCCTTCTCCTTCTTCTACTTCTTCTGATTCACCCTCCAGACTTCATCTGTTCCTTCTCCTTCTTCTGCTTCTTCTGATTCACCCTCCAGACTTCACCTTCTCCTTCTCCTTCTTCTGCTTCTTCTGATTCACCCTCCAGACTTCACCTTCTCCTTCTCCTTCTTCTACTTCTTCTGATTCACCCTCCAGACTTCACCTTCTCCTTCTCCTTCTTCTACTTCTTCTGATTCACCCTCCAGTCTTCACCTTCTCCTTCTTCTGTTTCTTCTGCTTCACCCTCCAGACTTCACCTTCTCCTTCTCTTTCTTCTGCTTCTTCTGATTCACCCTCCAGACTTCACCTTCTCCTTCTCCTTCTTCTGATTCTTCTGATTCACCCTCCAGACGTCACCTTCTCCTTCTCCTTCTTCTGCTTCTTCTGATTCACCCTCCTGACTTCACCTTCTCCTTCTCCTTCTTCTACTTCTTCTGATTCACCCTCCTAACTTCACCTTCTCCTTCTCCTTCTTCTACTTCTTCTGCTTCACCATCCAGACTTCACCTTCTCCTTCTCCTTCTTCTACTTCTTCTGATTCACCCTTCAGACTTCACCTTCTCCTTCTCCTTTTTCTGCTTCTTCTGATTCACCCTCCAGACTTCACCTTCTCCTTCTCCTTATTCTGCTTCTTCTGATTCACCCTCCAGACTTCACCTTCTCCTTCTCCTTCTTCTGCTTCTTCTGATTCACCCTCCAGACTTCACCTTCTCCTTCTCCTTCTTCTACTTATTCTGATTCACCCTCCAGACTTCACCTTCTCCTTCTCCTTCTTCTGCTTCTTCTGCTTCACCGTCCTGACTTCACCTTCTCCTTCTCCTTCTTCTACTTCTTCTGCTTCATCCCGCTGACATCACCTGCTCCTTCTCCTTCTTCTGCTTCTTCTGATTCACCCTCCTAACTTCACCTTCTCCTTCTCCTTCTTCTGCTTCTTCTGATTCACCCTCCTGACTTCACCTTCTCCTTCTCCTTCTTCTGCTTCTTCTGATTCACCCTCCAGACTTCACCTTCTCCTTCTCCTTCTTCTGCTTCTTCTGATTCACCCGCCAGACTTCACCTTCTCCTTCTCCTTCTTCTGATTCTTCTGATTCACCCTCCAGACTTCACCTTCTCCTTCTCCTTCTTCTGCTTCTTCTGATTCACCCTCCTGACCTCACCTTCTCCTTCTCCTTCTTCTACTTCTTCTGATTCACCCTCCTGACTTCACCTTCTCCTTCTCCTTCTTCTACTTCTTCTGCTTCACCCTCCAGACTTCACCTTCTCCTTCTCCTTCTTCTGCTTCTTCTGATTCACCCTCCAGACTTCACCTTCTCCTTCTCCTTCTTCTGCTTCTTCTGATTCACCCTCCAGACTTCACCTTCTCCTTCTCCTTCTTCTACTTCTTCTGATTCACCCTCCAGACTTCACCTTCTCCATTTCCTTCTTCTGCTTCTTCTGATTCACCCTCCAGACTTCACCTTCTCCTTCTCCTTCGTCTACTTCTTCTGATTGACCCTCCAGACTACACCTTCTCCTTCTCCTTCTTCTACTTCTTCTGATTCAACCTCCAGACTTCACCTTCTCCTTCTCCTTCTTCTGTTTCTTCTGATTCACCGTCCAGACTTCACCTTCTCCTTCTCCTTCTTCTACTACTTCTGATTCACCCTCCAGACTTCACCTTCTCCTTCTCCTTCTTCTACTTCTTCTGATTCACCCTCCAGACTTCATCTTCTCCTTCTCCTTCTTCTGCTTCTTCTGATTCACCCTCCAGACTTCACCTTCTCCTTCTCCTTCTTCTGCTTCTTCTGATTCACCCTCCAGACTTCACCTTCTCCTTCTCCTTCTTCTACTTCTTCTGATTCACCCTCCAGACTTCACCTTCTCCTTCTCCTTCTTCTACTTCTTCTGATTCACCCTCCAGTCTTCACCTTCTCCTTCTCCTTCTTCTGTTTCTTTTGCTTCACCCTCCAGACTTCACCTTCTCCTTGTCTTTCTTCTGCTTCTTCTGATTCACCCTCCAGACTTCACCTTCTCCTTCTCCTTCTTCTGATTCTTCTGATTCACCCTCCAGACTTCACCTTCTCCTTCTCCTTCTTCTGCTTCTTCTGATTCACCCTCCTGACTTCACCTTCTCCTTCTCCTTCTTCTACTTCTTCTGCTTCACCCTCCAGACTTCACCTTCTCCTTCTCCTTCTTCTACTTCTTCTGATTCACCCTCCAGACTTCATCTTCTCCTTCTCCTTCTTCTGCTTCTTCTGATTCACCCTCCAGACTTCACCTTCTCCTTCTCCTTATTCTGCTTCTTCTGATTCACCCTCCAGACTTCAACTTCTCCTTCTCCTTATTCTGCTTCTTCTGATTCACCCTCCAGACTTCACCTTCTCCTTCTCCTTCCTCTGCTTCTTCTGATTCACCCTCCAGACTTCACCTTCTCCTTCTCCTTCTTCTGATTCTTCTGATTCACCCTCCAGACTTCACCTTCTCCTTCTCCTTCTTCTGCTTCTTCTGATTCACCCTCCTGACTTCACCTTGTCCTTCTCCTTCTTCTACTTCTTCTGATTCACCCTCCTGACTTCACCTTCTCCTTCTCCTTCTTCTACTTCTTCTGCTTCACCCTCCAGACTTCACCTTCTCCTTCTCCTTCTTCTACTTCTTCTGATTCACCCTCCAGACTTCACCTTCTCCTTCTCCTTATTCTGCTTCTTCTGATTCACTCTCCAGACTTCACCTTCTCCTTCTCCTCCTTCTGCTTCTTCTGATTCACACTCCAGACTTCACCTTCTCCTTCTCCTTCTTCTACTTCTTCTGATTCACCCTCCAGACTTCACCTTCTCCTTCTCTTTCTTCTGCTTCATCTGATTCACCCTCCAGACTTCACCTTCTCCTTCTCCTTCTTCTGATTCTTCTGATTCACCCTCCAGACTTCACCTTCTTCTTCTCCTTCTTCTGCTTCTTCTGATTCACCCTCCTGACTTCACCTTCTCCTTCTCCTTCTTCTACTTCTTCTGATTCACCCTCCTGACTTCACCTTCTCCTTCTCCTTCTTCTACTTCTTCTGCTTCACCCTCCAGACTTCACCTTCTCCTTCTCCTTCTTCTACTTCTTCTGATTCACCCTCCAGACTTCACCTTCTTCTTCTCCTTCTTCTGCTTCTTCTGATTCACCCTCCTGACTTCACCTTCTCCTTCTCCTTCTTCTACTTCTTCTGATTCACCCTCCTGACTTCACCTTCTCCTTCTCCTTCTTCTACTTCTTCTGATTCACCCTCCAGACTTCACCTTCTCCTTCTCCTTCTTCTGCTTCTTCTGCTTCACCGTCCTGACTTCACCTTCTCCTTCTCCTTCTTCTACTTCTTCTGCTTCATCCCCCTGACATCACCTGCTCCTTCTCCTTCTTCTGCTTCTTCTGATTCACCCTCCTAACTTCACCTTCTCCTTCTCCTTCTTCTGCTTCTTCTGATTCACCCTCCTGACTTCACCTTCTCCTTCTCCTTCTTCTGCTTCTTCTGATTCACCCTCCAGACTTCACCTTCTCCTTCTCCTTCTTCTGCTTCTTCTGATTCACCCTCCAGACTTCACCTTCTCCTTCTCCTTCTTATGCTTCTTCTGATTCACCCTCCAGACCTCACCTTCTCCTTCTCCTTCTTCTACTTCTTCTGATTCACCCTCCAGACTTCATCTGTTCCTTCTCCTTCTTCTGCTTCTTCTGATTCACCCTCCAGACTTCACCTTCTCCTTCTCCTTCTTCTGCTTCTTCTGATTCACCCTCCAGACTTCACCTTCTCCTTCTCCTTCTTCTACTTCTTCTGATTCACCCTCCAGACTTCACCTTCTCCTTCTCCTTCTTCTACTTCTTCTGATTCACCCTCCAGTCTTCACCTTCTCCTTCTTCTGTTTCTTCTGCTTCACCCTCCAGACTTCACCTTCTCCTTCTCTTTCTTCTGCTTCTTCTGATTCACCCTCCAGACTTCACCTTCTCCTTCTCCTTCTTCTGATTCTTCTGATTCACCCTCCAGACGTCACCTTCTCCTTCTCCTTCTTCTGCTTCTTCTGATTCACCCTCCTGACTTCACCTTCTCCTTCTCCTTCTTCTACTTCTTCTGATTCACCCTCCTGACTTCACCTTCTCCTTCTCCTTCTTCTACTTCTTCTGCTTCACCATCCAGACTTCACCTTCTCCTTCTCCTTCTTCTACTTCTTCTGATTCACCCTTCAGACTTCACCTTCTCCTTCTCCTTTTTCTGCTTCTTCTGATTCACCCTCCAGACTTCACCTTCTCCTTCTCCTTATTCTGCTTCTTCTGATTCACCCTCCAGACTTCACCTTCTCCTTGTCTTTCTTCTGCTTCTTCTGATTCACCCTCCAGACTTCACCTTCTCCTTCTCCTTCTTCTGATTCTTCTGATTCACCCTCCAGACTTCACCTTCTCCTTCTCCTTCTTCTGCTTCTTCTGATTCACCCTCCTGACTTCACCTTCTCCTTCTCCTTCTTCTACTTCTTCTGCTTCACCCTCCAGACTTCACCTTCTCCTTCTCCTTCTTCTACTTCTTCTGATTCACCCTCCAGACTTCATCTTCTCCTTCTCCTTCTTCTGCTTCTTCTGATTCACCCTCCAGACTTCACCTTCTCCTTCTCCTTATTCTGCTTCTTCTGATTCACCCTCCAGACTTCAACTTCTCCTTCTCCTTATTCTGCTTCTTCTGATTCACCCTCCAGACTTCACCTTCTCCTTCTCCTTCCTCTGCTTCTTCTGATTCACCCTCCAGACTTCACCTTCTCCTTCTCCTTCTTCTGATTCTTCTGATTCACCCTCCAGACTTCACCTTCTCCTTCTCCTTCTTCTGCTTCTTCTGATTCACCCTCCTGACTTCACCTTGTCCTTCTCCTTCTTCTACTTCTTCTGATTCACCCTCCTGACTTCACCTTCTCCTTCTCCTTCTTCTACTTCTTCTGCTTCACCCTCCAGACTTCACCTTCTCCTTCTCCTTCTTCTACTTCTTCTGATTCACCCTCCAGACTTCACCTTCTCCTTCTCCTTATTCTGCTTCTTCTGATTCACTCTCCAGACTTCACCTTCTCCTTCTCCTCCTTCTGCTTCTTCTGATTCACACTCCAGACTTCACCTTCTCCTTCTCCTTCTTCTACTTCTTCTGATTCACCCTCCAGACTTCACCTTCTCCTTCTCTTTCTTCTGCTTCATCTGATTCACCCTCCAGACTTCACCTTCTCCTTCTCCTTCTTCTGATTCTTCTGATTCACCCTCCAGACTTCACCTTCTTCTTCTCCTTCTTCTGCTTCTTCTGATTCACCCTCCTGACTTCACCTTCTCCTTCTCCTTCTTCTACTTCTTCTGATTCACCCTCCTGACTTCACCTTCTCCTTCTCCTTCTTCTACTTCTTCTGCTTCACCCTCCAGACTTCACCTTCTCCTTCTCCTTCTTCTACTTCTTCTGATTCACCCTCCAGACTTGACCTTCTCCTTCTCCTTCTTCTACTTCTTCTGATTCACCCTCCAGACTTCACCTTCTCCTTCTCCTTCTTCTGCTTCTTCTGCTTCACCGTCCTGACTTCACCTTCTCCTTCTCCTTCTTCTACTTCTTCTGCTTCATCCCCCTGACATCACCTGCTCCTTCTCCTTCTTCTGCTTCTTCTGATTCACCCTCCTAACTTCACCTTCTCCTTCTCCTTCTTCTGCTTCTTCTGATTCACCCTCCTGACTTCACCTTCTCCTTCTCCTTCTTCTGCTTCTTCTGATTCACCCTCCAGACTTCACCTTCTCCTTCTCCTTCTTCTGCTTCTTCTGATTCACCCTCCAGACTTCACCTTCTCCTTCTCCTTCTTATGCTTCTTCTGATTCACCCTCCAGACCTCACCTTCTCCTTCTCCTTCTTCTACTTCTTCTGATTCACCCTCCAGACTTCATCTGTTCCTTCTCCTTCTTCTGCTTCTTCTGATTCACCCTCCAGACTTCACCTTCTCCTTCTCCTTCTTCTGCTTCTTCTGATTCACCCTCCAGACTTCACCTTCTCCTTCTCCTTCTTCTACTTCTTCTGATTCACCCTCCAGACTTCACCTTCTCCTTCTCCTTCTTCTACTTCTTCTGATTCACCCTCCAGTCTTCACCTTCTCCTTCTTCTGTTTCTTCTGCTTCACCCTCCAGACTTCACCTTCTCCTTCTCTTTCTTCTGCTTCTTCTGATTCACCCTCCAGACTTCACCTCCTCCTTCTCCTTCTTCTGATTCTTCTGATTCACCCTCCAGACGTCACCTTCTCCTTCTCCTTCTTCTGCTTCTTCTGATTCACCCTCCTGACTTCACCTTCTCCTTCTCCTTCTTCTACTTCTTCTGATTCACCCTCCTAACTTCACCTTCTCCTTCTCCTTCTTCTACTTCTTCTGCTTCACCATCCAGACTTCACCTTCTCCTTCTCCTTCTTCTACTTCTTCTGATTCACCCTTCAGACTTCACCTTCTCCTTCTCCTTTTTCTGCTTCTTCTGATTCACCCTCCAGACTTCACCTTCTCCTTCTCCTTATTCTGCTTCTTCTGATTCACCCTCCAGACTTCACCTTCTCCTTCTCCTTCTTCTGCTTCTTCTGATTCACCCTCCAGACTTCACCTTCTCCTTCTCCTTCGTCTACTTATTCTGATTCACCCTCCAGACTTCACATTCTCCTTCTCCTTCTTCTGCTTCTTCTGCTTCACCGTCCTGACTTCACCTTCTCCTTCTCCTTCTTCTACTTCTTCTGCTTCATCCCGCTGACATCACCTGCTCCTTCTCCTTCTTCTGCTTCTTCTGATTCACCCTCCAGACTTCACCTTCTCCTTCTCCTTCTTCTGCTTCTTCTGATTCACCCTCCAGACTTCACCTTCTCCTTCTCCTTCTTCTACTTCTTCTGATTCACCCTCCAGACTTCACCTTCTCCTTCTCCTTCTTCTACTTCTTCTGATTCACCCTCCAGTCTTCACCTTCTCCTTCTTCTGTTTCTTCTGCTTCACCCTCCAGACTTCACCTTCTCCTTCTCTTTCTTCTGCTTCTTCTGATTCACCCTCCAGACTTCACCTTCTCCTTCTCCTTCTTCTGATTCTTCTGATTCACCCTCCAGACGTCACCTTCTCCTTCTCCTTCTTCTGCTTCTTCTGATTCACTTTCCAGACTTCACCTTCTCCTTCTCCTTCTTCTACTTCTTCTGATTCACCCTCCAGACTTCACCTTCTCCTTCTCCTTCTTCTACTTCTTCTGATTCACCCTCCAGTCTTCACCTTCTCCTTCTTCTGTTTCTTCTGCTTCACCCTCCAGACTTCACCTTCTCCTTCTCTTTCTTCTGCTTCTTCTGATTCACCCTCCAGACTTCACCTTCTCCTTCTCCTTCTTCTGATTCTTCTGATTCACCCTCCAGACGTCACCTTCTCCTTCTCCTTCTTCTGCTTCTTCTGATTCACCCTCCTGACTTCACCTTCTCCTTCTCCTTCTTCTACTTCTTCTGATTCACCCTCCTGACTTCACCTTCTCCTTCTCCTTCTTCTACTTCTTCTGCTTCACCATCCAGACTTCACCTTCTCCTTCTCCTTCTTCTACTTCTTCTGATTCACCCTTCAGACTTCACCTTCTCCTTCTCCTTTTTCTGCTTCTTCTGATTCACCCTCCAGACTTCACCTTCTCCTTCTCCTTATTCTGCTTCTTCTGATTCACCCTCCAGACTTCACCTTCTCCTTCTCCTTCTTCTGCTTCTTCTGCTTCACCGTCCTGACTTCACCTTCTCCTTCTCCTTCTTCTACTTCTTCTGCTTCATCCCGCTGACATCACCTGCTCCTTCTCCTTCTTCTGCTTCTTCTGATTCACCCTCCTAACTTCACCTTCTCCTTCTCCGTCTTCTGCTTCTTCTGATTCACCCTCCTGACTTCACCTTCTCCTTCTCCTTCTTCTGCTTCTTCTGATTCACCCTCCAGACTTCACCTTCTCCTTCTCCTTCTTCTGCTTCTTCTGATTCACCCTCCAGACTTCACCTTCTCCTTCTCCTTCTTCTGATTCTTCTGATTCACACTCCAGACTTCACCTTCTCCTTCTCCTTCTTCTGCTTCTTCTGATTCACCCTCCTGACTTCACCTTCTCCTTCTCCTTCTTCTACTTCTTCTGATTCACCCTCCAGACTTCACCTTCTCCTTCTCCTTCTTCTGCTTCTTCTGATTCACCCTCCAGACTTCTCCTTCTCCTTCTCCTTCTTCTGCTTCTTCTGATTCACCCTCCAGACTTCACCTTCTCCTTCTCCTTCTTCTGCTTCTTCTGATTCACCCTCCAGACTTCACCTTCTCCTTCTCCTTCTTCTCCTTCTTCTGATTCACCCTCCAGACTTCACCTTCTCCTTCTCCTTCGTCTACTTCTTCTGATTCACCCTCCAGACTACACCTTCTCCTTCTCCTTCTTCTACTTCTTCTGATTCACCCTCCAGACTTCACCTTCTCCTTCTCCTTCTTCTGTTTCTTCTGATTCACCGTCCAGACTTCACCTTCACCTTCTCTTTCTTCTACTACTTCTGATTCACCCTCCAGACTTCACCTTCTCCTTCTCCTTCTTCTACTTCTTCTGATTCACCCTCCAGACTTCATCTTCTCCTTCTCCTTCTTCTGCTTCTTCTGATTCACCCTCCAGACTTCATCTTCTCCTTCTCCTTCTTCTGCTTCTTCTGATTCACCCTCCAGACTTCACCTTCTCCTTCTCCTTCTTCTACTTCTTCTGATTCACCCTCCAGTCTTCACCTTCTCCTTCTCCTTCTTCTGTTTCTTCTGCTTCACCCTCCAGACTTCACCTTCTCCTTCTCTTTCTTCTGCTTCTTCTGATTCACCCTCCAGACTTCACCTTCTGCTTCTCCTTCTTCTGATTCTTCTGATTCACCCTCCAGACTTCACCTTCTCCTTCTCCTTCTTCTGCTTCTTCTGATTCACCCTCCTGACTTCACCTTCTCCTTCTCCTTCTTCTATTTCTTCTGATTCACCCTCCTGACTTCACCTTCTCCTTCTCCTTCTTCTACTTCTTCTGCTTCACCCTCCAGACTTCAACTTCTCCTTCTCCTTCTTCTACTTCTTCTGCTTCACCCTCCAGACTTCATCTTCTCCTTCTCCTTCTTCTGCTTCTTCTGATTCACCCTCCAGACTTCACCTTCTCCTTCTCCTTATTCTGCTTCTTCTGATTCACCCTCCAGACTTCACCTTCTCCTTCTCCTTATTCTGCTTCTTCTGATTCACCCTCCAGACTTCACCTTCTCCTTCTCCTTCCTCTGCTTCTTCTGATTCACCCTCCAGACTTCACCTTCTCCTTCTCCTTCTTCTGATTCTTCTGATTCACCCTCCAGACTTCACCTTCTCCTTCTCCTTCTTCTGCTTCTTCTGATTCACCCTCCTGACTTCACCTTCTCCTTCTCCTTCTTCTACTTCTTCTGATTCACCCTCCTGACTTCACCTTCTCCTTCTCCTTCTTCTACTTCTTCTGCTTCACCCTCCAGACTTCACCTTCTCCTTCTCCTTCTTCTACTTCTTCTGATTCACCCTCCAGACTTCACCTTCTCCTTCTCCTTCTTCTGCTTCTTCTGATTCACCCTCCAGACTTCACCTTCTCCTTCTCCTTATTCTGCTTCTTCTGATTCACCCTCCAGACTTCACCTTCTCCTTCTCCTTCTTCTGCTTCTTCTGATTCACACTCCAGACTTCACCTTCTCCTTCTCCTTCTTCTACTTCTTCTGAATCACCCTCCAGACTTCACCTTCTCCTTCTCTTTCTTTTCCTTCTTCTGATTCACCCTCCAGACTTCACCTTCTCCTTCTCCTTCTTCTGATTCTTCTGATTCACCCTCCAGACTTCACCTTCTTCTTCTCCTTCTTCTGCTTCTTCTGATTCACCCTCCTGACTTCACCTTCTCCTTCTCCTTCTTCTACTTCTTCTGATTCACCCTCCTGACTTCACCTTCTCCTTCTCCTTCTTCTACTTCTGCTGCTTCACCCTCCAGACTTGACCTTCTCCTTCTCCTTCTTCTACTTCTTCTGATTCACCCTCCAGACTTGACCTTCTCCTTCTCCTTCTTCTACTTCTTCTGATTCACCCTCCAGACTTCACCTTCTCCTTCTCCTTCTTCTCCTTCTTCTGATTCACCCTCCAGACTTCACCTTCTCCTTCTCCTTCGTCTACTTCTTCTGATTCACCCTCCAGACTACACCTTCTCCTTCTCCTTCTTCTACTTCTTCTGATTCACCCTCCAGACTTCACCTTCTCCTTCTCCTTCTTCTGTTTCTTCTGATTCACCGTCCAGACTTCACCTTCACCTTCTCTTTCTTCTACTACTTCTGATTCACCCTCCAGACTTCACCTTCTCCTTCTCCTTCTTCTACTTCTTCTGATTCACCCTCCAGACTTCATCTTCTCCTTCTCCTTCTTCTGCTTCTTCTGATTCACCCTCCAGACTTCATCTTCTCCTTCTCCTTCTTCTGCTTCTTCTGATTCACCCTCCAGACTTCACCTTCTCCTTCTCCTTCTTCTACTTCTTCTGATTCACCCTCCAGTCTTCACCTTCTCCTTCTCCTTCTTCTGTTTCTTCTGCTTCACCCTCCAGACTTCACCTTCTCCTTCTCTTTCTTCTGTTTCTTCTGATTCACCCTCCAGACTTCACCTTCTGCTTCTCCTTCTTCTGATTCTTCTGATTCACCCTCCAGACTTCACCTTCTCCTTCTCCTTCTTCTGCTTCTTCTGATTCACCCTCCTGACTTCACCTTCTCCTTCTCCTTCTTCTATTTCTTCTGATTCACCCTCCTGACTTCACCTTCTCCTTCTCCTTCTTCTACTTCTTCTGCTTCACCCTCCAGACTTCAACTTCTCCTTCTCCTTCTTCTACTTCTTCTGCTTCACCCTCCAGACTTCATCTTCTCCTTCTCCTTCTTCTGCTTCTTCTGATTCACCCTCCAGACTTCACCTTCTCCTTCTCCTTATTCTGCTTCTTCTGATTCACCCTCCAGACTTCACCTTCTCCTTCTCCTTATTCTGCTTCTTCTGATTCACCCTCCAGACTTCACCTTCTCCTTCTCCTTCCTCTGCTTCTTCTGATTCACCCTCCAGACTTCACCTTCTCCTTCTCCTTCTTCTGATTCTTCTGATTCACCCTCCAGACTTCACCTTCTCCTTCTCCTTCTTCTGCTTCTTCTGATTCACCCTCCTGACTTCACCTTCTCCTTCTCCTTCTTCTACTTCTTCTGATTCACCCTCCTGACTTCACCTTCTCCTTCTCCTTCTTCTACTTCTTCTGCTTCACCCTCCAGACTTCACCTTCTCCTTCTCCTTCTTCTACTTCTTCTGATTCACCCTCCAGACTTCACCTTCTCCTTCTCCTTCTTCTGCTTCTTCTGATTCACCCTCCAGACTTCACCTTCTCCTTCTCCTTATTCTGCTTCTTCTGATTCACCCTCCAGACTTCACCTTCTCCTTCTCCTTCTTCTGCTTCTTCTGATTCACACTCCAGACTTCACCTTCTCCTTCTCCTTCTTCTACTTCTTCTGAATCACCCTCCAGACTTCACCTTCTCCTTCTCTTTCTTTTCCTTCTTCTGATTCACCCTCCAGACTTCACCTTCTCCTTCTCCTTCTTCTGATTCTTCTGATTCACCCTCCAGACTTCACCTTCTTCTTCTCCTTCTTCTGCTTCTTCTGATTCACCCTCCTGACTTCACCTTCTCCTTCTCCTTCTTCTACTTCTTCTGATTCACCCTCCTGACTTCACCTTCTCCTTCTCCTTCTTCTACTTCTTCTGCTTCACCCTCCAGACTTGACCTTCTCCTTCTCCTTCTTCTACTTCTTCTGATTCACCCTCCAGACTTGACCTTCTCCTTCTCCTTCTTCTACTTCTTCTGATTCACCCTCCAGACTTCACCTTCTCCTTCTCCTTCTTCTGCTTCTTCTGCTTCACCGTCCTGACTTCACCTTCTCCTTCTCCTTCTTCTACTTCTTCTGCTTCATCCCCCTGACATCACCTGCTCCTTCTCCTTCTTCTGCTTCTTCTGATTCACCCTCCTCACTTCACCTTCTCCTTCTCCTTCTTCTGCTTCTTCTGATTCACCCTCCTGACTTCACCTTCTCCTTCTCCTTCTTCTGCTTCTTCTGATTCACCCTCCAGACTTCACCTTCTCCTTCTCCTTCTTCTACTTCTTCTGATTCACCCTCCAGACTTCACCTTCTCCTTCTCCTTCTTCTACTTCTTCTGATTCACCCTCCAGTCTTCACCTTCTCCTTCTCCTTCTTCTGTTTCTTCTGCTTCACCCTCCAGACTTCACCTTCTCCTTGTCTTTCTTCTGCTTCTTCTGATTCACCCTCCAGACTTCACCTTCTCCTTCTCCTTCTTCTGATTCTTCTGATTCACCCTCCAGACTTCACCTTCTCCTTCTCCTTCTTCTGCTTCTTCTGATTCACCCTCCTGACTTCACCTTCTCCTTCTCCTTCTTCTACTTCTTCTGCTTCACCCTCCAGACTTCACCTTCTCCTTCTCCTTCTTCTACTTCTTCTGATTCACCCTCCAGACTTCATCTTCTCCTTCTCCTTCTTCTGCTTCTTCTGATTCACCCTCCAGACTTCACCTTCTCCTTCTCCTTATTCTGCTTCTTCTGATTCACCCTCCAGACTTCAACTTCTCCTTCTCCTTATTCTGCTTCTTCTGATTCACCCTCCAGACTTCACCTTCTCCTTCTCCTTCCTCTGCTTCTTCTGATTCACCCTCCAGACTTCACCTTCTCCTTCTCCTTCTTCTGATTCTTCTGATTCACCCTCCAGACTTCACCTTCTCCTTCTCCTTCTTCTGCTTCTTCTGATTCACCCTCCTGACTTCACCTTGTCCTTCTCCTTCTTCTACTTCTTCTGATTCACCCTCCTGACTTCACCTTCTCCTTCTCCTTCTTCTACTTCTTCTGCTTCAACCTCCAGACTTCACCTTCTCCTTCTCCTTCTTCTACTTCTTCTGATTCACCCTCCAGACTTCACCTTCTCCTTCTCCTTATTCTGCTTCTTCTGATTCACTCTCCAGACTTCACCTTCTCCTTCTCCTCCTTCTGCTTCTTCTGATTCACACTCCAGACTTCACCTTCTCCTTCTCCTTCTTCTACTTCTTCTGATTCACCCTCCAGACTTCACCTTCTCCTTCTCTTTCTTCTGCTTCATCTGATTCACCCTCCAGACTTCACCTTCTCCTTCTCCTTCTTCTGATTCTTCTGATTCACCCTCCAGACTTCACCTTCTTCTTCTCCTTCTTCTGCTTCTTCTGATTCACCCTCCTGACTTCACCTTCTCCTTCTCCTTCTTCTACTTCTTCTGATTCACCCTCCTGACTTCACCTTCTCCTTCTCCTTCTTCTACTTCTTCTGCTTCACCCTCCAGACTTCACCTTCTCCTTCTCCTTCTTCTACTTCTTCTGATTCACCCTCCAGACTTGACCTTCTCCTTCTCCTTCTTCTACTTCTTCTGATTCACCCTCCAGACTTCACCTTCTCCTTCTCCTTCTTCTGCTTCTTCTGCTTCACCGTCCTGACTTCACCTTCTCCTTCTCCTTCTTCTACTTCTTCTGCTTCATCCCCCTGACATCACCTGCTCCTTCTCCTTCTTCTGCTTCTTCTGATTCACCCTCCTAACTTCACCTTCTCCTTCTCCTTCTTCTGCTTCTTCTGATTCACCCTCCTGACTTCACCTTCTCCTTCTCCTTCTTCTGCTTCTTCTGATTCACCCTCCAGACTTCACCTTCTCCTTCTCCTTCTTCTGCTTCTTCTGATTCACCCTCCAGACTTCACCTTCTCCTTCTCCTTCTTCTGATTCTTCTGATTCACACTCCAGACTTCACCTTCTCCTTCTCCTTCTTCTGCTTCTTCTGATTCACCCTCCTGACTTCACCTTCTCCTTCTCCTTCTTCTACTTCTTCTGATTCACCCTCCAGACTTCACCTTCTCCTTCTCCTTCTTCTGCTTCTTCTGATTCACCCTCCAGACTTCTCCTTCTCCTTCTCCTTCTTCTGCTTCTTCTGATTCACCCTCCAGACTTCACCTTCTCCTTCTCCTTCTTCTGCTTCTTCTGATTCACCCTCCAGACTTCACCTTCTCCTTCTCCTTCTTCTCCTTCTTCTGATTCACCCTCCAGACTTCACCTTCTCCTTCTCCTTCGTCTACTTGTTCTGATTCACCCTCCAGACTACACCTTCTCCTTCTCCTTCTTCTACTTCTTCTGATTCACCCTCCAGACTTCACCTTCTCCTTCTCCTTCTTCTGTTTCTTCTGATTCACCGTCCAGACTTCACCTTCACCTTCTCTTTCTTCTACTACTTCTGATTCACCCTCCAGACTTCACCTTCTCCTTCTCCTTCTTCTACTTCTTCTGATTCACCCTCCAGACTTCATCTTCTCCTTCTCCTTCTTCTGCTTCTTCTGATTCACCCTCCAGACTTCATCTTCTCCTTCTCCTTCTTCTGCTTCTTCTGATTCACCCTCCAGACTTCACCTTCTCCTTCTCCTTCTTCTACTTCTTCTGATTCACCCTCCAGTCTTCACCTTCTCCTTCTCCTTCTTCTGTTTCTTCTGCTTCACCCTCCAGACTTCACCTTCTCCTTCTCTTTCTTCTGCTTCTTCTGATTCACCCTCCAGACTTCACCTTCTGCTTCTCCTTCTTCTGATTCTTCTGATTCACCCTCCAGACTTCACCTTCTCCTTCTCCTTCTTCTGCTTCTTCTGATTCACCCTCCTGACTTCACCTTCTCCTTCTCCTTCTTCTATTTCTTCTGATTCACCCTCCTGACTTCACCTTCTCCTTCTCCTTCTTCTACTTCTTCTGCTTCACCCTCCAGACTTCAACTTCTCCTTCTCCTTCTTCTACTTCTTCTGCTTCACCCTCCAGACTTCATCTTCTCCTTCTCCTTCTTCTGCTTCTTCTGATTCACCCTCCAGACTTCACCTTCTCCTTCTCCTTATTCTGCTTCTTCTGATTCACCCTCCAGACTTCACCTTCTCCTTCTCCTTATTCTGCTTCTTCTGATTCACCCTCCAGACTTCACCTTCTCCTTCTCCTTCCTCTGCTTCTTCTGATTCACCCTCCAGACTTCACCTTCTCCTTCTCCTTCTTCTGATTCTTCTGATTCACCCTCCAGACTTCACCTTCTCCTTCTCCTTCTTCTGCTTCTTCTGATTCACCCTCCTGACTTCACCTTCTCCTTCTCCTTCTTCTACTTCTTCTGATTCACCCTCCTGACTTCACCTTCTCCTTCTCCTTCTTCTACATCTTCTGCTTCACCCTCCAGACTTCACCTTCTCCTTCTCCTTCTTCTACTTCTTCTGATTCACCCTCCAGACTTCACCTTCTCCTTCTCCTTCTTCTGCTTCTTCTGATTCACCCTCCAGACTTCACCTTCTCCTTCTCCTTATTCTGCTTCTTCTGATTCACCCTCCAGACTTCACCTTCTCCTTCTCCTTCTTCTGCTTCTTCTGATTCACACTCCAGACTTCACCTTCTCCTTCTCCTTCTTCTACTTCTTCTGAATCACCCTCCAGACTTCACCTTCTCCTTCTCTTTCTTTTCCTTCTTCTGATTCACCCTCCAGACTTCACCTTCTCCTTCTCCTTCTTCTGATTCTTCTGATTCACCCTCCAGACTTCACCTTCTTCTTCTCCTTCTTCTGCTTCTTCTGATTCACCCTCCTGACTTCACCTTCTCCTTCTCCTTCTTCTACTTCTTCTGATTCACCCTCCTGACTTCACCTTCTCCTTCTCCTTCTTCTACTTCTTCTGCTTCACCCTCCAGACTTGACCTTCTCCTTCTCCTTCTTCTACTTCTTCTGATTCACCCTCCAGACTTGACCTTCTCCTTCTCCTTCTTCTACTTCTTCTGATTCACCCTCCAGACTTCACCTTCTCCTTCTCCTTCTTCTGCTTCTTCTGCTTCACCGTCCTGACTTCACCTTCTCCTTCTCCTTCTTCTACTTCTTCTGCTTCATCCCCCTGACATCACCTGCTCCTTCTCCTTCTTCTGCTTCTTCTGATTCACCCTCCTAACTTCACCTTCTCCTTCTCCTTCTTCTGCTTCTTCTGATTCACCCTCCTGACTTCACCTTCTCCTTCTCCTTATTCTGCTTCTTCTGATTCACCCTCCAGACTTCACCTTCTCCTTCTCCTTCCTCTGCTTCTTCTGATTCACCCTCCAGACTTCACCTTCTCCTTCTCCTTCTTCTGATTCTTCTGATTCACCCTCCAGACTTCACCTTCTCCTTCTCCTTCTTCTGCTTCTTCTGATTCACCCTCCTGACTTCACCTTGTCCTTCTCCTTCTTCTACTTCTTCTGATTCACCCTCCTGACTTCACCTTCTCCTTCTCCTTCTTCTACTTCTTCTGCTTCAACCTCCAGACTTCACCTTCTCCTTCTCCTTCTTCTACTTCTTCTGATTCACCCTCCAGACTTCACCTTCTCCTTCTCCTTATTCTGCTTCTTCTGATTCACTCTCCAGACTTCACCTTCTCCTTCTCCTCCTTCTGCTTCTTCTGATTCACACTCCAGACTTCACCTTCTCCTTCTCCTTCTTCTACTTCTTCTGATTCACCCTCCAGACTTCACCTTCTCCTTCTCTTTCTTCTGCTTCATCTGATTCACCCTCCAGACTTCACCTTCTCCTTCTCCTTCTTCTGATTCTTCTGATTCACCCTCCAGACTTCACCTTCTTCTTCTCCTTCTTCTGCTTCTTCTGATTCACCCTCCTGACTTCACCTTCTCCTTCTCCTTCTTCTACTTCTTCTGATTCACCCTCCTGACTTCACCTTCTCCTTCTCCTTCTTCTACTTCTTCTGCTTCACCCTCCAGACTTCACCTTCTCCTTCTCCTTCTTCTACTTCTTCTGATTCACCCTCCAGACTTGACCTTCTCCTTCTCCTTCTTCTACTTCTTCTGATTCACCCTCCAGACTTCACCTTCTCCTTCTCCTTCTTCTGCTTCTTCTGCTTCACCGTCCTGACTTCACCTTCTCCTTCTCCTTCTTCTACTTCTTCTGCTTCATCCCCCTGACATCACCTGCTCCTTCTCCTTCTTCTGCTTCTTCTGATTCACCCTCCTAACTTCACCTTCTCCTTCTCCTTCTTCTGCTTCTTCTGATTCACCCTCCTGACTTCACCTTCTCCTTCTCCTTCTTCTGCTTCTTCTGATTCACCCTCCAGACTTCACCTTCTCCTTCTCCTTCTTCTGCTTCTTCTGATTCACCCTCCAGACTTCACCTTCTCCTTCTCCTTCTTCTGATTCTTCTGATTCACACTCCAGACTTCACCTTCTCCTTCTCCTTCTTCTGCTTCTTCTGATTCACCCTCCTGACTTCACCTTCTCCTTCTCCTTCTTCTACTTCTTCTGATTCACCCTCCAGACTTCACCTTCTCCTTCTCCTTCTTCTGCTTCTTCTGATTCACCCTCCAGACTTCTCCTTCTCCTTCTCCTTCTTCTGCTTCTTCTGATTCACCCTCCAGACTTCACCTTCTCCTTCTCCTTCTTCTGCTTCTTCTGATTCACCCTCCAGACTTCACCTTCTCCTTCTCCTTCTTCTCCTTCTTCTGATTCACCCTCCAGACTTCACCTTCTCCTTCTCCTTCGTCTACTTGTTCTGATTCACCCTCCAGACTACACCTTCTCCTTCTCCTTCTTCTACTTCTTCTGATTCACCCTCCAGACTTCACCTTCTCCTTCTCCTTCTTCTGTTTCTTCTGATTCACCGTCCAGACTTCACCTTCACCTTCTCTTTCTTCTACTACTTCTGATTCACCCTCCAGACTTCACCTTCTCCTTCTCCTTCTTCTACTTCTTCTGATTCACCCTCCAGACTTCATCTTCTCCTTCTCCTTCTTCTGCTTCTTCTGATTCACCCTCCAGACTTCATCTTCTCCTTCTCCTTCTTCTGCTTCTTCTGATTCACCCTCCAGACTTCACCTTCTCCTTCTCCTTCTTCTACTTCTTCTGATTCACCCTCCAGTCTTCACCTTCTCCTTCTCCTTCTTCTGTTTCTTCTGCTTCACCCTCCAGACTTCACCTTCTCCTTCTCTTTCTTCTGCTTCTTCTGATTCACCCTCCAGACTTCACCTTCTGCTTCTCCTTCTTCTGATTCTTCTGATTCACCCTCCAGACTTCACCTTCTCCTTCTCCTTCTTCTGCTTCTTCTGATTCACCCTCCTGACTTCACCTTCTCCTTCTCCTTCTTCTATTTCTTCTGATTCACCCTCCTGACTTCACCTTCTCCTTCTCCTTCTTCTACTTCTTCTGCTTCACCCTCCAGACTTCAACTTCTCCTTCTCCTTCTTCTACTTCTTCTGCTTCACCCTCCAGACTTCATCTTCTCCTTCTCCTTCTTCTGCTTCTTCTGATTCACCCTCCAGACTTCACCTTCTCCTTCTCCTTATTCTGCTTCTTCTGATTCACCCTCCAGACTTCACCTTCTCCTTCTCCTTATTCTGCTTCTTCTGATTCACCCTCCAGACTTCACCTTCTCCTTCTCCTTCCTCTGCTTCTTCTGATTCACCCTCCAGACTTCACCTTCTCCTTCTCCTTCTTCTGATTCTTCTGATTCACCCTCCAGACTTCA
Source organism: Somniosus microcephalus (assembly GCF_052327205.1). Lineage (NCBI taxonomy): Eukaryota > Metazoa > Chordata > Chondrichthyes > Squaliformes > Somniosidae > Somniosus > Somniosus microcephalus. Next base: position 236,505 of record NW_028225199.1, on the reverse strand, counting down.
CCTTCTCCTTCTCCTTCTTCTGCTTCTTCTGATTCACCCTCCTGACTTCACCTTCTCCTTCTCCTTCTTCTACTTCTTCTGATTCACCCTCCTGACTTCACCTTCTCCTTCTCCTTCTTCTACATCTTCTGCTTCACCCTCCAGACTTCACCTTCTCCTTCTCCTTCTTCTACTTCTTCTGATTCACCCTCCAGACTTCACCTTCTCCTTCTCCTTCTTCTGCTTCTTCTGATTCACCCTCCAGACTTCACCTTCTCCTTCTCCTTATTCTGCTTCTTCTGATTCACCCTCCAGACTTCACCTTCTCCTTCTCCTTCTTCTGCTTCTTCTGATTCACACTCCAGACTTCACCTTCTCCTTCTCCTTCTTCTACTTCTTCTGAATCACCCTCCAGACTTCACCTTCTCCTTCTCTTTCTTTTCCTTCTTCTGATTCACCCTCCAGACTTCACCTTCTCCTTCTCCTTCTTCTGATTCTTCTGATTCACCCTCCAGACTTCACCTTCTTCTTCTCCTTCTTCTGCTTCTTCTGATTCACCCTCCTGACTTCACCTTCTCCTTCTCCTTCTTCTACTTCTTCTGATTCACCCTCCTGACTTCACCTTCTCCTTCTCCTTCTTCTACTTCTTCTGCTTCACCCTCCAGACTTGACCTTCTCCTTCTCCTTCTTCTACTTCTTCTGATTCACCCTCCAGACTTGACCTTCTCCTTCTCCTTCTTCTACTTCTTCTGATTCACCCTCCAGACTTCACCTTCTCCTTCTCCTTCTTCTGCTTCTTCTGCTTCACCGTCCTGACTTCACCTTCTCCTTCTCCTTCTTCTACTTCTTCTGCTTCATCCCCCTGACATCACCTGCTCCTTCTCCTTCTTCTGCTTCTTCTGATTCACCCTCCTAACTTCACCTTCTCCTTCTCCTTCTTCTGCTTCTTCTGATTCACCCTCCTGACTTCACCTTCTCCTTCTCCTTCTTCTGCTTCTTCTGATTCACCCTCCAGACTTCACCTTCTCCTTCTCCTTCTTCTACTTCTTCTGATTCACCCTCCAGACTTCACCTTCTCCTTCTCCTTCTTCTACTTCTTCTGATTCACCCTCCAGTCTTCACCTTCTCCTTCTCCTTCTTCTGTTTCTTCTGCTTCACCCTCCAGACTTCACCTTCTCCTTGTCTTTCTTCTGCTTCTTCTGATTCACCCTCCAGACTTCACCTTCTCCTTCTCCTTCTTCTGATTTTTCTGATTCACCCTCCAGACTTCACCTTCTCCTTCTCCTTCTTCTGCTTCTTCTGATTCACCCTCCTGACTTCACCTTCTCCTTCTCCTTCTTCTATTTCTTCTGATTCACCCTCCTGACTTCACCTTCTCCTTCTCCTTCTTCTACTTCTTCTGCTTCACCCTCCAGACTTCAACTTCTCCTTCTCCTTCTTCTACTTCTTCTGCTTCACCCTCCAGACTTCATCTTCTCCTTCTCCTTCTTCTGCTTCTTCTGATTCACCCTCCAGACTTCACCTTCTCCTTCTCCTTATTCTGCTTCTTCTGATTCACCCTCCAGACTTCACCTTCTCCTTCTCCTTATTCTGCTTCTTCTGATTCACCCTCCAGACTTCACCTTCTCCTTCTCCTTCCTCTGCTTCTTCTGATTCACCCTCCAGACTTCACCTTCTCCTTCTCCTTCTTCTGATTCTTCTGATTCACCCTCCAGACTTCACCTTCTCCTTCTCCTTCTTCTGCTTCTTCTGATTCACCCTCCTGACTTCACCTTCTCCTTCTCCTTCTTCTACTTCTTCTGATTCACCCTCCTGACTTCACCTTCTCCTTCTCCTTCTTCTACTTCTTCTGCTTCACCCTCCAGACTTCACCTTCTCCTTCTCCTTCTTCTACTTCTTCTGATTCACCCTCCAGACTTCACCTTCTCCTTCTCCTTCTTCTGCTTCTTCTGATTCACCCTCCAGACTTCACCTTCTCCTTCTCCTTATTCTGCTTCTTCTGATTCACCCTCCAGACTTCACCTTCTCCTTCTCCTTCTTCTGCTTCTTCTGATTCACACTCCAGACTTCACCTTCTCCTTCTCCTTCTTCTACTTCTTCTGAATCACCCTCCAGACTTCACCTTCTCCTTCTCTTTCTTTTCCTTCTTCTGATTCACCCTCCAGACTTCACCTTCTCCTTCTCCTTCTTCTGATTCTTCTGATTCACCCTCCAGACTTCACCTTCTTCTTCTCCTTCTTCTGCTTCTTCTGATTCACCCTCCTGACTTCACCTTCTCCTTCTCCTTCTTCTACTTCTTCTGATTCACCCTCCTGACTTCACCTTCTCCTTCTCCTTCTTCTACTTCTTCTGCTTCACCCTCCAGACTTGACCTTCTCCTTCTCCTTCTTCTACTTCTTCTGATTCACCCTCCAGACTTGACCTTCTCCTTCTCCTTCTTCTACTTCTTCTGATTCACCCTCCAGACTTCACCTTCTCCTTCTCCTTCTTCTGCTTCTTCTGCTTCACCGTCCTGACTTCACCTTCTCCTTCTCCTTCTTCTACTTCTTCTGCTTCATCCCCCTGACATCACCTGCTCCTTCTCCTTCTTCTGCTTCTTCTGATTCACCCTCCTAACTTCACCTTCTCCTTCTCCTTCTTCTGCTTCTTCTGATTCACCCTCCTGACTTCACCTTCTCCTTCTCCTTCTTCTGCTTCTTCTGATTCACCCTCCAGACTTCACCTTCTCCTTCTCCTTCTTCTACTTCTTCTGATTCACCCTCCAGACTTCACCTTCTCCTTCTCCTTCTTCTACTTCTTCTGATTCACCCTCCAGTCTTCACCTTCTCCTTCTCCTTCTTCTGTTTCTTCTGCTTCACCCTCCAGACTTCACCTTCTCCTTGTCTTTCTTCTGCTTCTTCTGATTCACCCTCCAGACTTCACCTTCTCCTTCTCCTTCTTCTGATTCTTCTGATTCACCCTCCAGACTTCACCTTCTCCTTCTCCTTCTTCTGCTTCTTCTGATTCACCCTCCTGACTTCACCTTCTCCTTCTCCTTCTTCTACTTCTTCTGCTTCACCCTCCAGACTTCACCTTCTCCTTCTCCTTCTTCTACTTCTTCTGATTCACCCTCCAGACTTCATCTTCTCCTTCTCCTTCTTCTGCTTCTTCTGATTCACCCTCCAGACTTCACCTTCTCCTTCTCCTTATTCTGCTTCTTCTGATTCACCCTCCAGACTTCAACTTCTCCTTCTCCTTATTCTGCTTCTTCTGATTCACCCTCCAGACTTCACCTTCTCCTTCTCCTTCCTCTGCTTCTTCTGATTCACCCTCCAGACTTCACCTTCTCCTTCTCCTTCTTCTGATTCTTCTGATTCACCCTCCAGACTTCACCTTCTCCTTCTCCTTCTTCTGCTTCTTCTGATTCACCCTCCTGACTTCACCTTGTCCTTCTCCTTCTTCTACTTCTTCTGATTCACCCTCCTGACTTCACCTTCTCCTTCTCCTTCTTCTACTTCTTCTGCTTCAACCTCCAGACTTCACCTTCTCCTTCTCCTTCTTCTACTTCTTCTGATTCACCCTCCAGACTTCACCTTCTCCTTCTCCTTATTCTGCTTCTTCTGATTCACTCTCCAGACTTCACCTTCTCCTTCTCCTCCTTCTGCTTCTTCTGATTCACACTCCAGACTTCACCTTCTCCTTCTCCTTCTTCTACTTCTTCTGATTCACCCTCCAGACTTCACCTTCTCCTTCTCTTTCTTCTGCTTCATCTGATTCACCCTCCAGACTTCACCTTCTCCTTCTCCTTCTTCTGATTCTTCTGATTCACCCTCCAGACTTCACCTTCTTCTTCTCCTTCTTCTGCTTCTTCTGATTCACCCTCCTGACTTCACCTTCTCCTTCTCCTTCTTCTACTTCTTCTGATTCACCCTCCTGACTTCACCTTCTCCTTCTCCTTCTTCTACTTCTTCTGCTTCACCCTCCAGACTTCACCTTCTCCTTCTCCTTCTTCTACTTCTTCTGATTCACCCTCCAGACTTGACCTTCTCCTTCTCCTTCTTCTACTTCTTCTGATTCACCCTCCAGACTTCACCTTCTCCTTCTCCTTCTTCTGCTTCTTCTGCTTCACCGTCCTGACTTCACCTTCTCCTTCTCCTTCTTCTACTTCTTCTGCTTCATCCCCCTGACATCACCTGCTCCTTCTCCTTCTTCTGCTTCTTCTGATTCACCCTCCTAACTTCACCTTCTCCTTCTCCTTCTTCTGCTTCTTCTGATTCACCCTCCTGACTTCACCTTCTCCTTCTCCTTCTTCTGCTTCTTCTGATTCACCCTCCAGACTTCACCTTCTCCTTCTCCTTCTTCTGCTTCTTCTGATTCACCCTCCAGACTTCACCTTCTCCTTCTCCTTCTTCTGATTCTTCTGATTCACACTCCAGACTTCACCTTCTCCTTCTCCTTCTTCTGCTTCTTCTGATTCACCCTCCTGACTTCACCTTCTCCTTCTCCTTCTTCTACTTCTTCTGATTCACCCTCCAGACTTCACCTTCTCCTTCTCCTTCTTCTGCTTCTTCTGATTCACCCTCCAGACTTCTCCTTCTCCTTCTCCTTCTTCTGCTTCTTCTGATTCACCCTCCAGACTTCACCTTCTCCTTCTCCTTCTTCTGCTTCTTCTGATTCACCCTCCAGACTTCACCTTCTCCTTCTCCTTCTTCTCCTTCTTCTGATTCACCCTCCAGACTTCACCTTCTCCTTCTCCTTCGTCTACTTGTTCTGATTCACCCTCCAGACTACACCTTCTCCTTCTCCTTCTTCTACTTCTTCTGATTCACCCTCCAGACTTCACCTTCTCCTTCTCCTTCTTCTGTTTCTTCTGATTCACCGTCCAGACTTCACCTTCACCTTCTCTTTCTTCTACTACTTCTGATTCACCCTCCAGACTTCACCTTCTCCTTCTCCTTCTTCTACTTCTTCTGATTCACCCTCCAGACTTCATCTTCTCCTTCTCCTTCTTCTGCTTCTTCTGATTCACCCTCCAGACTTCATCTTCTCCTTCTCCTTCTTCTGCTTCTTCTGATTCACCCTCCAGACTTCACCTTCTCCTTCTCCTTCTTCTACTTCTTCTGATTCACCCTCCAGTCTTCACCTTCTCCTTCTCCTTCTTCTGTTTCTTCTGCTTCACCCTCCAGACTTCACCTTCTCCTTCTCTTTCTTCTGCTTCTTCTGATTCACCCTCCAGACTTCACCTTCTGCTTCTCCTTCTTCTGATTCTTCTGATTCACCCTCCAGACTTCACCTTCTCCTTCTCCTTCTTCTGCTTCTTCTGATTCACCCTCCTGACTTCACCTTCTCCTTCTCCTTCTTCTATTTCTTCTGATTCACCCTCCTGACTTCACCTTCTCCTTCTCCTTCTTCTACTTCTTCTGCTTCACCCTCCAGACTTCAACTTCTCCTTCTCCTTCTTCTACTTCTTCTGCTTCACCCTCCAGACTTCATCTTCTCCTTCTCCTTCTTCTGCTTCTTCTGATTCACCCTCCAGACTTCACCTTCTCCTTCTCCTTATTCTGCTTCTTCTGATTCACCCTCCAGACTTCACCTTCTCCTTCTCCTTATTCTGCTTCTTCTGATTCACCCTCCAGACTTCACCTTCTCCTTCTCCTTCCTCTGCTTCTTCTGATTCACCCTCCAGACTTCACCTTCTCCTTCTCCTTCTTCTGATTCTTCTGATTCACCCTCCAGACTTCACCTTCTCCTTCTCCTTCTTCTGCTTCTTCTGATTCACCCTCCTGACTTCACCTTCTCCTTCTCCTTCTTCTGATTCTTCTGATTCACCCTCCAGACTTCACCTTCTCCTTCTCCTTCTTCTGCTTCTTCTGATTCACCCTCCAGACTTCACCTTCTCCTTCTCCTTCTTCTGATTCTTCTGATTCACCCTCCAGACTTCACCTTCTCCTTCTCCTTCTTCTACTTCTTCTGATTCACCCTCCAGACTTCATCTGTTCCTTCTCCTTCTTCTGCTTCTTCTGATTCACCCTCCAGACTTCACCTTCTCCTTCTCCTTCTTCTGCTTCTTCTGATTCACCCTCCAGACTTCACCTTCTCCTTCTCCTTCTTCTACTTCTTCTGATTCACCCTCCAGACTTCACCTTCTCCTTCTCCTTCTTCTACTTCTTCTGATTCACCCTCCAGTCTTCACCTTCTCCTTCTTCTGTTTCTTCTGCTTCACCCTCCAGACTTCCCCTTCTCCTTCTCTTTCTTCTGCTTCTTCTGATTCACCCTCCAGACTTCACCTTCTCCTTCTCCTTCTTCTGATTCTTCTGATTCACCCTCCAGACGTCACCTTCTCCTTCTCCTTCTTCTGCTTCTTCTGATTCACCCTCCTGACTTCACCTTCTCCTTCTCCTTCTTCTACTTCTTCTGATTCACCCTCCTGACTTCACCTTCTCCTTCTCCTTCTTCTACTTCTTCTGCTTCACCATCCAGACTTCACCTTCTCCTTCTCCTTCTTCTACTTCTTCTGATTCACCCTTCAGACTTCACCTTCTCCTTCTCCTTTTTCTGCTTCTTCTGATTCACCCTCCAGACTTCACCTTCTCCTTCTCCTTATTCTGCTTCTTCTGATTCACCCTCCAGACTTCACCTTCTCCTTCTCCTTCTTCTGCTTCTTCTGATTCACCCTCCAGACTTCACCTTCTCCTTCTCCTTCGTCTACTTCTTCTGATTCACCCTCCAGACAACACCTTCTCCTTCTCCTTCTCCTTCTTCTACTTCTTCTGATTCACCCTCCAGACTTCACCTTCTCCTTCTCCTTCTTCTGCTTCTTCTGATTCACCCTCCTGACTTCACCTTCTCCTTCTCCTTCTTCTACTTCTTCTGATTCACCCTCCTGACTTCAACTTCTCCTTCTCCTTCTTCTACTTCTTCTGCTTCACCCTCCAGACTTCACCTTCTCCTTCTCCTTCTTCTACTTCTTCTGATTCACCCTCCAGACTTGACCTTCTCCTTCTCCTTCTTCTACTTATTCTGATTCACCCTCCAGACTTCACATTCTCCTTCTCCTTCTTCTACTTCTTCTGCTTCATCCCGCTGACATCACCTGCTCCTTCTCCTTCTTCTGCTTCTTCTGATTCACCCTCCTAACTTCACCTTCTCCTTCTCCGTCTTCTGCTTCTTCTGATTCACCCTCCTGACTTCACCTTCTCCTTCTCCTTCTTCTGCTTCTTCTGATTCACCCTCCAGACTTCACCTTCTCCTTCTCCTTCTTCTGCTTCTTCTGATTCACCCTCCAGACTTCACCTTCTCCTTCTCCTTCTTCTGATTCTTCTGATTCACCCTCCAGACTTCACCTTCTCCTTCTCCTTCTTCTGCTTCTTCTGATTCACCCTCCTGACTTCACCTTCTCCTTCTCCTTCTTCTACTTCTTCTGATTCACCCTCCAGACTTCACCTTCTCCTTCTCCTTCTTCTGCTTCTTCTGATTCACCCTCCAGACTTCTCCTTCTCCTTCTCCTTCTTCTGCTTCTTCTGATTCACCCTCCAGACTTCACCTTCTCCTTCTCCTTCTTCTGCTTCTTCTGATTCACCCTCCAGACTTCACCTTCTCCTTCTCCTTCTTCTCCTTCTTCTGATTCACCCTCCAGACTTCACCTTCTCCTTCTCCTTCGTCTACTTCTTCTGATTCACCCTCCAGACTACACCTTCTCCTTCTCCTTCTTCTACTTCTTCTGATTCACCCTCCAGACTTCACCTTCTCCTTCTCCTTCTTCTGTTTCTTCTGATTCACCGTCCAGACTTCACCTTCACCTTCTCTTTCTTCTACTACTTCTGATTCACCCTCCAGACTTCACCTTCTCCTTCTCCTTCTTCTACTTCTTCTGATTCACCCTCCAGACTTCATCTTCTCCTTCTCCTTCTTCTGCTTCTTCTGATTCACCCTCCAGACTTCACCTTCTCCTTCTCCTTCTTCTGCTTCTTCTGATTCACCCTCCAGACTTCTCCTTCTCCTTCTCCTTCTTCTCCTTCTTCTGATTCACCCTCCAGACTTCACCTTCTCCTTCTCCTTCTTCTACTTCTTCTGATTCACCCTCCAGTCTTCACCTTCTCCTTCTCCTTCTTCTGTTTCTTCTGCTTCACCCTCCAGACTTCACCTTCTCCTTCTCTTTCTTCTGCTTCTTCTGTTTCACCCTCCAGACTTCACCTTCTGCTTCTCCTTCTTCTGATTCTTCTGATTCACCCTCCAGACTTCACCTTCTCCTTCTCCTTCTTCTGCTTCTTCTGATTCACCCTCCTGACTTCACCTTCTCCTTCTCCTTCTTCTATTTCTTCTGATTCACCCTCCTGACTTCACCTTCTCCTTCTCCTTCTTCTACTTCTTCTGCTTCACCCTCCAGACTTCACCTTCTCCTTCTCCTTCTTCTACTTCTTCTGCTTCACCCTCCAGACTTCATCTTCTCCTTCTCCTTCTTCTGCTTCTTCTGATTCACCCTCCAGACTTCACCTTCTCCTTCTCCTTATTCTGCTTCTTCTGATTCACCCTCCAGACTTCAACTTCTCCTTCTCCTTATTCTGCTTCTTCTGATTCACCCTCCAGACTTCACCTTCTCCTTCTCCTTCCTCTGCTTCTTCTGATTCACCCTCCAGACTTCACCTTCTCCTTCTCCTTCTTCTGATTCTTCTGATTCACCCTCCAGACTTCACCTTCTCCTTCTCCTTCTTCTGCTTCTTCTGATTCACCCTCCTGACTTCACCTTCTCCTTCTCCTTCTTCTACTTCTTCTGATTCACCCTCCTGACTTCACCTTCTCCTTCTCCTTCTTCTACTTCTTCTGCTTCACCCTCCTGACTTCACCTTCTCCTTCTCCTTCTTCTGCTTCTTCTGATTCACCCTCCAGACTTCACCTTCTCCTTCTCCTTATTCTGCTTCTTCTGATTCACCCTCCAGACTTCACCTTCTCCTTCTCCTTCCTCTGCTTCTTCTGATTCACCCTCCAGACTTCACCTTCTCCTTCTCCTTCTTCTGCTTCTTCTGATTCACCCTCCAGACTTCACCTTCTCCTTCTCCTTCTTCTGCTTCTTCTGATTCACCCTCCAGACTTCACCTTCTCCTTCTCCTTCTTCTGCTTCTTCTGATTCACCCTCCAGACCTCACCTTCTCCTTCTCCTTCTTCTACTTCTTCTGATTCACCCTCCAGACTTCATCTGTTCCTTCTCCTTCTTCTGCTTCTTCTGATTCACCCTCCAGACTTCACCTTCTCCTTCTCCTTCTTCTGCTTCTTCTGATTCACCCTCCAGACTTCACCTTCTCCTTCTCCTTCTTCTACTTCTTCTGATTCACCCTCCAGACTTCACCTTCTCCTTCTCCTTCTTCTACTTCTTCTGATTCACCCTCCAGTCTTCACCTTCTCCTTCTTCTGTTTCTTCTGCTTCACCCTCCAGACTTCACCTTCTCCTTCTCTTTCTTCTGCTTCTTCTGATTCACCCTCCAGACTTCACCTTCTCCTTCTCCTTCTTCTGATTCTTCTGATTCACCCTCCAGACGTCACCTTCTCCTTCTCCTTCTTCTGCTTCTTCTGATTCACCCTCCTGACTTCACCTTCTCCTTCTCCATCTTCTACTTCTTCTGATTCACCCTCCTGACTTCACCTTCTCCTTCTCCTTCTTCTACTTCTTCTGCTTCACCATCCAGACTTCACCTTCTCCTTCTCCTTCTTCTACTTCTTCTGATTCAGCCTTCAGACTTCACCTTCTCCTTCTCCTTTTTCTGCTTCTTCTGATTCACCCTCCAGACTTCACCTTCTCCTTTTCCTTATTCTGCTTCTTCTGATTCACCCTCCAGACTTCACCTTCTCCTTCTCCTTCTTCTGCTTCTTCTGATTCACCCTCCAGACTTCACCTTCTCCTTCTCCTTCGTCTACTTCTTCTGATTCACCCTCCAGACAACACCTTCTCCTTCTCCTTCTCCTTCTTCTACTTCTTCTGATTCACCCTCCAGACTTCACCTTCTCCTTCTCCTTCTTCTGCTTCTTCTGATTCACCCTCCTGACTTCACCTTCTCCTTCTCCTTCTTCTACTTCTTCTGATTCACCCTCCTGACTTCAACTTCTCCTTCTCCTTCTTCTACTTCTTCTGCTTCACCCTCCAGACTTCACCTTCTCCTTCTCCTTCTTCTACTTCTTCTGATTCACCCTCCAGACTTGACCTTCTCCTTCTCCTTCTTCTACTTATTCTGATTCACCCTCCAGACTTCACATTCTCCTTCTCCTTCTTCTGCTTCTTCTGCTTCACCGTCCTGACTTCACCTTCTCCTTCTCCTTCTTCTACTTCTTCTGCTTCATCCCGCTGACATCACCTGCTCCTTCTCCTTCTTCTGCTTCTTCTGATTCACCCTCCTAACTTCACCTTCTCCTTCTCCGTCTTCTGCTTCTTCTGATTCACCCTCCTGACTTCACCTTCTCCTTCTCCTTCTTCTGCTTCTTCTGATTCACCCTCCAGACTTCACCTTCTCCTTCTCCTTCTTCTGCTTCTTCTGATTCACCCTCCAGACTTCACCTTCTCCTTCTCCTTCTTCTGATTCTTCTGATTCACCCTCCAGACTTCACCTTCTTCTTCTCCTTCTTCTGCTTCTTCTGATTCACCCTCCTGACTTCACCTTCTCCTTCTCCTTCTTCTACTTCTTCTGATTCACCCTCCAGACTTCACCTTCTCCTTCTCCTTCTTCTGCTTCTTCTGATTCACCCTCCAGACTTCTCCTTCTCCTTCTCCTTCTTCTGCTTCTTCTGATTCACCCTCCAGACTTCACCTTCTCCTTCTCCTTCTTCTGCTTCTTCTGATTCACCCTCCAGACTTCACCTTCTCCTTCTCCTTCTTCTCCTTCTTCTGATTCACCCTCCAGACTTCACCTTCTCCTTCTCCTTCGTCTACTTCTTCTGATTCACCCTCCAGACTACACCTTCTCCTTCTCCTTCTTCTACTTCTTCTGATTCACCCTCCAGACTTCACCTTCTCCTTCTCCTTCTTCTGTTTCTTCTGATTCACCGTCCAGACTTCACCTTCACCTTCTCTTTCTTCTACTACTTCTGATTCACCCTCCAGACTTCACCTTCTCCTTCTCCTTCTTCTACTTCTTCTGATTCACCCTCCAGACTTCATCTTCTCCTTCTCCTTCTTCTGCTTCTTCTGATTCACCCTCCAGACTTCACCTTCTCCTTCTCCTTCTTCTGCTTCTTCTGATTCACCCTCCAGACTTCACCTTCTCCTTCTCCTTCTTCTCCTTCTTCTGATTCACCCTCCAGACTTCACCTTCTCCTTCTCCTTCTTCTACTTCTTCTGATTCACCCTCCAGTCTTCACCTTCTCCTTCTCCTTCTTCTGTTTCTTCTGCTTCACCCTCCAGACTTCACCTTCTCCTTCTCTTTCTTCTGCTTCTTCTGATTCACCCTCCAGACTTCAACTTCTCCTTCTCCTTCTTCTACTTCTTCTGCTTCACCCTCCAGACTTCATCTTCTCCTTCTCCTTCTTCTGCTTCTTCTGATTCACCCTCCAGACTTCACCTTCTCCTTCTCCTTATTCTGCTTCTTCTGATTCACCCTCCAGACTTCACCTTCTCCTTCTCCTTATTCTGCTTCTTCTGATTCACCCTCCAGACTTCACCTTCTCCTTCTCCTTCCTCTGCTTCTTCTGATTCACCCTCCAGACTTCACCTTCTCCTTCTCCTTCTTCTGATTCTTCTGATTCACCCTCCAGACTTCACCTTCTCCTTCTCCTTCTTCTGCTTCTTCTGATTCACCCTCCTGACTTCACCTTCTCCTTCTCCTTCTTCTACTTCTTCTGATTCACCCTCCTGACTTCACCTTCTCCTTCTTCTTCTTCTACTTCTTCTGCTTCACCCTCCAGACTTCACCTTCTCCTTCTCCTTCTTCTACTTCTTCTGATTCACCCTCCAGACTTCACCTTCTCCTTCTCCTTCTTCTGCTTCTTCTGATTCACCCTCCAGACTTCACCTTCTCCTTCTCCTTATTCTGCTTCTTCTGATTCACCCTCCAGACTTCACCTTCTCCTTCTCCTTCTTCTGCTTCTTCTGATTCACACTCCAGACTTCACCTTCTCCTTCTCCTTCTTCTACTTCTTCTGAATCACCCTCCAGACTTCACCTTCTCCTTCTCTTTCTTTTGCTTCTTCTGATTCACCCTCCAGACTTCACCTTCTCCTTCTCCTTCTTCTGATTCTTCTGATTCACCCTCCAGACTTCACCTTCTTCTTCTCCTTCTTCTGCTTCTTCTGATTCACCCTCCTGACTTCACCTTCTCCTTCTCCTTCTTCTACTTCTTCTGATTCACCCTCCTGACTTCACCTTCTCCTTCTCCTTCTTCTACTTCTTCTGCTTCACCCTCCAGACTTCACCTTCTCCTTCTCCTTCTTCTACTTCTTCTGATTCACCCTCCAGACTTGACCTTCTCCTTCTCCTTCTTCTACTTCTTCTGATTCACCCTCCAGACTTCACCTTCTCCTTCTCCTTCTTCTGCTTCTTCTGCTTCACCGTCCTGACTTCACCTTCTCCTTCTCCTTCTTCTACTTCTTCTGCTTCATCCCCCTGACATCACCTGCTCCTTCTCCTTCTTCTGCTTCTTCTGATTCACCCTCCTAACTTCACCTTCTCCTTCTCCTTCTTCTGCTTCTTCTGATTCACCCTCCTGACTTCACCTTCTCCTTCTCCTTCTTCTGCTTCTTCTGATTCACCCTCCAGACTTCACCTTCTCCTTCTCCTTCTTCTGCTTCTTCTGATTCACCCTCCAGACTTCACCTTCTCCTTCTCCTTCTTCTGCTTCTTCTGATTCACCCTCCAGACCTCACCTTCTCCTTCTCCTTCTTCTACTTCTTCTGATTCACCCTCCAGACTTCATCTTCTCCTTCTCCTTCTTCTGCTTCTTCTGATTCACCCTCCAGACTTCACCTTCTCCTTCTCCTTCTTCTGCTTCTTCTGATTCACCCTCCAGACTTCACCTTCTCCTTCTCCTTCTTCTACTTCTTCTGATTCACCCTCCAGACTTCACCTTCTCCTTCTCCTTCTTCTACTTCTTCTGATTCACCCTCCAGTCTTCACCTTCTCCTTCTCCTTCTTCTGTTTCTTCTGCTTCACCCTCCAGACTTCACCTTCTCCTTCTCTTTCTTCTGCTTCTTCTGATTCACCCTCCAGACTTCACCTTCTCCTTCTCCTTCTTCTGCTTCTTATGATTCACCCTCCTGACTTCACCTTCTCCTTCTCCTTCTTCTACTTCTTCTGATTCACCCTCCTGACTTCACCTTCTCCTTCTCCTTCTTCTACTTCTTCTGCTTCACCCTCCAGACTACACCTTCTCCTTCTCCTTCTTCTACTTCTTCTGATTCACCCTTCAGACTTCACCTTCTCCTTCTCCTTTTTCTGCTTCTTCTGATTCACCCTCCAGACTTCACCTTCTCCTTCTCCTTATTCTGCTTCTTCTGATTCATCCTCCAGACTTCACCTTCTCCTTCTCCTTCTTCTGCTTCTTCTGATTCACCCTCCAGACTTCACCTTCTCCTTCTCCTTCTTCTGCTTCTTCTGATTCACCCTCCAGACTTCACCTTCTCCTTCTCCTTCTTCTACTTCTTCTGATTCACCCTCCAGACTACACCTTCTCCTTCTCCTTCTTCTACTTCTTCTGATTCACCCTCCAGACTTCACCTTCTCCTTCTCCTTCTTCTGTTTCTTCTGATTCACCGTCCAGACTTCACCTTCTCCTTCTCCTTCTTCTACTACTTCTGATTCACCCTCCAGAATTCACCTTCTCCTTCTCCTTCTTCTACTTCTTCTGATTCACCCTCCAGACTTCATCTTCTCCTTCTCCTTCTTCTGCTTCTTCTGATTCACCCTCCAGACTTCACCTTCTCCTTCTCCTTCTTCTGGTTCTTCTGATTCACCCTCCAGACTTCACCTTCTCCTTCTCCTTCTTCTACTTCTTCTGATTCACCCTCCAGACTTCACCTTCTCCTTCTCCTTCTTCTACTTCTTCTGATTCACCCTCCAGTCTTCACCTTCTCCTTCTCCTTCTTCTGTTTCTTCTGCTTCACCCTCCAGACTTCACCTTCTCCTTCTCTTTCTTCTGCTTCTTCTGATTCACCCTCCAGACTTCACCTTCTCCTTCTCCTTCTTCTGATTCTTCTGATTCACCCTCCAGACTTCACCTTCTCCTTCTCCTTCTACTGCTTCTTCTGATTCACCCTCCTGACTTCACCTTCTCCTTCTTCTTCTTCTACTTCTTCTGATTCACCCTCCTGACTTCACCTTCTCCTTCTCCTTCTTCTACTTCTTCTGCTTCACCCTCCAGACTCCACCTTCTCCTTCTCCTTCTTCTACTTCTTCTGATTCACCCTCCAGACTTCATCTTCTCCTTCTCCTTCTTCTGCTTCTTCTGATTCACCCTCCAGACTTCACCTTCTCCTTCTCCTTATTCTGCTTCTTCTGATTCACCCTCCAGACTTCACCTTCTCCTTCTCCTTATTCTGCTTCTTCTGATTCACCCTCCAGACTTCACCTTCTCCTTCTCCTTCCTCTGCTTCTTCTGATTCACCCTCCAGACTTCACCTTCTCCTTCTCCTTCCTCTGATTCTTCTGATTCACCCTCCAGACTTCACCTTCTCTTTCTCCTTCTTCTGCTTCTTCTGATTCACCCTCCTGACTTCACCTTCTCCTTCTCCTTCTTCTACTTCTTCTGATTCACCCTCCTGACTTCACCTTCTCCTTCTCCTTCTTCTACTTCTTCTGCTTCACCCTCCAGACTTCACCTTCTCCTTCTCCTTCTTCTACTACTTCTGATTCACCCTCCAGACTTCACCTTCTCCTTCTCCTTCTTCTGCTTCTTCTGATTCACCCTCCAGACTTCACCTTCTCCTTCTCCTTATTCTGCTTCTTCTGATTCACCCTCCAGACTTCACCTTCTCCTTCTCCTTCTTCTGCTTCTTCTGATTCACACTCCAGACTTCACCTTCTCCTTCTCCTTCTTCTACTTCTTCTGATTCACCCTCCAGACTTCACCTTCTCCTTCTCTTTCTTCTGCTTCTTCTGATTCACCCTCCAGACTTCACCTTCTCCTTCTCCTTCTTCTGATTCTTCTGATTCACCCTCCAGACTTCACCTTCTCCTTCTCCTTCTTCTGCTTCTTCTGATTCACCCTCCTGACTTCACCTTCTCCTTCTCCTTCTTCTACTTCTTCTGATTCACCCTCCTGACTTCACCTTCTCCTTCTCCTTCTTCTACTTCTTCTGCTTCACCCTCCAGACTTCACCTTCTCCTTCTCCTTATTCTACTTCTTCTGATTCACCCTCCAGACTTGACCTTCTCCTTCTCCTTCTTCTACTTCTTCTGATTCACCCTCCAGACTTCACCTTCTCCTTCTCCTTCTTCTGCTTCTTCTGCTTCACCGTCCTGACTTCACCTTCTCCTTCTCCTTCTTCTACTTCTTCTGCTTCATCCCCCTGACATCACCTGCTCCTTCTCCTTCTTCTGCTTCTTCTGATTCACCCTCCTAACTTCACCTTCTCCTTCTCCTTCTTCTGCTTCTTCTGATTCACCCTCCTGACTTCACCTTCTCCTTCTCCTTCTTCTGCTTCTTCTGATTCACCCTCCAGACCTCACCTTCTCCTTCTCCTTCTTCTACTTCTTCTGATTCACCCTCCAGACTTCATCTTCTCCTTCTCCTTCTTCTGCTTCTTCTGATTCACCCTCCAGACTTCACCTTCTCCTTCTCCTTCTTCTGCTTCTTCTGATTCACCCTCCAGACTTCACCTTCTCCTTCTCCTTCTTCTACTTCTTCTGATTCACACTCCAGACTTCACCTTCTCCTTCTCCTTCTTCTACTTCTTCTGATTCACCCTCCAGTCTTCACCTTCTCCTTCTCCTCCTTCTGTTCCTTCTGCTTCACCCTCCAGACTTCACCTTCTCCTTCTCTTTCTTCTGCTTCTTCTGATTCACCCTCCAGACTTCACCTTCTCCTTCTCCTTCTTCTGATTCTTCTGATTCACCCTCCAGACTTCACCTTCTCCTTCTCCTTCTTCTACTTCTTCTGATTCACCCTCCAGACTTCATCTTCTCCTTCTCCTTCTTCTGCTTCTTCTGATTCACCCTCCAGACTTCACCTTCTCCTTCTCCTTCTTCTGCTTCTTCTGATTCACCCTCCAGACTTCACCTTCTCCTTCTCCTTCTTCTACTTCTTCTGATTCACCCTCCAGACTTCACCTTCTCCTTCTCCTTCTTCTACTTCTTCTGATTCACCCTCCAGTCTTCACCTTCTCCTTCTCCTTCTTCTGCTTCTTCTGATTCACCCTCCAGACTTCACCTTCTCCTTCTCCTTCTTCTGCTTCTTCTGATTCACCCTCCTGTCTTTACCTTCTCCTTCTCCTTCTTCTGCTTCTTCTGATTCACCCTCCAGACTTCACCTTCTCCTTCTCCTTCTTCTGCTTCTTCTGATTCACCCTCCAGACTTCACCTTCTCCTTCTCCTTCTTCTGCTTCTTCTGATTCACCCTCCAGACCTCACCTTCTCCTTCTCCTTCTTCTACTTCTTCTGATTCACCCTCCAGACTTCATCTTCTCCTTCTCCTTCTTCTGCTTCTTCTGATTCACCCTCCAGACTTCACCTTCTCCTTCTCCTTCTTCTGCTTCTTCTGATTCACCCTCCAGACTTCACCTTCTCCTTCTCCTTCTTCTACTTCTTCTGATTCACCCTCCAGACTTCACCTTCTCCTTCTCCTTCTTCTACTTCTTCTGATTCACCCTCCAGTCTTCACCTTCTCCTTCTCCTTCTTCTGTTTCTTCTGCTTCACCCTCCAGACTTCACCTTCTCCTTCTCTTTCTTCTGCTTCTTCTGATTCACCCTCCAGACTTCACCTTCTCCTTCTCCTTCTTCTGATTCTTCTGATTCACCCTCCAGACTTCACCTTCTCCTTCTCCTTCTTCTGCTTCTTCTGATTCACCCTCCTGACTTCACCTTCTCCTTCTCCTTGTTCTACTTCTTCTGATTCACCCTCCTGACTTCACCTTCTCCTTCTCCTTCTTCTACTTCTTCTGCTTCACCCTCCAGACTTCACCTTCTCCTTCTCCTTCTTCGACTTCTTCTGATTCACCCTTCAGACTTCACCTTCTCTTCTCCTTTTTCTGCTTCTTCTGATTCATCCTCCAGACTTCACCTTCTCCTTCTCCTTCTTCTGCTTCTTCTGATTCACCCTCCAGACTTCACCTTCTCCTTCTCCTTCTTCTACTTCTTCTGATTCACCCTCCAGACTTCACCTTCTCCTTCTCCTTCTTCTGCTTCTTCTGATTCACCCTCCAGACTTCACCTTCTCCTTCTCCTTCTTCTGCTTTTTCTGATTCACCCTCCAGACTTCACCTTCTCCTTCTCCTTCTTCTACTTCTTCTGATTCACCCTCCAGACTTCACCTTCTCCTTCTCTTTCTTCTGCTTCTTCTGATTCACCCTCCAGACTTCACCTTCTCCTTCTCCTTCTTC
This sequence comes from Somniosus microcephalus, assembly GCF_052327205.1. Classification (NCBI taxonomy): domain Eukaryota; kingdom Metazoa; phylum Chordata; class Chondrichthyes; order Squaliformes; family Somniosidae; genus Somniosus; species Somniosus microcephalus. Next base: position 219,036 of record NW_028225199.1, on the reverse strand, counting down.
TGATTATTCTGATTCACCCTCCAGACTTCACCTTCTCCTTCTCCTTCTTCTACTTCTTCTGATTCACCCTCCAGACTTCACCTTCTCCTTCTCCTTCTTCTACTTCTTCTGATTCACCCTCCAGACTTGACCTTCTCCTTCTCCTTCTTCTACTTATTCTGATTCACCCTCCAGACTTCACATTCTCCTTCTCCTTCTTCTGCTTCTTCTGCTTCACCGTCCTGACTTCACCTTCTCCTTCTCCTTCTTCTACTTCTTCTGCTTCATCCCGCTGACATCACCTGCTCCTTCTCCTTCTTCTGCTTCTTCTGATTCACCCTCCTAACTTCACCTTCTCCTTCTCCGTCTTCTGCTTCTTCTGATTCACCCTCCTGACTTCACCTTCTCCTTCTCCTTCTTCTGCTTCTTCTGATTCACCCTCCAGACTTCACCTTCTCCTTCTCCTTCTTCTGCTTCTTCTGATTCTCCCTCCAGACTTCACCTTCTCCTTCTCCTTCTTCTGATTCTTCTGATTCACCCTCCTGACTTCACCTTCTCCTTCTCCTTCTTCTACTTCTTCTGATTCACCCTCCTGACTTCACCTTCTCCTTCTCCTTCTTCTACTTCTTCTGCTTCACCCTCCAGACTTCACCTTCTCCTTCTCCTTCTTCTGCTTCTTCTGATTCACCCTCCAGACTTCTCCTTCTCCTTCTCCTTCTTCTGCTTCTTCTGATTCACCCTCCAGACTTCACCTTCTCCTTCTCCTTCTTCTGCTTCTTCTGATTCACCCTCCAGACTTCACCTTCTCCTTCTCCTTCTTCTCCTTCTTCTGATTCACCCTCCAGACTTCACCTTCTCCATTTCCTTCTACTGCTTCTTCTGATTCACCCTCCAGACTTCACCTTCTCCTTCTCCTTCGTCTACTTCTTCTGATTCACCCTCCAGACTACAACTTCTCCTTCTCCTTCTTCTACTTCTTCTGATTCACCCTCCAGACTTCACCTTCTCCTTCTCCTTCTTCTGTTTCTTCTGATTCACCGTCCAGACTTCACCTTCTCCTTTTCCTTCTTCTACTACTTCTGATTCACCCTCCAGACTTCACCTTCTCCTTCTCCTTCTTCTACTTCTTCTGATTCACCCTCCAGACTTCATCTTCTCCTTCTCCTTCTTCTGCTTCTTCTGATTCACCCTCCAGACTTCACCTTCTCCTTCTCCTTCTTCTGCTTCTTCTGATTCACCCTCCAGACTTCACCTTCTCCTTCTCCTTCTTCTACTTCTTCTGATTCACCCTCCAGACTTCACCTTCTCCTTCTCCTTCTTCTACTTCTTCTGATTCACCCTCCAGTCTTCACATTCTCCTTCTCCTTCTTCTGTTTCTTCTGCTTCACCCTCCAGACTTCACCTTCTCCTTCTCTTTCTTCTGCTTCATCTGATTCACCCTCCAGACTTCACCTTCTCCTTCTCCTTCTTCTGATTCTTCTGATTCACCCTCCAGACTTCACCTTCTCCTTCTCCTTCTTCTGCTTCTTCTGATTCACCCTCCTGACTTCACCTTCTCCTTCTCCTTCTTCTACTTCTTCTGATTCACCCTCCTGACTTCACCTTCTCCTTCTCCTTCTTCTACTTCTTCTGCTTCACCCTCCAGACTTCACCTTCTCCTTCTCCTTCTTCTACTTCTTCTGCTTCACCCTCCAGACTTCATCTTCTCCTTCTCCTTCTTCTGCTTCTTCTGATTCACCCTCCAGACTTGACCTTCTCCTTCTCCTTATTCTGCTTCTTCTGATTCACCCTCCAGACTTCACCTTCTCCTTCTCCTTATTCTGCTTCTTCTGATTCACCCTCCAGACTTCACCTTCTCCTTCTCCTTCCTCTGCTTCTTCTGATTCACCCTCCAGACTTCACCTTCTCCTTCTCCTTCTTCGGATTCCTCTGATTCACCCTCCAGACTTCACCTTCTCCTTCTCCTTCTTCTGCTTCTTCTGATTCACCCTCCTGACTTCACCTTCTCCTTCTCCTTCTTCTACTTCTTCTGAATCACCCTCCAGACTTCACCTTCTCCTTCTCTTTCTTCTGCTTCTTCTGATTCACCCTCCAGACTTCACCTTCTCCTTCTCCTTCTTCTGATTCTTCTGAGTCACCCTCCAGACTTCACCTTCTTCTTCTCCTTCTTCTGCTTCTTCTGATTCACCCTCCAGACTTCTCCTTCTCCTTCTCCTTCTTCTGCTTCTTCTGATTCACCCTCCAGACTTCACCTTCTCCTTCTCCTTCTTCTGCTTCTTCTGATTCACCCTCCAGACTTCACCTTCTCCTTCTCCTTCTTCTCCTTCTTCTGATTCACCCTCCAGACTTCACCTTCTCCATTTCCTTCTTCTGCTTCTTCTGATTCACCCTCCAGACTTCACCTTCTCCTTCTCCTTCGTCTACTTCTTCTGATTCACCCTCCAGACTACACCTTCTCCTTCTCCTTCTTCTACTTCTTCTGATTCACCCTCCAGACTTCACCTTCTCCTTCTCCTTCTTCTGTTTCTTCTGATTCACCGTCCAGACTTCACCTTCTCCTTCTCCTTCTTCTACTACTTCTGATTCACCCTCCAGTCTTCACCTTCTCCTTCTCCTTTTTCTACTTCTTCTGATTCACCCTCCAGACTTCATCTTCTCCTTCTCCTTCTTCTGCTTCTTCTGATTCACCCTCCAGACTTCACCTTCTCCTTCTCCTTCTTCTGCTTCTTCTGATTCACCCTCCAGACTTCACCTTCTCCTTCTCCTTCTTCTACTTCTTCTGATTCACCCTCCAGACTTCACCTTCTCCTTCTCCTTCTTCTACTTCTTCTGATTCACCCTCCAGTCTTCACATTCTCCTTCTCCTTCTTCTGTTTCTTCTGCTTCACCCTCCAGACTTCACCTTCTCCTTCTCCTTCTTCTGCTTCTTCTGATTCACCCTCCAGACTTCACCTTCTCCTTCTCCTTCTTCTGATTCTTCTGATTCACCCTCCAGACTTCACCTTCTCCTTCTACTTCTTCTGCTTCTTCTGATTCACCCTCCTGACTTCACCTTCTCCTTCTCCTTCTTCTACTTCTTCTGATTCACCCTCCTGACTTCACCTTCTCCTTCTCCTTCTTCTACTTCTTCTGCTTCACCCTCCAGACTTCACCTTCTCCTTCTCCTTCTTCTACTTCTTCTGCTTCACCCTCCAGACTTCATCTTCTCCTTCGCCTTCTTCTGCTTCTTCTGATTCACCCTCCAGACTTCACCTTCTCCTTCTCCTTATTCTGCTTCTTCTGATTCACCCTCCAGACATCACCTTCTCCTTCTCCTTATTCTGCTTCTTCTGATTCACCCTCCAGACTTCACCTTCTCCTTCTCCTTCCTCTGCTTCTTCTGATTCACCCTCCAGACTTCACCTTCTCCTTCTCCTTCTTCTGATTCTTCTGATTCACCCTCCAGACTTCACCTTCTCCTTCTCCTTCTTCTGCTTCTTCTGATTCACCCTCCTGACTTCACCTTCTCCTTCTCCTTCTTCTACTTCTTCTGATTCACCCTCCTGACTTCACCTTCTCCTTCTTCTACTTCTTCTGCTTCACCCTCCAGACTTCACCTGCTCCTTCTCCTTTTTCTACTTCTTCTGATTCACCCTCCAGACTTCACCTTCTCCTTCTCCTTCTTCTGCTTCTTCTGATTCACCCTCCAGACTTCACCTTCTCCTTCTCCTTATTCTGCTTCTTCTGATTCACCCTCCAGACTTCACCTTCTCCTTCTCCTTCTTCTGCTTCTTCTGATTCACACTCCAGACTTCACCTTCTCCTTCTCCTTATTCTGCTTCTTCTGATTCACCCTCCAGACTTCACCTTCTCCTTCTCCTTCTTCTGCTTCTTCTGATTCACACTCCAGACTTCACCTTCTCCTTCTCCTTCTTCTACTTCTTCTGAATCACCCTCCAGACTTCACCTTCTCCTTCTCCTTCTTCTGATTCTTCTGATTCACCCTCCAGACTTCACCTTCTTCTTCTCCTTCTTCTGCTTCTTCTGATTCACCCTCCTGACTTCACCTTCTCCTTCTCCTTCTTCTACTTCTTCTGATTCACCCTCCTGACTTCACCTTCTCCTTCTCCTTCTTCTACTGCTTCTGCTTCACCCTCCAGACTTCACCTTCTCCTTCTCCTTCTTCTACTTCTTCTGATTCACCCTCCAGACTTGACCTTCTCCTTCTCCGTCTTCTACTTCTTCTGATTCACCCTCCAGACTTCACCTTCTCCTTCTCCTTCTTCTGCTTCTTCTGCTTCACCGTCCTGACTTTACCTTCTCCTTCTCCTTCTTCTACTTCTTCTGCTTCATCCCCCTGACATCACCTGCTCCTTCTCCTTCTTCTGCTTCTTCTGATTCACCCTCCTAACTTCACCTTCTCCTTCTCCTTCTTCTGCTTCTTCTGATTCACCCTCCAGACTTCACCTTCTCCTTCTCCTTCTTCTGCTTCTTCTGATTCACCCTCCAGACTTCACCTTCTCCTTCTCCTTCTTCTGCTTCTTCTGATTCACCCTCCAGACCTCACCTTCTCCTTCTCCTTCTTCTACTTCTTCTGATTCACCCTCCAGACTTCATCTTCTCCTTCTCCTTCTTCTGCTTCTTCTGATTCACCCTCCAGACTTCACCTTCTCCTTCTCCTTCTTCTGCTTCTTCTGATTCACCCTCCAGACTTCACCTTCTCCTTCTCCTTCTTCTACTTCTTCTGTTTCACCCTCCAGACTTCACCTTCTCCTTCTCCTTCTTCTACTTCTTCTGATTCACCCTCCAGTCTTCACCTTCTCCTTCTCCTTCTTCTGTTTCTTCTGCTTCACCCTCCAGATTTCACCTTCTCCTTCTCTTTCTTCTGCTTCTTCTGATTCACCCTCCAGACTTCACCTTCTCCTTCTCCTTCTTCTGATTCTTCTGATTCACCCTCCAGACTTCACCTTCTCCTTCTCCTTCTTCTGCTTCTTATGATTCACCCTCCTGACTTCACCTTCTCCTTCTCCTTCTACTTCTTCTGATTCACCCTCCTGACTTCACCTTCTCCTTCTCCTTCTTCTGCTTCTTCTGCTTCACCCTCCAGACTTCACCTTCTCCTTCTCCTTCTTCTACTTCTTCCGATTCACCCTTCAGACTTCACCTTCTCCTTCTCCTTTTTCTGCTTCTTCTGATTCACCCTCCAGACTTCACCTTCTCCTTCTCCTTATTCTGCTTCTTCTGATTCATCCTCCAGACTTCACCTTCTCCTTCTCCTTCTTCTGCTTCTTCTGATTCACCCTCCAGACTTCACCTTCTCCTTCTCCTTCTTCTGCTTCTTCTGATTCACCCTCCAGACTTCACCTTCTCCTTCTCCTTCTTCTACTTCTTCTGATTCACCCTCCAGACTACACCTTCTCCTTCTCCTTCTTCTACTTCTTCTGATTCACCCTCCAGACTTCACCTTCTCCTTCTCCTTCTTCTGTTTCTTCTGATTCACCGTCCAGACTTCACCTTCTCCTTCTCCTTCTTCTACTACTTCTGATTCACCCTCCAGAATTCACTTTCTCCTTCTCCTTCTTCTACTTCTTCTGATTCACCCTCCAGACTTCATCTTCTCCTTCTCCTTCTTCTGCTTCTTCTGATTCACCCTCCAGACTTCACCTTCTCCTTCTCCTTCTTCTGCTTCTTCTGATTCACCCTCCAGACTTCACCTTCTCCTTCTCCTTCTTCTACTTCTTCTGATTCACCCTCCAGACTTCACCTTCTCCTTCTCCTTCTTCTACTTCTTCTGATTCACCCTCCAGTCTTCACCTTCTCCTTCTCCTTCTTCTGTTTCTTCTGCTTCACCCTCCAGACTTCACCTACTCCTTCTCTCTCTTCTGCTTCTTCTGATTCACCCTCCAGACTTCACCTTCTCCTTCTCCTTCTTCTGATTCTTCTGATTCACCCTCCAGACTTCACCTTCTCCTTCTCCTTCTTCTGCTTCTTCTGATTCACCCTCCTGACTTCACCTTCTCCTTCTTCTTCTTCTACTTCTTCTGATTCACCCTCCAGACTTCACCTTCTCCTTCTCCTTCTTCTACTTCTTCTGCTTCACCCTCCAGACTTCACCTTCTCCTTCTCCTTCTTCTACTTCTTCTGATTCACCCTCCAGACTTCATCTTCTCCTTCTCCTTCTTCTGCTTCTTCTGATTCACCCTCCAGACTTCACCTTCTCCTTCTCCTTATTCTGCTTCTTCTGATTCACCCTCCAGACTTCACCTTCTCCTTCTCCTTATTCTGCTTCTTCTGATTCACCCTCCAGACTTCACCTTCTCCTTCTCCTTCCTCTGCTTCTTCTGATTCACCCTCCAGACTTCACCTTCTCCTTCTCCTTCCTCTGATTCTTCTGATTCACCCTCCAGACTTCACCTTCTCTTTCTCCTTCTTCTGCTTCTTCTGATTCACCCTCCTGACTTCACCTTCTCCTTCTCCTTCTTCTACTTCTTCTGAATCACCCTCCTGACTTCACCTTCTCCTTCTCCTTCTTCTACTTCTTCTGCTTCACCCTCCAGACTTCACCTTCTCCTTCTCCTTCTTCTACTTCTTCTGATTCACCCTCCAGACTTCACCTTCTCCTTCTCCTTCTTCTACTTCTTCTGATTCACCCTCCAGTCTTCACCTTCTCCTTCTCCTTCTTCTGTTTCTTCTGCTTCACCCTCCAGACTTCACCTTCTCCTTCTCCTTCTTCTGATTCTTCTGATTCACCCTCCAGACTTCACCTTCTCCTTCTCCTTCTTCTGCTTCTTCTGATTCACCCTCCTGACTTCACCTTCTCCTTCTCCTTCTTCTACTTCTTCTGATTCACCCTCCTGACTTCACCTTCTCCTTCTCCTTCTTCTACTTCTTCTGCTTCACCCTCCAGACTTCACCTTCTCCTTCTCCTTCTTCGACTTCTTCTGATTCACCCTTCAGACTTCACCTTCTCCTTCTCCTTTTTCTGCTTCTTCTGATTCATCCTCCAGACTTCACCTTCTCCTTCTCCTTCTTCTGCTTCTTCTGATTCACCCTCCAGACTTCACCTTCTCCTTCTCCTTCTTCTGCTTCTTCTGATTCACCCTCCAGACTTCACCTTCTCCTTCTCCTTCTTCTGCTTCTTCTGATTCACCCTCCAGACTTCACCTTCTCCTTCTCCTTCTTCTGCTTTTTCTGATTCACCCTCCAGACTTCACCTTCTCCTTCTCCTTCTTCTACTTCTTCTGATTCACCCTCCAGACTTCACCTTCTCCTTCTCTTTCTTCTGCTTCTTCTGATTCACCCTCCAGACTTCACCTTCTCCTTCTCCTTCTTCTGATTATTCTGATTCACCCTCCAGACTTCACCTTCTCCTTCTCCTTCTTCTACTTCTTCTGATTCACCCTCCAGACTTCACCTTCTCCTTCTCTTTCTTCTGCTTCTTCTGATTCACCCTCCAGACTTCACCTTCTCCTTCTCCTTCTTCTACTTCTTCTCCTTCAACCTCCAGACTTTACCTTCTCCTTCTCCTTCTTCTACTTCTTCTGATTCACCCTCCAGACTTCACCTTCTCCTTCTCCTTCTTCTGCTTCTTCTGATTCACCCTCCAGACTTCACCTTCTCCTTTTCCTTTTCTGCTTCTTCTGATTCACCCTCCAGACTTCACCTTCTCCTTCTCCTTCTTCTACTCCTTCTGATTCACCCTCCAGACTTCACCTTCTCCTTCTCCTTCTTCTGCTTCTTCTGATTCACCCTCCAGACTTCACCTTCTCCTTCTCCTTATTCTGCTTCTTCTGATTCACCCTCCAGACTTCACCTTCTCCTTCTCCTTCTTCTGCTTCTTCTGATTCACCCTGCAGACTTCACCTTCTCCTTCTCCTTCTTCTGCTTCTTCTGATTCACCCTCCAGACTTCACCTTCTCCTTCTCCTTCTTCTACTTCTTCTGATTCACCCTCCAGACTTCACCTTCTCCTTCTCCTTCTTCTGCTTCTTCTGATTCACCCTCCAGACTTCACCTTCTCCTTCTCCTTCGTCTACTTCTTCTGATTCACCCTCCAGACTACACCTTCTCCTTCTCCTTCTTCTACTTCTTCTGATTCACCCTCCAGACTTCACCTTCTGCTTCTCCTTCTTCTGCTTCTTCTGATTCACCCTCCAGACTTCACCTTCTCCTTCTCCTTCTTCTACTTCTTCTGATTCACCCTCCAGACTGCACCTTCTCCTTCTTCTACTTCTTCTGATTCACCCTCCAGACTTCACCTTCTCCTTCTCCTTCTTCTACTTCTTCTGCTTCTCCCTCCAGACTTCACCTTCTCCTTCTCCTTCTTCTGCTTCTTCTGATTCACCCTCCAGACTTCACCTTCTCCTTCTCCTTCTTCTACTTCTTCTGATTCACCCTCCAGACTTCAGCTTCTCCTTCTCCTTCTTCTACTTCTTCTGATTCACCCTCCAGACTTCACCTTCTCCTTCTCCTTCTTCTCCTTCTTCTGATTCACCCTCCTGACTTCACGTTCTCCTTCTCCTTCTTCTGCTTCTTCTGCTTCACCCTCCAGACTTCACCTTCTCCTTCTCCTTCTTCTGCTTCTTCTGCTTCACCCTCCAGACTTTACCTTCTCCTTCTCCTTCCTCTGCTTCTTCTGCTTCACCCTCCTGACTTCACCTTCTCCTTCTCCTTCTTCTACTTCTTCTGATTCACCCTCCAGACTTCACCTTCTCCTTCTCCTTCTTCTGCTTCTTCTGCTTCACCCTCCAGACTTCACCTTCTCCTTCCCCTTCTTCTGCTTCTTCTGCTTCGCCCTCCAGACTTCACCTTCTCCTTCTCCTTCTTCTGCTTCTTCTGCTTCACCCTCCAGACTTCACCTTCTCCTTCTCCTTCTTCTGCTTCTTCTGCTTCACTCTCCTAACTTCACCTTCTCCTTCTCCTCCTTCTACTTCTTCTGATTCACCCTCCAGACTTCACCTTCTCCTTCTCCTTCTTCTGCTTCTTCTGCTTCACCCTCCAGACTTCACCTTCTCCTTCTCCTTCTTCTGCTTCTTCTGCTGCGCCCTCCAGACTTCACCTTCTCCTTCTCCTTCTTCTGCTTCTTCTGCTTCACCCTCCTGACTTCACCTTCTCCTTCTCCTTCTTCTACTTCTTCTGCTTCACCCCCCTGACTTCACCTGCTCCTTCTCCTTCTTCTGCTTCTTCTAATTCACCCTCCAGACTTCACCTTCTCCTTCTCCTTCTTCTGCTTCTTCTGATTCACCCTCCAGACTTCTCCTTCTCCTTCTCCTTCTTCTGCTTCTTCTGATTCACCCTCCTAACTTCACCTTCTCCTTCTCCTTCTTCTGCTTCTTCTGATTCACCCTCCTGACTTCATCTTTTCCTTCTCCTTCTTCTACTTCTTCTGATTCATCCTCCAGACTTCACCTTCTCCTTCTCCTTCTTCTACTTCTTCTGATTCACCCTCCAGTCTTCACCTTCTCCTTCTCCTTCTTCTGTTTCTTCTGCTTCACCCTCCAGATTTCACTTTCTCCTTCTCTTTCTTCTGCTTCTTCTGATTCACCCTCCAGACTTCACCTTCTCCTTCTCCTTATAATGCTTCTTCTGATTCACCCTCCAGACTTCACCTTCTCCTCCTCCTTCTTCTGCTTCTTCTGATTCACCCTCCAGACTTCACCTTCTCCTTCTCCTTCTTCTGCTTCTTCTGATTCACCATCCAGACTTCACCTTCTCCTTCTCCTTCTTCTGCTTCTTCTGATTCACCCTCCAGACTTCACCTTCTCCTTCTCCTTCTTCTGCTTCTTCTGATTCACCCTCCAGACTTCACCTTCTCCTTCTCCTTCTTCTGCTTCTTCTGATTCACCCTTCAGACTTCACCTTCTCCTTCTCCTTCTTCTGCTTCTTCTGATTCACCCTCCAGACCTCACCTTCTCCTTCTCCTTCATCTACTTCTTCTGATTCACCCTCCAGACTTCATCTTCTCCTTCTCCTTCTTCTGCTTCTTCTGATTCACCCTCCAGACTTCACCTTCTCCTTCTCCTTCTTCTGCTTCTTCTGATTCACCCTCCAGACTTCACCTTCTCCTTCTCCTTCTTCTACTTCTTCTGCTTCTCCCCCCTGACTTCACCTTCTCCTTCTCCTTCTTCTGCTTCTTCTGATTCACCCTCCTAACTTCACCTTCTCCTTCTCCTTCTTCTGCTTCTTCTGATTCACCCTCCTGACTTCACCTTCTCCTTCTCCTTCTTCTGCTTCTTCTGATTCACCCTCCAGACTTCACCTTCTCCTTCTCCTTCTTCTCATTCTTCTGATTCACCCTCCAGACTTCACCTTCTCCTACTCCTTCTTCTACTTCTTCTGATTCACCCTCCAGACTTCACCTTCTCCTTCTCCTTTTTCTACTTCTTCTGATTCACCCTCCAGTCTTCACCTTCTCCTTCTCCTTCTTCTGCTTCTTCCGCTTCACCCTCCAGACTTCACCTTCTACTTCTCTTTCTTCAGCTTCTTCTGATTCACCCTCCAGACTTCACATTCTCCTTCTCCTTCTTCTGATTCTTCTGATTCACTCTCCAGACTTCAACTTCTCCTTCTCCTTCTTCTGCTTCTTCTGATTCACCCTCCTGACTTCACCTTCTCCTTCTCCTTCTTCTACTTCTTCTGCTTCACCCTCCAGCCTCCAGACTTCACCTTCTCCTTCTCCGTCTTCTACTTCTTCTGATTCACCCTCCAGACTTCACCTTCTCCTTCTTCTGCTTCTTCTGATTCACCCTCCAGACTTCACCTTCTCCTTCTCCTTCTTCTGCTTCTTCTGATTCACCCTCCAGACTTCATCATCTCCTTCTCCTTCTTCTGCTTCTTCTGATTCACCCTCCAGACTTCTCCTTCTCCTACTCCTTCTTCTACTTCTTCTGATTCACCCTCCAGACTTCATCTTCTCCTTCTCCTTCTTCTGCTTCTTCCGATTCACCCTCCAGACTTCACCTTCTCCTTCTCCTTCTTCTGCTTCTTCTGATTCACCCTCCAGACTTCACCTTCTCCTTCTCCTTCTTCTACTTCTTCTGATTCACCCTCCAGACTTCACCTTCTCCTTCTCCTTCTTCTACTTCTTCTGATTCACCCTCCAGACTTCACCTTCTCCTTCTCCTTCTTCTGCTTCTTCTGATTCACCCTCCAGACTTCACCTTCTCCTTCTCCTTCTTCTGCTTCTTCTGATTCACCCTCCAGACTTCACCTTCTCCTTCTCCTTCTTCTGCTTCTTCTGATTCACCCTTCAGACTTCACCTTCTCCTTCTCCTTCTTCTGCTTCTTCTGATTCACCCTCCAGACCTCACCTTCTCCTTCTCCTTCATCTACTTCTTCTGATTCACCCTCCAGACTTCATCTTCTCCTTCTCCTTCTTCTGCTTCTTCTGATTCACCCTCCAGACTTCACCTTCTCCTTCTCCTTCTTCTGCTTCTTCTGATTCACCCTCCAGACTTCACCTTCTCCTTATCCTTCTTCTACTTCTTCTGCTTCACCCCCCTGACTTCACCTTCTCCTTCTCCTTCTTCTGCTTCTTCTGATTCACCCTCCTAACTTCACCTTCTCCTTCTCCTTCTTCTGCTTCTTCTGATTCACCCTCCTGACTTCACCTTCTCCTTCTCCTTCTTCTGCTTCTTCTGATTCACCCTCCAGACTTCACCTTCTCCTTCTCCTTCTTCTCATTCTTCTGATTCCCCCTCCAGACTTCACCTTCTCCTACTCCTTCTTCTACTTCTTCTGATTCACCCTCCAGACTTCACCTTCTCCTTCTCCTTCTTCTACTTCTTCTGATTCACCCTCCAGTCTTCACCTTCTACTTCTCCTTCTTCTGCTTCTTCTGCTTCACCCTCCAGACTTCACCTTCTCCTTCTCTTTCTTCAGCTTCTTCTGATTCACCGTCCAGACTTCACCTTCTCCTTCTCCTTCTTCTGATTCTTCTGATTCACTCTCCAGACTTCACCTTCTCCTTCTCCTTCATCTGCTTCTTCTGATTCACCCTCCTGACTTCACCTTCTCCTTCTCCTTCTTCTACCTCTTCTGATTCACCCTCCTGACTTCACCTTCTCCTTCTCCTTCTTCTACTTCTTCTGCTTCACCCTACAGCCTCCAGAATTCACCTTCTCCTTCTCCGTCTTCTACTTCTTCTGATTCACCCTCCAGACTTCACCTTCTCCTTCTCCTTCTTCTGCTTCTTCTGATTCACCCTCCAGACTTCACCTTCTCCTTCTCCTACTTCTGCTTCTTCTGATTCACCCTCCAGACTTCACCATCTCCTTCTCCTTCTTCTGCTTCTTCTGATTCACCCTCCAGACTTCTCCTTCTCCTACTCCTTCTTCCACTTCTTCTGATTCACCCTCCAGACTTCATCTTCTGCTTCTCCTTCTTCTGCTTCTTCTGATTCACCCTCCAGACTTCACCTTCTCCTTCTCCTTCTTCTGCTTCTTCTGATTCACCCTCCAGACTTCACCTTCTCCTTCTCCTTCTTCTACTTCTTCTGATTCACCCTCCAGACTTCACCTTCTCCTTCTCCTTCTTCTACTTCTTCTGATTCACCCTCCAGACTTCACCTTCTCCTTCTCCTTCTTCTGCTTCTTCTGATTCACCCTCCAGACTTCACCTTCTCCTTCTCCTTCTTCTGCTTCTTCTGATTCACACTCCAGACTTCACCTTTTTGTTCTCCTTCTTCTGCTTCTTCTGATTCACCCTTCAGACTTCACCATATCCTTCTCCTTCTTCTGCTTCTTCTGATTCACCCTCCAGACCTCACCTTCTCCTTCTCCTTCTTCTACTTCTTCTGATTCACCCTCCAGACTTCATCTTCTCCTCCTCCTTCTTCTGCTTCTTCTGATTCACCCTCCAGACTTCACCTTCTCCTTCTCCTTTTTCTGCTTCTTCTGATTCACCCTCCAGACTTCACCTTCTCCTTCTCCTTCTTCTGCTTCTTCTGATTCACCCTCCTGACTTCACCTTCTCATTCTCCTTCTTCTGCTTCTTCTGATTCACCCTCCAGACTTCACCTTCTCCTTCTCCTTCTTCTACTTCTTCTGATTCACCCTCCAGACTTCACCTTCTCGTTCTCCTTCTTCTGCTTCTTCTGATTCACCCTCCAGACTTCACCTTCTCCTTCTCCTTCGTCTACTTCTTCTGATTCACCCTCCAGACTACACCTTCTCCTTCTCCTTCTTCTACTTCTTCTGATTCACCCTCCAGACTTCACCTTCTGCTTCTCCTTCTTCTACTTCTTCTGATTCACCCTCCAGTCTTCAACTTCTCCTTCTCCTTCTTCTGCTTCTTCTGATTCACCCTCCAGACTTCACCTTCTCCTTCTCCTTCTTCTGCTTCTTCTGATTCACCCTCCTGACTTCACCTTCTCCTTCTCCTTCTTCTGCTTCTTCTGATTCACCCTCCAGAATTCACCTTCTCCTTCTCCTTCTTCTACTTCTTCTGATTCACCCTCTAGATTTCACCTTCTCCTTCTCCTTCTTCTGCTTCTTCTGATTCACCCTCCAGACTTCACCTTCTCCTTCTCCTTCGTCTACTTCTTCTGATTCACCCTCCAGACTACACCATCTCCTTCTCCTTCTTCTACTTCTTCTGATTCACCCTCCAGACTTCACCTTCTCCTTCTCCTTCTTCTGCTTCTTCTGATTCACTCTCCAGACTTCACCTTCTCCTTCTCCTTCTTCTGCTTCTTCTGATTCACCCTCCAGACTTCACCTTCTCCTTCTCCTTCGTCTACTTCTTCTGATTCACCTTCCAGACTACACCTTCTCCTTCTCCTTCTTCTACTTCTTCTGATTCACCCTCCAGACTTCACCTTCTCCTTCTCCTTCTTCTGCTTCTTCTGATTCACCCTCCAGACTTCACCTTCTCCTTCTCCTTCTTCTACTTCTTCTGATTCACCCTCCAGACTTCACCTTCTCCTTCTCCTTCTTCTACTTCTTCTGATTCACCCTCCAGACTTCACCTTCTCCTTCTCCTTCTTCTACTTCTTCTGCTTCTCCCTCCAGACTTCACCTTCTCTTCTCCTTCTTCTGCTTCTTCTGATTCACCCTCCAGACTTCACCTTCTCCTTCTCCTTCTTCAACTTCTTCTTATTCACCCTCCAGACTTCATCTTCTACTTCTCCTTCTTCTACTTCTTCTGATTCACCCTCAAGACTTCACCATCTCCTTCTCCTTCTTCTACTTCTTTTGATTCACCCTCCTGACTTCACCTTCTCCTTCTCCTTCTTCTGCTTCTTCTGCTTCACCCTCCAGACTTCACCTTCTCCTTCTCCTTCTTCTGCTTCTTCTGCTTCACCCTCCAGACTTCACCTTCTCCTTCTCCTTCTTCTGCTTCTTCTGCTTCACCCTCCTGACTTCACCTTCTCCTACTCCTTCTTCTACTTCTTCTGATTCACCCTCCAGACTTCACCTTCTCCTTCTCCTTCTTCTGCTTCTTCTGCTTCACCCTCCAGACTTCACCTTCTCCTTCTCCTTCTTCTGCTTCGCCCTCCATACTTCACATTCTCCTTCTCCTTCTTCTACTTCTTCTGATTCACCCTCCAGACTTCACCTTCTCCTTCTCCTTCTTCTGCTTCTTCTGCTTCACCCTCCAGACTTCACCTTCTCCTTCTCCTTCTTCTGCTTCTTCTGCTGCGCCCTCCAGACTTCACCTTCTCCTTCTCCTTCTTCTGCTTCTTCTGCTTCACCCTCCTGACTTCACCTTCTCCTTCTCCTTCTTCTACTTCTTCTGCTTCACCCCCGTGACTTCACCTTCTCCTTCTCCTTCTTCTGCTTCTTCTGATTCACCCTCCTAACTTCACCTTCTCCTTCTCCTTCTTCTGCTTCTTCTGATTCACCCTCCTGACTTCACCTTCTCCTTCTCCTTCTTCTGCTTCTTCTGCTTCACCCTCCAGACTTCACCTTCTCCTTCTCCTTCTTCTACTTCTTCTGATTCACCCTCCTGACTTCACGTTCTCCTTCTCCTTCTTCTGCTTCTGCTTCTTCTGCTTCACCCTCCAGACTTTACCTTCTCCTTCCCATTCTTCTGCTTCTTCTGCTTCACCCTCCTGACTTCACCTTCTCCTTCTCCTTCTTCTACTTCTTCTGATTCACCCTCCAGACTTCACCTTCTCCTTCTCCTTCTTCTGCTTCTTCTGCTTCACCCTCCAGACTTCACCTTCTCCTTCCCCTTCTTCTGCTTCTTCTGCTTCGCCCTCCAGACTTCACCTTCTCCTTCTCCTTCTTCTGCTTCTTCTGCTTCACCCTCCAGACTTCACCTTCTCCTTCTCCTTCTTCTGCTTCTTCTGCTTCACTCTCCTGACTTCACCTTCTCCTTCTCCTTCTTCTACTTCTTCTGATTCACCCTCCAGACTTCACCTTCTCCTTCTCCTTCTTCTGCTTCTTCTGCTTCACCCTCCAGACTTCACCTTCTCCTTCTCCTTCTTCTGCTTCTTCTGCTTCACCCTCCTGACTTCACCTTCTCCTTCTCCTTCTTCTACTTCTTCTGCTTCACCCCCTGACTTCACCTGCTCCTTCTCCTTCTTCTGCTTCTTCTGATTCACCCTCCTAACTTTACCTTCTCCTGCTCCTTCTTCTGCTTCTTCTGATTCACCCTCCTGACTTCACCTTCTCCTTCTCCTTCTTCTGCTTCTTCTAATTCACCCTCCAGACTTCACCTTCTCCTTTTCCTTCTTCTGCTTCTTCTGATTCACCCTCCAGACTTCACCTTCTCCTTCTCCTTCTTCTGCTTCTTCTGATTCACCCTCCTAACTTCACCTTCTCCTTCTCCTTCTTCTGCTTCTTCAGATTCACCCTCCTGACTTCACCTTCTCCTTCTCCTTCTTCTGCTTCTTCTGATTCACCCTCCAGACTTCACCTTCTCCTTCTCCTTCTTCTGCTTCTTCTGATTCACCCTCCAGACTTCACCTTCTCCTTCTCCTTCTTCTGCTTCTTCTGATTCACCCTCCTGACTTCACCTTCTCCTTCTCCTTCTTCTGCTTCTTCTGATTCACCCTCCAGACCTCACCTTCTCCTTCTCCTCCTTCTACATCTTCTGATTCACCCTCCAGACTTCATCTTCTCCTTCTCCTTCTTCTACTTCTTCTGATTCATCCTCCAGACTTCATCTTCTCCTTCTCCTTCTTCTACTTCTTCTGATTCACCCTCCAGTCTTCACCTTCTTCTTCTCCTTCTTCTGTTTCTTCTGCTTCACCCTCCAGACTTCACTGTCTCCTTCTCTTTCTTCTGCTTCTTCTGATTCACCCTCCAGACTTCACCTTCTCCTTCTCCTTATAATGCTTCTTCTGATTCACCCTCCAGACTTCACCTTCTCCTCCTCCTTCTTCTGCTTCTTCTGATTCACCCTCCAGACTTCACCTTCTCCTTCTCCTTCTTCTGCTTCTTCTGATTCACCCTCCAGACTTCGCCTTCTCCTTCTCCTTCTTCTGCTTCTTCTGATTCACCCTCCAGACCTCACCTTCTCCTTCTCCTTCTTCTACTTCTTCTGATTCACCCTCCAGACTTCATCTTCTCCTTCTCCTTCCTCTACTTCTTCTGATTCATCCTCCAGACTTCACCTTCTCCTTCTCCTTCTTCTACTTCTTCTGATTCACCCTCCAGACTTCACCTTCTCCTTCTCCTTCTTCTGATTCTTCTGATTCACCCTCCAGACTTCACCTTCTCCTTCTCCTTCTTCTGCTTCTTCTGATTCACCCTCCTGACTTCACCTTCTCCTTCTCCTTCTTCTACTTCTTCTGATTCACCCTCCTGACTTCACCTTCTCCTTCTCCTTCTTCTACTTCTTCTGCTTCACCCTCCAGACTTCACCTTCTCCTTCTCCTTCTTCTACTTCTTCTGATTCACCCTCCAGACTTCACCTTCTCCTTCTCCTTCTTCTGCTTCTTCTGATTCACCCTCCAGACTTCACCTTCTCCTTCTCCTTATAATGCTTCTTCTGATTCACCCTCCAGACTTCACCTTCTCCTCCTCCTTCTTCTTCTTCTTCTGATTCACCCTCCAGACTTCACCTTCTCCTTCTCCTTCTTCTGCATCTTCTGATTCACCCTCCAGACTTCATCTTCTCCTTCTCCTTCTTCTGCTTCTTCCGATTCACCCTCCAGACTTCACCTTCTCCTTCTCCTTCTTCTGCTTCTTCTGATTCACCCTCCAGACTTCACCTTCTCCTTCTCCTTCTTCTACTTCTTCTGATTCACCCTCCAGACTTCACCTTCTCCTTCTCCTTCTTCTACTTCTTCTGATTCACCCTCCAGACTTCACCTTCTCCTTCTCTTTCTTCTGCTTCTTCTGATTCACCCTCCAGACTTCACCTTCTCCTTCTCCTTCTTCTACTTCTTCTGCTTCACCCTCCAGACTTCACCTTCTCCTTCTCCTTCTTCTACTTCTTCTGATTCACCCTCCAGACTTCACCTTCTCCTTCTCCTTCTTCTGCTTCTTCTGATTCACCCTCCAGACTTCACCTTCTCCTTCTCCTTATTCTGCTTCTTCTGATTCACCCTCCAGACTTCACCTTCTCCTTCTCCTTCTTCTGCTTCTTCTGATTCACCCTCCAGACTTCACCTTCTCCTTCTCCTTCTTCTGCTTCTTCTGATTCACCCTCCAGACTTCACCTTCTCCTTCTCCTTCTTCTGCTTCTTCTGATTCACCCTCCAGACTTCACCTTCTCCTTCTCCTTCTTCTACTCCTTCTGATTCACCCTCCAGACTTCACCTTCTCCTTCTCCTTCTTCTGCTGCTTCTGATTCACCCTCCAGACTTCACCTTCTCCTTCTCCTTATTCTGCTTCTTCTGATTCACCCTCCAGACTTCACCTTCTCCTTCTCCTACTTCTGCTTCTTCTGATTCACCCTCCAGACTTCACCTTCTCCTTCTCCTTCTTCTACTTCTTCTGATTCACCCTCCAGACTTCACCTTCTCCTTCTCCTTCTTCTGCTTCTTCTGATTCACCCTCCAGACTTCACCTTCTCCTTCTCCTTCGTCTACTTCTTCTGATTCACCCTCCAGACTACACCTTCTCCTTCTTCTTCTTCTACTTCTTCTGATTCACCCTCCAGACTTCACCTTCTCCTTCTCCTTCTTCTGCTTCTTCTGATTCACCCTCCAGACTTCACCTTCTCCTGCTCCTTCTTCTACTTCTTGTGATTCACCCTCCAGACTTCACCTTCTCCTTCTCCTTCTTCTACTTCTTCTGATTCACCCTCCAGACTTCACCTTCTCCTTCTCCTTCTTCTACTTCTTCTGCTTCTCCCTCCAGACTTCACCTTCTCCTTCTCCTTCTTCTGCTTCTTCTGATTCACCCTCCAGACTTCACCTTCTCCTTCTCCTTCTTCTACTTCTTCTGATTCACCCTCCAGACTTCAGCTTCTCCTTCTCCTTCTTCTACTTCTTCTGATTCACCCTCCAGACTTCACCTTCTCCTTCTCCTTCTTCTACTTCTTCTGATTCACCCTCCTGACTTCACGTTCTCCTTCTCCTTCTTCTGCTTCTGCTTCTTCTGCTTCACCCTCCAGACTTTACCTTCTCCTTCTCCTTCTTCTGCTTCTTCTGCTTCACCCTCCTGACTTCACCTTCTCCTTCTCCTTCTTCTACTTCTTCTGATTCACCCTCCAGACTTCACCTTCTCCTTCTCCTTCTTCTGCTTCTTCTGCTTCACCCTCCAGACTTCACCTTCTCCTTCCCCTTCTTCTGCTTCTTCTGCTTCGCCCTCCAGACTTCACCTTCTCCTTCTCCTTCTTCTGCTTCTTCTGCTTCACCCTCCAGACTTCACCTTCTCCTTCTCCTTCTTCTGCTTCTTCTGCTTCACTCTCCTGACTTCACCTTCTCCTTCTCCTTCTTCTACTTCTTCTGATTCACCCTCCAGACTTCACCTTCTCCTTCTCCTTCTTCTGCTTCTTCTGCTTCACCCTCCAGACTTCACCTTCTCCTTCTCCTTCTTCTGCTTCTTCTGCTTCACCCTCCTGACTTCACCTTCTCCTTCTCCTTCTTCTACTTCTTCTGCTTCACCCCCTGACTTCACCTGCTCCTTCTCCTTCTTCTGCTTCTTCTGATTCACCCTCCTAACTTTACCTTCTCCTGCTCCTTCTTCTGCTTCTTCTGATTCACCCTCCTGACTTCACCTTCTCCTTCTCCTTCTTCTGCTTCTTCTAATTCACCCTCCAGACTTCACCTTCTCCTTTTCCTTCTTCTGCTTCTTCTGATTCACCCTCCAGACTTCACCTTCTCCTTCTCCTTCTTCTGCTTCTTCTGATTCACCCTCCTAACTTCACCTTCTCCTTCTCCTTCTTCTGCTTCTTCTGATTCACCCTCCTGACTTCACCTTCTCCTTCTCCTTCTTCTGCTTCTTCTGATTCACCCTCCAGACTTCACCTTCTCCTTCTCCTTCTTCTGCTTCTTCTGATTCACCCTCCAGACTTCACCTTCTCCTTCTCCTTCTTCTGCTTCTTCTGATTCACCCTCCAGACCTCACCTTCTCCTTCTCCTCCTTCTACTTCTTCTGATTCACCCTCCAGACTTCATCTTCTCCTTCTCCTTCTTCTACTTCTTCTGATTCATCCTCCAGACTTCATCTTCTCCTTCTCCTTCTTCTACTTCTTCTGATTCACCCTCCAGTCTTCACCTTCTTCTTCTCCTTCTTCTGTTTCTTCTGCTTCACCCTCCAGACTTCACTGTCTCCTTCTCTTTCTTCTGCTTCTTCTGATTCACCCTCCAGACTTCACCTTCTCCTTCTCCTTATAATGCTTCTTCTGATTCACCCTCCAGACTTCACCTTCTCCTCCTCCTTCTTCTGCTTCTTCTGATTCACCCTCCAGACTTCACCTTCTCCTTCTCCTTCTTCTGCTTCTTCTGATTCACCCTCCAGACTTCACCTTCTCCTTCTCCTTCTTCTGCTTCTTCTGATTCACCCTCCAGACCTCACCTTCTCCTTCTCCTTCTTCTACTTCTTCTGATTCACCCTCCAGACTTCATCTTCTCCTTCTCCTTCCTCTACTTCTTCTGATTCATCCTCCAGACTTCACCTTCTCCTTCTCCTTCTTCTACTTCTTCTGATTCACTCTCCAGTCTTCACCTTCTCCTTCTCCTTCTTCTGTTTCTTCTGCTTCACCCTCCAGACTTCACTTTCTCCTTCTCTTTCTTCTGCTTCTTCTGATTCACCCTCCAGACTTCACCTTCTCCTTCTCCTTATAATGCTTCTTCTGATTCACCCTCCAGACTTCACCTTCTCCTCCTCCTTCTTCTGCTTCTTCTGATTCACCCTCCAGACTTCACCTTCTCCTTCTCCTTCTTCTGCATCTTCTGATTCACCCTCCAGACTTCACCTTCTCCTTCTCCTTCTTCTACTTCTTCTGATTCACCCTCCAGACTTCATCTTCTCCTTCTCCTTCTTCTGCTTCTTCCGATTCACCCTCCAGACTTCACCTTCTCCTTCTCCTTCTTCTGCTTCTTCTGATTCACCCTCCAGACTTCACCTTCTCCTTCTCCTTCTTCTACTTGTTCTGATTCACCCTCCAGACTTCACCTTCTCCTTCTCCTACTTCTGCTTCTTCTGATTCACCCTCCAGACTTCACCTTCTCCTTCTCCTTCTTCTACTTCTTCTGATTCACCCTCCAGACTTCACCTTCTCCTTCTCCTTCTTCTGCTTCTTCTGATTCACCCTCCAGACTTCACCTTCTCCTTCTCCTTCGTCTACTTCTTCTGATTCACCCTCCAGACTACACCTTCTCCTTCTCCTTCTTCTACTTCTTCTGATTCACCCTCCAGACTTCACCTTCTCCTTCTCCTTCTTCTGCTTCTTCTGATTCACCCTCCAGACTTCACCTTCTCCTGCTCCTTCTTCTACTTCTTGTGATTCACCCTCCAGACTTCACCTTCTCCTTCTCCTTCTTCTACTTCTTCTGATTCACCCTCCAGACTTCACCTTCTCCTTCTCCTTCTTCTACTTCTTCTGCTTCTCCCTCCAGACTTCACCTTCTCCTTCTCCTTCTTCTGCTTCTTCTGATTCACCCTCCAGACTTCACCTTCTCCTTCTCCTTCTTCTACTTCTTCTGATTCACCCTCCAGACTTCAGCTTCTCCTTCTCCTTCTTCTACTTCTTCTGATTCACCCTCCAGACTTCACCTTCTCCTTCTCCTTCTTCTACTTCTTCTGATTCACCCTCCTGACTTCACGTTCTCCTTCTCCTTCTTCTGCTTCTGCTTCTTCTGCTTCACCCTCCAGACTTTACCTTCTCCTTCCCATTCTTCTGCTTCTTCTGCTTCACCCTCCTGACTTCACCTTCTCCTTCTCCTTCTTCTACTTCTTCTGATTCACCCTCCAGACTTCACCTTCTCCTTCTCCTTCTTCTGCTTCTTCTGCTTCACCCTCCAGACTTCACCTTCTCCTTCCCCTTCTTCTGCTTCTTCTGCTTCGCCCTCCAGACTTCACCTTCTCCTTCTCCTTCTTCTGCTTCTTCTGCTTCACCCTCCAGACTTCACCTTCTCCTTCTCCTTCTTCTGCTTCTTCTGCTTCACTCTCCTGACTTCACCTTCTCCTTCTCCTTCTTCTACTTCTTCTGATTCACCCTCCAGACTTCACCTTCTCCTTCTCCTTCTTCTGCTTCTTCTGCTTCACCCTCCAGACTTCACCTTCTCCTTCTCCTTCTTCTGCTTCTTCTGCTTCACCCTCCTGACTTCACCTTCTCCTTCTCCTTCTTCTACTTCTTCTGCTTCACCCCCTGACTTCACCTGCTCCTTCTCCTTCTTCTGCTTCTTCTGATTCACCCTCCTAACTTTACCTTCTCCTGCTCCTTCTTCTGCTTCTTCTGATTCACCCTCCTGACTTCACCTTCTCCTTCTCCTTCTTCTGCTTCTTCTAATTCACCCTCCAGACTTCACCTTCTCCTTTTCCTTCTTCTGCTTCTTCTGATTCACCCTCCAGACTTCACCTTCTCCTTCTCCTTCTTCTGCTTCTTCTGATTCACCCTCCTAACTTCACCTTCTCCTTCTCCTTCTTCTGCTTCTTCAGATTCACCCTCCTGACTTCACCTTCTCCTTCTCCTTCTTCTGCTTCTTCTGATTCACCCTCCAGACTTCACCTTCTCCTTCTCCTTCTTCTGCTTCTTCTGATTCACCCTCCAGACTTCACCTTCTCCTTCTCCTTCTTCTGCTTCTTCTGATTCACCCTCCAGACCTCACCTTCTCCTTCTCCTCCTTCTACTTCTTCTGATTCACCCTCCAGACTTCATCTTCTCCTTCTCCTTCTTCTACTTCTTCTGATTCATCCTCCAGACTTCATCTTCTCCTTCTCCTTCTTCTACTTCTTCTGATTCACCCTCCAGTCTTCACCTTCTTCTTCTCCTTCTTCTGTTTCTTCTGCTTCACCCTCCAGACTTCACTGTCTCCTTCTCTTTCTTCTGCTTCTTCTGATTCACCCTCCAGACTTCACCTTCTCCTTCTCCTTATAATGCTTCTTCTGATTCACCCTCCAGACTTCACCTTCTCCTCCTCCTTCTTCTGCTTCTTCTGATTCACCCTCCAGACTTCACCTTCTCCTTCTCCTTCTTCTGCTTCTTCTGATTCACCCTCCAGACTTCACCTTCTCCTTCTCCTTCTTCTGCTTCTTCTGATTCACCCTCCAGACCTCACCTTCTCCTTCTCCTTCTTCTACTTCTTCTGATTCACCCTCGAGACTTCATCTTCTCCTTCTCCTTCCTCTACTTCTTCTGATTCATCCTCCAGACTTCACCTTCTCCTTCTCCTTCTTCTACTTCTTCTGATTCACCCTCCAGTCTTCACCTTCTCCTTCTCCTTCTTCTGTTTCTTCTGCTTCACCCTCCAGACTTCACTTTCTCCTTCTCTTTCTTCTGCTTCTTCTGATTCACCCTCCAGACTTCACCTTCTCCTTCTCCTTATAATGCTTCTTCTGATTCACCCTCCAGACTTCACCTTCTCCTCCTCCTTCTTCTGCTTCTTCTGATTCACCCTCTGTGGTAAACCACGTTCACTATCGTATCACTGTTAGTAGTTAGCACTGTTCACCACTGTTCGTTATAACTGTATCACTGACCACTATTGTATCACGGTACGAGGTCGCCTCTTGCCACACTGCTATACCTGGGATGACCACTGCCGACTCCGCCTTGGCTCCACCCACCAGGCCAGGTATAAAGGTGAGCGACTGGCTGGTATTCCTCCTGCTTGGATCGGATCACCCACGAGAGTGGGCTGTTATTTAGTCAATAAAAACCTTTAGTCACCTTCGTAACTCTTCGCCTTTTATTGGAGGAATTGATAGGTATATCACCCTCCAGACTTCACCTTCTCCTTCTCCTTCTTCTGCATCTTCTGATTCACCCTCCAGACTTCACCTTCTCCTTCTCCTTCTTCTACTTCTTCTGATTCACCCTCCAGACTTCATCTTCTACTTCTCCTTCTTCTGCTTCTTCCGATTCACCCTCCAGACTTCACCTTCTCCTTCTCCTTCTTCTGCTTCTTCTGATTCACCCTCCAGACTTCACCTTCTCCTTCTCCTTCTTCTACTTTTTCTGATTCACCCTCCAGTCTTCACCTCCTCCTTCTCCTTCTTCTGCTTCTTCTGATTCACCCTCCAGACTTCACCTTCTCCTTCTCCTTCTTCTGCTTCTTCTGATTCACCCTCCTGACTTCACCTTCTCATTCTCCTTCTTCTGCTTCTTCTGATTCACCCTCCAGACTTCACCTTCTCCTTCTCCTTCTTCTACTTCTTCTGATTCACCCTCCAGACTTCACCTTCTCGTTCTCCTTCTTCTGCTTCTTCTGATTCACCCTCCAGACTTCACCTTCTCCTTCTCCTTCGTCTACTTCTTCTGATTCACCCTCCAGACTACACCTTCTCCTTCTCCTTCTTCTACTTCTTCTGATTCACCCTCCAGACTTCACCTTCTCCTTCTCCTTCTTCTACTTCTTCTGATTCACCCTCCAGTCTTCAACTTCTCCTTCTCCTTCTTCTGCTTCTTCTGATTCACCCTCCAGACTTCACCTTCTCCTTCTCCTTCTTCTGCTTCTTCTGATTCACCCTCCTGACTTCACCTTCTCCTTCTCCTTCTTCTGCTTCTTCTGATTCACCCTCCAGAGTTCACCTTCTCCTTCTCCTTCTTCTACTTCTTCTGATTCACCCTCTAGACTTCACCTTCTCCTTCTCCTTCTTCTGCTTCTTCTGATTCACCCTCCAGACTTCACCTTCTCCTTCTCCTTCTTCTACTTCTTCTGCTTCTCCCTCCAGACTTCACCTTCTCTTCTCCTTCTTCTGCTTCTTCTGATTCACCCTCCAGACTTCACCTTCTCCTTCTCCTTCTTCAACTTCTTCTTATTCACCCTCCAGACTTCATCTTCTCCTTCTCCTTCTTCTACTTCTTCTGATTCACCCTCCAGACTTCACCATCTCCTTCTCCTTCTTCTACTTCTTTTGATTCACCCTCCTGACTTCACCTTCTCCTTCTCCTTCTTCTGCTTCTTCTGCTTTACCCTCCAGACTTCACCTTCTCCTTCTCCTTCTTCTGCTTCTTCTGCTTCACCCTCCAGACTTCACCTTCTCCTTCTCCTTCTTCTGCTTCTTCTGCTTCACCCTCCTGACTTCACCTTCTCCTACTCCTTCTTCTACTTCTTCTGATTCACCCTCCAGACTTCACCTTCTCCTTCTCCTTCTTCTGCTTCTTCTGCTTCACCCTCCAGACTTCACCTTCTCCTTCTCCTTCTTCTGCTTCGCCCTCCAGACTTCACATTCTCCTTCTCCTTCTTCTGCTTCTTCTGCTTCACCCTCCAGACTTCACCTTCTCCTTCTCCTTCTTCTGCTTCTTCTGCTTCACCCTCCTGACTTCACCTTCTCCTTCTCCTTCTTCTACTTCTTCTGATTCACCCTCCAGACTTCACCTTCTCCTTCTCCTTCTTCTGCTTCTTCTGCTGCGCCCTCCAGACTTCACCTTCTCCTTCTCCTTCTTCTGCTTCTTCTGCTTCACCCTCCTGACTTCACCTTCTCCTTCTCCTTCTTCTACTTCTTCTGCTTCACCCCCGTGACTTCACCTTCTCCTTCTCCTTCTTCTGCTTCTTCTGATTCACCCTCCTAACTTCACCTTCTCCTTCTCCTTCTTCTGCTTCTTCTGATTCACCCTCCTGACTTCACCTTCTCCTTCTCCTTCTTCTGCTTCTTCTGATTCACCCTCCAGACTTCACCTTCTCCTTCTCCTTCTTCTGCTTCTTCTGATTCACCTTCCAGACTTCACCTTCTCCTTCTCCTTCTTCTGCTTCTTCTGATTCACCCTCCAGACCTCACCTTCTCCTTCTCCTTCTTCTACTTCTTCTGATTCACCCTTCAGACTTCATCTTCTCCTTCGCCTTCTTCTGCTTCTTCTGATTCACCCTCCAGACCTCACCTTCTCCTTCTCCTTCTTCTGCTTCTTCTGATTCACACTCCAGACTTCACCTTCTCCTTCTCCTTCTTCTACTTCTTCTGATTCATCCTCCAGACTTCACCTTCTCCTTCTCCTTCTTCTACTTCTTCTGATTCACCCTCCAGTCTTCACCTTCTGCTTCTCCTTCTTCTGCTTCTTCTGCTTCACCCTCCAGACTTCACCCTCTCCTTCTCTTTCTTCTGCTTCTTCTGATTCACCCTCCAGACTTCACCTTCTCCTTCTCCTTCTTCTGATTCTTCTGATTCACCCTCCAGACTTCACCTTCTCCTTCTCCTTCTTCTGCTTCTTCTGATTCACCCTCCAGTCTTCAACTTCTCCTTCTCCTTCTTCTGCTTCTTCTGATTCACCCTCCTGACTTCACCTTCTCCTTCTCCTTCTTCTACTTCTTCTGATTCACCCTCCAGACTTCACCTTCTCCTTCTCCTTCTTCTACTTCTTCTGATTCACCCTCCAGTCTTCAACTTCTCCTTCTCCTTCTTCTGCTTCTTCTGATTCACCCTCCAGACTTCACCTTCTCCTTCTCCTTCTTCTGCTTCTTCTGATTCACCCTCCTGACTTCACCTTCTCCTTCTCCTTCTTCTGCTTCTTCTGATTCACCCTCCAGAGTTCACCTTCTCCTTCTCCTTCTTCTACTTCTTCTGATTCACCCTCTAGACTTCACCTTCTCCTTCTCCTTCTTCTGCTTCTTCTGATTCACCCTCCAGACTTCACCTTCTCCTTCTCCTTCGTCTACTTCTTCTGATTCACCCTCCAGACTACACCATCTCCTTCTCCTTCTTCTACTTCTTCTGATTCACCCTCCAGACTTCACCTTCTCCTTCTCCTTCTTCTGCTTCTTCTGATTCACCCTCCAGACTTCACCTTCTCCTTCTCCTTCTTCTTCTTCTACTGATTCACTCTCCAGACTTCACCTTCTCCTTCTCCTTCTTCTGCTTCTTCTGATTCACCCTCCAGACTTCACCTTCTCCTTCTCCTTCGTCTACTTCTTCTGATTCACCTTCCAGACTACACCTTCTCCTTCTCCTTCTTCTACTTCTTCTGATTCACCCTCCAGACTTCACCTTCTCCTTCTCCTTCTTCTGCTTCTTCTGATTCACCCTCCAGACTTCACCTTCTCCTTCTCCTTCTTCTACTTCTTCTGATTCACCCTCCAGACTTCACCTTCTCCTTCTCCTTCTTCTACTTCTTCTGATTCACCCTCCAGACTTCACCTTCTCCTTCTCCTTCTTCTACTTCTTCTGCTTCTCCCTCCAGACTTCACCTTCTCTTCTCCTTCTTATGCTTCTTCTGATTCACCCTCCAGACTTCACCTTCTCCTTCTCCTTCTTCAACTTCTTCTTATTCACCCTCCAGACTTCATCTTCTCCTTCTCCTTCTTCTACTTCTTCTGATTCACCCTCCAGACTTCACCATCTCCTTCTCCTTCTTCTACTTCTTTTGATTCACCCTCCTGACTTCACCTTCTCCTTCTCCTTCTTCTGCTTCTTCTGCTTCACCCTCCAGACTTCACCTTCTCCTTCTCCTTCTTCTGCTTCTTCTGCTTCACCCTCCAGACTTCACCTTCTCCTTCTCCTTCTTCTGCTTCTTCTGCTTCACCCTCCTGACTTCACCTTCTCCTACTCCTTCTTCTACTTCTTCTGATTCACCCTCCAGACTTCACCTTCTCCTTCTCCTTCTTCTGCTTCTTCTGCTTCACCCTCCAGACTTCACCTTCTCCTTCTCCTTCTTCTGCTTCGCCCTCCAGACTTCACATTCTCCTTCTCCTTCTTCTGCTTCTTCTGCTTCACCCTCCAGACTTCACCTTCTCCTTCTCCTTCTTCTGCTTCTTCTGCTTCACCCTCCTGACTTCACCTTCTCCTTCTCCTTCTTCTACTTCTTCTGATTCACCCTCCAGACTTCACCTTCTCCTTCTCCTTCTTCTGCTTCTTCTGCTTCACCCTCCAGACTTCACCTTCTCCTTCTCCTTCTTCTGCTTCTTCTGCTGCGCCCTCCAGACTTCACCTTCTCCTTCTCCTTCTTCTGCTTCTTCTGCTTCACCCTCCTGACTTCACCTTCTCCTTCTCCTTCTTCTACTTCTTCTGCTTCACCCCCGTGACTTCACCTTCTCCTTCTCCTTCTTCTGCTTCTTCTGATTCACCCTCCTAACTTCACCTTCTCCTTCTCCTTCTTCTGCTTCTTCTGATTCACCCTCCTGACTTCACCTTCTCCTTCTCCTTCTTCTGCTTCTTCTGATTCACCCTCCAGACTTCACCTTCTCCTTCTCCTTCTTCTGCTTCTTCTGATTCACCTTCCAGACTTCACCTTCTCCTTCTCCTTCTTCTGCTTCTTCTGATTCACCCTCCAGACCTCACCTTCTCCTTCTCCTTCTTCTACTTCTTCTGATTCACCCTTCAGACTTCATCTTCTCCTTCGCCTTCTTCTGCTTCTTCTGATTCACCCTCCAGACCTCACCTTCTCCTTCTCCTTCTTCTGCTTCTTCTGATTCACCCTCCAGACTTCACCTTCTCCTTCTCCTTCTTCTACTTCTTCTGATTCATCCTCCAGACTTCACCTTCTCCTTCTCCTTCTTCTACTTCTTCTGATTCACCCTCCAGTCTTCACCTTCTGCTTCTCCTTCTTCTGCTTCTTCTGCTTCACCCTCCAGACTTCACCCTCTCCTTCTCTTTCTTCTGCTTCTTCTGATTCACCCTCCAGACTTCACCTTCTCCTTCTCCTTCTTCTGATTCTTCTGATTCACCCTCCAGACTTCACCTTCTCCTTCTCCTTCTTCTGCTTCTTCTGATTCACCCTCCTGACTTCACCTTCTCCTTCTCCTTCTTCTACTTCTTCTGATTCACCCTCCTGACTTCACCTTCTCCTTCTCCTTCTTCTACTTCTTCTGCTTCACCCTCCAGACTTCACCTTCTCCTTCTCCTTCTTCTACTTCTTCTGATTCACCCTCCAGACTTCACCTTCTCCTTCTCCTTCTTCTGCTTCTTCTGATTCACCCTCCAGACTTCACCTTCTCCTTCTCCTTATAATGCTTCTTCTGATTCACCCTCCAGACTTCACCTTCTCCTCCTCCTTCTTCTTCTTCTTCTGATTCACCCTCCAGACTTCACCTTCTCCTTCTCCTTCTTCTGCATCTTCTGATTCACCCTCCAGACTTCATCTTCTCCTTCTCCTTCTTCTGCTTCTTCCGATTCACCCTCCAGACTTCACCTTCTCCTTCTCCTTCTTCTGCTTCTTCTGATTCACCCTCCAGACTTCACCTTCTCCTTCTCCTTCTTCTACTTCTTCTGATTCACCCTCCAGACTTCACCTTCTCCTTCTCCTTCTTCTACTTCTTCTGATTCACCCTCCAGACTTCACCTTCTCCTTCTCTTTCTTCTGCTTCTTCTGATTCACCCTCCAGACTTCACCTTCTCCTTCTCCTTCTTCTACTTCTTCTGCTTCACCCTCCAGACTTCACCTTCTCCTTCTCCTTCTTCTACTTCTTCTGATTCACCCTCCAGACTTCACCTTCTCCTTCTCCTTCTTCTGCTTCTTCTGATTCACCCTCCAGACTTCACCTTCTCCTTCTCCTTATTCTGCTTCTTCTGATTCACCCTCCAGACTTCACCTTCTCCTTCTCCTTCTTCTGCTTCTTCTGATTCACCCTCCAGACTTCACCTTCTCCTTCTCCTTCTTCTGCTTCTTCTGATTCACCCTCCAGACTTCACCTTCTCCTTCTCCTTCTTCTGCTTCTTCTGATTCACCCTCCAGACTTCACCTTCTCCTTCTCCTTCTTCTACTCCTTCTGATTCACCCTCCAGACTTCACCTTCTCCTTCTCCTTCTTCTGCTGCTTCTGATTCACCCTCCAGACTTCACCTTCTCCTTCTCCTTATTCTGCTTCTTCTGATTCACCCTCCAGACTTCACCTTCTCCTTCTCCTACTTCTGCTTCTTCTGATTCACCCTCCAGACTTCACCTTCTCCTTCTCCTTCTTCTACTTCTTCTGATTCACCCTCCAGACTTCACCTTCTCCTTCTCCTTCTTCTGCTTCTTCTGATTCACCCTCCAGACTTCACCTTCTCCTTCTCCTTCGTCTACTTCTTCTGATTCACCCTCCAGACTACACCTTCTCCTTCTCCTTCTTCTACTTCTTCTGATTCACCCTCCAGACTTCACCTTCTCCTTCTCCTTCTTCTGCTTCTTCTGATTCACCCTCCAGACTTCACCTTCTCCTGCTCCTTCTTCTACTTCTTGTGATTCACCCTCCAGACTTCACCTTCTCCTTCTCCTTCTTCTACTTCTTCTGATTCACCCTCCAGACTTCACCTTCTCCTTCTCCTTCTTCTACTTCTTCTGCTTCTCCCTCCAGATTTCACCTTCTCCTTCTCCTTCTTCTGCTTCTTCTGATTCACCCTCCAGACTTCACCTTCTCCTTCTCCTTCTTCTACTTCTTCTGATTCACCCTCCAGACTTCAGCTTCTCCTTCTCCTTCTTCTACTTCTTCTGATTCACCCTCCAGACTTCACCTTCTCCTTCTCCTTCTTCTACTTCTTCTGATTCACCCTCCTGACTTCACGTTCTCCTTCTCCTTCTTCTGCTTCTGCTTCTTCTGCTTCACCCTCCAGACTTTACCTTCTCCTTCTCCTTCTTCTGCTTCTTCTGCTTCACCCTCCTGACTTCACCTTCTCCTTCTCCTTCTTCTACTTCTTCTGATTCACCCTCCAGACTTCACCTTCTCCTTCTCCTTCTTCTGCTTCTTCTGCTTCACCCTCCAGACTTCACCTTCTCCTTCCCCTTCTTCTGCTTCTTCTGCTTCGCCCTCCAGACTTCACCTTCTCCTTCTCCTTCTTCTGCTTCTTCTGCTTCACCCTCCAGACTTCACCTTCTCCTTCTCCTTCTTCTGCTTCTTCTGCTTCACTCTCCTGACATCACCTTCTCCTTCTCCTTCTTCTACTTCTTCTGATTCACCCTCCAGACTTCACCTTCTCCTTCTCCTTCTTCTGCTTCTTCTGCTTCACCCTCCAGACTTCACCTTCTCCTTCTCCTTCTTCTGCTTCTTCTGCTTCACCCTCCTGACTTCACCTTCTCCTTCTCCTTCTTCTACTTCTTCTGCTTCACCCCCTGACTTCACCTGCTCCTTCTCCTTCTTCTGCTTCTTCTGATTCACCCTCCTAACTTTACCTTCTCCTGCTCCTTCTTCTGCTTCTTCTGATTCACCCTCCTGACTTCACCTTCTCCTTCTCCTTCTTCTGCTTCTTCTAATTCACCCTCCAGACTTCACCTTCTCCTTTTCCTTCTTCTGCTTCTTCTGATTCACCCTCCAGACTTCACCTTCTCCTTCTCCTTCTTCTGCTTCTTCTGATTCACCCTCCTAACTTCACCTTCTCCTTCTCCTTCTTCTGCTTCTTCTGATTCACCCTCCTGACTTCACCTTCTCCTTCTCCTTCTTCTGCTTCTTCTGATTCACCCTCCAGACTTCACCTTCTCCTTCTCCTTCTTCTGCTTCTTCTGATTCACCCTCCAGACTTCACCTTCTCCTTCTCCTTCTTCTGCTTCTTCTGATTCACCCTCCAGACCTCACCTTCTCCTTCTCCTCCTTCTACTTCTTCTGATTCACCCTCCAGACTTCATCTTCTCCTTCTCCTTCTTCTACTTCTTCTGATTCATCCTCCAGACTTCATCTTCTCCTTCTCCTTCTTCTACTTCTTCTGATTCACCCTCCAGTCTTCACCTTCTTCTTCTCCTTCTTCTGTTTCTTCTGCTTCACCCTCCAGACTTCACTGTCTCCTTCTCTTTCTTCTGCTTCTTCTGATTCACCCTCCAGACTTCACCTTCTCCTTCTCCTTCTTCTGCTTCTTCTGATTCACCCTCCAGACTTCACCATCTCCTTCTCCTTCTTCTACTTCTTTTGATTCACCCTCCTGACTTCACCTTCTCCTTCTCCTTCTTCTGCTTCTTCTGCTTCACCCTCCAGACTTCACCTTCTCCTTCTCCTTCTTCTGCTTCTTCTGCTTCACCCTCCAGACTTCACCTTCTCCTTCTCCTTCTTCTGCTTCTTCTGCTTCACCCTCCTGACTTCACCTTCTCCTACTCCTTCTTCTACTTCTTCTGATTCACCCTCCAGACTTCACCTTCTCCTTCTCCTTCTTCTGCTTCTTCTGCTTCACCCTCCAGACTTCACCTTCTCCTTCTCCTTCTTCTGCTTCGCCCTCCAGACTTCACATTCTCCTTCTCCTTCTTCTGCTTCTTCTGCTTCACCCTCCAGACTTCACCTTCTCCTTCTCCTTCTTCTGCTTCTTCTGCTTCACCCTCCTGACTTCACCTTCTCCTTCTCCTTCTTCTACTTCTTCTGATTCACCCTCCAGACTTCACCTTCTCCTTCTCCTTCTTCTGCTTCTTCTGCTTCACCCTCCAGACTTCACCTTCTCCTTCTCCTTCTTCTGCTTCTTCTGCTGCGCCCTCCAGACTTCACCTTCTCCTTCTCCTTCTTCTGCTTCTTCTGCTTCACCCTCCTGACTTCACCTTCTCCTTCTCCTTCTTCTACTTCTTCTGCTTCACCCCCGTGACTTCACCTTCTCCTTCTCCTTCTTCTGCTTCTTCTGATTCACCCTCCTAACTTCACCTTCTCCTTCTCCTTCTTCTGCTTCTTCTGATTCACCCTCCTGACTTCACCTTCTCCTTCTCCTTCTTCTGCTTCTTCTGATTCACCCTCCAGACTTCACCTTCTCCTTCTCCTTCTTCTGCTTCTTCTGATTCACCTTCCAGACTTCACCTTCTCCTTCTCCTTCTTCTGCTTCTTCTGATTCACCCTCCAGACCTCACCTTCTCCTTCTCCTTCTTCTACTTCTTCTGATTCACCCTTCAGACTTCATCTTCTCCTTCGCCTTCTTCTGCTTCTTCTGATTCACCCTCCAGACCTCACCTTCTCCTTCTCCTTCTTCTGCTTCTTCTGATTCACCCTCCAGACTTCACCTTCTCCTTCTCCTTCTTCTACTTCTTCTGATTCATCCTCCAGACTTCACCTTCTCCTTCTCCTTCTTCTACTTCTTCTGATTCACCCTCCAGTCTTCACCTTCTGCTTCTCCTTCTTCTGCTTCTTCTGCTTCACCCTCCAGACTTCACCCTCTCCTTCTCTTTCTTCTGCTTCTTCTGATTCACCCTCCAGACTTCACCTTCTCCTTCTCCTTCTTCTGATTCTTCTGATTCACCCTCCAGACTTCACCTTCTCCTTCTCCTTCTTCTGCTTCTTCTGATTCACCCTCCTGACTTCACCTTCTCCTTCTCCTTCTTCTACTTCTTCTGATTCACCCTCCTGACTTCACCTTCTCCTTCTCCTTCTTCTACTTCTTCTGCTTCACCCTCCAGACTTCACCTTCTCCTTCTCCTTCTTCTACTTCTTCTGATTCACCCTCCAGACTTCACCTTCTCCTTCTCCTTCTTCTGCTTCTTCTGATTCACCCTCCAGACTTCACCTTCTCCTTCTCCTTATAATGCTTCTTCTGATTCACCCTCCAGACTTCACCTTCTCCTCCTCCTTCTTCTTCTTCTTCTGATTCACCCTCCAGACTTCACCTTCTCCTTCTCCTTCTTCTGCATCTTCTGATTCACCCTCCAGACTTCATCTTCTCCTTCTCCTTCTTCTGCTTCTTCCGATTCACCCTCCAGACTTCACCTTCTCCTTCTCCTTCTTCTGCTTCTTCTGATTCACCCTCCAGACTTCACCTTCTCCTTCTCCTTCTTCTACTTCTTCTGATTCACCCTCCAGACTTCACCTTCTCCTTCTCCTTCTTCTACTTCTTCTGATTCACCCTCCAGACTTCACCTTCTCCTTCTCTTTCTTCTGCTTCTTCTGATTCACCCTCCAGACTTCACCTTCTCCTTCTCCTTCTTCTACTTCTTCTGCTTCACCCTCCAGACTTCACCTTCTCCTTCTCCTTCTTCTACTTCTTCTGATTCACCCTCCAGACTTCACCTTCTCCTTCTCCTTCTTCTGCTTCTTCTGATTCACCCTCCAGACTTCACCTTCTCCTTCTCCTTATTCTGCTTCTTCTGATTCACCCTCCAGACTTCACCTTCTCCTTCTCCTTCTTCTGCTTCTTCTGATTCACCCTCCAGACTTCACCTTCTCCTTCTCCTTCTTCTGCTTCTTCTGATTCACCCTCCAGACTTCACCTTCTCCTTCTCCTTCTTCTGCTTCTTCTGATTCACCCTCCAGACTTCACCTTCTCCTTCTCCTTCTTCTACTCCTTCTGATTCACCCTCCAGACTTCACCTTCTCCTTCTCCTTCTTCTGCTGCTTCTGATTCACCCTCCAGACTTCACCTTCTCCTTCTCCTTATTCTGCTTCTTCTGATTCACCCTCCAGACTTCACCTTCTCCTTCTCCTACTTCTGCTTCTTCTGATTCACCCTCCAGACTTCACCTTCTCCTTCTCCTTCTTCTACTTCTTCTGATTCACCCTCCAGACTTCACCTTCTCCTTCTCCTTCTTCTGCTTCTTCTGATTCACCCTCCAGACTTCACCTTCTCCTTCTCCTTCGTCTACTTCTTCTGATTCACCCTCCAGACTACACCTTCTCCTTCTCCTTCTTCTACTTCTTCTGATTCACCCTCCAGACTTCACCTTCTCCTTCTCCTTCTTCTGCTTCTTCTGATTCACCCTCCAGACTTCACCTTCTCCTGCTCCTTCTTCTACTTCTTGTGATTCACCCTCCAGACTTCACCTTCTCCTTCTCCTTCTTCTACTTCTTCTGATTCACCCTCCAGACTTCACCTTCTCCTTCTCCTTCTTCTACTTCTTCTGCTTCTCCCTCCAGATTTCACCTTCTCCTTCTCCTTCTTCTGCTTCTTCTGATTCACCCTCCAGACTTCACCTTCTCCTTCTCCTTCTTCTACTTCTTCTGATTCACCCTCCAGACTTCAGCTTCTCCTTCTCCTTCTTCTACTTCTTCTGATTCACCCTCCAGACTTCACCTTCTCCTTCTCCTTCTTCTACTTCTTCTGATTCACCCTCCTGACTTCACGTTCTCCTTCTCCTTCTTCTGCTTCTGCTTCTTCTGCTTCACCCTCCAGACTTTACCTTCTCCTTCTCCTTCTTCTGCTTCTTCTGCTTCACCCTCCTGACTTCACCTTCTCCTTCTCCTTCTTCTACTTCTTCTGATTCACCCTCCAGACTTCACCTTCTCCTTCTCCTTCTTCTGCTTCTTCTGCTTCACCCTCCAGACTTCACCTTCTCCTTCCCCTTCTTCTGCTTCTTCTGCTTCGCCCTCCAGACTTCACCTTCTCCTTCTCCTTCTTCTGCTTCTTCTGCTTCACCCTCCAGACTTCACCTTCTCCTTCTCCTTCTTCTGCTTCTTCTGCTTCACTCTCCTGACTTCACCTTCTCCTTCTCCTTCTTCTACTTCTTCTGATTCACCCTCCAGACTTCACCTTCTCCTTCTCCTTCTTCTGCTTCTTCTGCTTCACCCTCCAGACTTCACCTTCTCCTTCTCCTTCTTCTGCTTCTTCTGCTTCACCCTCCTGACTTCACCTTCTCCTTCTCCTTCTTCTACTTCTTCTGCTTCACCCCCTGACTTCACCTGCTCCTTCTCCTTCTTCTGCTTCTTCTGATTCACCCTCCTAACTTTACCTTCTCCTGCTCCTTCTTCTGCTTCTTCTGATTCACCCTCCTGACTTCACCTTCTCCTTCTCCTTCTTCTGCTTCTTCTAATTCACCCTCCAGACTTCACCTTCTCCTTTTCCTTCTTCTGCTTCTTCTGATTCACCCTCCAGACTTCACCTTCTCCTTCTCCTTCTTCTGCTTCTTCTGATTCACCCTCCTAACTTCACCTTCTCCTTCTCCTTCTTCTGCTTCTTCTGATTCACCCTCCTGACTTCACCTTCTCCTTCTCCTTCTTCTGCTTCTTCTGATTCACCCTCCAGACTTCACCTTCTCCTTCTCCTTCTTCTGCTTCTTCTGATTCACCCTCCAGACTTCACCTTCTCCTTCTCCTTCTTCTGCTTCTTCTGATTCACCCTCCAGACCTCACCTTCTCCTTCTCCTCCTTCTACTTCTTCTGATTCACCCTCCAGACTTCATCTTCTCCTTCTCCTTCTTCTACTTCTTCTGATTCATCCTCCAGACTTCATCTTCTCCTTCTCCTTCTTCTACTTCTTCTGATTCACCCTCCAGTCTTCACCTTCTTCTTCTCCTTCTTCTGTTTCTTCTGCTTCACCCTCCAGACTTCACTGTCTCCTTCTCTTTCTTCTGCTTCTTCTGATTCACCCTCCAGACTTCACCTTCTCCTTCTCCTTATAATGCTTCTTCTGATTCACCCTCCAGACTTCACCTTCTCCTCCTCCTTCTGCTGCTTCTTCTGATTCACCCTCCAGACTTCACCTTCTCCTTCTCCTTCTTCTGCTTCTTCTGATTCACCCTCCAGACTTCACCTTCTCCTTCTCCTTCTTCTGCTTCTTCTGATTCACCCTCCAGACCTCACCTTCTCCTTCTCCTTCTTCTACTTCTTCTGATTCACCCTCCAGACTTCATCTTCGCCTTCTCCTTCCTCTACTTCTTCTGATTCATCCTCCAGACTTCACCTTCTCCTTCTCCTTCTTCTACTTCTTCTGATTCACCCTCCAGTCTTCACCTTCTCCTTCTCCTTCTTCTGTTTCTTCTGCTTCACCCTCCAGACTTCACTTTCTCCTTCTCTTTCTTCTGCTTCTTCTGATTCACCCTCCAGACTTCACCTTCTCCTTCTCCTTATAATGCTTCTTCTGATTCACCCTCCAGACTTCACCTTCTCCTCCTCCTTCTTCTGCTTCTTCTGATTCACCCTCCAGACTTCACCTTCTCCTTCTCCTTCTTCTGCATCTTCTGATTCACCCTCCAGACTTCACCTTCTCCTTCTCCTTCTTCTACTTCTTCTGATTCACCCTCCAGACTTCATCTTCTCCTTCTCCTTCTTCTGCTTCTTCCGATTCACCCTCCAGACTTCACCTTCTCCTTCTCCTTCTTCTGCTTCTTCTGATTCACCCTCCAGACTTCACCTTCTCCTTCTCCTTCTTCTACTTGTTCTGATTCACCCTCCAGACTTCACCTTCTCCTTCTCCTTCTTCTAATTCTTCTGATTCACCCTCCAGACTTCACCTTCTCCTTCTCCTTCTTCTGCTTCTTCTGATTCACCCTCCAGACTTCAACTTCTCCTTCTCCTTCTTCTGCTTCTTCTGATTCACCCTCCAGACTTCACCTTCTCCTTCTCCTTCTTCTGCTTCTTCTGATTCACCCTTCAGACTTCACCTTCTGCTTCTCCTTCTTCTGCTTCTTCTGATTCACCCTCCAGACCTCACCTTCTCCTTCTCCTTCATCTACTTCTTCTGATTCACCCTCCAGACTTCATCTTCTCCTTCTCCTTCTTCTGCTTCTTCTGATTCACCCTCCAGACTTCACCTTCTCCTTCTCCTTCTTCTGCTTCTTCTGATTCACCCTCCAGACTGCACCTTCTCCTTCTCCTTCTTCTACTTCTTCTGCTTCACCACCCTGACTTCACCTTCTCCTTCTCCTTCTTCTGCTTCTTCTGATTCACCCTCCTAACTTCACCTTCTCCTTCTCCTTCTTCTGCTTCTTCTGATTCACCCTCCTGACTTCACCTTCTCCTTCTCCTTCTTCTGCTTCTTCTGATTCACCCTCCAGACTTCACCTTCTCCTTCTCCTTCTTCTCATTCTTCTGATTCACCCTCCAGACTTCACCTTCTCCTACTCCTTCTTCGACTTCTTCTGATTCACCCTCCAGACTTCACCTTCTCCTTCTCCTTCTTCTACTTCTTCTGATTCCCCCTCCAGTCTTCACCTTCTCCTTCTCCTTCTTCTGCTTCTTCTGCTTCACCCTCCAGACTTCACCTTCTCCTTCTCTTTCTTCAGCTTCTTCTGATTCACCCTCCAGACTTCACCTTCTCGTTCTCCTTCTTCTGCTTCTTCTGATTCACCCTCCAGACTTCACCTTCTCCTTCTCCTTCGTCTACTTCTTCTGATTCACCCTCCAGACTACACCTTCTCCTTCTCCTTCTTCTACTTCTTCTGATTCACCCTCCAGACTTCACCTTCTCCTTCTCCTTCTTCTACTTCTTCTGATTCACCCTCCAGTCTTCAACTTCTCCTTCTCCTTCTTCTGCTTCTTCTGATTCACCCTCCAGACTTCACCTTCTCCTTCTCCTTCTTCTTCTTCTACTGATTCACTCTCCAGACTTCACCTTCTCCTTCTCCTTCTTCTGCTTCTTCTGATTCACCCTCCAGACTTCACCTTCTCCTTCTCCTTCGTCTACTTCTTCTGATTCATCTTCCAGACTACACCTTCTCCTTCTCCTTCTTCTACTTCTTCTGATTCACCCTCCAGACTTCACCTTCTCCTTCTCCTTCTTCTGCTTCTTCTGATTCACCCTCCAGACTTCACCTTCTCCTTCTCCTTCTTCTACATCTTCTGATTCACCCTCCAGACTTCACCTTCTCCTTCTCCTTCTTCTACTTCTTCTGATTCACCCTCCAGACTTCACCTTCTCCTTCTCCTTCTTCTACTTCTTCTGCTTCTCCCTCCAGACTTCAACTTCTCTTCTCCTTCTTCTGCTTCTTCTGATTCACCCTCCAGACTTCACCTTCTCCTTCTCCTTCTTCAACTTCTTCTTATTCACCCTCCAGACTTCATCTTCTCCTTCTCCTTCTTCTACTTCTTCTGATTCACCCTCCAGACTTCACCATCTCCTTCTCCTTCTTCTACTTCTTTTGATTCACCCTCCTGACTTCACCTTCTCCTTCTCCTTCTTCTGCTTCTTCTGCTTCACCCTCCAGACTTCACCTTCTCCTTCTCCTTCTTCTGCTTCTTCTGCTTCACCCTCCAGACTTCACCTTCTCCTTCTCCTTCTTCTGCTTCTTCTGCTTCACCCTCCTGACTTCACCTTCTCCTACTCCTTCTTCTACTTCTTCTGATTCACCCTCCAGACTTCACCTTCTCCTTCTCCTTCTTCTGCTTCTTCTGCTTCACCCTCCAGACTTCACCTTCTCCTTCTCCTTCTTCTGCTTCGCCCTCCAGACTTCACATTCTCCTTCTCCTTCTTCTGCTTCTTCTGCTTCACCCTCCAGACTTCACCTTCTCCTTCTCCTTCTTCTGCTTCTTCTGCTTCACCCTCCTGACTTCACCTTCTCCTTCTCCTTCTTCTACTTCTTCTGATTCACCCTCCAGACTTCACCTTCTCCTTCTCCTTCTTCTGCTTCTTCTGCTTCACCCTCCAGACTTCACCTTCTCCTTCTCCTTCTTCTGCTTCTTCTGCTGCGCCCTCCAGACTTCACCTTCTCCTTCTCCTTCTTCTGCTTCTTCTGCTTCACCCTCCTGACTTCACCTTCTCCTTCTCCTTCTTCTACTTCTTCTGCTTCACCCCCGTGACTTCACCTTCTCCTTCTCCTTCTTCTGCTTCTTCTGATTCACCCTCCTAACTTCACCTTCTCCTTCTCCTTCTTCTGCTTCTTCTGATTCACCCTCCTGACTTCACCTTCTCCTTCTCCTTCTTCTGCTTCTTCTGATTCACCCTCCAGACTTCACCTTCTCCTTCTCCTTCTTCTGCTTCTTCTGATTCACCTTCCAGACTTCACCTTCTCCTTCTCCTTCTTCTGCTTCTTCTGATTCACCCTCCAGACCTCACCTTCTCCTTCTCCTTCTTCTACTTCTTCTGATTCACCCTTCAGACTTCATCTTCTCCTTCGCCTTCTTCTGCTTCTTCTGATTCACCCTCCAGACCTCACCTTCTCCTTCTCCTTCTTCTGCTTCTTCTGATTCACCCTCCAGACTTCACCTTCTCCTTCTCCTTCTTCTACTTCTTCTGATTCATCCTCCAGACTTCACCTTCTCCTTCTCCTTCTTCTACTTCTTCTGATTCACCCTCCAGTCTTCACCTTCTGCTTCTCCTTCTTCTGCTTCTTCTGCTTCACCCTCCAGACTTCACCCTCTCCTTCTCTTTCTTCTGCTTCTTCTGATTCACCCTCCAGACTTCACCTTCTCCTTCTCCTTCTTCTGATTCTTCTGATTCACCCTCCAGACTTCACCTTCTCCTTCTCCTTCTTCTGCTTCTTCTGATTCACCCTCCTGACTTCACCTTCTCCTTCTCCTTCTTCTACTTCTTCTGATTCACCCTCCTGACTTCACCTTCTCCTTCTCCTTCTTCCACTTCTTCTGCTTCACCCTCCAGACTTCACCTTCTCCTTCTCCTTCTTCTACTTCTTCTGATTCACCCTCCAGACTTCACCTTCTCCTTCTCCTTCTTCTGCTTCTTCTGATTCACCCTCCAGACTTCACCTTCTCCTTCTCCTTATAATGCTTCTTCTGATTCACCCTCCAGACTTCACCTTCTCCTCCTCCTTCTTCTGCTTCTTCTGATTCACCCTCCAGACTTCACCTTCTCCTTCTCCTTCTTCTGCATCTTCTGATTCACCCTCCAGACTTCATCTTCTCCTTCTCCTTCTTCTGCTTCTTCCGATTCACCCTCCAGACTTCACCTTCTCCTTCTCCTTCTTCTGCTTCTTCTGATTCACCCTCCAGACTTCACCTTCTCCTTCTCCTTCTTCTACTTCTTCTGATTCACCCTCCAGACTTCACCTTCTCCTTCTCCTTCTTCTACTTCTTCTGATTCACCCTCCAGACTTCACCTTCTCCTTCTCTTTCTTCTGCTTCTTCTGATTCACCCTCCAGACTTCACCTTCTCCTTCTCCTTCTTCTACTTCTT
The DNA here is from genome assembly GCF_052327205.1 of Somniosus microcephalus. Lineage (NCBI taxonomy): Eukaryota > Metazoa > Chordata > Chondrichthyes > Squaliformes > Somniosidae > Somniosus > Somniosus microcephalus. The sequence goes on along the minus strand of NW_028225199.1, from coordinate 178,938 downwards.
CTGCTTCACCCTCCAGACTTCACCTTCTCCTTCTCCTTCTTCTACTTCTTCTGATTCACCCTCCAGACTTCACCTTCTCCTTCTCCTTCTTCTGCTTCTTCTGATTCACCCTCCAGACTTCACCTTCTCCTTCTCCTTATTCTGCTTCTTCTGATTCACCCTCCAGACTTCACCTTCTCCTTCTCCTTCTTCTGCTTCTTCTGATTCACCCTCCAGACTTCACCTTCTCCTTCTCCTTCTTCTGCTTCTTCTGATTCACCCTCCAGACTTCACCTTCTCCTTCTCCTTCTTCTGCTTCTTCTGATTCACCCTCCAGACTTCACCTTCTCCTTCTCCTTCTTCTACTCCTTCTGATTCACCCTCCAGACTTCACCTTCTCCTTCTCCTTCTTCTGCTGCTTCTGATTCACCCTCCAGACTTCACCTTCTCCTTCTCCTTATTCTGCTTCTTCTGATTCACCCTCCAGACTTCACCTTCTCCTTCTCCTTCTTCTGCTTCTTCTGATTCACCCTCCAGACTTCACCTTCTCCTTCTCCTTCTTCTACTTCTTCTGATTCACCCTCCAGACTTCACCTTCTCCTTCTCCTTCTTCTGCTTCTTCTGATTCACCCTCCAGACTTCACCTTCTCCTTCTCCTTCGTCTACTTCTTCTGATTCACCCTCCAGACCACACCTTCTCCTTCTCCTTCTTCTACTTCTTCTGATTCACCCTCCAGACTTCACCTTCTCCTTCTCCTTCTTCTGCTTCTTCTGATTCACCCTCCAGACTTCACCTTCTCCTGCTCCTTCTTCTACTTCTTGTGATTCACCATCCAGACTTCACCTTCTCCTTCTCCTTCTTCTACTTCTTCTGATTCACCCTCCAGACTTCACCTTCTCCTTCTCCTTATTCTACTTCTTCTGCTTCTCCCTCCAGACTTCACCTTCTCCTTCTCCTTCTTCTGCTTCTTCTGATTCACCCTCCAGACTTCACCTTCTCCTTCTCCTTCTTCTACTTCTTCTGATTCACCCTCCAGACTTCAGCTTCTCCTTCTCCTTCTTCTACTTCTTCTGATTCACCCTCCAGACTTCACCTTCTCCTTCTCCTTCTTCTACTTCTTCTGATTCACCCTCCTGACTTCACGTTCTCCTTCTCCTTCTTCTGCTTCTGCTTCTTCTGCTTCACCCTCCAGATTTTACCTTCTCCTTCTCCTTCTTCTGCTTCTTCTGCTTCACCCTCCTGACTTCACCTTCTCCTTTTCCTTCTTCTACTTCTTCTGATTCACCCTCCAGACTTCACCTTCTCCTTCTCCTTCTTCTGCTTCTTCTGCTTCACCCTCCAGACTTCACCTTCTCCTTCTCCTTCTTCTGCTTCTTCTGCTTCACCCTCCAGACTTCACCTTCTCCTTCTCCTTCTTCTGCTTCTTTTGCTTCACTCTCCTGACTTCACCTTCTCCTTCTCCTTCTTCTACTTCTTCTGATTCATCCTCCAGACTTCACCTTCTCCTTCTCCTTCTTCTGCTTCTTCTGCTTCACCCTCCAGACTTCACCTTCTCCTTCTCCTTCTTCTGCTTCTTCTGCTTCACCCTCCTGACTTCACCTTCTCCTTCTCCTTCTTCTACTTCTTCTGCTTCACCCCCTGACTTCACCTGCTCCTTCTCCTTCTTCTGCTTCTTCTGATTCACCCTCCTAACTTTACCTTCTCCTGCTCCTTCTTCTGCTTCTTCTGATTCACCCTCCTGACTTCACCTTCTCCTTCTCCTTCTTCTGCTTCTTCTAATTCACCCTCCAGACTTCACCTTCTCCTTTTCCTTCTTCTGCTTCTTCTGATTCACCCTCCAGACTTCACCTTCTCCTTCTCCTTCTTCTGCTTCTTCTGATTCACCCTCCTAACTTCACCTTCTCCTTCTCCTTCTTCTGCTTCTTCTGATTCACCCTCCTGACTTCACCTTCTCCTTCTCCTTCTTCTGCTTCTTCTGATTCACCCTCCAGACTTCACCTTCTCCTTCTCCTTCTTCTGCTTCTTCTGATTCACCCTCCAGACTTCACCTTCTCCTTCTCCTTCTTCTGCTTCTTCTGATTCACCCTCCAGACCTCACCTTCTCCTTCTCCTTCTTCTACTTCTTCTGATTCACCCTCCAGACTTCATCTTCTCCTTCTCCTTCTTCTACTTCTTCTGATTCATCCTCCAGACTTCACCTTCTCCTTCTCCTTCTTCTACTTCTTCTGATTCACCCTCCAGTCTTCACCTTCTTCTTCTCCTTCTTCTGTTTCTTCTGCTTCACCCTCCAGACTTCACTGTCTCCTTCTCTTTCTTCTGCTTCTTCTGATTCACCCTCCAGACTTCACCTTCTCCTTCTCCTTATAATGCTTCTGCTGATTCACCCTCCAGACTTCACCTTCTCCTCCTCCTTCTTCTGCTTCTTCTGATTCACCCTCCAGACTTCAGCTTCTCCTTCTCCTTCTTCTGCTTCTTCTGATTCACCCTCCAGACTTCACCTTCTCCTTCTCCTTCTTCTGCTTCTTCTGATTCACCCTCCAGACCTCACCTTCTCCTTCTCCTTCTTCTACTTCTTCTGATTCACCCTCCAGACTTCATCTTCTCCTTCTCCTTCCTCTACTTCTTCTGATTCATCCTCCAGACTTCACCTTCTCCTTCTCCTTCTTCCACTTCTTCTGATTCACCCTCCAGTCTTCACCTTCTCCTTCTCCTTCTTCTGTTTCTTCTGCTTCACCCTCCAGACTTCACTTTCTCCTTCTCTTTCTTCTGCTTCTTCTGATTCACCCTCCAGACTTCACCTTCTCCTTCTCCTTATAATGCTTCTTCTGATTCACCCTCCAGACTTCACCTTCTCCTCCTCCTTCTTCTGCTTCTTCTGATTCACCCTCCAGACTTCACCTTCTCCTCCTCCTTCTTCTGCTTCTTCTGATTCACCTTCCAGACTTCACCTTCTCCTTCTCCTTCTTCTGCTTCTTCTGCTTCACCCTCCAGACTTCACCTTCTCCTTCTCCTTCTTCTGCTTCTTCTGCTTCACCCTCCAGACTTCACCTTCTCCTTCTCCTTCTTCTGCTTCTTCTGCTTCACCCTCCTGACTTCACCTTCTCCTACTCCTTCTTCTACTTCTTCTGATTCACCCTCCAGACTTCACCTTCTCCTTCTCCTTCTTCTGCTTCTTCTGCTTCACCCTCCAGACTTCACCTTCTCCTTCTCCTTCTTCTGCTTCGCCCTCCAGACTTCACATTCTCCTTCTCCTTCTTCTGCTTCTTCTGCTTCACCCTCCAGACTTCACCTTCTCCTTCTCCTTCTTCTGCTTCTTCTGCTTCACCCTCCTGACTTCACCTTCTCCTTCTCCTTCTTCTACTTCTTCTGATTCACCCTCCAGACTTCACCTTCTCCTTCTCCTTCTTCTGCTTCTTCTGCTTCACCCTCCAGACTTCACCTTCTCCTTCTCCTTCTTCTGCTTCTTCTGCTGCGCCCTCCAGACTTCACCTTCTCCTTCTCCTTCTTCTGCTTCTTCTGCTTCACCCTCCTGACTTCACCTTCTCCTTCTCCTTCTTCTACTTCTTCTGCTTCACCCCCGTGACTTCACCTTCTCCTTCTCCTTCTTCTGCTTCTTCTGATTCACCCTCCTAACTTCACCTTCTCCTTCTCCTTCTTCTGCTTCTTCTGATTCACCCTCCTGACTTCACCTTCTCCTTCTCCTTCTTCTGCTTCTTCCGATTCACCCTCCAGACTTCACCTTCTCCTTCTCCTTCTTCTGCTTCTTCTGATTCACCTTCCAGACTTCACCTTCTCCTTCTCCTTCTTCTGCTTCTTCTGATTCACCCTCCAGACCTCACCTTCTCCTTCTCCTTCTTCTACTTCTTCTGATTCACCCTTCAGACTTCATTTTCTCCTTCGCCTTCTTCTGCTTCTTCTGATTCACCCTCCAGACCTCACCTTCTCCTTCTCCTTCTTCTGCTTCTTCTGATTCACCCTCCAGACTTCACCTTCTCCTTCTCCTTCTTCTACTTCTTCTGATTCATCCTCCAGACTTCACCTTCTCCTTCTCCTTCTTCTACTTCTTCTGATTCACCCTCCAGTCTTCACCTTCTGCTTCTCCTTCTTCTGCTTCTTCTGCTTCACCCTCCAGACTTCACCCTCTCCTTCTCTTTCTTCTGCTTCTTCTGATTCACCCTCCAGACTTCACCTTCTCCTTCTCCTTCTTCTGATTCTTCTGATTCACCCTCCAGACTTCACCTTCTCCTTCTCCTTCTTCTGCTTCTTCTGATTCACCCTCCTGACTTCACCTTCTCCTTCTCCTTCTTCTACTTCTTCTGATTCACCCTCCTGACTTCACCTTCTCCTTCTCCTTCTTCCACTTCTTCTGCTTCACCCTCCAGACTTCACCTTCTCCTTCTCCTTCTTCTACTTCTTCTGATTCACCCTCCAGACTTCACCTTCTCCTTCTCCTTCTTCTGCTTCTTCTGATTCACCCTCCAGACTTCACCTTCTCCTTCTCCTTATAATGCTTCTTCTGATTCACCCTCCAGACTTCACCTTCTCCTCCTCCTTCTTCTGCTTCTTCTGATTCACCCTCCAGACTTCACCTTCTCCTTCTCCTTCTTCTGCATCTTCTGATTCACCCTCCAGACTTCATCTTCTCCTTCTCCTTCTTCTGCTTCTTCCGATTCACCCTCCAGACTTCACCTTCTCCTTCCACTTCTTCTGCTTCTTCTGATTCACCCTCCAGACTTCACCTTCTCCTTCTCCTTCTTCTACTTCTTCTGATTCACCCTCCAGACTTCACCTTCTCCTTCTCCTTCTTCTACTTCTTCTGATTCACCCTCCAGACTTCACCTTCTCCTTCTCTTTCTTCTGCTTCTTCTGATTCACCCTCCAGACTTCACCTTCTCCTTCTCCTTCTTCTACTTCTTCTGCTTCACCCTCCAGACTTCACACTCTCCTTCTCCTTCTTCTACTTCTTCTGATTCACCCTCCAGACTTCACCTTCTCCTTCTCCTTCTTCTGCTTCTTCTGATTCACCCTCCAGACTTCACCTTCTCCTTCTCCTTATTCTGCTTCTTCTGATTCACCCTCCAGACTTCACCTTCTCCTTCTCCTTCTTCTGCTTCTTCTGATTCACCCTCCAGACTTCACCTTCTCCTTCTCCTTCTTCTGCTTCTTCTGATTCACCCTCCAGACTTCACCTTCTCCTTCTCCTTCTTCTGCTTCTTCTGATTCACCCTCCAGACTTCACCTTCTCCTTCTCCTTCTTCTACTCCTTCTGATTCACCCTCCAGACTTCACCTTCTCCTTCTCCTTCTTCTGCTGCTTCTGATTCACCCTCCAGACTTCACCTTCTCCTTCTCCTTATTCTGCTTCTTCTGATTCACCCTCCAGACTTCACCTTCTCCTTCTCCTTCTTCTGCTTCTTCTGATTCACCCTCCAGACTTCACCTTCTCCTTCTCCTTCTTCTACTTCTTCTGATTCACCCTCCAGACTTCACCTTCTCCTTCTCCTTCTTCTGCTTCTTCTGATTCACCCTCCAGACTTCACCTTCTCCTTCTCCTTCGTCTACTTCTTCTGATTCACCCTCCAGACTACACCTTCTCCTTCTCCTTCTTCTACTTCTTCTGATTCACCCTCCAGACTTCACCTTCTCCTTCTCCTTCTTCTGCTTCTTCTGATTCACCCTCCAGACTTCACCTTCTCCTGCTCCTTCTTCTACTTCTTGTGATTCACCATCCAGACTTCACCTTCTCCTTCTCCTTCTTCTACTTCTTCTGATTCACCCTCCAGACTTCACCGTCTCCTTCTCCTTATTCTACTTCTTCTGCTTCTCCCTCCAGACTTCACCTTCTCCTTCTCCTTCTTCTGCTTCTTCTGATTCACCCTCCAGACTTCACCTTCTCCTTCTCCTTCTTCTACTTCTTCTGATTCACCCTCCAGACTTCAGCTTCTCCTTCTCCTTCTTCTACTTCTTCTGATTCACCCTCCAGACTTCACCTTCTCCTTCTCCTTCTTCTACTTCTTCTGATTCACCCTCCTGACTTCACGTTCTCCTTCTCCTTCTTCTGCTTCTGCTTCTTCTGCTTCACCCTCCAGATTTTACCTTCTCCTTCTCCTTCTTCTGCTTCTTCTGCTTCACCCTCCTGACTTCACCTTCTCCTTCTCCTTCTTCTACTTCTTCTGATTCACCCTCCAGACTTCACCTTCTCCTTCTCCTTCTTCTGCTTCTTCTGCTTCACCCTCCAGACTTCACCTTCTCCTTCCCCTTCTTCTGCTTCTTCTGCTTCGCCCTCCAGACTTCACCTTCTCCTTCTCCTTCTTCTGCTTCTTCTGCTTCTCCCTCCAGACTTCACCTTCTCCTTCTCCTTCTTCTGCTTCTTTTGCTTCACTCTCCTGACTTCACCTTCTCCTTCTCCTTCTTCTACTTCTTCTGATTCATCCTCCAGACTTCACCTTCTCCTTCTCCTTCTTCTGCTTCTTCTGCTTCACCCTCCAGACTTCACCTTCTCCTTCTCCTTCTTCTGCTTCTTCTGCTTCAACCTCCTGACTTCACCTTCTCCTTCTCCTTCTTCTACTTCTTCTGCTTCACCCCCTGACTTCACCTGCTCCTTCTCCTTCTTCTGCTTCTTCTGATTCACCCTCCTAACTTTACCTTCTCCTGCTCCTTCTTCTGCTTCTTCTGATTCACCCTCCTGACTTCACCTTCTCCTTCTCCTTCTTCTGCTTCTTCTAATTCACCCTCCAGACTTCACCTTCTCCTTTTCCTTCTTCTGCTTCTTCTGATTCACCCTCCAGACTTCACCTTCTCCTTCTCCTTCTTCTGCTTCTTCTGATTCACCCTCCTAACTTCACCTTCTCCTTCTCCTTCTTCTGCTTCTTCTGATTCACCCTCCTGACTTCACCTTCTCCTTCTCCTTCTTCTGCTTCTTCTGATTCACCCTCCAGACTTCACCTTCTCCTTCTCCTTCTTCTGCTTCTTCTGATTCACCCTCCAGACTTCACCTTCTCCTTCTCCTTCTTCTGCTTCTTCTGATTCACCCTCCAGACCTCACCTTCTCCTTCTCCTTCTTCTACTTCTTCTGATTCACCCTCCAGACTTCATCTTCTCCTTCTCCTTCTTTTACTTCTTCTGATTCATCCTCCAGACTTCACCTTCTCCTTCTCCTTCTTCTACTTCTTCTGATTCACCCTCCAGTCTTCACCTTCTTCTTCTCCTTCTTCTGTTTCTTCTGCTTCACCCTCCAGACTTCACTGTCTCCTTCTCTTTCTTCTGCTTCTTCTGATTCACCCTCCAGACTTCACCTTCTCCTTCTCCTTATAATGCTTCTGCTGATTCACCCTCCAGACTTCACCTTCTCCTCCTCCTTCTTCTGCTTCTTCTGATTCACCCTCCAGACTTCAGCTTCTCCTTCTCCTTCTTCTGCTTCTTCTGATTCACCCTCCAGACTTCACCTTCTCCTTCTCCTTCTTCTGCTTCTTCTGATTCACCCTCCAGACCTCACCTTCTCCTTCTCCTTCTTCTACTTCTTCTGATTCACCCTCCAGACTTCATCTTCTCCTTCTCCTTCTTCTACTTCTTCTGATTCATCCTCCAGACTTCACCTTCTCCTTCTCCTTCTTCTACTTCTTCTGATTCACCCTCCAGTCTTCACCTTCTCCTTCTCCTTCTTCTGTTTCTTCTGCTTCACCCTCCAGACTTCACTTTCTCCTTCTCTTTCTTCTGCTTCTTCTGATTCACCCTCCAGACTTCACCTTCTCCTTCTCCTTATAATGCTTCTTCTGATTCACCCTCCAGACTTCACCTTCTCCTCCTCCTTCTTCTGCTTCTTCTGATTCACCCTCCAGACTTCACCTTCTCCTTCTCCTTCTTCTGCATCTTCTGATTCACCCTCCAGACTTCACCTTCTCCTTCTCCTTCTTCTACTTCTTCTGATTCACCCTCCAGACTTCATCTTCTCCTTCTCCTTCTTCTGCTTCTTCCGATTCACCCTCCAGACTTCACCTTCTCCTTCTCCTTCTTCTGCTTCTTCTGATTCACCCTCCAGACTTCACCTTCTCCTTCTCCTTCTTCTACTTCTTCTGATTCACCCTCCAGACTTCACCTTCTCCTTCTCCTTCTTCTAATTCTTCTGATTCACCCTCCAGACTTCACCTTCTCCTTCTCCTTCTTCTGCTTCTTCTGATTCACCCTCCAGACTTCAACTTCTCCTTCTCCTTCTTCTGCTTCTTCTGATTCACCCTCCAGACTTCACCTTCTCCTTCTCCTTCTTCTGCTTCTTCTGATTCACCCTTCAGACTTCACCTTCTGCTTCTCCTTCTTCTGCTTCTTCTGATTCACCCTCCAGACCTCACCTTCTCCTTCTCCTTCATCTACTTCTTCTGATTCACCCTCCAGACTTCATCTTCTCCTTCTCCTTCTTCTGCTTCTTCTGATTCACCCTCCAGACTTTACCTTCTCCTTCTCCTTCTTCTGCTTCTTCTGATTCACCCTCCAGACTTCACCTTCTCCTTCTCCTTCTTCTACTTCTTCTGCTTCACCACCCTGACTTCACCTTCTCCTTCTCCTTCTTCTGCTTCTTCTGATTCACCCTCCTAACTTCACCTTCTCCTTCTCCTTCTTCTGCTTCTTCTGATTCACCCTCCTGACTTCACCTTCTCCTTCTCCTTCTTCTGCTTCTTCTGATTCACCCTCCAGACTTCACCTTCTCCTTCTCCTTCTTCTCATTCTTCTGATTCACCCTCCAGACTTCACCTTCTCCTACTCCTTCTTCGACTTCTTCTGATTCACCCTCCAGACTTCACCTTCTCCTTCTCCTTCTTCTACTTCTTCTGATTCACCCTCCAGTCTTCACCTTCTCCTTCTCCTTCTTCTGCTTCTTCTGATTCACCCTCCAGACTTCACCTTCTCCTAATCCTTCTTCTGCTTCTTCTGATTCACCCTCCAGACTTCACCTTCTCCTTCTCCTTCTTCTGCTTCTTCTGATTCACCCTCCAGACTTCATCTTCTCCTTCTCCTTCCTCTACTTCTTCTGATTCATCCTCCAGACTTCACCTTCTCCTTCTCCTTCTTCTACTTCTTCTGATTCACCCTCCAGTCTTCACCTTCTCCTTCTCCTTCTTCTGTTTCTTCTGCTTCACCCTCCAGACTTCACTTTCTCCTTCTCTTTCTTCTGCTTCTTCTGATTCACCCTCCAGACTTCACCTTCTCCTTCTCCTTATAATGCTTCTTCTGATTCACCCTCCAGACTTCACCTTCTCCTCCTCCTTCTTCTGCTTCTTCTGATTCACCCTCCAGACTTCACCTTCTCCTTCTCCTTCTTCTGCATCTTCTGATTCACCCTCCAGACTTCACCTTCTCCTTCTCCTTCTTCTACTTCTTCTGATTCACCCTCCAGACTTCAACTTCTCCTTCTCCTTCTTCTGCTTCTTCCGATTCACCCTCCAGACTTCACCTTCTCCTTCTCCTTCTTCTGCTTCTTCTGATTCACCCTCCAGTCTTCACCTTCTCCTTCTCCTTCTTCTGCTTCTTCTGATTCACCCTCCAGACTTCACCTTCTCCTTCTCCTTCTTCTGCTTCTTCTGATTCACCCTCCAGACTTCACCTTCTCCTTCTCCTTCTTCTGCTTCTTCTGATTCACCCTCCAGACTTCATCTTCTCCTTCTCCTTCCTCTACTTCTTCTGATTCATCCTCCAGACTTCACCTTCTCCTTCTCCTTCTTCTACTTCTTCTGATTCACCCTCCAGTCTTCACCTTCTCCTTCTCCTTCTTCTGTTTCTTCTGCTTCACCCTCCAGACTTCACTTTCTCCTTCTCTTTCTTCTGCTTCTTCTGATTCACCCTCCAGACTTCACCTTCTCCTTCTCCTTATAATGCTTCTTCTGATTCACCCTCCAGACTTCACCTTCTCCTCCTCCTTCTTCTGCTTCTTCTGATTCACCCTCCAGACTTCACCTTCTCCTTCTCCTTCTTCTGCATCTTCTGATTCACCCTCCAGACTTCACCTTCTCCTTCTCCTTCTTCTACTTCTTCTGATTCACCCTCCAGACTTCAACTTCTCCTTCTCCTTCTTCTGCTTCTTCCGATTCACCCTCCAGACTTCACCTTCTCCTTCTCCTTCTTCTGCTTCTTCTGATTCACCCTCCAGACTTCACCTTCTCCTTCTCCTTCTTCTACTTCTTCTGATTCACCCTCCAGACTTCACCTTCTCCTTCTCCTTCTTCTAATTCTTCTGATTCACCCTCCAGACTTCACCTTCTCCTTCTCCTTCTTCTGCTTCTTCTGATTCACCCTCCAGACTTCAACTTCTCCTTCTCCTTCTTCTGCTTCTTCTGATTCACCCTCCAGACTTCACCTTCTCCTTCTCCTTCTTCTGCTTCTTCTGATTCACCCTTCAGACTTCACCTTCTGCTTCTCCTTCTTCTGCTTCTTCTGATTCACCCTCCAGACCTCACCTTCTCCTTCTCCTTCATCTACTTCTTCTGATTCACCCTCCAGACTTCATCTTCTCCTTCTCCTTCTTCTGCTTCTTCTGATTCACCCTCCAGACTTCACCTTCTCCTTCTCCTTCTTCTGCTTCTTCTGATTCACCCTCCAGACTTCACCTTCTCCTTCTCCTTCTTCTACTTCTTCTGCTTCACCACCCTGACTTCACCTTCTCCTTCTCCTTCTTCTGCTTCTTCTGATTCACCCTCCTAACTTCACCTTCTCCTTCTCCTTCTTCTGCTTCTTCTGATTCACCCTCCTGACTTCATCTTCTCCTTCTCCTTCTTCTGCTTCTTCTGATTCACCCTCCAGACTTCACCTTCTCCTTCTCCTTCTTCTCATTCTTCTGATTCACCCTCCAGACTTCACCTTCTCCTACTCCTTCTTCGACTTCTTCTGATTCACCCTCCAGACTTCACCTTCTCCTTCTCCTTCTTCTACTTCTTCTGATTCACCCTCCAGTCTTCACCTTCTCCTTCTCCTTCTTCTGCTTCTTCTGCTTCACCCTCCAGACTTCACCTTCTCCTTCTCTTTCTTCAGCTTCTTCTGATTCACCCTCCAGACTTCACCTTCTCGTTCTCCTTCTTCTGCTTCTTCTGATTCACCCTCCAGACTTCACCTTCTCCTTCTCCTTCGTCTACTTCTTCTGATTCACCCTCCAGACTACACCTTCTCCTTCTCCTTCTTCTACTTCTTCTGATTCACCCTCCAGACTTCACCTTCTCCTTCTCCTTCTTCTACTTCTTCTGATTCACCCTCCAGTCTTCAACTTCTCCTTCTCCTTCTTCTGCTTCTTCTGATTCACCCTCCAGACTTCACCTTCTCCTTCTCCTTCTTCTGCTTCTTCTGATTCACCCTCCTGACTTCACCTTCTCCTTCTCCTTCTTCTGCTTCTTCTGATTCACCCTCCAGAGTTCACCTTCTCCTTCTCCTTCTTCTACTTCTTCTGATTCACCCTCTAGACTTCACCTTCTCCTTCTCCTTCTTCTGCTTCTTCTGATTCACCCTCCAGACTTCACCTTCTCCTTCTCCTTCGTCTACTTCTTCTGATTCACCCTCCAGACTACACCATCTCCTTCTCCTTCTTCTACTTCTTCTGATTCACCCTCCAGACTTCACCTTCTCCTTCTCCTTCTTCTGCTTCTTCTGATTCACCCTCCAGACTTCACCTTCTCCTTCTCCTTCTTCTTCTTCTACTGATTCACTCTCCAGACTTCACCTTCTCCTTCTCCTTCTTCTGCTTCTTCTGATTCACCCTCCAGACTTCACCTTCTCCTTCTCCTTCGTCTACTTCTTCTGATTCACCTTCCAGACTACACCTTCTCCTTCTCCTTCTTCTACTTCTTCTGATTCACCCTCCAGACTTCACCTTCTCCTTCTCCTTCTTCTGCTTCTTCTGATTCACCCTCCAGACTTCACCTTCTCCTTCTCCTTCTTCTACTTCTTCTGATTCACCCTCCAGACTTCACCTTCTCCTTCTCCTTCTTCTACTTCTTCTGATTCACCCTCCAGACTTCACCTTCTCCTTCTCCTTCTTCTACTTCTTCTGCTTCTCCCTCCAGACTTCACCTTCTCTTCTCCTTCTTCTGCTTCTTCTGATTCACCCTCCAGACTTCACCTTCTCCTTCTCCTTCTTCAACTTCTTCTTATTCACCCTCCAGACTTCATCTTCTCCTTCTCCTTCTTCTACTTCTTCTGATTCACCCTCCAGACTTCATCATCTCCTTCTCCTTCTTCTACTTCTTTTGATTCACCCTCCTGACTTCACCTTCTCCTTCTCCTTCTTCTGCTTCTTCTGCTTCACCCTCCAGACTTCACCTTCTCCTTCTCCTTCTTCTGCTTCTTCTGCTTCACCCTCCAGACTTCACCTTCTCCTTCTCCTTCTTCTGCTTCTTCTGCTTCACCCTCCTGACTTCACCTTCTCCTACTCCTTCTTCTACTTCTTCTGATTCACCCTCCAGACTTCACCTTCTCCTTCTCCTTCTTCTGCTTCTTCTGCTTCACCCTCCAGACTTCACCTTCTCCTTCTCCTTCTTCTGCTTCGCCCTCCAGACTTCACATTCTCCTTCTGCTTCTTCTGCTTCTTCTGCTTCACCCTCCAGACTTCACCTTCTCCTTCTCCTTCTTCTGCTTCTTCTGCTTCACCCTCCTGACTTCACCTTCTCCTTCTCCTTCTTCTACTTCTTCTGATTCACCCTCCAGACTTCACCTTCTCCTTCTCCTTCTTCTGCTTCTTCTGCTTCACCCTCCAGACTTCACCTTCTCCTTCTCCTTCTTCTGCTTCTTCTGCTGCGCCCTCCAGACTTCACCTTCTCCTTCTCCTTCTTCTGCTTCTTCTGCTTCACCCTCCTGACTTCACCTTCTCCTTCTCCTTCTTCTACTTCTTCTGCTTCACCCCCGTGACTTCACCTTCTCCTTCTCCTTCTTCTGCTTCTTCTGATTCACCCTCCTAACTTCACCTTCTCCTTCTCCTTCTTCTGCTTCTTCTGATTCACCCTCCTGACTTCACCTTCTCCTTCTCCTTCTTCTGCTTCTTCTGATTCACCCTCCAGACTTCACCTTCTCCTTCTCCTTCTTCTGCTTCTTCTGATTCACCTTCCAGACTTCACCTTCTCCTTCTCCTTCTTCTGCTTCTTCTGATTCACCCTCCAGACCTCACCTTCTCCTTCTCCTTCTTCTACTTCTTCTGATTCACCCTTCAGACTTCATCTTCTCCTTCGCCTTCTTCTGCTTCTTCTGATTCACCCTCCAGACCTCACCTTCTCCTTCTCCTTCTTCTGCTTCTTCTGATTCACCCTCCAGACTTCACCTTCTCCTTCTCCTTCTTCTACTTCTTCTGATTCATCCTCCAGACTTCACCTTCTCCTTCTCCTTCTTCTACTTCTTCTGATTCACCCTCCAGTCTTCACCTTCTGCTTCTCCTTCTTCTGCTTCTTCTGCTTCACCCTCCAGACTTCACCCTCTCCTTCTCTTTCTTCTGCTTCTTCTGATTCACCCTCCAGACTTCACCTTCTCCTTCTCCTTCTTCTGATTCTTCTGATTCACCCTCCAGACTTCACCTTCTCCTTCTCCTTCTTCTGCTTCTTCTGATTCACCCTCCTGACTTCACCTTCTCCTTCTCCTTCTTCTACTTCTTCTGATTCACCCTCCTGACTTCACCTTCTCCTTCTCCTTCTTCTACTTCTTCTGCTTCACCCTCCAGACTTCACCTTCTCCTTCTCCTTCTTCTACTTCTTCTGATTCACCCTCCAGACTTCACCTTCTCCTTCTCCTTCTTCTGCTTCTTCTGATTCACCCTCCAGACTTCACCTTCTCCTTCTCCTTATAATGCTTCTTCTGATTCACCCTCCAGACTTCACCTTCTCCTCCTCCTTCTTCTGCTTCTTCTGATTCACCCTCCAGACTTCACCTTCTCCTTCTCCTTCTTCTGCATCTTCTGATTCACCCTCCAGACTTCATCTTCTCCTTCTCCTTCTTCTGCTTCTTCCGATTCACCCTCCAGACTTCACCTTCTCCTTCTCCTTCTTCTGCTTCTTCTGATTCACCCTCCAGACTTCACCTTCTCCTTCTCCTTCTTCTACTTCTTCTGATTCACCCTCCAGACTTCACCTTCTCCTTCTCTTTCTTCTGCTTCTTCTGATTCACCCTCCAGACTTCACCTTCTCCTTCTCCTTCTTCTACTTCTTCTGCTTCACCCTCCAGACTTCACCTTCTCCTTCTCCTTCTTCTACTTCTTCTGATTCACCCTCCAGACTTCACCTTCTCCTTCTCCTTCTTCTGCTTCTTCTGATTCACCCTCCAGACTTCACCTTCTCCTTCTCCTTCTTCTGCTTCTTCTGATTCACCCTCCAGACTTCACCTTCTCCTTCTCCTTCTTCTGCTTCTTCTGATTCACCCTCCAGACTTCACCTTCTCCTTCTCCTTCTTCTGCTTCTTCTGATTCACCCTCCAGACTTCACCTTCTCCTTCTCCTTCTTCTACTTCTTCTGATTCACCCTCCAGACTTCACCTTCTCCTTCTCCTTCTTCTGCTTCTTCTGATTCACCCTCCAGACTTCACCTTCTCCTTCTCCTTCGTCTACTTCTTCTGATTCACCCTCCAGACTACACCTTCTCCTTCTCCTTCTTCTACTTCTTCTGATTCACCCTCCAGACTTCACCTTCTCCTTCTCCTTCTTCTGCTTCTTCTGATTCACCCTCCAGACTTCACCTTCTCCTGCTCCTTCTTCTACTTCTTGTGATTCACCCTCCAGACTTCACCTTCTCCTTCTCCTTCTTCTACTTCTTCTGATTCACCCTCCAGACTTCACCTTCTCCTTCTCCTTCTTCTACTTCTTCTGCTTCTCCCTCCAGACTTCACCTTCTCCTTCTCCTTCTTCTGCTTCTTCTGATTCACCCTCCAGACTTCACCTTCTCCTTCTCCTTCTTCTACTTCTTCTGATTCACCCTCCAGACTTCAGCTTCTCCTTCTCCTTCTTCTACTTCTTCTGATTCACCCTCCAGACTTCACCTTCTCCTTCTCCTTCTTCTACTTCTTCTGATTCACCCTCCTGACTTCACGTTCTCCTTCTCCTTCTTCTGCTTCTGCTTCTTCTGCTTCACCCTCCAGACTTTACCTTCTCCTTCTCCTTCTTCTGCTTCTTCTGCTTCACCCTCCTGACTTCACCTTCTCCTTCTCCTTCTTCTACTTCTTCTGATTCACCCTCCAGACTTCACCTTCTCCTTCTCCTTCTTCTGCTTCTTCTGCTTCACCCTCCAGACTTCACCTTCTCCTTCCCCTTCTTCTGCTTCTTCTGCTTCGCCCTCCAGACTTCACCTTCTCCTTCTCCTTCTTCTGCTTCTTCTGCTTCACCCTCCAGACTTCACCTTCTCCTTCTCCTTCTTCTGCTTCTTCTGCTTCACTCTCCTGACTTCACCTTCTCCTTCTCCTTCTTCTACTTCTTCTGATTCACCCTCCAGACTTCACCTTCTCCTTCTCCTTCTTCTGCTTCTTCTGCTTCACCCTCCAGACTTCACCTTCTCCTTCTCCTTCTTCTGCTTCTTCTGCTTCACCCTCCTGACTTCACCTTCTCCTTCTCCTTCTTCTACTTCTTCTGCTTCACCCCCTGACTTCACCTGCTCCTTCTCCTTCTTCTGCTTCTTCTGATTCACCCTCCTAACTTTACCTTCTCCTGCTCCTTCTTCTGCTTCTTCTGATTCACCCTCCTGACTTCACCTTCTCCTTCTCCTTCTTCTGCTTCTTCTAATTCACCCTCCAGACTTCACCTTCTCCTTTTCCTTCTTCTGCTTCTTCTGATTCACCCTCCAGACTTCACCTTCTCCTTCTCCTTCTTCTGCTTCTTCTGATTCACCCTCCTAACTTCACCTTCTCCTTCTCCTTCTTCTGCTTCTTCTGATTCACCCTCCTGACTTCACCTTCTCCTTCTCCTTCTTCTGCTTCTTCTGATTCACCCTCCAGACTTCACCTTCTCCTTCTCCTTCTTCTGCTTCTTCTGATTCACCCTCCAGACTTCACCTTCTCCTTCTCCTTCTTCTGCTTCTTCTGATTCACCCTCCAGACCTCACCTTCTCCTTCTCCTTCTTCTACTTCTTCTGATTCACCCTCCAGACTTCATCTTCTCCTTCTCCTTCTTCTACTTCTTCTGATTCATCCTCCAGACTTCACCTTCTCCTTCTCCTTCTTCTACTTCTTCTGATTCACCCTCCAGTCTTCACCTTCTTCTTCTCCTTCTTCTGTTTCTTCTGCTTCACCCTCCAGACTTCACTGTCTCCTTCTCTTTCTTCTGCTTCTTCTGATTCACCCTCCAGACTTCACCTTCTCCTTCTCCTTATAATGCTTCTTCTGATTCACCCTCCAGACTTCACCTTCTCCTCCTCCTTCTTCTGCTTCTTCTGATTCACCCTCCAGACTTCACCTTCTCCTTCTCCTTCTTCTGCTTCTTCTGATTCATCCTCCAGACTTCACCTTCTCCTTCTCCTTCTTCTGCTTCTTCTGATTCACCCTCCAGACCTCACCTTCTCCTTCTCCTTCTTCTACTTCTTCTGATTCACCCTCCAGACTTCATCTTCTCCTTCTCCTTCCTCTACTTCTTCTGATTCATCCTCCAGACTTCACCTTCTCCTTCTCCTTCTTCTACTTCTTCTGATTCACCCTCCAGTCTTCACCTTCTCCTTCTCCTTCTTCTGTTTCTTCTGCTTCACCCTCCAGACTTCACTTTCTCCTTCTCTTTCTTCTGCTTCTTCTGATTCACCCTCCAGACTTCACCTTCTCATTCTCCTTATCATGCTTCTTCTGATTCACCCTCCAGACTTCACCTTCTCCTCCTCCTTCTTCTGCTTCTTCTGATTCACCCTCCAGACTTCACCTTCTCCTTCTTCTGCATCTTCTGATTCACCCTCCAGACTTCACCTTCTCCTTCTCCTTCTTCTACTTCTTCTGATTCACCCTCCAGACTTCATCTTCTCCTTCTCCTTCTTCTGCTTCTTCCGATTCACCCTCCAGACTTCACCTTCTCCTTCTCCTTCTCCTGCTTCTTCTGATTCACCCTCCAGACTTCACCTTCTCCTTCTCCTTCTTCTACTTCTTCTGATTCACCCTCCAGACTTCACCTTCTCCTTCTCCTTCTTCTAATTCTTCTGATTCACCCTCCAGACTTCACCTTCTCCTTCTCCTTCTTCTGCTTCTTCTGATTCACCCTCCAGACTTCAACTTCTCCTTCTCCTTCTTCTGCTTCTTCTGATTCACCCTCCAGACTTCACCTTCTGCTTCTCCTTCTTCTGCTTCTTCTGATTCACCCTCCAGACCTCACCTTCTCCTTCTCCTTCATCTACTTCTTCTGATTCACCCTCCAGACTTCATCTTCTCCTTCTCCTTCTTCTGCTTCTTCTGATTCACCCTCCAGACTTCACCTTCTCCTTCTCCTTCTTCTGCTTCTTCTGATTCACCCTCCAGACTTCACCTTCTCCTTCTCCTTCTTCTACTTCTTCTGCTTCACCACCCTGACTTCACCTTCTCCTTCTCCTTCTTCTGCTTCTTCTGATTCACCCTCCTAACTTCACCTTCTCCTTCTCCTTCTTCTGCTTCTTCTGATTCACCCTCCTGACTTCACCTTCTCCTTCTCCTTCTTCTGCTTCTTCTGATTCACCCTCCAGACTTCACCTTCTCCTTCTCCTTCTTCTCATTCTTCTGATTCACCCTCCAGACTTCACCTTCTCCTACTCCTTCTTCGACTTCTTCTGATTCACCCTCCAGACTTCACCTTCTCCTTCTCCTTCTTCTACTTCTTCTGATTCACCCTCCAGTCTTCACCTTCTCCTTCTCCTTCTTCTGCTTCTTCTGCTTCACCCTCCAGACTTCACCTTCTCCTTCTCTTTCTTCAGCTTCTTCTGATTCACCCTCCAGACTTCACCTTCTCCTTCTCCTTCTTCTGATTCTTCTGATTCACTCTCCAGACTTCACCTTCTCCTTCTCCTTCTTCTGCTTCTTCTGATTCACCCTCCTGACTTCACCTTCTCCTTCTCCTTCTTCTACCTCTTCTGATTCACCCTCCTGACTTCACCTTCTCCTTCTCCTTCTTCTACTTCTTCTGATTCACCCTCCAGACTTCACCTTCTCCTTCTCCTTCTTCTGCTTCTTCTGATTCACCCTCCTGACTTCACCTTCTCCTTCTCCTTCTTCTACTTCTTCTGATTCACCCTCCAGACTTCACCTTCTCCTTCTCCTTCTTCTGCTTCTTCTGATTCACCCTCCAGACTTCACCTTCTCCTTCTCCTTCGTCTACTTCTTCTGATTCACCCTCCAGACTTCACCTTCTCCTTCTCCTTCTTCTACTTCTTCTGATTCACCCTCCAGTCTTCACCTTCTGCTTCTCCTTCTTCTGCTTCTTCTGCTTCACCCTCCAGACTTCACCCTCTCCTTCTCTTTCTTCTGCTTCTTCTGATTCACCCTCCAGACTTCACCTTCTCCTTCTCCTTCTTCTGATTCTTCTGATTCACCCTCCAGACTTCACCTTCTCCTTCTCCTTCTTCTGCTTCTTCTGATTCACCCTCCTGACTTCACCTTCTCCTTCTCCTTCTTCTACTTCTTCTGATTCACCCTCCTGACTTCACCTTCTCCTTCTCCTTCTTCTACTTCTTCTGCTTCACCCTCCAGACTTCACCTTCTCCTTCTCCTTCTTCTACTTCTTCTGATTCACCCTCCAGACTTCACCTTCTCCTTCTCCTTCTTCTGCTTCTTCTGATTCACCCTCCAGACTTCACCTTCTCCTTCTCCTTATAATGCTTCTTCTGATTCACCCTCCAGACTTCACCTTCTCCTCCTCCTTCTTCTGCTTCTTCTGATTCACCCTCCAGACTTCACCTTCTCCTTCTCCTTCTTCTGCATCTTCTGATTCACCCTCCAGACTTCATCTTCTCCTTCTCCTTCTTCTGCTTCTTCCGATTCACCCTCCAGACTTCACCTTCTCCTTCTCCTTCTTCTGCTTCTTCTGATTCACCCTCCAGACTTCACCTTCTCCTTCTCCTTCTTCTACTTCTTCTGATTCACCCTCCAGACTTCACCTTCTCCTTCTCTTTCTTCTGCTTCTTCTGATTCACCCTCCAGACTTCACCTTCTCCTTCTCCTTCTTCTACTTCTTCTGCTTCACCCTCCAGACTTCACCTTCTCCTTCTCCTTCTTCTACTTCTTCTGATTCACCCTCCAGACTTCACCTTCTCCTTCTCCTTCTTCTGCTTCTTCTGATTCACCCTCCAGACTTCACCTTCTCCTTCTCCTTCTTCTGCTTCTTCTGATTCACCCTCCAGACTTCACCTTCTCCTTCTCCTTCTTCTGCTTCTTCTGATTCACCCTCCAGACTTCAACTTCTCCTTCTCCTTCTTCTGCTTCTTCTGATTCACCCTCCAGACTTCACCTTCTCCTTCTCCTTCTTCTACTTCTTCTGATTCACCCTCCAGACTTCACCTTCTCCTTCTCCTTCTTCTGCTTCTTCTGATTCACCCTCCAGACTTCACCTTCTCCTTCTCCTTCGTCTACTTCTTCTGATTCACCCTCCAGACTACACCTTCTCCTTCTCCTTCTTCTACTTCTTCTGATTCACCCTCCAGACTTCACCTTCTCCTTCTCCTTCTTCTGCTTCTTCTGATTCACCCTCCAGACTTCACCTTCTCCTGCTCCTTCTTCTACTTCTTGTGATTCACCCTCCAGACTTCACCTTCTCCTTCTCCTTCTTCTACTTCTTCTGATTCACCCTCCAGACTTCACCTTCTCCTTCTCCTTCTTCTACTTCTTCTGCTTCTCCCTCCAGACTTCACCTTCTCCTTCTCCTTCTTCTGCTTCTTCTGATTCACCCTCCAGACTTCACCTTCTCCTTCTCCTTCTTCTACTTCTTCTGATTCACCCTCCAGACTTCAGCTTCTCCTTCTCCTTCTTCTACTTCTTCTGATTCACCCTCCAGACTTCACCTTCTCCTTCTCCTTCTTCTACTTCTTCTGATTCACCCTCCTGACTTCACGTTCTCCTTCTCCTTCTTCTGCTTCTGCTTCTTCTGCTTCACCCTCCAGACTTTACCTTCTCCTTCTCCTTCTTCTGCTTCTTCTGCTTCACCCTCCTGACTTCACCTTCTCCTTCTCCTTCTTCTACTTCTTCTGATTCACCCTCCAGACTTCACCTTCTCCTTCTCCTTCTTCTGCTTCTTCTGCTTCACCCTCCAGACTTCACCTTCTCCTTCCCCTTCTTCTGCTTCTTCTGCTTCGCCCTCCAGACTTCACCTTCTCCTTCTCCTTCTTCTGCTTCTTCTGCTTCACCCTCCAGACTTCACCTTCTCCTTCTCCTTCTTCTGCTTCTTCTGCTTCACTCTCCTGACTTCACCTTCTCCTTCTCCTTCTTCTACTTCTTCTGATTCACCCTCCAGACTTCACCTTCTCCTTCTCCTTCTTCTGCTTCTTCTGCTTCACCCTCCAGACTTCACCTTCTCCTTCTCCTTCTTCTGCTTCTTCTGCTTCACCCTCCTGACTTCACCTTCTCCTTCTCCTTCTTCTACTTCTTCTGCTTCACCCCCTGACTTCACCTGCTCCTTCTCCTTCTTCTGCTTCTTCTGATTCACCCTCCTAACTTTACCTTCTCCAGCTCCTTCTTCTGCTTCTTCTGATTCACCCTCCTGACTTCACCTTCTCCTTCTCCTTCTTCTGCTTCTTCTAATTCACCCTCCAGACTTCACCTTCTCCTTTTCCTTCTTCTGCTTCTTCTGATTCACCCTCCAGACTTCACCTTCTCCTTCTCCTTCTTCTGCTTCTTCTGATTCACCCTCCTAACTTCACCTTCTCCTTCTCCTTCTTCTGCTTCTTCTGATTCACCCTCCTGACTTCACCTTCTCCTTCTCCTTCTTCTGCTTCTTCTGATTCACCCTCCAGACTTCACCTTCTCCTTCTCCTTCTTCTGCTTCTTCTGATTCACCCTCCAGACTTCACCTTCTCCTTCTCCTTCTTCTGCTTCTTCTGATTCACCCTCCAGACCTCACCTTCTCCTTCTCCTTCTTCTACTTCTTCTGATTCACCCTCCAGACTTCATCTTCTCCTTCTCCTTCTTCTACTTCTTCTGATTCATCCTCCAGACTTCACCTTCTCCTTCTCCTTCTTCTACTTCTTCTGATTCACCCTCCAGTCTTCACCTTCTTCTTCTCCTTCTTCTGTTTCTTCTGCTTCACCCTCCAGACTTCACTGTCTCCTTCTCTTTCTTCTGCTTCTTCTGATTCACCCTCCAGACTTCACCTTCTCCTTCTCCTTATAATGCTTCTTCTGATTCACCCTCCAGACTTCACCTTCTCCTCCTCCTTCTTCTGCTTCTTCTGATTCACCCTCCAGACTTCACCTTCTCCTTCTCCTTCTTCTGCTTCTTCTGATTCATCCTCCAGACTTCACCTTCTCCTTCTCCTTCTTCTGCTTCTTCTGATTCACCCTCCAGACCTCACCTTCTCCTTCTCCTTCTTCTACTTCTTCTGATTCACCCTCCAGACTTCATCTTCTCCTTCTCCTTCCTCTACTTCTTCTGATTCATCCTCCAGACTTCACCTTCTCCTTCTCCTTCTTCTACTTCTTCTGATTCACCCTCCAGTCTTCACCTTCTCCTTCTCCTTCTTCTGTTTCTTCTGCTTCACCCTCCAGACTTCACTTTCTCCTTCTCTTTCTTCTGCTTCTTCTGATTCACCCTCCAGACTTCACCTTCTCCTTCTCCTTATAATGCTTCTTCTGATTCACCCTCCAGACTTCACCTTCTCCTCCTCCTTCTTCTGCTTCTTCTGATTCACCCTCCAGACTTCACCTTCTCCTTCTTCTGCATCTTCTGATTCACCCTCCAGACTTCACCTTCTCCTTCTCCTTCTTCTACTTCTTCTGATTCACCCTCCAGACTTCATCTTCTCCTTCTCCTTCTTCTGCTTCTTCCGATTCACCCTCCAGACTTCACCTTCTCCTTCTCCTTCTCCTGCTTCTTCTGATTCACCCTCCAGACTTCACCTTCTCCTTCTCCTTCTTCTACTTCTTCTGATTCACCCTCCAGACTTCACCTTCTCCTTCTCCTTCTTCTAATTCTTCTGATTCACCCTCCAGACTTCACCTTCTCCTTCTCCTTCTTCTGCTTCTTCTGATTCACCCTCCAGACTTCAACTTCTCCTTCTCCTTCTTCTGCTTCTTCTGATTCACCCTCCAGACTTCACCTTCTCCTTCTCCTTCTTCTACTTCTTCTGCTTCACCACCCTGACTTCACCTTCTCCTTCTCCTTCTTCTGCTTCTTCTGATTCACCCTCCTAACTTCACCTTCTCCTTCTCCTTCTTCTGCTTCTTCTGATTCACCCTCCTGACTTCACCTTCTCCTTCTCCTTCTTCTGCTTCTTCTGATTCACCCTCCAGACTTCACCTTCTCCTTCTCCTTCTTCTCATTCTTCTGATTCACCCTCCAGACTTCACCTTCTCCTACTCCTTCTTCGACTTCTTCTGATTCACCCTCCAGACTTCACCTTCTCCTTCTCCTTCTTCTACTTCTTCTGATTCACCCTCCAGTCTTCACCTTCTCCTTCTCCTTCTTCTGCTTCTTCTGCTTCACCCTCCAGACTTCACCTTCTCCTTCTCTTTCTTCAGCTTCTTCTGATTCACCCTCCAGACTTCACCTTCTCCTTCTCCTTCTTCTGATTCTTCTGATTCACTCTCCAGACTTCACCTTCTCCTTCTCCTTCTTCTGCTTCTTCTGATTCACCCTCCTGACTTCACCTTCTCCTTCTCCTTCTTCTACCTCTTCTGATTCACCCTCCTGACTTCACCTTCTCCTTCTCCTTCTTCTACTTCTTCTGATTCACCCTCCAGACTTCACCTTCTCCTTCTCCTTCTTCTGCTTCTTCTGATTCACCCTCCAGACTTCACCTTCTCCTTCTCCTTCGTCTACTTCTTCTGATTCACCCTCCAGACTACACCTTCTCCTTCTCCTTCTTCTACTTCTTCTGATTCACCCTCCAGACTTCACCTTCTCCTTCTCCTTCTTCTGCTTCTTCTGATTCACCCTCCAGACTTCACCTTCTCCTGCTCCTTCTTCTACTTCTTGTGATTCACCCTCCAGACTTCACCTTCTCCTTCTCCTTCTTCTACTTCTTCTGATTCACCCTCCAGACTTCACCTTCTCCTTCTCCTTCTTCTACTTCTTCTGCTTCTCCCTCCAGACTTCACCTTCTCCTTCTCCTTCTTCTGCTTCTTCTGATTCACCCTCCAGACTTCACCTTCTCCTTCTCCTTCTTCTACTTCTTCTGATTCACCCTCCAGACTTCAGCTTCTCCTTCTCCTTCTTCTACTTCTTCTGATTCACCCTCCAGACTTCACCTTCTCCTTCTCCTTCTTCTACTTCTTCTGATTCACCCTCCTGACTTCACGTTCTCCTTCTCCTTCTTCTGCTTCTTCTGCTTCACCCTCCAGACTTCACCTTCTCCTTCTCCTTCTTCTGCTTCTTCTGCTTCACCCTCCAGACTTTACCTTCTCCTTCTCCTTCTTCTGCTTCTTCTGCTTCACCCTCCTGACTTCACCTTCTCCTTCTCCTTCTTCTACTTCTTCTGATTCACCCTCCAGACTTCACCTTCTCCTTCTCCTTCTTC
This sequence comes from Somniosus microcephalus, assembly GCF_052327205.1. Taxonomy (NCBI): domain Eukaryota; kingdom Metazoa; phylum Chordata; class Chondrichthyes; order Squaliformes; family Somniosidae; genus Somniosus; species Somniosus microcephalus. Next base: position 155,357 of record NW_028225199.1, on the reverse strand, counting down.
TACTTCTTCTGATTCACCCTCCTGACTTCACGTTCTCCTTCTCCTTCTTCTGCTTCTTCTGCTTCACCCTCCAGACTTTACCTTCTCCTTCTCCTTCTTCTGCTTCTTCTGCTTCACCCTCCTTACTTCACCTTCTCCTTCTCCTTCTTCTGCTTCTTCTGATTCACCCTCCTGACTTCACCTTCTCCTTCTCCTTCTTCTACTTCTTCTGATTCACCCTCCAGACTTCACCTTCTCCTTCTCCTTCTTCTACTTCTTCTGATTCACCCTCCTGACTTCACGTTCTCCTTCTCCTTCTTCTGCTTCTTCTGCTTCACCCTCCAGACTTCACCTTCTCCTTCTCCTTCTTCTGCTTCTTCTGCTTCACCCTCCAGACTTCACCTTCTCCTTCTCCTTCTTCTACTTCTTCTGATTCACCCTCCTGACTTCACCTTCTCCTTCTCCTTCTTCTACTTCTTCTGATTCACCCTCCAGACTTCACCTTCTCCTTCTCCTTCTTCTGCTTCTTCTGCTTCACCCTCCAGACTTCACCTTTTCCTTCCCCTTCTTCTGCTTCTTCTGCTTCGCCCTCCAGACTTCACCTTCTCCTTCTCCTTCTTCTGCTTCTTCTGCTTCACCCTCCAGACTTCACCTTCTCCTTCTCCTTCTTCTGCTTCTTCTGCTTCACTCTCCTGACTTTACCTTCTCCTTCTCCTTCTTCTACTTCTTCTGATTCACCCATCAGACTTCACCTTCTCCTTCTCCTTCTTCTGCTTCTTCTGATTCACCCTCCAGACTTCACCTTCTCCTTCTCCTTCGTCTACTTCTTCTGATTCACCCTCCAGACTACACCTTCTCCTTCTCCTTCTTCTACTTCTTCTGATTCACCCTCCAGACTTCACCTTCTCCTTCTCCTTCTTCTGCTTCTTCTGATTCACCCTCCAGACTTCAACTTCTCCTGCTCCTTCTTCTACTTCTTGTGATTCACCCTCCAGACTTCACCTTCTCCTTCTCCTTCTTCTACTTCTTCTGATTCACCCTCCAGACTTCACCTTCTCCTTCTCCTTCTTCTACTTCTTCTGCTTCTCCCTCCAGACTTCACCTTCTCCTTCTCCTTCTTCTGCTTCTTCTGATTCACCCTCCAGACTTCACCTTCTCCTTCTCCTTCTTCTACTTCTTCTGATTCACCCTCCAGACTTCAGCTTCTCCTTCTCCTTCTTCTACTTCTTCTGATTCACCCTCCTGACTTCACGTTCTCTTTCTCCTTCTTCTGCTTCTTCTGCTTCACCCTCCAGACTTCACCTTCTCCTTCTCCTTCTTCTGCTTCTTCTGCTTCACCCTCCAGACTTTACCTTCTCCTTCTCCTTCTTCTGCTTCTTCTGCTTCACCCTCCTGACTTCACCTTCTCCTTCTCCTTCTTCTACTTCTTCTGATTCACCCTCCAGACTTCAACTTCTCCTTCTCCTTCTTCTGCTTCTTCTGCTTCACCCTCCAGACTTCACCTTCTCCTTCCCCTTCTTCTGCTTCTTCTGCTTCGCCCTCCAGACTTCACCTTCTCCTTCTCCTTCTTCTGCTTCTTCTGCTTCACCCTCCAGACTTCACCTTCTCCTTCTCCTTCTTCTGCTTCTTCTGCTTCACTCTCCTGACTTCACCTTCTCCTTCTCCTTCTTCTACTTCTTCTGATTCACTCTCCAGACTTCACCTTCTCCTTCTCCTTCTTCTGCTTCTTCTGCTTCACCCTCCAGACTTCACCTTCTCCTTCTCCTTCTTCTGCTTCTTCTGCTTCACCCTCCTGACTTCACCTTCTCCTTCTCCTTCTTCTACTTCTTCTGCTTCACCCCCTGACTTCACCTGCTCCTTCTCCTTCTTCTGCTTCTTCTGATTCACCCTCCTAACTTTACCTTCTCCTGCTCCTTCTTCTGCTTCTTCTGATTCACCCTCCTGACTTCACCTTCTCCTTCTCCTTCTTCTGCTTCTTCTAATTCACCCTCCAGACTTCACCTTCTCCTTTTCCTTCTTCTGCTTCTTCTGATTCACCCTCCAGACTTCACCTTCTCCTTCTCCTTCTTCTGCTTCTTCTGATTCACCCTCCTAACTTCACCTTCTCCTTCTCCTTCTTCTGCTTCTTCTGATTCACCCTCCTGACTTCACCTTCTCCTTCTCCTTCTTCTGCTTCTTCTGATTCACCCTCCAGACTTCACCTTCTCCTTCTCCTTCTTCTGCTTCTTCTGATTCAACCTCCAGACTTCACCTTCTCCTTCTCCTTCTTCTGCTTCTTCTGATTCACCCTCCAGACCTCACCTTCTCCTTCTCCTTCTTCTACTTCTTCTGATTCACCCTCCAGACTTCATCTTCTCCTTCTCCTTCTTCTACTTCTTCTGATTCATCCTCCAGACTTCACCTTCTCCTTCTTCTTCTACTTCTTCTGATTCACCCTCCAGTCTTCACCTTCTCCTTATCCTTCTTCTGTTTCTTCTGCTTCACCCTCCAGACTTCACTTTCTCCTTCTCCTTCTTCTACTTCTACTGATTCACCCTCCAGACTTCACCTTCTCCTTCTCCTTCTTCTTCTTCTTCTGATTCACCCTCCAGACTTCACCTTCTCCTTCTCCTTCTTCTACTTCTTCTGCTTCTCCCTCCAGACTTCACCTTCTCCTTCTCCTTCTTCTGCTTCTTCTGATTCACCCTCCAGACTTCACCTTCTCCTTCTCCTTCTTCTACTTCTTCTGATTCACCCTCCAGACTTCACCTTCTCCTTCTCCATCTTCTACTTCTTCTGATTCACCCTCCAGATTTCACCTTCTCCTTCTCCTTCTTCTACTTCTTCTGATTCACCCTCCTGACTTCACCTTCTCCTTCTCCTTCTTCTGCTTCTTCTGCTTCACCCTCCAGACTTCACCTTCTCCTTCTCCTTCTTCTGCTTCTTCTGCTTCACCCTCCTGACTTCACCTTCTCCTTCTCCTTCTTCTGCTTCTTCTGCTTCACCCTCCAGACTCCACCTTCTCCTTCTCCTTCTTCTGCTTCTTCTGCTTCGCCCTCCAGACTTCACCTTCTCCTTCTCCATCTTCTGCTTCTTCTGCTTCACCCTCCAGACTTCACCTTCTCCTTCTCCTTCTTCTGCTTCTTCTGCTTCACCCTCCTGACTTCACCTTGTCCTTCTCCTTCTTCTACTTCTCCTGATTCACCCTCCAGATTTCACCTTCTCCTTCTCCTTCTTCTGCTTCTTCTGCTTCACCCTCCAGACTTCACCTTCTCCTTCTCCTTCTTCTGCTTCTTCTGCTTCGCCCTCCAGACTTCACCTTCTCCTTCTCCATCTTCTGCTTCTTCTGCTTCACCCTCCAGACTTCACCTTCTCCTTCACTTTTTTCAGCTTCTTCTGATTCACCCTCCAGACTTCACCTTCTCCTTCTCCTTCTTCTGATTCTTCTGATTCACTCTCCAGACTTCACCTTCTCCTTCTCCTTCTTCTGCTTCTTCTGATTCACCCTCCTGACTTCACCTTCACCTTCTCCATCTTCTACCTCTTCTGATTCACCCTCCTGACTTCACCTTCTCCTTCTCCTTCTTCTGCTTCTTCTGATTCACCCTCCAGACTTCACCTTCTCCTTCTCCTTCTTCTGCTTCTTCTGATTCACCCTCCAGACTTCACCATCTCCTTCTCCTTCTTCTGCTTCTTCTGATTCACCCTCCAGACTTCTCCTTCTCCTACTCCTTCTTCTACTTCTTCTGATTCACCCTCCAGACTTCATCTTCTCCTTCTCCTTCTTCTGCTTCTTCTGATTCACCCTCCGACTTCACCTTCTCCTTCTCCTTCTTCTGCTTCTTCTGATTCACCCTCCAGACTTCACCTTCTCCTTCTCCTTCTTCTACTTCTTCTGATTCACCCTCCAGACTTCACCTTCTCCTTCTCCTTCTTCTACTTCTTCTGATTCACCCTCCAGACTTCACCTTCTCCTTCTCCTTCTTCTGCTTCTTCTGATTCACCCTCCAGACTTCACCTTCTCCTTCTCCTTCTTCTGCTTCTTCTGATTCACCCTCCAGACTTCACCTTTTACTTCTCCTTCTTCTGCTTCTTCTGATTCACCCTCCAGACTTCACCATCTCCTTCTCCTTCTTCTGCTTTTTCTGATTCACTCTGCAGACTTCTCCTTCTCCTACTCCTTCTTCTACTTCTTCTGATTCACCCTCCAGACTTCATCTTCTCCTTCTCCTTCTTCTGCTTCTTCTGATTCACCCTCCAGACTTCACCGTCTCCTTCTCCTTCTTCTGCTTCTTCTGATTCACCTTCCAGACTTCACCTTCTCCTTCTCCTTCTTCTACTTCTTCTGATTCACCCTCCAGACTTCACCTTCTCCTTCTCCTTCTTCTACTTCTTCTGATTCACCCTCCAGACTTCACCTTCTTCTTCTCCTTCTTCTGCTTATTCTGATTCACCCTCCAGACTTCACCTTCTCCTTCTCCTTCTTCTGCTTCTTCTGATTCACCCTCCAGACTTCACCTTTTACTTCTCCTTCTTCTGCTTCTTCTGATTCACCCTTCAGACTTCACCATATCATTCTCCTTCTTCTGCTTCTTCTGATTCACCCTCTAGACTTCACCTTCTCCTTCTCCTTCGTCTACTTCTTCTGATTCACCCTCCAGACTACACCATCTCCTTCTCCTTCTTCTACTTCTTCTGATTCACCCTCCAGACTTCATCTTCTCCTTCTCCTTCTTCTACTTCTTCTGATTCATCCTCCAGACTTCACCTTCTCCTTCTTCTTCTACTTCTTCTGATTCACCCTCCAGTCTTCACCTTCTCCTTATCCTTCTTCTGTTTCTTCTGCTTCACCCTCCAGACTTCACTTTCTCCTTCTCCTTCTTCTACTTCTACTGATTCACCCTCCAGACTTCACCTTCTCCTTCTCCTTCTTCTTCTTCTTCTGATTCACCCTCCAGACTTCACCTTCTCCTTCTCCTTCTTCTACTTCTTCTGCTTCTCCCTCCAGACTTCACCTTCTCCTTCTCCTTCTTCTGCTTCTTCTGATTCACCCTCCAGACTTCACCTTCTCCTTCTCCTTCTTCTACTTCTTCTGATTCACCCTCCAGACTTCACCTTCTCCTTCTCCATCTTCTACTTCTTCTGATTCACCCTCCAGACTTCACCTTCTCCTTCTCCTTCTTCTACTTCTTCTGATTCACCCTCCTGACTTCACCTTCTCCTTCTCCTTCTTCTGCTTCTTCTGCTTCACCCTCCAGACTTCACCTTCTCCTTCTCCTTCTTCTGCTTCTTCTGCTTCACCCTCCTGACTTCACCTTCTCCTTCTCCTTCTTCTGCTTCTTCTGCTTCACCCTCCAGACTCCACCTTCTCCTTCTCCTTCTTCTGCTTCTTCTGCTTCGCCCTCCAGACTTCACCTTCTCCTTCTCCATCTTCTGCTTCTTCTGCTTCACCCTCCAGACTTCACCTTCTCCTTCTCCTTCTTCTGCTTCTTCTGCTTCACCCTCCTGACTTCACCTTGTCCTTCTCCTTCTTCTACTTCTCCTGATTCACCCTCCAGATTTCACCTTCTCCTTCTCCTTCTTCTGCTTCTTCTGCTTCACCCTCCAGACTTCACCTTCTCCTTCTCCTTCTTCTGCTTCTTCTGCTTCGCCCTCCAGACTTCACCTTCTCCTTCTCCATCTTCTGCTTCTTCTGCTTCACCCTCCAGACTTCACCTTCTCCTTCACTTTTTTCAGCTTCTTCTGATTCACCCTCCAGACTTCACCTTCTCCTTCTCCTTCTTCTGATTCTTCTGATTCACTCTCCAGACTTCACCTTCTCCTTCTCCTTCTTCTGCTTCTTCTGATTCACCCTCCTGACTTCACCTTCACCTTCTCCATCTTCTACCTCTTCTGATTCACCCTCCTGACTTCACCTTCTCCTTCTCCTTCTTCTGCTTCTTCTGATTCACCCTCCAGACTTCACCTTCTCCTTCTCCTTCTTCTGCTTCTTCTGATTCACCCTCCAGACTTCACCATCTCCTTCTCCTTCTTCTGCTTCTTCTGATTCACCCTCCAGACTTCTCCTTCTCCTACTCCTTCTTCTACTTCTTCTGATTCACCCTCCAGACTTCATCTTCTCCTTCTCCTTCTTCTGCTTCTTCTGATTCACCCTCCGACTTCACCTTCTCCTTCTCCTTCTTCTGCTTCTTCTGATTCACCCTCCAGACTTCACCTTCTCCTTCTCCTTCTTCTACTTCTTCTGATTCACCCTCCAGACTTCACCTTCTCCTTCTCCTTCTTCTACTTCTTCTGATTCACCCTCCAGACTTCACCTTCTCCTTCTCCTTCTTCTGCTTCTTCTGATTCACCCTCCAGACTTCACCTTCTCCTTCTCCTTCTTCTGCTTCTTCTGATTCACCCTCCAGACTTCACCTTTTACTTCTCCTTCTTCTGCTTCTTCTGATTCACCCTCCAGACTTCACCATCTCCTTCTCCTTCTTCTGCTTTTTCTGATTCACTCTGCAGACTTCTCCTTCTCCTACTCCTTCTTCTACTTCTTCTGATTCACCCTCCAGACTTCATCTTCTCCTTCTCCTTCTTCTGCTTCTTCTGATTCACCCTCCAGACTTCACCGTCTCCTTCTCCTTCTTCTGCTTCTTCTGATTCACCTTCCAGACTTCACCTTCTCCTTCTCCTTCTTCTACTTCTTCTGATTCACCCTCCAGACTTCACCTTCTCCTTCTCCTTCTTCTACTTCTTCTGATTCACCCTCCAGACTTCACCTTCTTCTTCTCCTTCTTCTGCTTATTCTGATTCACCCTCCAGACTTCACCTTCTCCTTCTCCTTCTTCTGCTTCTTCTGATTCACCCTCCAGACTTCACCTTTTACTTCTCCTTCTTCTGCTTCTTCTGATTCACCCTTCAGACTTCACCATATCATTCTCCTTCTTCTGCTTCTTCTGATTCACCCTCTAGACTTCACCTTCTCCTTCTCCTTCGTCTACTTCTTCTGATTCACCCTCCAGACTACACCATCTCCTTCTCCTTCTTCTACTTCTTCTGATTCACCCTCCAGACTTCACCTTCTCCTTCTCCTTCTTCTGCTTCTTCTGATTCACCCTCCAGACTTCACCTTCTCCTTCTCCTTCTTCTACTTCTACTGATTCACCCTCCAGACTTCACCTTCTCCTTCTCCTTCTTCTTCTTCTTCTGATTCACCCTCCAGACTTCACCTTCTCCTTCTCCTTCTTCTACTTCTTCTGCTTCTCCCTCCAGACTTCACCTTCTCCTTCTCCTTCTTCTGCTTCTTCTGATTCACCCTCCAGACTTCACCTTCTCCTTCTCCTTCTTCTACTTCTTCTGATTCACCCTCCAGACTTCACCTTCTCCTTCTCCATCTTCTACTTCTTCTGATTCACCCTCCAGACTTCACCTTCTCCTTCTCCTTCTTCTACTTCTTCTGATTCACCCTCCTGACTTCACCTTCTCCTTCTCCTTCTTCTGCTTCTTCTGCTTCACCCTCCAGACTTCACCTTCTCCTTCTCCTTCTTCTGCTTCTTCTGCTTCACCCTCCTGACTTCACCTTCTCCTTCTCCTTCTTCTGCTTCTTCTGCTTCGCCCTCCAGACTTCACCTTCTCCTTCTCCATCTTCTGCTTCTTCTGCTTCACCCTCCAGACTTCACCTTCTCCTTCTCCTTCATCTGCTTCTTCTGCTTCACCCTCCTGACTTCACCTTGTCCTTCTCCTTCTTCTACTTCTCCTGATTCACCCTCCAGATTTCACCTTCTCCTTCTCCTTCTTCTGCTTCTTCTGCTTCACCCTCCAGACTTCACCTTCTCCTTCTCCTTCTTCTGCTTCTTCTGCTTCGCCCTCCAGACTTCACCTTCTCCTTCTCCATCTTCTGCTTCTTCTGCTTCACCCTCCAGACTTCACCTTCTCCTTCACTTTTTTCAGCTTCTTCTGATTCACCCTCCAGACTTCACCTTCTCCTTCTCCTTCTTCTGATTCTTCTGATTCACTCTCCAGACTTCACCTTCTCCTTCTCCTTCTTCTGCTTCTTCTGATTCACCCTCCTGACTTCACCTTCACCTTCTCCATCTTCTACCATTCTGATTCACCCTCCTGACTTCACCTTCTCCTTCTCCTTCTTCTGCTTCTTCTGATTCACCCTCCAGACTTCACCTTCTCCTTCTCCTTCTTCTGCTTCTTCTGATTCACCCTCCAGACTTCACCATCTCCTTCTCCTTCTTCTGCTTCTTCTGATTCACCCTCCAGACTTCTCCTTCTCCTACTCCTTCTTCTACTTCTTCTGATTCACCCTCCAGACTTCATCTTCTCCTTCTCCTTCTTCTGCTTCTTCTGATTCACCCTCCAGACTTCACCTTCTCCTTCTCCTTCTTCTGCTTCTTCTGATTCACCCTCCAGTCTTCACCTTCTCCTTCTCCTTCTTCTACTTCTTCTGATTCACCCTCCAGACTTCACCTTCTCCTTCTCCTTCTTCTACTTCTTCTGATTCACCCTCCAGACTTCACCTTCTCCTTCTCCTTCTTCTGCTTCTTCTGATTCACCCTCCAGACTTCACCTTCTCCTTCTCCTTCTTCTGCTTCTTCTGATTCACCCTCCAGACTTCACCTTTTACTTCTCCTTCTTCTGCTTCTTCTGATTCACCCTTCAGACTTCACCATATCCTTCTCCTTCTTCTGCTTCTTCTGATTCACCCTCCAGACCTCACCTTCTCCTTCTCCTTCTTCTACTTCTTCTGATTCACCCTCCAGACTTCATCTTCTCCTCCTCCTTCTTCTGCTTCTTCTGATTCACCCTCCAGACTTCACCTTCTCCTTCTCCTTTTTCTGCTTCTTCTGATTCACCCTCCAGACTTCGCCTTCTCCTTCTCCTTCTTCTACTTCTTCTGATTCACACTCCAGACTACACCTTCTCCTTCTCCTTCTTCTACTTTTTCTGATTCACCCTCCAGTCTTCACCTCCTCCTTCTCCTTCTTCTGCTTCTTCTGATTCACCCTCCAGACTTCACCTTCTCCTTCTCCTTCTTCTGCTTCTTCTGATTCACCCTCCTGACTTCACCTTCTCATTCTCCTTCTTCTGCTTCTTCTGATTCACCCTCCAGACTTCACCTTCTCCTTCTCCTTCTTCTACTTCTTCTGATTCACCCTCCAGACTTCACCTTCTCGTTCTCCTTCTTCTGCTTCTTCTGCTTCACCCTCCAGACTTCACCTTCTCCTTCTCCTTCTTCTGCTTCTTCTGCTTCGCCCTCCAGACTTCACCTTCTCCTTCTCCATCTTCTGCTTCTTCTGCTTCACCCTCCAGACTTCACCATCTCCTTCTCCTTCTTCTGCTTCTTCTGCTTCACCCTCCTGACTTCACCTTCTCCTTCTCCTTCTTCTACTTCTCCTGATTCACCCTCCAGACTTCACCTTCTCCTTCTCCTTCTTCTGCTTCTTCTGCTTCACCCTCCAGACTTCACCTTCTCACTCTCCTTCTTCTGCTTCTTCTGCTTCGCCCTCCAGACTTCACCTTCTCCTTCTCCATCTTCTGCTTCTTCTGCTTCACCCTCCAGACTTCACCTTCTCCTTCTCTTTTTTCAACTTCTTCTGATTCACCCTCCAGACTTCACCTTCTCCTTCTCCTTCTTCTGATTCTTCTGATTCACTCTCCAGACTTCACCTTCTCCTTCTCCTTCTTCTGCTTCTTCTGATTCACCCTCCTGACTTCACCTTCACCTTCTCCATCTTCTACCTCTTCTGATTCACCCTCCTGACATCACCTTCTCCTTCTCCTTCTTCTACTTCTTCTGCTTCACCCTCCAGCCTCCAGACTTCACCTTCTCCTTCTCCGTCTTCTACTTCTTCTGATTCACCCTCCAGACTTCACCTTCTCCTTCTCCTTCTTCTGCTTCTTCTGATTCACCCTCCAGACTTCACCTTCTCCTTCTCCTTCTTCTGCTTCTTCTGATTCACCCTCCAGACTTCACCATCTCCTTCTCCTTCTTCTGCTTCTTCTGATTCAACCTCCAGACTTCTCCTTCTGCTACTCCTTCTTCTACTTCTTCTGATTCACCGTCCAGACTTCATCTTCTCCTTCTCCTTCTTCTGCTTCTTCTGATTCACCCTCCAGACTTCACCTTCTCCTTCTCCTTCTTCTGCTTCTTCTGATTCACCCTCCAGACTTCACCTTCTCCTTCTCCTTCTTCTACTTCTTCTGATTCACCCTCCAGACTTCACCTTCTCCTTCTCCTTCTTCTACTTCTTCTGATTCACCCTCCAGACTTAACCTTCTCCTTCTCCTTCTTCTGCTTCTTCTGATTCACCCTCCAGACTTCACCTTCTCCTTCTCCTTCTTCTGCTTCTTCTGATTCACCCTCCAGACTTCACCTTTTACTTCTCCTTCATCTGCTTCTTCTGATTCACCCTTCAGACTTCACTATATCCTTCTCCTTCTTCTGCTTCTTCTGATTCGCCCTCCAGACCTCACCTTCTCCTTCTCCTTCTTCTACTTCTTCTGATTCACCCTCCAGACTTCACCTTCTCCTTCTACTTCTTCTACTTCTTCTGATTCACCCTCCAGACTTCACCTTCTCCTTCTCCTTCTTCTGCTTCTTCTGATTCACCCTCCAGACTTCACCTTCTCCTTCTCCTTCTTCTGCTTCTTCTGATTCACCCTCCAGACTTCACCTTTTACTTCTCCTTCTTCTGCTTCTTCTGATTCACCCTTCAGACTTCACCATATCATTCTCCTTCTTCTGCTTCTTCTGATTCACCCTCCAGACATCACCTTCTCCTTCTCCTTCTTCTACTTCTTCTGATTCACCCTCCAGACTTCATCTTCTCCTCCTCCTTCTTCTGCTTCTTCTGATTCACCCTCCATACTTCAACTTCTCCTTCTCCTTTTTCTGCTTCTTCTGATTCAGCCTCCAGAGTTCGCCTTCTCCTTCTCCTTCTTCTACTTATTCTGATTCACCCTCCAGACTTCACCTTCTCCTTCTCCTTCTTCTACTTTTTCTGATTCACCCTCCAGTCTTCACCTCCTCCTTCTCCTTCTTCTGCTTCTTCTGATTCACCCTCCAGACTTCACCTTCTCCTTCTCCTTCTTCTGCTTCTTCTGATTCACCCTCCTGACTTCACCTTCTCGTTCTCCTTCTTCTGCTTCTTCTGATTCACCCTCCAGACTACACCTTCTCCTTCTCCTTCGTCTGCTTCTTCTGATTCACCCTCCAGACTACAACTTCTCCTTCTCCTTCTTCTACTTCTTCTGATTCACCCTCCAGACTTCACCTTCTCCTTCTCCTTCTTCAACTTCTTCTGATTCACCCTCCAGTCTTCAACTTCTCCTTCTCCTTCTTCTGCTTCTTCTGATTCACCCTCCAGACTTCACCTTCTCCTTCTCCTTCTTCTGCTTCTTCTGATTCACCCTCCTGACTTCACCTTCTCCTTCTCCTTCTTCTGCTTCTTCTGATTCACCCTCCAGACTTCACCTTCTCCTTCTCCTTCTTCTACTTCTTCTGATTCACCCTCTAGACTTCACCTTCTCCTTCTCCTTCTTCTGCTTCTTCTGATTCACCCTCCAGACTTCACCTTCTCCTTTTCCTTCGTCTACTTCTTCTGATTCACCCTCCAGACTACACCATCTCCTTCTCCTTCTTCTACTTCTTCTGATTCACCCTCCAGACTTCACCTTCTCCTTCTCCTTCTTCTGCTTCTTCTGATTCACCCTCCAGACTTCACCTTCTCCTTCTCCTTCTTCTTCTTCTACTGATTCACCCTCCAGACTTCACCTTCTCCTTCTCCTTCTTCTTCTTCTTCTGATTCACCCTCCAGACTTCACCTTCTCCTTCTCGTTCTTCTACTTCTTCTGCTTCTCCCTCCAGACTTCACCTTCTCCTTCTCCTTCTTCTGCTTCTTCTGATTCACCCTCCAGACTTCACCTTCTCCTTCTCCTTCTTCTACTTCTTCTGATTCACCCTCCAGACTTCACCTTCTCCTTCTCCTTCTTCTACTTCTTCTGATTCACCCTCCAGACTTCACCTTCTCCTTCTCCTTCTTCTACTTCTTCTGATTCACCCTCCTGACTTCACCTTCTCCTTCTCCTTCTTCTGCTTCTTCTGCTTCACCCTCCAGACTTCACCTTCTCCTTCTCCTTCTTCTGCTTCTTCTGCTTCACCCTCCTGACTTCACCTTCTCCTTCTCCTTGTTCTGCTTCTTCTGCTTCACCCTCCTGACTTCACCTTCTCCTTCTCCTTCTTCTACTTCTCCTGATTCACCCTCCAGACTTCACCTTCTCCTTCTCCTTCTTCTGCTTCTTCTGCTTCACCCTCCAGACTTCACCTTCTCCTTCTCCTTCTTCTGCTTCTTCTGCTTCGCCCTCCAGACTTCACCTTCTCCTTCTCCATCTTCTGCTTCTTCTGCTTCACCCTCCAGACTTCACCTTCTCCTTCTCCTTCTTCTGCTTCTTCTGCTTCGCCCTCCAGACTTCACCTTCTACTTTTCCATCTTCTGCTTCTTCTGCTTCACCCTCCAGACTTCACCTTCTCCTTCCCTTTCTTCAGCTTCTTCTGATTCACCCTCCAGACTTCACCTTCTCCTTCTCCTTCTTCTGATTCTTCTGATTCACTCTCCAGACTTCACCTTCTCCTTCTCCTTCTTCTGCTTCTTCTGATTCACCCTCCTGACTTCACCTTCACCTTCTCCTTCTTCTACCTCTTCTGATTCACCCTCCTGACTTCACCTTCTCCTTCTCCTTCTTCTACTTCTTCTGCTTCACCCTCCAGCCTCCAGACTTCACCTTCTCCTTCTCCGTCTTCTACTTCTTCTGATTCAACCTCCAGACTTCACCTTCTCCTTCTCCTTCTTCTGCTTCTTCTGATTCACCCTCCAGACTTCACCATCTCCTTCTCCTTCTTCTGCTTCTTCTGATTCACCCTCCAGACTTCTCCTTCTCCTACTCCTTCTTCTACTTCTTCTGATTCACCCTCCAGACTTCATCTTCTCCTTCTCCTTCTTCTGCTTCTTCTGATTCACCCTCCAGACTTCACCTTCTCCTTCTCCTTCTTCTGCTTCTTCTGATTCACCCTCCAGACTTCACCTTCTCCTTCTCCTTCTTCTACTTCTTCTGATTCACCCTCCAGACTTCACCTTCTCCTTCTCCTTCTTCTACTTCTTCTGATTCACCCTCCAGACTTCACCTTCTCCTTCTCCTTCTTCTGCTTCTTCTGATTCACCCACCAGACTTCACCTTCTCCTTCTCCTTCTTCTGCTTCTTCTGATTCACCCTCCAGACTTCACCTTTTACTTCTCCTTCTTCTGCTTCTTCTGATTCACCCTTCAGACTTCACCATATCCTTCTCCTTCTTCTGCTTCTTCTGATTCACCCTCCAGACCTCACCTTCTCCTTCTCCTTCTTCTACTTCTTCTGATTCACCCTCCAGACGTCATCTTCTCCTCCTCCTTCTTCTGCTTCTTCTGATTCACCCTCCAGACTTCACCTTCTCCTTCTCCTTTTTCTGCTTCTTCTGATTCACCCTCCAGACTTCGCCTTCTCCTTCTCCTTCTTCTACTTCTTCTGATTCACCCTCCAGACTTCACCTTCTCCTTCTCCTTCTTCTACTTTTTCTGATTCACCCTCCAGTCTTCACCTCCTCCTTCTCCTTCTTCTGCTTCTTCTGATTCACACTCCAGACTTCACCTTCTCCTTCTCCTTCTTCTGCTTCTTCTGATTCACCCTCCTGACTTCACCTTCTCATTCTCCTTCTTCTGCTTCTTCTGATTCACCCTCCAGACTTCACCTTCTCCTTCTCCTTCTTCTACTTCTTCTGATTCACCCTCCAGACTTCACCTTCTCCTTCTCCTTCTTCTACTTCTTCTGATTCACCCTCCAGACTTCACCTTCTCCTTCTCCTTCTTCTACTTCTTCTGATTCACCCTCCAGTCTTCAACTACTCCTTCTCCTTCTTCTGATTCTTCTGATTCACCCTCTAGACATCACCTTCTCCTTCTCCTTCTTCTGCTTCTTCTGATTCACCCTCCTGACTTCACCTTCTCCTTCTCCTTCTTCTGCTTCTTCTGATTCACCCTCCAGACTTCACCTTCTCCTTCTCCTTCTTCTACTTCTTCTGATTCACCCTCTAGACTTCACCTTCTCCTTCTCCTTCTTCTGCTTCTTCTGATTCACCCTCCAGACTTCACCTTCTCCTTCTCCTTCGTCTACTTCTTCTGATTCACCCTCCAGACTACACCATCTCCTTCTCCTTCTTCTACTTCTTCTGATTCACCCTCCAGACTTCACCTTCTCCTTCTCCTTCTTCTGCTTCTTCTGATTCACCCTCCAGACTTCACCTTCTCCTTCTCCTTCTTCTACTTCTACTGATTCACCCTCCAGACTTCACCTTCTCCTTCTCCTTCTTCTTCTTCTTCTGATTCACCCTCCAGACTTCACCTTCTCCTTCTCCTTCTTCTACTTCTTCTGCTTCTCCCTCCAGACTTCACCTTCTCCTTTTCCTTCTTCTGCTTCTTCTGATTCACCCTCCAGACTTCACCGTCTCCTTCTCCTTCTTCTACTTCTTCTGATTCACCCTCCAGACTTCACCTTCTCCTTCTCCATCTTCTACTTCTTCTGATTCACCCTCCAGACTTCACCTTCTCCTTCTCCTTCTTCTGCTTCTTCTTCTTCACCCTCCAGACTTCACCTTCTCCTTCTCCTTCTTCTGCTTCTTCTGCTTCGCCCTCCAGACTTCACCTTCTCCTTCTCCATCTTCTGCTTCTTCTGCTTCACCCTCCAGACTTCACCTTCTCCTTCTCCTTCTTCTGCTTCTTCTGCTTCACCCTCCTGACTTCACCTTCTCCTTCCCCTTCTTCTACTTCTTCGGATTCACCCTCCAGACTTCACCTTCTCCTTCTCCTTCTTCTGCATCTTCTGCTTCACCCTCCAGACTTCACCTTCTCGTTCTCCTTCTTCTGCTTTTTCTGCTGCGCCCTCCAGACTTCACCTTCTCCTTCTCCTTCTTCTGCTTCTTCTGCTTCACCCTCCTAACTTCACCTTCTCCTTCTCCTTCTTCTACTTCTTCTGCTTCACCCCCCTGACTTCACCTTCTCCTTCTCCTTCTTCTGCTTCTTCTGATTCACCCTCCAGACTTCACCTTCACCTTCTCCTTCGTCTACTTCTTCTGATTCACCCTCCAGACTACACCATCTCCTTCTCCTTCTTCTACTTCTTCTGATTCACCCTCCAGACTTCACCTTCTACTTCTCCTTCTTCTGCTTCTTCTGATTCACCCTCCAGACTTCACCTTCTCCTTCTCCTTCTTCTTCTTCTTCTGATTCACCCTCCAGACTTCACCTTCTCCTTCTCCTTCTTCTACTTCTTCTGCTTCTCCCTCCAGACTTCACCTTCTCCTTCTCCTTCTTCTGCTTCTTCTGATTCACCCTCCAGACTTCACCTTCTCCTTCTCCTTCTTCTACTTCTTCTGATTCACCCTCCAGACTTCACCTTCTCCTTCTCCATCTTCTACTTCTTCTGATTCACCCTCCAGACTTCACCTTCTCCTTCTTCTACTTCTTCTGATACACCCTCCTGACTTCACCTTCTCCTTCTCCTTCTTCTGCTTCTTCTGCTTCACCCTCCAGACTTTACCTTCTCCTTCTCCTTCTTCTGCTTCTTCTGCTTCACCCTCCTGACTTCACCTTCTCCTTCTCCTTCTTCTGCTTCTTCTGCTTCACCCTCCTGACTTCACCTTCTCCTTCTCCTTCTTCTACTTCTCCTGATTCACCCTCCAGATTCACCTTCTCCTTCTCCTTCTTCTGCTTCTTCTGCTTCGCCCTCCAGACTTCCCCTTCTCCTTCTCCATCTTCTGCTTCTTCTGCTTCACCCTCCAGACTTCACCTTCTCCTTCTCCTTCTTCTGCTTCTTCTGCTTCACCCTCCTGACTTCACCTTCTCCTTCTCCTTCTTCTACTTCTTCGGATTCACCTTCCAGACTTCACCTTCTCCTTCTCCTTCTTCTGCTTCTTCTGCTTCACCCTCCAGACTTCACCTTCTCCTTCTCCTTCTTCTGCTTTTTCTGCTGCGCCCTCCAGACTTCACCTTTTCCTTCTCCTTCTTCTGCTTCTTCTGCTTCACCCTCCTGACTTCACCTTCTCCTTCTCCTTCTCCTTCTTCTGCTTCTTCTGATTCACCCTCCTGACTTCACCTTCTCCTTCTCCTTCTTCTGCTTCTTCTGATTCAGCCTTCAGACTTCACCTTCTCCTTCTCCTTCTTCTGCTTCTTCTGATTCACCCTCCAGACCTCACCTTCTCCTTCTCCTTTTTATACTTCTTCTGATTCACCCTCCTGACTTCACCTTCTCCTTCTCCTTCTTCTGCTTCTTCTGCTTCACCCTCCAGACTTCACCTTCTCCTTCTCCTTCTTCTGCTTCTTCTGCTTCACCCTCCTGACTTCAACTTCTCCTTCTCCTTCTTCTGCTTCACCCTCCTGACTTTACCTTCTCCTTCTCCTTCTTCTACTTCTCCTGATTCACCCTCCAGACTTCACCTTCTCCTTCTCCTTCTTCTGCTTCTTCTGCTTCACCCTCCAGACTTCACCTTCTCCTTCTCCTTCTTCTGCTTCGCCCTCCAGACTTCACCTTCTCCTTCTCCATCTTCTGCTTCTTCTGCTTCACCCTCCAGACTTCACCTTGTCCTTCTCCTTCTTCTGCTTCTTCTGCTTCACCCTCCTGACTTCACCTTCTCCTTCTCCTTCTTCTACTTCTTCGGATTCACCCTCCAGACTTCACCTTCTCCTTCTCCTTCTTCTGCTTCTTCTGCTTCACCCTCCAGACTTCACCTTCTCCTTCTCTTTCTTCTGCTTTTTCTGCTGCGCCCTCCAGACTTCACCTTCTCCTTCTCCTTCTTCTGCTTCTTCTGCTTCACCCTCCTGACTTCACCTTCTCCTTCTCCTTCTTCTACTTCTTCTGCTTCACCCCCCTGACTACAACTTCTCCTTCTCCTTCTTCTGCTTCTTCTGATTCACCCTCCTAACTTCACCTTCTCCTTCTCCTTCTTCTGCTTCTTCTGATTCACCCTCCTGACTTCACCTTCTCCTTCTCCTTCTTCTGCTTCTTCTGATTCACCCTCCAGACTTCACCTTCTCCTTCTCCTTCTTCTGCTTCTTCTGATTCACCCTCCAGACTTCACCTTCTCCTTCTCCTTCTTCTGCTTCTTCTGATTCACCCTCCTAACTTCACCTTCTCCTTCTCCTTCTTCTGCTTCTTCTGATTCACCCTCCTGACTTCACCTTCTCCTTCTCCTTCTTCTGCTTCTTCTGATTCACCCTCCAGACTTCACCTTCTCCTTCTCCTTCTTCTGCTTCTTCTGATTCACCCTCCAGACTTCACCTTCTCCTTCTCCTTCTTCTTCTTCTTCTGATTCACCCTCCAGACTTCACCTTCTCCTTCTCCTTCTTCTACTTCTTCTGCTTCTCCCTCCAGACTTCACCTTCTCCTTCTCCTTCTTCTGCTTCTTCTGATTCACCCTCCAGACTTCACCTTCTCCTTCTCCTTCTTCTACTTCTTCTGATTCACCCTCCAGACTTCACCTTCTCCTTCTCCATCTTCTACTTCTTCTGATTCACCCTCCAGACTTCACCTTCTCCTTCTCCTTCTTCTACTTCTTCTGATACACCCTCCTGACTTCACCTTCTCCTTCTCCTTCTTCTGCTTCTTCTGCTTCACCCTCCAGACTTTACCTTCTCCTTCTCCTTCTTCTGCTTCTTCTGCTTCACCCTCCTGACTTCACCTTCTCCTTCTCCTTCTTCTGCTTCTTCTGCTTCACCCTCCTGACTTCACCTTCTCCTTCTCCTTCTTCTACTTCTCCTGATTCACCCTCCAGACTTCACCTTCTCCTTCTCCTTCTTCTGCTTCTTCTGCTTCGCCCTCCAGACTTCCCCTTCTCCTTCTCCATCTTCTGCTTCTTCTGCTTCACCCTCCAGACTTCACCTTCTCCTTCTCCTTCTTCTGCTTCTTCTGCTTCACCCTCCTGACTTCACCTTCTCCTTCTCCTTCTTCTACTTCTTCGGATTCACCCTCCAGACTTCACCTTCTCCTTCTCCTTCTTCTGCTTCTTCTGCTTCACCCTCCAGACTTCACCTTCTCCTTCTCCTTCTTCTGCTTTTTCTGCTGCGCCCTCCAGACTTCACCTTCTCCTTCTCCTTCTTCTGCTTCTTCTGCTTCACCCTCCTGACTTCACCTTCTCCTTCTCCTTCTTCTACTACTTCTGCTTCACCCCCCTGACTACACCTTCTCCTTCTCCTTCTTCTGCTTCTTCTGATTCACCCTCCTAACTTCACCTTCTCCTTCTCCTTCTTCTGCTTCTTCTGATTCACCCTCCTGACTTCACCTTCTCCTTCTCCTTCTTCTGCTTCTTCTGATTCACCCTCCAGACTTCACCTTCTCCTTCTCCTTCTTCTGCTTCTTCTGATTCACCCTCCAGACTTCACCTTCTCCTTCTCCTTCTTCTGCTTCTTCTGATTCACCCTCCAGACCTCACAATCTCCTTCTCCTTCTTCTACTTCTTCTGATTCACCCTCCAGACTTCATCTCCTCCTTCTCCTTCTTCTGCTTCTTCTGATTCACCCTCCAGACTTCACCTTCTCCTTCTCCTTCTTCTGCTTCTTCTGATTCACCCTCCAGACTTCACCTTCTCCTTCTCCTTCTTCTACTTCTTCTGATTCACCCTCCAGACTTCACCTTCTCCTTCTCCTTCTTCTACTTCTTCTGATTCTCCCTCCAGTCTTCACCTTCTCCTTCTCCTTCTTCTGCTTCTTCTGCTTCACCCTCCAGACTTCACCATCTCCTTCTCTTTCTTCTGCTTCTTCTGATTCACCCTCCAGACTTCACCTTCTCCTTCTCCTTCTTCTGCTCCTCCTGATTCACCCTCCAGCCTTCACCTTCTCCTTCTCCTTCTTCTGCTTCTTCTGATTCAGCCTTCAGACTTCACCTTCTCCTTCTCCTTCTTCTGCTTCTTCTGATTCACCCTCCAGACCTCACCTTCTCCTTCTCCTTTTTATACTTCTTCTGATTCACCCTCCGGACTTCATCTTCTCCTTCTCCTTCTTCTGCTTCTTCTGATTCACCCTCCAGACTTCACCTTCTCCTTCTCCTTCTTCTGCTATTTCTGATTCACCCTCCAGACTTCGCCTTCTCCTTCTCCTTCTTCTACTTCTTCTGGTTCACCCTCCAGACTTCACCTTCTCCTTCTCCTTCTTCTACTTCTTCTGATTCACCCTCCAGTCTTCACCTTCTCCTTCTCCTTCTTCTGCTTCTTCTGATTCACCCTCCAGACTTCACCTTCTCCTTCTCCTTCTTCTGCTTCTTCTGATTCACCCTCCTGACTTCACCTTCTCATTCTCCTTCTTCTGCTTCTTCTGATTCACCCTCCAGACTTCACCTTCTCCTTCTCCTTCTTCTACTTCTTCTGATTCACCCTCCAGACTTCACCTTCTCGTTCTCCTTCTTCTGCTTCTTCTGATTCACCCTCCAGACTTCACCTTCTCCTTCTCCTTCGTCTACTTCTTCTGATTCACCCTCCAGACTACACCTTCTCCTTCTCCTTCTTCTACTTCTTCTGATTCACCCTCCAGACTTCACCTTCTCCTTCTCCTTCTTCTACTTCTTCTGATTCACCCTCCAGTCTTCAACTTCTCTTTCTCCTTCTTCTGATTCTTCTGATTCTCCCTCTAGACTTCACCTTCTCCTTCTCCTTCTTCTGCTTCTTCTGATTCACCCTCCTGACTTCACCTTCTCCTTCTCCTTCTTCTGCTTCTTCTGATTCACCCTCCAGACTTCACCTTCTCCTTCTCCTTCTTCTACTTCTTCTGATTCACCCTCTAGACTTCACCTTCTCCTTCTCCTTCTTCTGCTTCTTCTGATTCACCCTCCAGACTTCACCTTCTCCTTCGTCTACTTCTTCTGATTCACCCTCCAGACTACACCATCTCCTTCTCCTTCTTCTACTTCTTCTGATTCGCCCTCCAGACTTCACCTTCTCCTTCTCCTTCTTCTGCTTCTTCTGATTCACCCTCCAGACTTCACCTTCTCCTTCTCCTTCTTCTACTTCTACTGATTCACCCTCCAGACTTCACCTTCTCCTTCTCCTTCTTCTTCTTCTTCTGATTCACCCTCCAGACTTCACCTTCTCCTTCTCCTTCTTCTACTTCTTCTGCTTCTCCCTCCAGACTTCACCTTCTCCTTCTCCTTCTTCTGCTTTTTCTGATTCACCCTCCAGACTTCACCTTCTCCTTCTCCTTCTTCTACTTCTTCTGATTCACCCTCCAGACTTCACCTTCTCCTTCTCCATCTTCTACTTCTTCTGATTCACCCTCCAGACTTCACCTTCTCCTTCTCCTTCTTCTACTTCTTCTGATTCACCCTCCTGACTTCACCTTCTCCTTCTCCTTCTTCTGCTTCTTCTGCTTCGCCCTCCAGACTTCACCTTCTCCTTCTCCTTCTTCTGCTTCTTCTGCTTCACCCTCCTGACTTCACCTTCTCCTTCTCCTTGTTCTGCTTCTTCTGCTTCACCCTCCTGACTTCACCTTCTCCTTCTTCTTCTTCTACTTCTCCTGATTCACCCTCCAGACTTCACCTTCTCCTTCTCCTTCTTCTGCTTCTTCTTCTTCACCCTCCAGACTTCACCTTCTCCTTCTCCTTCTTCTGCTTCTTCTGCTTCGCCCTCCAGACTTCACCTTCTCCTTCTCCGTCTTCTGCTTCTTCTGCTTCTCCCTCCAGACTTCACCTTCTCCTTCTCCTTCTTCTGCTTCTTCTGCTTCACCCTCCTGACTTCAACTTCTCCTTCTCCTTCTTCTGCTTCACCCTCCTGACTTTACCTTCTCCTTCTCCTTCTTCTACTTCTCCTGATTCACCCTCCAGACTTCACCTTCTCCTTCTCCTTCTTCTGCTTCTTCTGCTTCACCCTCCAGACTTCACCTTCTCCTTCTCCTTCTTCTGCTTCGCCCTCCAGACTTCACCTTCTCCTTCTCCATCTTCTGCTTCTTCTGCTTCACCCTCCAGACTTCACCTTGTCCTTCTCCTTCTTCTGCTTCTTCTGCTTCACCCTCCTGACTTCACCTTCTCCTTCTCCTTCTTCTACTTCTTCGGATTCACCCTCCAGACTTCACCTTCTCCTTCTCCTTCTTCTGCTTCTTCTGCTTCACCCTCCAGACTTCACCTTCTCCTTCTCTTTCTTCTGCTTTTTCTGCTGCGCCCTCCAGACTTCACCTTCTCCTTCTCCTTCTTCTGCTTCTTCTGCTTCACCCTCCTGACTTCACCTTCTCCTTCTCCTTCTTCTACTTCTTCTGCTTCACCCCCCTGACTACACCTTCTCCTTCTCCTTCTTCTGCTTCTTCTGATTCACCCTCCTAACTTCACCTTCTCCTTCTCCTTCTTCTGCTTCTTCTGATTCACCCTCCTGACTTCACCTTCTCCTTCTCCTTCTTCTGCTTCTTCTGATTCACCCTCCAGACTTCACCTTCTCCTTCTCCTTCTTCTGCTTCTTCTGATTCACCCTCCAGACTTCACCTTCTCCTTCTCCTTCTTCTGCTTCTTCTGATTCACCCTCCTAACTTCACCTTCTCCTTCTCCTTCTTCTGCTTCTTCTGATTCACCCTCCTGACTTCACCTTCTCCTTCTCCTTCTTCTGCTTCTTCTGATTCACCCTCCAGACTTCACCTTCTCCTTCTCCTTCTTCTGCTTCTTCTGATTCACCCTCCAGACTTCACCTTCTCCTTCTCCTTCTTCTTCTTCTTCTGATTCACCCTCCAGACTTCACCTTCTCCTTCTCCTTCTTCTACTTCTTCTGCTTCTCCCTCCAGACTTCACCTTCTCCTTCTCCTTCTTCTGCTTCTTCTGATTCACCCTCCAGACTTCACCTTCTCCTTCTCCTTCTTCTACTTCTTCTGATTCACCCTCCAGACTTCACCTTCTCCTTCTCCATCTTCTACTTCTTCTGATTCACCCTCCAGACTTCACCTTCTCCTTCTCCTTCTTCTACTTCTTCTGATACACCCTCCTGACTTCACCTTCTCCTTCTCCTTCTTCTGCTTCTTCTGCTTCACCCTCCAGACTTTACCTTCTCCTTCTCCTTCTTCTGCTTCTTCTGCTTCACCCTCCTGACTTCACCTTCTCCTTCTCCTTCTTCTGCTTCTTCTGCTTCACCCTCCTGACTTCACCTTCTCCTTCTCCTTCTTCTACTTCTCCTGATTCACCCTCCAGACTTCACCTTCTCCTTCTCCTTCTTCTGCTTCTTCTGCTTCGCCCTCCAGACTTCCCCTTCTCCTTCTCCATCTTCTGCTTCTTCTGCTTCACCCTCCAGACTTCACCTTCTCCTTCTCCTTCTTCTGCTTCTTCTGCTTCACCCTCCTGACTTCACCTTCTCCTTCTCCTTCTTCTACTTCTTCGGATTCACCCTCCAGACTTCACCTTCTCCTTCTCCTTCTTCTGCTTCTTCTGCTTCACCCTCCAGACTTCACCTTCTCCTTCTCCTTCTTCTGCTTTTTCTGCTGCGCCCTCCAGACTTCACCTTCTCCTTCTCCTTCTTCTGCTTCTTCTGCTTCACCCTCCTGACTTCACCTTCTCCTTCTCCTTCTTCTACTACTTCTGCTTCACCCCCCTGACTACACCTTCTCCTTCTCCTTCTTCTGCTTCTTCTGATTCACCCTCCTAACTTCACCTTCTCCTTCTCCTTCTTCTGCTTCTTCTGATTCACCCTCCTGACTTCACCTTCTCCTTCTCCTTCTTCTGCTTCTTCTGATTCACCCTCCAGACTTCACCTTCTCCTTCTCCTTCTTCTGCTTCTTCTGATTCACCCTCCAGACTTCACCTTCTCCTTCTCCTTCTTCTGCTTCTTCTGATTCACCCTCCAGACCTCACAATCTCCTTCTCCTTCTTCTACTTCTTCTGATTCACCCTCCAGACTTCATCTCCTCCTTCTCCTTCTTCTGCTTCTTCTGATTCACCCTCCAGACTTCACCTTCTCCTTCTCCTTCTTCTGCTTCTTCTGATTCACCCTCCAGACTTCACCTTCTCCTTCTCCTTCTTCTACTTCTTCTGATTCACCCTCCAGACTTCACCTTCTCCTTCTCCTTCTTCTACTTCTTCTGATTCTCCCTCCAGTCTTCACCTTCTCCTTCTCCTTCTTCTGCTTCTTCTGCTTCACCCTCCAGACTTCACCATCTCCTTCTCTTTCTTCTGCTTCTTCTGATTCACCCTCCAGACTTCACCTTCTCCTTCTCCTTCTTCTGCTCCTCCTGATTCACCCTCCAGCCTTCACCTTCTCCTTCTCCTTCTTCTGCTTCTTCTGATTCAGCCTTCAGACTTCACCTTCTCCTTCTCCTTCTTCTGCTTCTTCTGATTCACCCTCCAGACCTCACCTTCTCCTTCTCCTTTTTATACTTCTTCTGATTCACCCTCCGGACTTCATCTTCTCCTTCTCCTTCTTCTGCTTCTTCTGATTCACCCTCCAGACTTCACCTTCTCCTTCTCCTTCTTCTGCTATTTCTGATTCACCCTCCAGACTTCGCCTTCTCCTTCTCCTTCTTCTACTTCTTCTGGTTCACCCTCCAGACTTCACCTTCTCCTTCTCCTTCTTCTACTTCTTCTGATTCACCCTCCAGTCTTCACCTTCTCCTTCTCCTTCTTCTGCTTCTTCTGATTCACCCTCCAGACTTCACCTTCTCCTTCTCCTTCTTCTGCTTCTTCTGATTCACCCTCCTGACTTCACCTTCTCATTCTCCTTCTTCTGCTTCTTCTGATTCACCCTCCAGACTTCACCTTCTCCTTCTCCTTCTTCTACTTCTTCTGATTCACCCTCCAGACTTCACCTTCTCGTTCTCCTTCTTCTGCTTCTTCTGATTCACCCTCCAGACTTCACCTTCTCCTTCTCCTTCGTCTACTTCTTCTGATTCACCCTCCAGACTACACCTTCTCCTTCTCCTTCTTCTACTTCTTCTGATTCACCCTCCAGACTTCACCTTCTCCTTCTCCTTCTTCTACTTCTTCTGATTCACCCTCCAGTCTTCAACTTCTCTTTCTCCTTCTTCTGATTCTTCTGATTCTCCCTCTAGACTTCACCTTCTCCTTCTCCTTCTTCTGCTTCTTCTGATTCACCCTCCTGACTTCACCTTCTCCTTCTCCTTCTTCTGCTTCTTCTGATTCACCCTCCAGACTTCACCTTCTCCTTCTCCTTCTTCTACTTCTTCTGATTCACCCTCTAGACTTCACCTTCTCCTTCTCCTTCTTCTGCTTCTTCTGATTCACCCTCCAGACTTCACCTTCTCCTTCGTCTACTTCTTCTGATTCACCCTCCAGACTACACCATCTCCTTCTCCTTCTTCTACTTCTTCTGATTCGCCCTCCAGACTTCACCTTCTCCTTCTCCTTCTTCTGCTTCTTCTGATTCACCCTCCAGACTTCACCTTCTCCTTCTCCTTCTTCTACTTCTACTGATTCACCCTCCAGACTTCACCTTCTCCTTCTCCTTCTTCTTCTTCTTCTGATTCACCCTCCAGACTTCACCTTCTCCTTCTCCTTCTTCTACTTCTTCTGCTTCTCCCTCCAGACTTCACCTTCTCCTTCTCCTTCTTCTGCTTTTTCTGATTCACCCTCCAGACTTCACCTTCTCCTTCTCCTTCTTCTACTTCTTCTGATTCACCCTCCAGACTTCACCTTCTCCTTCTCCATCTTCTACTTCTTCTGATTCACCCTCCAGACTTCACCTTCTCCTTCTCCTTCTTCTACTTCTTCTGATTCACCCTCCTGACTTCACCTTCTCCTTCTCCTTCTTCTGCTTCTTCTGCTTCGCCCTCCAGACTTCACCTTCTCCTTCTCCTTCTTCTGCTTCTTCTGCTTCACCCTCCTGACTTCACCTTCTCCTTCTCCTTGTTCTGCTTCTTCTGCTTCACCCTCCTGACTTCACCTTCTCCTTCTTCTTCTTCTACTTCTCCTGATTCACCCTCCAGACTTCACCTTCTCCTTCTCCTTCTTCTGCTTCTTCTTCTTCACCCTCCAGACTTCACCTTCTCCTTCTCCTTCTTCTGCTTCTTCTGCTTCGCCCTCCAGACTTCACCTTCTCCTTCTCCGTCTTCTGCTTCTTCTGCTTCTCCCTCCAGACTTCACCTTCTCCTTCTCCTTCTTCTGCTTCTTCTGCTTCACCCTCCTGACTTCACCTTGTCCTTCCCCTTCTTCTACTTCTTCGGATTCACCCTCCAGACTTCACCTTCTCCTTCTACTTCTTCTGCTTCTTCTGCTTCACCCTCCAGACTTCACCTTCTCCTTCTCCTTCTTCTGCTTTTTCTGCTGCACCCTCCAGACTTCACCTTCTCCTTCTCCTTCTTCTGCTTCTTCTGCTTCACCCTCCTGACTTCACCTTCTCCTTCTCCTTCTTCTACTTCTTCTGCTTCACCCCCCTGACTTCACCTTCTCCTTCTCCTTCTTCTGCTTCTTCTGATTCACCCTCCAGACTTCACCTTCACCTTCTCCTTCGTCTACTTCTTCTGATTCACCCTCCAGACTACACCATCTCCTTCTCCTTCTTCTACTTCTTCTGATTCACCCTCCAGACTTCACCTTCTCCTTCTCCTTCTTCTGCTTCTTCTGATTCACCCTCCAGACTTCACCTTCTCCTTCTCCTTCTTCTGCTATTTCTGATTCACCCTCCAGACTTCGCCTTCTCCTTCTCCTTCTTCTACTTCTTCTGGTTCACCCTCCAGACTTCACCTTCTCCTTCTCCTTCTTCTACTTCTTCTGATTCACCCTCCAGTCTTCACCTTCTCCTTCTCCTTCTTCTGCTTCTTCTGATTCACCCTCCAGACGTCACCTTCTCCTTCTCCTTCTTCTGCTTCTTCTGATTCACCCTCCTGACTTCACCTTCTCATTCTCCTTCATCTGCTTCTTCTGATTCACCCTCCAGACTTCACCTTCTCCTTCTCCTTCTTCTACTTCTTCTGATTCACCCTCCAGACTTCACCTTCTCGTTCTCCTTCTTCTGCTTCTTCTGATTCACCCTCCAGACTTCACCTTCTCCTTCTCCTTCGTCTACTTCTTCTGATTCACCCTCCAGACTACACCTTCTCCTTCTCCTTCTTCTACTTCTTCTGATTCACCCTCCAGACTTCACCTTCTCCTTCTCCTTCTTCTACTTCTTCTGATTCACCCTCCAGTCTTCAACTTCTCCTTCTCCTTCTTCTGATTCTTCTGATTCACCCTCTAGACTTCACCTTCTCCTTCTCCTTCTTCTGCTTCTTCTGATTCACCCTCCTGACTTCACCTTCTCCTTCTCCTTCTTCTGCTTCTTCTGATTCACCCTCCAGACTTCACCTTCTCCTTCTCCTTCTTCTACTTCTTCTGATTCACCCTCTAGACTTCACCTTCTCCTTCTCCTTCTTCTGCTTCTTCTGATTCACCCTCCAGACTTCACCTTCTCCTTCTCCTTCGTCTACTTCTTCTGATTCACCCTCCAGACTACACCATCTCCTTCTCCTTCTTCTACTTCTTCTGATTCGCCCTCCAGACTTCACCTTCTCCTTCTCCTTCTTCTGCTTCTTCTGATTCACCCTCCAGACTTCACCTTCTCCTTCTCCTTCTTCTACTTCTACTGATTCACCCTCCAGACTTCACCTTCTCCTTCTCCTTCTTCTTCTTCTTCTGATTCACCCTCCAGACTTCACCTTCTCCTTCTCCTTCTTCTACTTCTTCTGCTTCTCCCTCCAGACTTCACCTTCTCCTTCTCCTTCTTCTGCTTCTTCTGATTCACCCTCCAGACTTCACCTTCTCCTTCTCCTTCTTCTACTTCTTCTGATTCACCCTCCAGACTTCACCTTCTCCTGCTCCATCTTCTACTTCTTCTGATTCACCCTCCAGACTTCACCTTCTCCTTCTCCTTCTTCTACTTCTTCTGATTCACCCTCCTGACTTCACCTTCTCCTTCTCCTTCTTCTGCTTCTTCTGCTTCGCCCTCCAGACTTCACCTTCTCCTTCTCCTTCTTCTGCTTCTTCTGCTTCACCCTCCTGACTTCACCTTCTCCTTCTCCTTGTTCTGCTTCTTCTGCTTCACCCTCCTGACTTCACCTTCTCCTTCTCCTTCTTCTACTTCTCCTGATTCACCCTCCAGACTTCACCTTCTCCTTCTCCTTCTTCTGCTTCTTCTTCTTCACCCTCCAGACTTCACCTTCTCCTTCTCCTTCTTCTGCTTCTTCTGCTTCGCCCTCCAGACTTCACCTTCTCCTTCTCCATCTTCTGCTTCTTCTGCTTCTCCCTCCAGACTTCACCTTCTCCTTCTCCTTCTTCTGCTTCTTCTGCTTCACCCTCCTGACTTCACCTTCTCCTTCCCCTTCTTCTACTTCTTCGGATTCACCCTCTGGACTTCACCTTCTCCTTCTCCTTCTTCTGCTTCTTCTGCTTCACCCTCCAGACTTCACCTTCTCCTTCTCCTTCTTCTGCTTTTTCTGCTGCGCCCTCCAGACTTCACCTTCTCCTTCTCCTTCTTCTGCTTCTTCTGCTTCACCCTCCTGACTTCACCTTCTCCTTCTCCTTCTTCTACTTCTTCTGCTTCACCCCCCTGACTTCACCTTCTCCTTCTCCTTCTTCTGCTTCTTCTGATTCACCCTCCAGACTTCACCTTCACCTTCTCCTTCGTCTACTTCTTCTGATTCACCCTCCAGACTACACCATCTCCTTCTCCTTCTTCTACTTCTTCTGATTCACCCTCCAGACTTCACCTTCTCCTTCTCCTTCTTCTGCTTCTTCTGATTCACCCTCCAGACTTCACCTTCTCCTTCTTCTACTTCTACTGATTGACCCTCCAGACTTCGCCTTCTCCTTCTCCTTCTTCTTCTTCTTCTGATTCACCCTCCAGACTTCACCTTCTCCTTCTCCTTCTTCTACTTCTTCTGCTTCTCCCTCCAGACTTCACCTTCTCCTTCTCCTTCTTCTGCTTCTTCTGATTCACCCTCCAGACTTCACCTTCTCCTTCTCCTTCTTCTACTTCTTCTGATTCACCCTCCAGACTTCACCTTCTCCTTCTCCATCTTCTACTTCTTCTGATCCACCCTCCAGACTTCACCTTCTCCTTCTCCTTCTTCTACTTCTTCTGATTCACCCTCCTGACTTCACCTTCTCCTTCTTCTGCTTCTTCTGCTTCACCCTCCAGACTTCTCCTTCTCCTTCTCCTTCTTCTGCTTCTTCTGCTTCACCCTCCTGACTTCACCTTCTCCTTCTCCTTCTTCTGCTTCTTCTGCTTCACCCTCCTGACTTCACCTTCTCCTTCTCCTTCTTCTACTTTTCCTGATTCACCCTCCAGACTTCACCTTCTCCTTCTCCTTCTTCTGCTTCTTCTGCTTCACCCTCCAGACTTCACCTTCTCCTTCTCCTTCTTCTGCTTCTTCTGCTTCGTCCTCCAGACTTCACCTTCTCCTTCTCCATCTTCTGCTTCTTCTGCTTCACCCTCCAGACTTCACCTTCTCCTTCTCCTTCTTCTGCTTCTTCTGCTTCACCCTCCTGACTTCACCTTCTCCTTCTCCTTCTTCTACTTCTTCGGATTCACCCTCCAGACTTCACCTTCTCCTTCTCCTTCTTCTGCTTTTTCTGCTGCGCCCTCCAGACTTCACCTTCTCCTTCTCCTTCTTCTGCTTCTTCTGCTTCACCCTCCTGACTCCACCTTCTCCTTCTCCTTCTTCTACTTCTTCTGCTTCACCCCCCTGACTACACCTTCTCCTTCTCCTTCTTCTGCTTCTTCTGATTCACCCTCCTAACTTCACCTTCTCCTTCTCCTTCTTCTGCTTCTTCTGATTCACCCTCCTGACTTCACCTTCTCCTTCTCCTTCTTCTGCTTCTTCTGATTCACCCTCCAGACTTCACCTTCTCCTTCTCCTTCTTCTGCTTCTTCTGATTCACCCTCCAGACTTCACCTTCTCCTTCTCCTTCTTCTGCTTCTTCTGATTCACCCTCCAGACCTCACCTTCTCCTTCTCCTTCTTCTACTTCTTCTGATTCACCCTCCAGACTTCATCTCCTCCTTCTCCTTCTTCTGCTTCTTCTGATTCACCCTCCAGACTTCACCTTCTCCTTCTCCTTCTTCTGCTTCTTCTGATTCATCCTCCAGACTTCACCTTCTCCTTCTCCTTCTTCTACTTCTTCTGATTCACCCTCCAGACTTCACCTTCTCCTTCTCCTTCTTCTACTTCTTCTGATTCACCCTCCAGTCTTCACCTTCTCCTTCTCCTTCTTCTGCTTCTTCTGCTTCACCCTCCAGACTTCATCTCCTCCTTCTCCTTCTTCTGCTTCTTCTGATTCACCCTCCAGACTTCACCTTCTCCTTCTCCTTCTTCTGCTTCTTCTGATTCACCCTCCAGACTTCACCTTCTCCTTCTCCATCTTCTACTTCTTCTGATTCACCCTCCAGACTTCACCTTCTCCTTCTCCTTCTTCTACTTCTTCTGATTCACCCTCCTGACTTCACCTTCTCCTTCTTCTGCTTCTTCTGCTTCACCCTCCAGACTTCACCTTCTCCTTCTCCTTCTTCTGCTATTTCTGATTCACCCTCCAGACTTCGCCTTCTCCTTCTCCTTCTTCTACTTCTTCTGATTCACCCTCCTGACTTCACCTTCTCCTTCTTCTGCTTCTTCTGCTTCACCCTCCAGACTTCACCTTATCCTTCTCCTTCTTCTGCTATTTCTGATTCACCCTCCAGACTTCGCCTTCTCCTTCTCCTTCTTCTACTTCTTCTGGTTCACCCTCCAGACTTCACCTTCTCCTTCTCCTTCTTCTACTTCTTCTGATTCACCCTCCAGTCTTCACCTTCTCCTTCTCCTTCTTCTGCTTCTTCTGATTCACCCTCCAGACTTCACCTTCTCCTTCTCCTTCTTCTGCTTCTTCTGATTCACCCTCCTGACTTCACCTTCTCATTCTCCTTCTTCTGCTTCTTCTGATTCACCCTCCAGACTTCACCTTCTCCTTCTCCTTCTTCTACTTCTTCTGATTCACCCTCCAGACTTCACCTTCTCGTTCTCCTTCTTCTGCTTCTTCTGATTCACCCTCCAGACTTCACCTTCTCCTTCTCCTTCGTCTACTTCTTCTGATTCACCCTCCAGACTACACCTTCTCCTTCTCCTTCTTCTACTTCTTCTGATTCACCCTCCAGACTTCACCTTCTCCTTCTCCTTCTTCTACTTCTTCTGATTCACCCTCCAGTCTTCAACTTCTCCTTCTCCTTCTTCTGATTCTTCTGATTCACCCTCTAGACTTCACCTTCTCCTTCTCCTTCTTCTGCTTCTTCTGATTCACCCTCCTGACTTCACCTTCTCCTTCTCCTTCTTCTGCTTCTTCTGATTCACCCTCCAGACTTCACCTTCTCCTTCTCCTTCTTCTACTTCTTCTGATTCACCCTCTAGACTTCACCTTCTCCTTCTCCTTCTTCTGCTTCTTCTGATTCACCCTCCAGACTTCACCTTCTCCTTCTCCTTCGTCTACTTCTTCTGATTCACCCTCCAGACTACACCATCTCCTTCTCCTTCTTCTACTTCTTCTGATTCGCCCTCCAGACTTCACCTTCTCCTTCTCCTTCTTCTGCTTCTTCTGATTCACCCTCCAGACT
This sequence comes from Somniosus microcephalus, assembly GCF_052327205.1. Lineage (NCBI taxonomy): Eukaryota > Metazoa > Chordata > Chondrichthyes > Squaliformes > Somniosidae > Somniosus > Somniosus microcephalus. The sequence continues at coordinate 124,799 of NW_028225199.1, read as the reverse complement.
TCACCTTCTCCTTCTCCTTCTTCTACTTCTACTGATTCACCCTCCAGACTTCACCTTCTCCTTCTCCTTCTTCTTCTTCTTCTGATTCACCCTCCAGACTTCACCTTCTCCTTCTCCTTCTTCTACTTCTTCTGCTTCTCCCTCCAGACTTCACCTTCTCCTTCTCCTTCTTCTGCTTCTTCTGATTCACCCTCCAGACTTCACCTTCTCCTTCTCCTTCTTCTACTTCTTCTGATTCACCCTCCAGACTTCAGCTTCTCCTTCTCCATCTTCTACTTCTTCTGATTCACCCTCCAGACTTCACCTTCTCCTTCTCCTTCTTCTACTTCTTCTGATTCACCCTCCTGACTTCACCTTCTCCTTCTCCTTCTTCTGCTTCTTCTGCTTCGCCCTCCAGACTTCACCTTCTCCTTCTCCTTCTTCTGCTTCTTCTGCTTCACCCTCCTGACTTCACCTTCTCCTTCTCCTTGTTCTGCTTCTTCTGCTTCACCCTCCTGACTTCACCTTCTCCTTCTCCTTCTTCTACTTCTCCTGATTCACCCTCCAGACTTCACCTTCACCTTCTCCTTCTTCTGCTTCTTCTTCTTCACCCTCCAGACTTCACCTTCTCCTTCTTCTACTTCTGCTTCTTCTGCTTCGCCCTCCAGACTTCACCTTCTCCTTCTCCATCTTCTGCTTCTTCTGCTTCTCCCTCCAGACTTCACCTTCTCCTTCTCCTTCTTCTGCTTCTTCTGCTTCACCCTCCTGACTTCACCTTCTCCTTCCCCTTCTTCTACTTCTTCGGATTCACCCTCCAGACTTCACCTTCTCCTTCTCCTTCTTCTGCTTCTTCTGCTTCACCCTCCAGACTTCACCTTCTCCTTCTCCTTCTTCTGCTTTTTCTGCTGCGCCCTCCAGACTTCACCTTCTCCTTCTCCTTCTTCTGCTTCTTCTGCTTCACCCTCCTGACTTCACCTTCTCCTTCTCCTTCTTCTACTTCTTCTGCTTCACCCCCCTGACTTCACCTTCTCCTTCTCCTTCTTCTACTTCTTCTGATTCACCCTCCAGACTTCACCTTCTCCTTCTCCTTCTTCTGCTTCTTCTGATTCACCCTCCAGACTTCACCTTCTCCTTCTCCTTCTTCTGCTATTTCTGATTCACCCTCCAGACTTCGCCTTCTCCTTCTCCTTCTTCTACTTCTTCTGGTTCACCCTCCAGACTTCACCTTCTCCTTCTCCTTCTTCTACTTCTTCTGATTCACCCTCCAGTCTTAACCTTCTCCTTCTCCTTCTTCTGCTTCTTCTGATTCACCCTCCAGACTTCACCTTCTCCTTCTCCTTCTTCTGCTTCTTCTGATTCACCCTCCTGACTTCACCTTCTCATTCTCCTTCTTCTGCTTCTTCTGATTCACCCTCCAGACTTCACCTTCTCCTTCTCCTTCTTCTACTTCTTCTGATTCATCCTCCAGACTTCACCTTCTCGTTCTCCTTCTTCTGCTTCTTCTGATTCACCCTCCAGACTTCACCTTCTCCTTCTCCTTCGTCTACTTCTTCTGATTCACCCTCCAGACTACACCTTCTCCTTCTCCTTCTTCTACTTCTTCTGATTCACCCTCCAGACTTCACCTTCTCCTTCTCCTTCTTCTACTTCTTCTGATTCACCCTCCAGTCTTCAACTTCTCCTTCTCCTTCTTCTACTTCTTCTGATTCACCCTCTAGACTTCACCTTCTCCTTCTCCTTCTTCTGCTTCTTCTGATTCACCCTCCAGACTTCACCTTCTCCTTCTCCTTCGTCTACTTCTTCTGATTCACCCTCCAGACTACACCATCTCCTTCTCCTTCTTCTACTTCTTCTGATTCGCCCTCCAGACTTCACCTTCTCCTTCTCCTTCTTCTGCTTCTTCTGATTCACCCTCCAGACTTCACCTTCTCCTTCTCCTTCTTCTACTTCTACTGATTCACCCTCCAGACTTCACCTTCTCCTTCTCCTTCTTCTTCTTCTTCTGATTCACCCTCCAGACTTCACCTTCTCCTTCTCCTTCTTCTACTTCTTCTGCTTCTCCCTCCAGACTTCACCTTCTCCTTCTCCTTCTTCTGCTTCTTCTGATTCACCCTCCAGACTTCACCTTCTCCTTCTCCTTCTTCTACTTCTTCTGATTCACCCTCCAGACTTCACCTTCTCCTGCTCCATCTTCTACTTCTTCTGATTCACCCTCCAGACTTCACCTTCTCCTTCTCCTTCTTCTACTTCTTCTGATTCACCCTCCTGACTTCACCTTCTCCTTCTCCTTCTTCTGCTTCTTCTGCTTCGCCCTCCAGACTTGACCTTCTCCTTCTCCTTCTTCTGCTTCTTCTGCTTCACCCTCCTGACTTCACCTTCTCCTTCTCCTTGTTCTGCTTCTTCTGCTTCACCCTCCTGACTTCACCTTCTCCTTCTCCTTCTTCTACTTCTTCTGATTCACCCTCCAGACTTCACCTTCTCCTTCTCCTTCTTCTACTTCTTCTGATTCACCCTCCAGTCTTCAACTTCTCCTTCTCCTTCTTCTGATTCTTCTGATTCACCCTCTAGACTTCACCTTCTCCTTCTCCTTCTTCTGCTTCTTCTGATTCACCCTCCTGACTTCACCTTCTCCTTCTCCTTCTTCTGCTTCTTCTGATTCACCCTCCAGACTTCACCTTCTCCTTCTCCTTCTTCTACTTCTTCTGATTCACCCTCTAGACTTCACCTTCTCCTTCTCCTTCTTCTGCTTCTTCTGATTCACCCTCCAGACTTCACCTTCTCCTTCTCCTTCGTCTACTTCTTCTGATTCACCCTCCAGACTACACCATCTCCTTCTCCTTCTTCTACTTCTTCTGATTCGCCCTCCAGACTTCACCTTCTCCTTCTCCTTCTTCTGCTTCTTCTGATTCACCCTCCAGACTTCACCTTCTCCTTCTCCTTCTTCTACTTCTACTGATTCACCCTCCAGACTTCACCTTCTCCTTCTCCTTCTTCTTCTTCTTCTGATTCACCCTCCAGACTTCACCTTCTCCTTCTCCTTCTTCTACTTCTTCTGCTTCTCCCTCCAGACTTCACCTTCTCCTTCTCCTTCTTCTGCTTCTTCTGATTCACCCTCCAGACTTCACCTTCTCCTTCTCCTTCTTCTACTTCTTCTGATTCACCCTCCAGACTTCAGCTTCTCCTTCTCCATCTTCTACTTCTTCTGATTCACCCTCCAGACTTCACCTTCTCCTTCTCCTTCTTCTACTTCTTCTGATTCACCCTCCTGACTTCACCTTCTCCTTCTCCTTCTTCTGCTTCTTCTGCTTCGCCCTCCAGACTTCACCTTCTCCTTCTCCTTCTTCTGCTTCTTCTGCTTCACCCTCCTGACTTCACCTTCTCCTTCTCCTTGTTCTGCTTCTTCTGCTTCACCCTCCTGACTTCACCTTCTCCTTCTCCTTCTTCTACTTCTCCTGATTCACCCTCCAGACTTCACCTTCACCTTCTCCTTCTTCTGCTTCTTCTTCTTCACCCTCCAGACTTCACCTTCTCCTTCTTCTACTTCTGCTTCTTCTGCTTCGCCCTCCAGACTTCACCTTCTCCTTCTCCATCTTCTGCTTCTTCTGCTTCTCCCTCCAGACTTCACCTTCTCCTTCTCCTTCTTCTGCTTCTTCTGCTTCACCCTCCTGACTTCACCTTCTCCTTCCCCTTCTTCTACTTCTTCGGATTCACCCTCCAGACTTCACCTTCTCCTTCTCCTTCTTCTGCTTCTTCTGCTTCACCCTCCAGACTTCACCTTCTCCTTCTCCTTCTTCTGCTTTTTCTGCTGCGCCCTCCAGACTTCACCTTCTCCTTCTCCTTCTTCTGCTTCTTCTGCTTCACCCTCCTGACTTCACCTTCTCCTTCTCCTTCTTCTACTTCTTCTGCTTCACCCCCCTGACTTCACCTTCTCCTTCTCCTTCTTCTACTTCTTCTGATTCACCCTCCAGACTTCACCTTCTCATTCTCCTTCATCTGCTTCTTCTGATTCACCCTCCAGACTTCACCTTCTCCTTCTCCTTCTTCTACTTCTTCTGCTTCACCCCCCTGACTTCACCTTCTCCTTCTCCTTCTTCTGCTTCTTCTGATTCACCCTCCAGACTTCACCTTCACCTTCTCCTTCGTCTACTTCTTCTGATTCACCCTCCAGACTACACCATCTCCTTCTCCTTCTTCTACTTCTTCTGATTCACCCTCCAGACTTCACCTTCTCCTTCTCCTTCATCTGCTTCTTCTGATTCACCCTCCAGACTTCACCTTCTCCTTCTCCTTCTTCTACTTCTTCTGCTTCACCCCCCTGACTTCACCTTCTCCTTCTCCTTCTTCTGCTTCTTCTGATTCACCCTCCAGACTTCACCTTCACCTTCTCCTTCGTCTACTTCTTCTGATTCACCCTCCAGACTACACCATCTCCTTCTCCTTCTTCTACTTCTTCTGATTCACCCTCCAGACTTCACCTTCTCCTTCTCCTTCTTCTGCTTCTTCTGATTCACCCTCCAGACTTCACCTTCTCCTTCTCCTTCTTCTGCTATTTCTGATTCACCCTCCAGACTTCGCCTTCTCCTTCTCCTTCTTCTACTTCTTCTGGTTCACCCTCCAGACTTCACCTTCTCCTTCTCCTTCTTCTACTTCTTCTGATTCACCCTCCAGTCTTCACCTTCTCCTTCTCCTTCTTCTGCTTCTTCTGATTCACCCTCCAGACGTCACCTTCTCCTTCTCCTTCTTCTGCTTCTTCTGATTCACCCTCCTGACTTCACCTTCTCATTCTCCTTCATCTGCTTCTTCTGATTCACCCTCCAGACTTCACCTTCTCCTTCTCCTTCTTCTACTTCTTCTGATTCACCCTCCAGACTTCACCTTCTCGTTCTCCTTCTTCTGCTTCTTCTGATTCACCCTCCAGACTTCACCTTCTCCTTCTCCTTCGTCTACTTCTTCTGATTCACCCTCCAGACTACACCTTCTCCTTCTCCTTCTTCTACTTCTTCTGATTCACCCTCCAGACTTCACCTTCTCCTTCTCCTTCTTCTACTTCTTCTGATTCACCCTCCAGTCTTCAACTTCTCCTTCTCCTTCTTCTGATTCTTCTGATTCACCCTCTAGACTTCACCTTCTCCTTCTCCTTCTTCTGCTTCTTCTGATTCACCCTCCTGACTTCACCTTCTCCTTCTCCTTCTTCTGCTTCTTCTGATTCACCCTCCAGACTTCACCTTCTCCTTCTCCTTCTTCTACTTCTTCTGATTCACCCTCTAGACTTCACCTTCTCCTTCTCCTTCTTCTGCTTCTTCTGATTCACCCTCCAGACTTCACCTTCTCCTTCTCCTTCGTCTACTTCTTCTGATTCACCCTCCAGACTACACCATCTCCTTCTCCTTCTTCTACTTCTTCTGATTCGCCCTCCAGACTTCACCTTCTCCTTCTCCTTCTTCTGCTTCTTCTGATTCACCCTCCAGACTTCACCTTCTCCTTCTCCTTCTTCTACTTCTACTGATTCACCCTCCAGACTTCACCTTCTCCTTCTCCTTCTTCTTCTTCTTCTGATTCACCCTCCAGACTTCACCTTCTCCTTCTCCTTCTTCTACTTCTTCTGCTTCTCCCTCCAGACTTCACCTTCTCCTTCTCCTTCTTCTGCTTCTTCTGATTCACCCTCCAGACTTCACCTTCTCCTTCTCCTTCTTCTACTTCTTCTGATTCACCCTCCAGACTTCACCTTCTCCTGCTCCATCTTCTACTTCTTCTGATTCACCCTCCAGACTTCACCTTCTCCTTCTCCTTCTTCTACTTCTTCTGATTCACCCTCCTGACTTCACCTTCTCCTTCTCCTTCTTCTGCTTCTTCTGCTTCGCCCTCCAGACTTCACCTTCTCCTTCTCCTTCTTCTGCTTCTTCTGCTTCACCCTCCTGACTTCACCTTCTCCTTCTCCTTGTTCTGCTTCTTCTGCTTCACCCTCCTGACTTCACCTTCTCCTTCTCCTTCTTCTACTTCTCCTGATTCACCCTCCAGACTTCACCTTCTCCTTCTCCTTCTTCTGCTTCTTCTTCTTCACCCTCCAGACTTCACCTTCTCCTTCTCCTTCTTCTGCTTCTTCTGCTTCGCCCTCCAGACTTCACCTTCTCCTTCTCCATCTTCTGCTTCTTCTGCTTCTCCCTCCAGACTTCACCTTCTCCTTCTCCTTCTTCTGCTTCTTCTGCTTCACCCTCCTGACTTCACCTTCTCCTTCCCCTTCTTCTACTTCTTCGGATTCACCCTCTGGACTTCACCTTCTCCTTCTCCTTCTTCTGCTTCTTCTGCTTCACCCTCCAGACTTCACCTTCTCCTTCTCCTTCTTCTGCTTTTTCTGCTGCGCCCTCCAGACTTCACCTTCTCCTTCTCCTTCTTCTGCTTCTTCTGCTTCACCCTCCTGACTTCACCTTCTCCTTCTCCTTCTTCTACTTCTTCTGCTTCACCCCCCTGACTTCACCTTCTCCTTCTCCTTCTTCTGCTTCTTCTGATTCACCCTCCAGACTTCACCTTCACCTTCTCCTTCGTCTACTTCTTCTGATTCACCCTCCAGACTACACCATCTCCTTCTCCTTCTTCTACTTCTTCTGATTCACCCTCCAGACTTCACCTTCTCCTTCTCCTTCTTCTGCTTCTTCTGATTCACCCTCCAGACTTCACCTTCTCCTTCTTCTACTTCTACTGATTGACCCTCCAGACTTCGCCTTCTCCTTCTCCTTCTTCTTCTTCTTCTGATTCACCCTCCAGACTTCACCTTCTCCTTCTCCTTCTTCTACTTCTTCTGCTTCTCCCTCCAGACTTCACCTTCTCCTTCTCCTTCTTCTGCTTCTTCTGATTCACCCTCCAGACTTCACCTTCTCCTTCTCCTTCTTCTACTTCTTCTGATTCACCCTCCAGACTTCACCTTCTCCTTCTCCATCTTCTACTTCTTCTGATCCACCCTCCAGACTTCACCTTCTCCTTCTCCTTCTTCTACTTCTTCTGATTCACCCTCCTGACTTCACCTTCTCCTTCTTCTGCTTCTTCTGCTTCACCCTCCAGACTTCTCCTTCTCCTTCTCCTTCTTCTGCTTCTTCTGCTTCACCCTCCTGACTTCACCTTCTCCTTCTCCTTCTTCTGCTTCTTCTGCTTCACCCTCCTGACTTCACCTTCTCCTTCTCCTTCTTCTACTTTTCCTGATTCACCCTCCAGACTTCACCTTCTCCTTCTCCTTCTTCTGCTTCTTCTGCTTCACCCTCCAGACTTCACCTTCTCCTTCTCCTTCTTCTGCTTCTTCTGCTTCGTCCTCCAGACTTCACCTTCTCCTTCTCCATCTTCTGCTTCTTCTGCTTCACCCTCCAGACTTCACCTTCTCCTTCTCCTTCTTCTGCTTCTTCTGCTTCACCCTCCTGACTTCACCTTCTCCTTCTCCTTCTTCTACTTCTTCGGATTCACCCTCCAGACTTCACCTTCTCCTTCTCCTTCTTCTGCTTTTTCTGCTGCGCCCTCCAGACTTCACCTTCTCCTTCTCCTTCTTCTGCTTCTTCTGCTTCACCCTCCTGACTCCACCTTCTCCTTCTCCTTCTTCTACTTCTTCTGCTTCACCCCCCTGACTACACCTTCTCCTTCTCCTTCTTCTGCTTCTTCTGATTCACCCTCCTAACTTCACCTTCTCCTTCTCCTTCTTCTGCTTCTTCTGATTCACCCTCCTGACTTCACCTTCTCCTTCTCCTTCTTCTGCTTCTTCTGATTCACCCTCCAGACTTCACCTTCTCCTTCTCCTTCTTCTGCTTCTTCTGATTCACCCTCCAGACTTCACCTTCTCCTTCTCCTTCTTCTGCTTCTTCTGATTCACCCTCCAGACCTCACCTTCTCCTTCTCCTTCTTCTACTTCTTCTGATTCACCCTCCAGACTTCATCTCCTCCTTCTCCTTCTTCTGCTTCTTCTGATTCACCCTCCAGACTTCACCTTCTCCTTCTTCTGCTTCTTCTGATTCATCCTCCAGACTTCACCTTCTCCTTCTCCTTCTTCTACTTCTTCTGATTCACCCTCCAGACTTCACCTTCTCCTTCTCCTTCTTCTACTTCTTCTGATTCACCCTCCAGTCTTCACCTTCTCCTTCTCCTTCTTCTGCTTCTTCTGCTTCACCCTCCAGACTTCATCTCCTCCTTCTCCTTCTTCTGCTTCTTCTGATTCACCCTCCAGACTTCACCTTCTCCTTCTCCTTCTTCTGCTTCTTCTGATTCACCCTCCAGACTTCACCTTCTCCTTCTCCATCTTCTACTTCTTCTGATTCACCCTCCAGACTTCACCTTCTCCTTCTCCTTCTTCTACTTCTTCTGATTCACCCTCCTGACTTCACCTTCTCCTTCTTCTGCTTCTTCTGCTTCACCCTCCAGACTTCACCTTCTCCTTCTCCTTCTTCTGCTATTTCTGATTCACCCTCCAGACTTCGCCTTCTCCTTCTCCTTCTTCTACTTCTTCTGATTCACCCTCCTGACTTCACCTTCTCCTTCTTCTGCTTCTTCTGCTTCACCCTCCAGACTTCACCTTATCCTTCTCCTTCTTCTGCTATTTCTGATTCACCCTCCAGACTTCGCCTTCTCCTTCTCCTTCTTCTACTTCTTCTGGTTCACCCTCCAGACTTCACCTTCTCCTTCTCCTTCTTCTACTTCTTCTGATTCACCCTCCAGTCTTCACCTTCTCCTTCTCCTTCTTCTGCTTCTTCTGATTCACCCTCCAGACTTCACCTTCTCCTTCTCCTTCTTCTGCTTCTTCTGATTCACCCTCCTGACTTCACCTTCTCATTCTCCTTCTTCTGCTTCTTCTGATTCACCCTCCAGACTTCACCTTCTCCTTCTCCTTCTTCTACTTCTTCTGATTCACCCTCCAGACTTCACCTTCTCGTTCTCCTTCTTCTGCTTCTTCTGATTCACCCTCCAGACTTCACCTTCTCCTTCTCCTTCGTCTACTTCTTCTGATTCACCCTCCAGACTACACCTTCTCCTTCTCCTTCTTCTACTTCTTCTGATTCACCCTCCAGACTTCACCTTCTCCTTCTCCTTCTTCTACTTCTTCTGATTCACCCTCCAGTCTTCAACTTCTCCTTCTCCTTCTTCTGATTCTTCTGATTCACCCTCTAGACTTCACCTTCTCCTTCTCCTTCTTCTGCTTCTTCTGATTCACCCTCCTGACTTCACCTTCTCCTTCTCCTTCTTCTGCTTCTTCTGATTCACCCTCCAGACTTCACCTTCTCCTTCTCCTTCTTCTACTTCTTCTGATTCACCCTCTAGACTTCACCTTCTCCTTCTCCTTCTTCTGCTTCTTCTGATTCACCCTCCAGACTTCACCTTCTCCTTCTCCTTCGTCTACTTCTTCTGATTCACCCTCCAGACTACACCATCTCCTTCTCCTTCTTCTACTTCTTCTGATTCGCCCTCCAGACTTCACCTTCTCCTTCTCCTTCTTCTGCTTCTTCTGATTCACCCTCCAGACTTCACCTTCTCCTTCTCCTTCTTCTACTTCTACTGATTCACCCTCCAGACTTCACCTTCTCCTTCTCCTTCTTCTTCTTCTTCTGATTCACCCTCCAGACTTCACCTTCTCCTTCTCCTTCTTCTACTTCTTCTGCTTCTCCCTCCAGACTTCACCTTCTCCTTCTCCTTCTTCTGCTTCTTCTGATTCACCCTCCAGACTTCACCTTCTCCTTCTCCTTCTTCTACTTCTTCTGATTCACCCTCCAGACTTCAGCTTCTCCTTCTCCATCTTCTACTTCTTCTGATTCACCCTCCAGACTTCACCTTCTCCTTCTCCTTCTTCTACTTCTTCTGATTCACCCTCCTGACTTCACCCTCTCCTTCTCCTTCTTCTGCTTCTTCTGCTTCGCCCTCCAGACTTCACCTTCTCCTTCTCCTTCTTCTGCTTCTTCTGCTTCACCCTCCTGACTTCACCTTCTCCTTCTCCTTGTTCTGCTTCTTCTGCTTCACCCTCCTGACTTCACCTTCTCCTTCTCCTTCTTCTACTTCTCCTGATTCACCCTCCAGACTTCACCTTCACCTTCTCCTTCTTCTGCTTCTTCTTCTTCACCCTCCAGACTTCACCTTCTCCTTCTTCTACTTCTGCTTCTTCTGCTTCGCCCTCCAGACTTCACCTTCTCCTTCTCCATCTTCTGCTTCTTCTGCTTCTCCCTCCAGACTTCACCTTCTCCTTCTCCTTCTTCTGCTTCTTCTGCTTCACCCTCCTGACTTCACCTTCTCCTTCCCCTTCTTCTACTTCTTCGGATTCACCCTCCAGACTTCACCTTCTCCTTCTCCTTCTTCTGCTTCTTCTGCTTCACCCTCCAGACTTCACCTTCTCCTTCTCCTTCTTCTGCTTTTTCTGCTGCGCCCTCCAGACTTCACCTTCTCCTTCTCCTTCTTCTGCTTCTTCTGCTTCACCCTCCTGACTTCACCTTCTCCTTCTCCTTCTTCTACTTCTTCTGCTTCACCCCCCTGACTTCACCTTCTCCTTCTCCTTCTTCTACTTCTTCTGATTCACCCTCCAGACTTCACCTTCTCCTTCTCCTTCTTCTGCTTCTTCTGATTCACCCTCCAGACTTCACCTTCTCCTTCTCCTTCTTCTGCTATTTCTGATTCACCCTCCAGACTTCGCCTTCTCCTTCTCCTTCTTCTACTTCTTCTGGTTCACCCTCCAGACTTCACCTTCTCCTTCTCCTTCTTCTACTTCTTCTGATTCACCCTCCAGTCTTAACCTTCTCCTTCTCCTTCTTCTGCTTCTTCTGATTCACCCTCCAGACTTCACCTTCTCCTTCTCCTTCTTCTGCTTCTTCTGATTCACCCTCCTGACTTCACCTTCTCATTCTCCTTCTTCTGCTTCTTCTGATTCACCCTCCAGACTTCACCTTCTCCTTCTCCTTCTTCTACTTCTTCTGATTCATCCTCCAGACTTCACCTTCTCGTTCTCCTTCTTCTGCTTCTTCTGATTCACCCTCCAGACTTCACCTTCTCCTTCTCCTTCGTCTACTTCTTCTGATTCACCCTCCAGACTACACCTTCTCCTTCTCCTTCTTCTACTTCTTCTGATTCACCCTCCAGACTTCACCTTCTCCTTCTCCTTCTTCTACTTCTTCTGATTCACCCTCCAGTCTTCAACTTCTCCTTCTCCTTCTTCTACTTCTTCTGATTCACCCTCTAGACTTCACCTTCTCCTTCTCCTTCTTCTGCTTCTTCTGATTCACCCTCCAGACTTCACCTTCTCCTTCTCCTTCGTCTACTTCTTCTGATTCACCCTCCAGACTACACCATCTCCTTCTCCTTCTTCTACTTCTTCTGATTCGCCCTCCAGACTTCACCTTCTCCTTCTCCTTCTTCTGCTTCTTCTGATTCACCCTCCAGACTTCACCTTCTCCTTCTCCTTCTTCTACTTCTACTGATTCACCCTCCAGACTTCACCTTCTCCTTCTCCTTCTTCTTCTTCTTCTGATTCACCCTCCAGACTTCACCTTCTCCTTCTCCTTCTTCTACTTCTTCTGCTTCTCCCTCCAGACTTCACCTTCTCCTTCTCCTTCTTCTGCTTCTTCTGATTCACCCTCCAGACTTCACCTTCTCCTTCTCCTTCTTCTACTTCTTCTGATTCACCCTCCAGACTTCACCTTCTCCTGCTCCATCTTCTACTTCTTCTGATTCACCCTCCAGACTTCACCTTCTCCTTCTCCTTCTTCTACTTCTTCTGATTCACCCTCCTGACTTCACCTTCTCCTTCTCCTTCTTCTGCTTCTTCTGCTTCGCCCTCCAGACTTGACCTTCTCCTTCTCCTTCTTCTGCTTCTTCTGCTTCACCCTCCTGACTTCACCTTCTCCTTCTCCTTGTTCTGCTTCTTCTGCTTCACCCTCCTGACTTCACCTTCTCCTTCTCCTTCTTCTACTTCTCCTGATTCACCCTCCAGACTTCACCTTCTCCTTCTCCTTCTTCTGCTTCTTCTTCTTCACCCTCCAGACTTCACCTTCTCCTTCTCCTTCTTCTGCTTCTTCTGCTTCGCCCTCCAGACTTCACCTTCTCCTTCTCCATCTTCTGCTTCTTCTGCTTCTCCCTCCAGACTTCACCTTCTCCTTCTCCTTCTTCTGCTTCTTCTGCTTCACCCTCCTGACTTCACCTTCTCCTTCCCCTTCTTCTACTTCTTCGGATTCACCCTCCGGACTTCACCTTCTCCTTCTCCTTCTTCTGCTTCTTCTGCTTCACCCTCCAGACTTCACCTTCTCCTTCTCCTTTTCTGCTTTTTCTGCTGCGCCCTCCAGACTTCACCTTCTCCTTCTCCTTCTTCTGCTTCTTCTGCTTCACCCTCCTGACTTCACCTTCTCCTTCTCCTTCTTCTACTTCTTCTGCTTCACCCCCCTGACTTCACCTTCTCCTTCTCCTTCTTCTGCTTCTTCTGATTCACCCTCCAGACTTCACCTTCACCTTCTCCTTCGTCTACTTCTTCTGATTCACCCTCCAGACTACACCATCTCCTTCTCCTTCTTCTACTTCTTCTGATTCACCCTCCAGACTTCACCTTCTCCTTCTCCTTCTTCTGCTTCTTCTGATTCACCCTCCAGACTTCACCTTCTCCTTCTTCTACTTCTACTGATTCACCCTCCAGACTTCACCTTCTCCTTCTCCTTCTTCTTCTTCTTCTGATTCACCCTCCAGACTTCACCTTCTCCTTCTCCTTCTTCTACTTCTTCTGCTTCTCCCTCCAGACTTCACCTTCTCCTTCTCCTTCTTCTGCTTCTTCTGATTCACCCTCCAGACTTCACCTTCTCCTTCTCCTTCTTCTACTTCTTCTGATTCACCCTCCAGACTTCACCTTCTCCTTCTCCATCTTCTACTTCTTCTGATTCACCCTCCAGACTTCACCTTCTCCTTCTCCTTCTTCTACTTCTTCTGATTCACCCTCCTGACTTCACCTTCTCCTTCTTCTGCTTCTTCTGCTTCACCCTCCAGACTTCACCTTCTCCTTCTCCTTCTTCTGCTTCTTCTGCTTCACCCTCCTGACTTCACCTTCTCCTTCTCCTTCTTCTGCTTCTTCTGCTTCACCCTCCTGACTTCACCTTCTCCTTCTCCTTCTTCTACTTTTCCTGATTCACCCTCCAGACTTCACCTTCTCCTTCTCCTTCTTCTGCTTCTTCTGCTTCACCCTCCAGACTTCACCTTCTCCTTCTCCTTCTTCTGCTTCTTCTGCTTCGCCCTCCAGACTTCACCTTCTCCTTCTCCATCTTCTGCTTCTTCTGCTTCACCCTCCAGACTTCACCTTCTCCTTCTCCTTCTTCTGCTTCTTCTGCTTCACCCTCCTGACTTCACCTTCTCCTTCTCCTTCTTCTACTTCTTCGGATTCACCCTCCAGACTTCACCTTCTCCTTCTCCTTCTTCTGTTTCTTCTGCTTCACCCTCCAGACTTCACCTTCTCCTTCTCCTTCTTCTGCTTTTTCTGCTGCGCCCTCCAGACTTCACCTTCTCCTTCTCCTTCTTCTGCTTCTTCTGTTTCACCCTCCTGACTCCACCTTCTCCTTCTCCTTCTTCTACTTCTTCTGCTTCACCCCCCTGACTACACCTTCTCCTTCTCCTTCTTCTGCTTCTTCTGATTCACCCTCCTAACTTCACCTTCTCCTTCTCCTTCTTCTGCTTCTTCTGATTCACCCTCCTGACTTCACCTTCTCCTTCTCCTTCTTCTGCTTCTTCTGATTCACCCTCCAGACTTCACCTTCTCCTTCTCCTTCTTCTGCTTCTTCTGATTCACCCTCCAGACTTCACCTTCTCCTTCTCCTTCTTCTGCTTCTTCTGATTCACCCTCCAGACCTCACCTTCTCCTTCTCCTTCTTCTACTTCTTCTGATTCACCCTCCAGACTTCATCTCCTCCTTCTCCTTCTTCTGCTTCTTCTGATTCACCCTCCAGACTTCACCTTCTCCTTCTCCTTCTTCTACTTCTTCTGATTCACCCTCCAGACTTCACCTTCTCCTTCTCCTTCTTCTACTTCTTCTGATTCACCCTCCAGACTTCACCTTCTCCTTCTCCTTCTTCTACTTCTTCTGATTCACCCTCCAGTCTTCAACTTCTCCTTCTCCTTCTTCTGATTCTTCTGATTCACCCTCTAGACTTCACCTTCTCCTTCTCCTTCTTCTGCTTCTTCTGATTCACCCTCCTGACTTCACCTTCTCCTTCTCCTTCTTCTGCTTCTTCTGATTCACCCTCCAGACTTCACCTTCTCCTTCTCCTTCTTCTACTTCTTCTGATTCACCCTCTAGACTTCACCTTCTCCTTCTCCTTCTTCTGCTTCTTCTGATTCACCCTCCAGACTTCACCTTCTCCTTCTCCTTCGTCTACTTCTTCTGATTCACCCTCCAGACTACACCATCTCCTTCTCCTTCTTCTACTTCTTCTGATTCGCCCTCCAGACTTCACCTTCTCCTTCTCCTTCTTCTGCTTCTTCTGATTCACCCTCCAGACTTCACCTTCTCCTTCTCCTTCTTCTACTTCTACTGATTCACCCTCCAGACTTCACCTTCTCCTTCTCCTTCTTCTTCTTCTTCTGATTCACCCTCCAGACTTCACCTTCTCCTTCTCCTTCTTCTACTTCTTCTGCTTCTCCCTCCAGACTTCACCTTCTCCTTCTCCTTCTTCTGCTTCTTCTGATTCACCCTCCAGACTTCACCTTCTCCTTCTCCTTCTTCTACTTCTTCTGATTCACCCTCCAGACTTCACCTTCTCCTGCTCCATCTTCTACTTCTTCTGATTCACCCTCCAGACTTCACCTTCTCCTTCTCCTTCTTCTACTTCTTCTGATTCACCCTCCTGACTTCACCTTCTCCTTCTCCTTCTTCTGCTTCTTCTGCTTCGCCCTCCAGACTTCACCTTCTCCTTCTCCTTCTTCTGCTTCTTCTGCTTCACCCTCCTGACTTCACCTTCTCCTTCTCCTTGTTCTGCTTCTTCTGCTTCACCCTCCTGACTTCACCTTCTCCTTCTCCTTCTTCTACTTCTCCTGATTCACCCTCCAGACTTCACCTTCTCCTTCTCCTTCTTCTGCTTCTTCTTCTTCACCCTCCAGACTTCACCTTCTCCTTCTCCTTCTTCTGCTTCTTCTGCTTCGCCCTCCAGACTTCACCTTCTCCTTCTCCATCTTCTGCTTCTTCTGCTTCTCCCTCCAGACTTCACCTTCTCCTTCTCCTTCTTCTGCTTCTTCTGCTTCACCCTCCTGACTTCACCTTCTCCTTCCCCTTCTTCTACTTCTTCGGATTCACCCTCTGGACTTCACCTTCTCCTTCTCCTTCTTCTGCTTCTTCTGCTTCACCCTCCAGACTTCACCTTCTCCTTCTCCTTCTTCTGCTTTTTCTGCTGCGCCCTCCAGACTTCACCTTCTCCTTCTCCTTCTTCTGCTTCTTCTGCTTCACCCTCCTGACTTCACCTTCTCCTTCTCCTTCTTCTACTTCTTCTGCTTCACCCCCCTGACTTCACCTTCTCCTTCTCCTTCTTCTGCTTCTTCTGATTCACCCTCCAGACTTCACCTTCACCTTCTCCTTCGTCTACTTCTTCTGATTCACCCTCCAGACTACACCATCTCCTTCTCCTTCTTCTACTTCTTCTGATTCACCCTCCAGACTTCACCTTCTCCTTCTCCTTCTTCTGCTTCTTCTGATTCACCCTCCAGACTTCACCTTCTCCTTCTTCTACTTCTACTGATTGACCCTCCAGACTTCGCCTTCTCCTTCTCCTTCTTCTTCTTCTTCTGATTCACCCTCCAGACTTCACCTTCTCCTTCTCCTTCTTCTACTTCTTCTGCTTCTCCCTCCAGACTTCACCTTCTCCTTCTCCTTCTTCTGCTTCTTCTGATTCACCCTCCAGACTTCACCTTCTCCTTCTCCTTCTTCTACTTCTTCTGATTCACCCTCCAGACTTCACCTTCTCCTTCTCCATCTTCTACTTCTTCTGATCCACCCTCCAGACTTCACCTTCTCCTTCTCCTTCTTCTACTTCTTCTGATTCACCCTCCTGACTTCACCTTCTCCTTCTTCTGCTTCTTCTGCTTCACCCTCCAGACTTCTCCTTCTCCTTCTCCTTCTTCTGCTTCTTCTGCTTCACCCTCCTGACTTCACCTTCTCCTTCTCCTTCTTCTGCTTCTTCTGCTTCACCCTCCTGACTTCACCTTCTCCTTCTCCTTCTTCTACTTTTCCTGATTCACCCTCCAGACTTCACCTTCTCCTTCTCCTTCTTCTGCTTCTTCTGCTTCACCCTCCAGACTTCACCTTCTCCTTCTCCTTCTTCTGCTTCTTCTGCTTCGTCCTCCAGACTTCACCTTCTCCTTCTCCATCTTCTGCTTCTTCTGCTTCACCCTCCAGACTTCACCTTCTCCTTCTCCTTCTTCTGCTTCTTCTGCTTCACCCTCCTGACTTCACCTTCTCCTTCTCCTTCTTCTACTTCTTCGGATTCACCCTCCAGACTTCACCTTCTCCTTCTCCTTCTTCTGCTTTTTCTGCTGCGCCCTCCAGACTTCACCTTCTCCTTCTCCTTCTTCTGCTTCTTCTGCTTCACCCTCCTGACTCCACCTTCTCCTTCTCCTTCTTCTACTTCTTCTGCTTCACCCCCCTGACTACACCTTCTCCTTCTCCTTCTTCTGCTTCTTCTGATTCACCCTCCTAACTTCACCTTCTCCTTCTCCTTCTTCTGCTTCTTCTGATTCACCCTCCTGACTTCACCTTCTCCTTCTCCTTCTTCTGCTTCTTCTGATTCACCCTCCAGACTTCACCTTCTCCTTCTCCTTCTTCTGCTTCTTCTGATTCACCCTCCAGACTTCACCTTCTCCTTCTCCTTCTTCTGCTTCTTCTGATTCACCCTCCAGACCTCACCTTCTCCTTCTCCTTCTTCTACTTCTTCTGATTCACCCTCCAGACTTCATCTCCTCCTTCTCCTTCTTCTGCTTCTTCTGATTCACCCTCCAGACTTCACCTTCTCCTTCTTCTGCTTCTTCTGATTCATCCTCCAGACTTCACCTTCTCCTTCTCCTTCTTCTACTTCTTCTGATTCACCCTCCAGACTTCACCTTCTCCTTCTCCTTCTTCTACTTCTTCTGATTCACCCTCCAGTCTTCACCTTCTCCTTCTCCTTCTTCTGCTTCTTCTGCTTCACCCTCCAGACTTCATCTCCTCCTTCTCCTTCTTCTGCTTCTTCTGATTCACCCTCCAGACTTCACCTTCTCCTTCTCCTTCTTCTGCTTCTTCTGATTCACCCTCCAGACTTCACCTTCTCCTTCTCCATCTTCTACTTCTTCTGATTCACCCTCCAGACTTCACCTTCTCCTTCTCCTTCTTCTACTTCTTCTGATTCACCCTCCTGACTTCACCTTCTCCTTCTTCTGCTTCTTCTGCTTCACCCTCCAGACTTCACCTTCTCCTTCTCCTTCTTCTGCTATTTCTGATTCACCCTCCAGACTTCGCCTTCTCCTTCTCCTTCTTCTACTTCTTCTGATTCACCCTCCTGACTTCACCTTCTCCTTCTTCTGCTTCTTCTGCTTCACCCTCCAGACTTCACCTTATCCTTCTCCTTCTTCTGCTATTTCTGATTCACCCTCCAGACTTCGCCTTCTCCTTCTCCTTCTTCTACTTCTTCTGGTTCACCCTCCAGACTTCACCTTCTCCTTCTCCTTCTTCTACTTCTTCTGATTCACCCTCCAGTCTTCACCTTCTCCTTCTCCTTCTTCTGCTTCTTCTGATTCACCCTCCAGACTTCACCTTCTCCTTCTCCTTCTTCTGCTTCTTCTGATTCACCCTCCTGACTTCACCTTCTCATTCTCCTTCTTCTGCTTCTTCTGATTCACCCTCCAGACTTCACCTTCTCCTTCTCCTTCTTCTACTTCTTCTGATTCACCCTCCAGACTTCACCTTCTCGTTCTCCTTCTTCTGCTTCTTCTGATTCACCCTCCAGACTTCACCTTCTCCTTCTCCTTCGTCTACTTCTTCTGATTCACCCTCCAGACTACACCTTCTCCTTCTCCTTCTTCTACTTCTTCTGATTCACCCTCCAGACTTCACCTTCTCCTTCTCCTTCTTCTACTTCTTCTGATTCACCCTCCAGTCTTCAACTTCTCCTTCTCCTTCTTCTGATTCTTCTGATTCACCCTCTAGACTTCACCTTCTCCTTCTCCTTCTTCTGCTTCTTCTGATTCACCCTCCTGACTTCACCTTCTCCTTCTCCTTCTTCTGCTTCTTCTGATTCACCCTCCAGACTTCACCTTCTCCTTCTCCTTCTTCTACTTCTTCTGATTCACCCTCTAGACTTCACCTTCTCCTTCTCCTTCTTCTGCTTCTTCTGATTCACCCTCCAGACTTCACCTTCTCCTTCTCCTTCGTCTACTTCTTCTGATTCACCCTCCAGACTACACCATCTCCTTCTCCTTCTTCTACTTCTTCTGATTCGCCCTCCAGACTTCACCTTCTCCTTCTCCTTCTTCTGCTTCTTCTGATTCACCCTCCAGACTTCACCTTCTCCTTCTCCTTCTTCTACTTCTACTGATTCACCCTCCAGACTTCACCTTCTCCTTCTCCTTCTTCTTCTTCTTCTGATTCACCCTCCAGACTTCACCTTCTCCTTCTCCTTCTTCTACTTCTTCTGCTTCTCCCTCCAGACTTCACCTTCTCCTTCTCCTTCTTCTGCTTCTTCTGATTCACCCTCCAGACTTCACCTTCTCCTTCTCCTTCTTCTACTTCTTCTGATTCACCCTCCAGACTTCAGCTTCTCCTTCTCCATCTTCTACTTCTTCTGATTCACCCTCCAGACTTCACCTTCTCCTTCTCCTTCTTCTACTTCTTCTGATTCACCCTCCTGACTTCACCCTCTCCTTCTCCTTCTTCTGCTTCTTCTGCTTCGCCCTCCAGACTTCACCTTCTCCTTCTCCTTCTTCTGCTTCTTCTGCTTCACCCTCCTGACTTCACCTTCTCCTTCTCCTTGTTCTGCTTCTTCTGCTTCACCCTCCTGACTTCACCTTCTCCTTCTCCTTCTTCTACTTCTCCTGATTCACCCTCCAGACTTCACCTTCACCTTCTCCTTCTTCTGCTTCTTCTTCTTCACCCTCCAGACTTCACCTTCTCCTTCTTCTACTTCTGCTTCTTCTGCTTCGCCCTCCAGACTTCACCTTCTCCTTCTCCATCTTCTGCTTCTTCTGCTTCTCCCTCCAGACTTCACCTTCTCCTTCTCCTTCTTCTGCTTCTTCTGCTTCACCCTCCTGACTTCACCTTCTCCTTCCCCTTCTTCTACTTCTTCGGATTCACCCTCCAGACTTCACCTTCTCCTTCTCCTTCTTCTGCTTCTTCTGCTTCACCCTCCAGACTTCACCTTCTCCTTCTCCTTCTTCTGCTTTTTCTGCTGCGCCCTCCAGACTTCACCTTCTCCTTCTCCTTCTTCTGCTTCTTCTGCTTCACCCTCCTGACTTCACCTTCTCCTTCTCCTTCTTCTACTTCTTCTGCTTCACCCCCCTGACTTCACCTTCTCCTTCTCCTTCTTCTACTTCTTCTGATTCACCCTCCAGACTTCACCTTCTCCTTCTCCTTCTTCTGCTTCTTCTGATTCACCCTCCAGACTTCACCTTCTCCTTCTCCTTCTTCTGCTATTTCTGATTCACCCTCCAGACTTCGCCTTCTCCTTCTCCTTCTTCTACTTCTTCTGGTTCACCCTCCAGACTTCACCTTCTCCTTCTCCTTCTTCTACTTCTTCTGATTCACCCTCCAGTCTTAACCTTCTCCTTCTCCTTCTTCTGCTTCTTCTGATTCACCCTCCAGACTTCACCTTCTCCTTCTCCTTCTTCTGCTTCTTCTGATTCACCCTCCTGACTTCACCTTCTCATTCTCCTTCTTCTGCTTCTTCTGATTCACCCTCCAGACTTCACCTTCTCCTTCTCCTTCTTCTACTTCTTCTGATTCATCCTCCAGACTTCACCTTCTCGTTCTCCTTCTTCTGCTTCTTCTGATTCACCCTCCAGACTTCACCTTCTCCTTCTCCTTCGTCTACTTCTTCTGTTTCACCCTCCAGACTACACCTTCTCCTTCTCCTTCTTCTACTTCTTCTGATTCACCCTCCAGACTTCACCTTCTCCTTCTCCTTCTTCTACTTCTTCTGATTCACCCTCCAGTCTTCAACTTCTCCTTCTCCTTCTTCTACTTCTTCTGATTCACCCTCTAGACTTCACCTTCTCCTTCTCCTTCTTCTGCTTCTTCTGATTCACCCTCCAGACTTCACCTTCTCCTTCTCCTTCGTCTACTTCTTCTGATTCACCCTCCAGACTACACCATCTCCTTCTCCTTCTTCTACTTCTTCTGATTCGCCCTCCAGACTTCACCTTCTCCTTCTCCTTCTTCTGCTTCTTCTGATTCACCCTCCAGACTTCACCTTCTCCTTCTCCTTCTTCTACTTCTACTGATTCACCCTCCAGACTTCACCTTCTCCTTCTCCTTCTTCTTCTTCTTCTGATTCACCCTCCAGACTTCACCTTCTCCTTCTCCTTCTTCTACTTCTTCTGCTTCTCCCTCCAGACTTCACCTTCTCCTTCTCCTTCTTCTGCTTCTTCTGATTCACCCTCCAGACTTCACCTTCTCCTTCTCCTTCTTCTACTTCTTCTGATTCACCCTCCAGACTTCACCTTCTCCTGCTCCATCTTCTACTTCTTCTGATTCACCCTCCAGACTTCACCTTCTCCTTCTCCTTCTTCTACTTCTTCTGATTCACCCTCCTGACTTCACCTTCTCCTTCTCCTTCTTCTGCTTCTTCTGCTTCGCCCTCCAGACTTGACCTTCTCCTTCTCCTTCTTCTGCTTCTTCTGCTTCACCCTCCTGACTTCACCTTCTCCTTCTCCTTGTTCTGCTTCTTCTGCTTCACCCTCCTGACTTCACCTTCTCCTTCTCCTTCTTCTACTTCTCCTGATTCACCCTCCAGACTTCACCTTCTCCTTCTCCTTCTTCTGCTTCTTCTTCTTCACCCTCCAGACTTCACCTTCTCCTTCTCCTTCTTCTGCTTCTTCTGCTTCGCCCTCCAGACTTCACCTTCTCCTTCTCCATCTTCTGCTTCTTCTGCTTCTCCCTCCAGACTTCACCTTCTCCTTCTCCTTCTTCTGCTTCTTCTGCTTCACCCTCCTGACTTCACCTTCTCCTTCCCCTTCTTCTACTTCTTCGGATTCACCCTCCGGACTTCACCTTCTCCTTCTCCTTCTTCTGCTTCTTCTGCTTCACCCTCCAGACTTCACCTTCTCCTTCTCCTTTTCTGCTTTTTCTGCTGCGCCCTCCAGACTTCACCTTCTCCTTCTCCTTCTTCTGCTTCTTCTGCTTCACCCTCCTGACTTCACCTTCTCCTTCTCCTTCTTCTACTTCTTCTGCTTCACCCCCCTGACTTCACCTTCTCCTTCTCCTTCTTCTGCTTCTTCTGATTCACCCTCCAGACTTCACCTTCACCTTCTCCTTCGTCTACTTCTTCTGATTCACCCTCCAGACTACACCATCTCCTTCTCCTTCTTCTACTTCTTCTGATTCACCCTCCAGACTTCACCTTCTCCTTCTCCTTCTTCTGCTTCTTCTGATTCACCCTCCAGACTTCACCTTCTCCTTCTTCTACTTCTACTGATTCACCCTCCAGACTTCACCTTCTCCTTCTCCTTCTTCTTCTTCTTCTGATTCACCCTCCAGACTTCACCTTCTCCTTCTCCTTCTTCTACTTCTTCTGCTTCTCCCTCCAGACTTCACCTTCTCCTTCTCCTTCTTCTGCTTCTTCTGATTCACCCTCCAGACTTCACCTTCTCCTTCTCCTTCTTCTACTTCTTCTGATTCACCCTCCAGACTTCACCTTCTCCTTCTCCATCTTCTACTTCTTCTGATTCACCCTCCAGACTTCACCTTCTCCTTCTCCTTCTTCTACTTCTTCTGATTCACCCTCCTGACTTCACCTTCTCCTTCTTCTGCTTCTTCTGCTTCACCCTCCAGACTTCACCTTCTCCTTCTCCTTCTTCTGCTTCTTCTGCTTCACCCTCCTGACTTCACCTTCTCCTTCTCCTTCTTCTGCTTCTTCTGCTTCACCCTCCTGACTTCACCTTCTCCTTCTCCTTCTTCTACTTTTCCTGATTCACCCTCCAGACTTCACCTTCTCCTTCTCCTTCTTCTGCTTCTTCTGCTTCACCCTCCAGACTTCACCTTCTCCTTCTCCTTCTTCTGCTTCTTCTGCTTCGCCCTCCAGACTTCACCTTCTCCTTCTCCATCTTCTGCTTCTTCTGCTTCACCCTCCAGACTTCACCTTCTCCTTCTCCTTCTTCTGCTTCTTCTGCTTCACCCTCCTGACTTCACCTTCTCCTTCTCCTTCTTCTACTTCTTCGGATTCACCCTCCAGACTTCACCTTCTCCTTCTCCTTCTTCTGTTTCTTCTGCTTCACCCTCCAGACTTCACCTTCTCCTTCTCCTTCTTCTGCTTTTTCTGCTGCGCCCTCCAGACTTCACCTTCTCCTTCTCCTTCTTCTGCTTCTTCTGTTTCACCCTCCTGACTCCACCTTCTCCTTCTCCTTCTTCTACTTCTTCTGCTTCACCCCCCTGACTACACCTTCTCCTTCTCCTTCTTCTGCTTCTTCTGATTCACCCTCCTAACTTCACCTTCTCCTTCTCCTTCTTCTGCTTCTTCTGATTCACCCTCCTGACTTCACCTTCTCCTTCTCCTTCTTCTGCTTCTTCTGATTCACCCTCCAGACTTCACCTTCTCCTTCTCCTTCTTCTGCTTCTTCTGATTCACCCTCCAGACTTCACCTTCTCCTTCTCCTTCTTCTGCTTCTTCTGATTCACCCTCCAGACCTCACCTTCTCCTTCTCCTTCTTCTACTTCTTCTGATTCACCCTCCAGACTTCATCTCCTCCTTCTCCTTCTTCTGCTTCTTCTGATTCACCCTCCAGACTTCACCTTCTCCTTCTCCTTCTTCTGCTTCTTCTGATTCACCCTCCAGACTTCACCTTCTCCTTCTCCTTCTTCTACTTCTTCTGATTCACCCTCCAGACTTCACCTTCTCCTTCTCCTTCTTCTACTTCTTCTGATTCACCCTCCAGTCTTCACCTTCTCCTTCTCCTTCTTCTGCTTCTTCTGCTTCACCCTCCAGACTTCACCATCTCCTTCTCTTTCTTCTGCTTCTTCTGATTCACCCTCCAGACTTCACCTTCTCCTTCTCCTTCTTCTGCTTCTCCTGATTCACCCTCCAGCCTTCACCTTCTCCTTCTCCTTCTTCTGCTTCCTCTGATTCAGCCTTCAGACTTCACCTTCTCCTTCTCCTTCTTCTGCTTCTTCTGATTCACCCTCCAGACCTCACCTTCTCCTTCTCCTTTTTATACTTCTTCTGATTCACCCTCCTGACTTCACCTTCTCCTTCTCCTTCTTCTGCCTCTTCTGCTTCACCCTCCAGACTTCACCTTCTCCTTCTCCTTCTTCTGCTTCTTCTGCTTCACCCTCCTGACTTCACCTTCTCCTTCTCCTTCTTCTGCTTCTTCTGCTTCACCCTCCTGACTTTACCTTCTCCTTCTCCTTCTTCTACTTCTCCTGATTCACCCTCCAGACTTCACCTTCTCCTTCTCCTTCTTCTGCTTCTTCTGCTTCACCCTCCAGACTTCACCTTCTCCTTCTCCTTCTTCTGCTTCTTCTGCTTCGCCCTCCAGACTTCACCTTCTCCTTCTCCATCTTCTGCTTCTTCTGCTTCACCCTCCAGACTTCACCTTCTCCTTCTCCTTCTTCTGCTTCTTCTGCTTCACCCTCCTGACTTCACCTTCTCCTTCTCCTTCTTCTACTTCTTCGGATTCACCCTCCAGACTTCACCTTCTCCTTCTCCTTCTGCTTCTTCTGCTTCACCCTCCAGACTTCACCTTCTCCTTCTCCTTCTTCTGCTTTTTCTGCGGCGCCCTCCAGACTTCACCTTCTCCTTCTCCTTCTTCTGCTTCTTCTGCTTCACCCTCCTGACTTCACCTTCTCCTTCTCCTTCTTCTACTTCTTCTGCTTCACCCCCCTGACTACACCTTCTCCTTCTCCTTCTTCTGCTTCTTCTGATTCACCCTCCTAACTTCACCTTCTCCTTCTCCTTCTTCTGCTTCTTCTGATTCACCCTCCTGACTTCACCTTCTCCTTCTCCTTATTCTGCTTCTTCTGATTCACCCTCCAGACTTCACCTTCTCCTTCTCCTTCTTCTGCTTCTTCTGATTCACCCTCCAGACTTCACCTTCTCCTTCTCCTTCTTCTGCTTCTTCTGATTCACCCTCCAGACCTCACCTTCTGCTTCTCCTTCTTCTACTTCTTCTGATTCACCCTCCAGAATTCATCTCCTCCTTCTCCTTCTTCTGCTTCTTCTGATTCACCCTCCAGACTTCACCTTCTCCTTCTCCTTCTTCTGCTTCTTCTGATTCACCCTCCAGACTTCACCTTCTCCTTCTCCTTCTTCTACTTCTTCTGATTCACCCTCCAGACTTCACCTTCTCCTTCTCCTTCTTCTACTTCTTCTGATTCACCCTCCAGTCTTCACCTTCTCCTTCTCCTTCTTCTGCTTCTTCTGCTTCACCCTCCAGACTTCACCATCTCCTTCTCTTTCTTCTGCTTCTTCTGATTCACCCTCCAGACTTCACCTTCTCCTTCTCCTTCTTCTGCTTCTCCTGATTCACCCTCCAGCCCTCACCTTCTCCTTCTCCTTCTTCTGCTTCTTCTGATTCAGCCTTCAGACTTCACCTTCGCCTTCTCCTTCTTCTGCTTCTTCTGATTCACCCTCCAGACCTCACCTTCTCCTTCTCCTTTTTATACTTCTTCTGATTCACCCTCCGGACTTCATCTTCTCCTTCTCCTTCTTCTGCTTCTTCTGATTCACCCTCCAGACTTCACCTTCTCCTTCTCCTTCTTCTGCTATTTCTGATTCACCCTCCAGACTTCACCTTCTCCTACTCCTTCTTTTGCTTCTTCTGCTTCACACTCCAGACTTCACCTTCTCCTTCTCCTTCTTCTGCTTCTTCTGATTCACCCTCCTTACTTCACCTTCTCCTTCTCCTTCTTCTGCTTCTTCTGATTCACCCTCCTGACTTCACCTTCTCCTTCTCCTTATTCTGCTTCTTCTGTTTCAACCTCCAGACTTCACCTTCTCCTTCTCCTTCTTCTGCTTCTTCTGATTCACCCTCCAGACTTCACCTTCTCCTTCTCCTTCTTCTGCTTCTTCTGATTCACCCTCCAGACTTCACCTTCTCCTTCTCCTTCTTCTAATTCTTCTGATTCACCCTCCAGACTTCACCTTCTCCTTATCCTTCTTCTACTTCTTCTGCTTCTCCCTCCAGACTTCACCTTCTCCTTCTCCTTCTTCTGCTTCTTCTGATTCACCCTCCAGACTTCACCTTCTCCTTCTCCTTCTTCTGATTCTTCTGATTCACCCTCCAGACTTCAACTTCTCCTTCTCCTTCTTCTGCTTCTTATGATTCACCCTCCTGACTTCATCTTCTCCTTCTCCTTCTTCTAATTCTTCTGATTCACCCTCCTGACTTCACCTTCTCCTGCTCCTTCTTCTACTTCTTCTGCTTCACCCTCCAGACTTCACCTTCTCCTTCTCCTTCTTCTACTTCTTCTGATTCACCCTTCAGACTTCACCTTCTCCTTCTCCTTTTTCTGCTTCTTCTGATTCACCCTCCAGACTTCACCTTCTCCTTCTCCTTATTCTGCTTCTTCTGATTCACCCTCCAGACTTCACCTTCTCCTTCTCCTTCTTCTGCTTCTTCTGATTCACCCTCCAGACTTCACCTTCTCCTTCTCCTTCTTCTGCTTCTTCTGATTCACCCTCCAGACTTCACCTTCTCCTTCTCCTTCGTCTACTTCTTCTGATTCACCCTCCAGACTACACCTTCTCCTTCTCCTTCTTCTACTTCTTCTGATTCACCCTCCAGACTTCACCTTCTCCTTCTCCTTCTTCTACTTCTTCTGATTCACCCTCCAGACTTCACCTTCTCCTTCTCCTTCTTCTACTTCTTCTGATTCACCCTCCAGACTTCACCTTCTCCTTCTCCTTCTTCTGCTTCTTCTGATTCACCCTCCAGACTTCACCTTCTCCTTCTCCTTCTTCTGCTTCTTCTCATTCACCCTCCAGACTTCACCTTCTCCTTCTCCTTCTTCTGATTCTTTTGATTCACCCTCCAGACTTCACCTTCTCTTCTCCTTCTTCTGCTTCTTCTGATTCACCCTCCTGTCTTCACCCTCTCCTTCTCCTTATTCTGCTTCTTCTGATTCACCCTCCAAACGTCACCTTCTCCTTCTCCTTCTTCTACTTCTTCTGCTTCTCCCTCCAGACTTCACCTTCTCCTTCTCCTTCTTCTGCTTCTTCTGAATCACCCTCCAGACTTCACCTTCTCCTTCTCCTTCTTCTACTTCTTCTGATTCACCCTCCAGACTTCACCTTCTCCTTCTCCTGCTTCTGCTTCTTCTGCTTCACCCTCCTGACTTCGCCTTCTCCTTCTCCTTCTTCTGCTTCTTCTTCTTCACCCTCCAGATTTCACCTTCTCCTTCTCCTTCTTCTGCTTCTTCTGCTTCACCCTCCGGACTTCACCTTCTCCTTCTCCTGCTTCTGCTTCTTCTGCTTCACCCTCCTGAAATCACCTTCTCCTTCTCCTTCTTCTACTTCTTCTAATTCACCCTCCAGACTTCACCTTCTCCTTCTCCTTCTTCTGCTTCTTCTGATTCTCCCTCCAGACTTCACCTTCTCCTTCTCCTTCTTCTACTTCTTCTGATTCACCCTCCAGACTTCACCTTCTCCTTCTCCTTCTTCTGCTTCTTCTGGTTCACCCTCCAGACTTCACCTTCTCCTTCTCCTTCGTCTACTTCTTCTGATTCACCCTCCAGACTACACCTTCTCCTTCTCCTTCTTCTACATCTTCTGATTCACCCTCCAGACTTCACCTTCTCCTTCTCCTTCTTCTGTTTCTTCTGATTCACCCTCCAGACTTCACCTTCTCCTTCTCCTTCTTCTGTTTCTTCTGATTCACCGTCCAGACTTCACCTTCTCCTTCTCCTTCTTCTACTACTTCTGATTCACCCTCCAGACTTCACCTTCTCCTTCTCCTTCTTCTACTTCTTCTGATTCACCCTCCAGACTTCATCTTCTCCTTCTCCTTCTTCTGCTTCTTCTGATTCACCCTCCAGACTTCACCTTCTCCTTCTCCTTCTTCTGCTTCTTCTGATTCACCCTCCAGACTTCACCTTCTCCTTCTCCTTCTTCTACTTCTTCTGATTCACCCTCCAGACTTCACCTTCTCCTTCTCCTTCTTCTACTTCTTCTGATTCACCCTCCAGTCTTCACCTTCTCCTTCTCCTTCTTCTGTTTCTTCTGCTTCACCCTCCACACTTCACCTTCTCCTTCTCTTTCTTCTGCTTCTTCTGATTCACCCTCCAGACTTCACCTTCTACTTCTCCTTCTTCTGATTCTTCTGATTCACCCTCCAGACTTCACCTTCTCCTTCTCCTTCTTCTGCTTCTTCTGATTCACCCTCCTGACTTCACCTTCTCCTACTTCTTCTTCTACTTCTTCTGATTCACCCTCCTGACTTCACCTTCTCCTTCTCCTTCTTCTACTTCTTCTGCTTCACCCTCCAGACTTCACCTTCTCCTTCTCCTTCTTCTACTTCTTCTGATTCACCCTCCAGACTTCACCTTCTCCTTCTCCTTATTCTGCTTCTTCTGATTCACCCTCCAGACTTCACCTTCTCCTTCTCCTTATTCTGCTTCTTCTGATTCACCCTCCAGACTTCACCTTCTCCTTCTCCTTCCTCTGCTTCTTCTGATTCACCCTCCAGACTTCACCTTCTCCTTCTCCTTCTTCTGATTCTTCTGATTCACCCTCCAGACTTCACCTTCTCCTTCTCCTTCTTCTGCTTCTTCTGATTCACCCTCCTGACTTCACCTTCTCCTTCTCCTTCTTCTACTTCTTCTGATTCACCCTCCAGACTTCTCCTTCTCCTTCTCCTTCTTCTGCTTCTTCTGATTCACCCTCCAGACTTCACCTTCTCCTTCTCCTTCTTCTACTTCTACTGATTCACCCTCCAAACGTCACCTTCTCCTTCTCCTTCTTCTACTTCTTCTGCTTCTCCCTCCAGACTTCACCTTCTCCTTCTCCTTCTTCTGCTTCTTCTGAATCACCCTCCAGACTTCACCTTCTCCTTCTCCTTCTTCTACTTCTTCTGATTCACCCTCCAGACTTCACCTTCTCCTTCTCCTGCTTCTGCTTCTTCTGCTTCACCCTCCTGACTTCGCCTTCTTCTTCTCCTTCTTCTGCTTCTTCTGCTTCACCCTCCAGACTTCACCTTCTCCTTCTCCTTCTTCTGCTTCTTCTGCTTCACCCTCCAGACTTCACCTTCTCCTTCTCCTGCTTCTGCTTCTTCTGCTTCACCCTCCTGAAATCAACTTCTCCTTCTCCTTCTTCTACTTCTTCTAATTCACCCTCCAGACTTCACCTTCTCCTTCTCCTTCTTCTGCTTCTTCTGATTCTCCCTCCAGACTTCACCTTCTCCTTCTCCTTCTTCTACTTCTTCTGATTCACCCTCCAGACTTCACCTTCTCCTTCTCCTTCTTCTGCTTCTTCTGGTTCACCCTCCAGACTTCACCTTCTCCTTCTCCTTCGTCTACTTCTTCTGATTCACCCTCCAGACTACACCTTCTCCTTCTCCTTCTTCTACTTCTTCTGATTCACCCTCCAGACTTCACCTTCTCCTTCTCCTTCTTCTGTTTCTTCTGATTCACCCTCCAGACTTCACCTTCTCCTTCTCCTTCTTCTACTTCTTCTGATTCACCCTCCAGACTTCACCTTCTCCTTCTCCTTCTTCTACTTCTTCTGCTTCTCCCTCCAGACTTCACCTTCTCCTTCTCCTTCTTCTGCTTCTTCTGATTCACCCTCCAGACTTCACCTTCTCCTTCTCTTTCTTCTGCTTCTTCTGATTCACCCTCCAGACTTCACCTCCTCCTTCTCCTTCTTCTGATTCTTCTGATTCACCCTCCAGACTTCACCTTCTCCTTCTCCTTCTTCTGCTCCTTCTGATTCACCCTCCTGACTTCACCTTCTCCTTCTCCTTCTTCTACTTCTTCTGATTCACCCTCCTGACTTCACCTTCTCCTTCTCCTTCTTCTACTTCTTCTGCTTCACCCTCCAGACTTCACCTTCTCCTTCTCCTTTTTCTACTTCTTCTGATTCACCCTCCAGACTTCTCCTTCTCCTACTCCTTCTTTTGCTTCTTCTGCTTCACACTCCAGACTTCACCTTCTCCTTCTCCTTCTTCTGCTTCTTCTGATTCACCCTCCTTACTTCACCTTCTCCTTCTCCTTCTTCTGCTTCTTCTGATTCATCCTCCTGACTTCACCTTCTCCGTCTCCTTATTCTGCTTCTTCTGTTTCACCCTCCAGACTTCACCTTCTCCTTCTCCTTCTTCTGCTTCTTCTGATTCACCCTCCAGACTTCACCTTCTCCTTCTCCTTCTTCTGCTTCTTCTGATTCACCCTCCAGACTTCACCTTCTCCTTCTCCTTCTTCTAATTCTTCTGATTCACCCTCCAGACTTCACCTTCTCCTTATCCTTCTTCTACTTCTTCTGCTTCTCCCTCCAGACTTCACCTTCTCCTTCTCCTTCTTCTGCTTCTTCTGATTCACCCTCCAGACTTCACCTTCTCCTTCTCCTTCTTCTGATTCTTCTGATTCACCCTCCAGACTTCAACTTCTCCTTCTCCTTCTTCTGCTTCTTATGATTCACCCTCCTGACTTCATCTTCTCCTTCTCCTTCTCCTTCTTCTACTTCTTCTGATTCACCCTCCTGACTTCACCTTCTCCTGCTCCTTCTTCTACTTCTTCTGCTTCACCCTCCAGACTTCACCTTCTCCTTCTCCTTCTTCTACTTCTTCTGATTCACCCTTCAGACTTCACCTTCTCCTTCTCCTTTTTCTGCTTCTTCTGATTCACCCTCCAGACTTCACCTTCTCCTTCTCCTTATTCTGCTTCTTCTGATTCACCCTCCAGACTTCACCTTCTCCTTCTCCTTCTTCTGCTTCTTCTGATTCACCCTCCAGACTTCACCTTCTCCTTCTCCTTCTTCTGCTTCTTCTGATTCACCCTCCAGACTTCACCTTCTCCTTCTCCTTCGTCTACTTCTTCTGATTCACCCTCCAGACTACACCTTCTCCTTCTCCTTCTTCTACTTCTTCTGATTCACCCTCCAGACTTCACCTTCTCCTTATCCTTCTTCTGTTTCTTCTGATTCACCGTCCAGACTTCACCTTCTCCTTCTCCTTCTTCTACTACTTCTGATTCACCCTCCAGACTTCACCTTCTCCTTCTCCTTCTTCTACTTCTTCTGATTCACCCTCCAGACTTCATCTTCTCCTTCTCCTTCTTCTGCTTCTTCTGATTCACCCTCCAGACTTCACCTTCTCCTTCTCCTTCTTCTGCTTCTTCTGATTCACCCTCCAGACTTCACCTTCTCCTTCTCCTTCTTCTACTTCTTCTGATTCACCCTCCAGACTTCACCTTCTCCTTCTCCTTCTTCTACTTCTTCTGATTCACCCTCCAGTCTTCACCTTCTCCTTCTCCTTCTTCTGTTTCTTCTGCTTCACCCTCCAGACTTCACCTTCTCCTTCTCTTTCTTCTGCTTCTTCTGATTCACCCTCCAGACTTCACCTTCTACTTCTCCTTCTTCTGATTCTTCTGATTCACCCTCCAGACTTCACCTTCTCCTTCTCCTTCTTCTGCTTCTTCTGATTCACCCTCCTGACTTCACCTTCTCCTACTTCTTCTTCTACTTCTTCTGATTCACCCTCCTGACTTCACCTTCTCCTTCTCCTTCTTCTACTTCTTCTGATTCACCCTCCAGACTTCATCTTCTCCTTCTCCTTATTCTGCTTCTTCTGATTCACCCTCCAGACTTCACCTTCTCCTTCTCCTTCCTCTGCTTCTTCTGATTCACCCTCCAGACTTCACCTTCTCCTTCTCCTTCTTCTGATTCTTCTGATTCACCCTCCAGACTTCACCTTCTCCTTCTCCTTCTTCTGCTTCTTCTGATTCACCCTCCTGACTTCACCTTCTCCTTCTCCTTCTTCTACTTCTTCTGATTCACCCTCCTGACTTCACCTTCTCCTTCTCCTTCTTCTACTTCTTCTGCTTCACCCTCCAGACTTCACCTTCTCCTTCTCCTTCTTCTACTTCTTCTGATTCACCCTCCAGACTTCACCTTCTCCTTCTCCTTCTTCTGCTTCTTCTGATTCACCCTCCAGACTTCACCTTCTCCTTCTCCTTATTCTGCTTCTTCTGATTCACCCTCTAGACTTCACCTTCTCCTTCTCCTTCTTCTGCTTCTTCTGATTCACACTCCAGACTTCACCTTCTCCTTCTCCTTCTTCTACTTCTTCTGATTCACCCTCCAGACTTCACCTTCTCCTTCTCTTTCTTCTGCTTCTTCTGATTCACCCTCCAGACTTCACCTTCTCCTTCTCCTTCTTCTGATTCTTCTGATTCACCCTCCAGACTTCACCTTCTCCTTCTCCTTCTTCTGCTTCTTCTGATTCACCCTCCTGACTTCACCTTCTCCTTCTCCTTCTTCTACTTCTTCTGATTCACCCTCCTGACTTCACCTTCTCCTTCTCCTTCTTCTACTTCTTCTGCTTCACCCTCCAGACTTCACCTTCTCCTTCTCCTTATTCTACTTCTTCTGATTCACCCTCCAGACTTGACCTTCTCCTTCTCCTTCTTCTACTTCTTCTGATTCACCCTCCAGACTTCACCTTCTCCTTCTCCTTCTTCTGCTTCTTCTGCTTCACCGTCCTGACTTCACCTTCTCCTTCTCCTTCTTCTACTTCTTCTGCTTCATCCCCCTGACATCACTTGCTCCTTCTCCTTCTTCTGCTTCTACTGATTCACCCTCCTAACTTCACCTTCTCCTTCTCCTTATTCTGCTTCTTCTGATTCACCCTCCAGACTTCACCTTCTCCTTCTCCTTCTTCTGCTTCTACTGCTTCACCCTCCAGACTTCACCTTCTCCTTCTCCTTCTTCTGCTTCTTCTGCTGCGCCCTCCAGACTTCACCTTCTCCTTCTCCTTCTTCTGCTTCTTCTGCTTCACCCTCCTGACTTCACCTTCTCCTTGTCCTTCTTCTACTTCTTCTGCTTCACCCCCCTGACTTCACCTTCTCCTTCTCCTTCTTCTGCTTCTTCTGATTCACCCTTCTAACTTCGCCTTCTCCTTCTCCTTCTTCTGCTTCTTCTGATTCACCCTCCTGACTTCACCTTCTCCTTCTCCTTCTTCTGCTTCTTCTGATTCACCCTCCAGACTTCACCTTCTCCTTCTCCTTCTTCTGCTTCTTCTGATTCACCCGCCAGACTTCAACTTCTCCTTCTCCTTCTTCTGCTTCTTCTGATTCACCCTCCAGA
This sequence comes from Somniosus microcephalus, assembly GCF_052327205.1. Taxonomy (NCBI): domain Eukaryota; kingdom Metazoa; phylum Chordata; class Chondrichthyes; order Squaliformes; family Somniosidae; genus Somniosus; species Somniosus microcephalus. Next base: position 92,385 of record NW_028225199.1, on the reverse strand, counting down.
CCTCACCTTCTCCTTCTCCTTCTTCTACTTCTTCTGATTCACCCTCCAGACTTCATCTTCTCCTCTCCTTCTTCTGCTTCTTCAGATTCACCCTCCAGACTTCACCTTCTCATTCTCCTTCTTCTGCTTCTTCTGATTCACCCTCCAGACTTCACCTTCTCCTTCTCCTTCTTCTACTTCTTCTGATTCACCCTCCAGACTTCACCTTCTCCTTCTCCTTCTTCTACTTCTTCTGTTTCACCCTCCAGTCTTCACCTTCTCCTTCTCCTTCTTCTGCTTCTTCTGCTTCACCCTCCAGACTTCAACTTCTCCTTCTCTTTCTTCTCCTTCTTCTGATTCACCCTCCAGACTTCACCTTCTCCTTCTCCTTCTTCTGATTCTTCTGATTCACCCTCCAGACTTCACCTTCTCCTTCTCCTTCTTCTGCTTCTTCTGATTCACCGTCCTGACTTCACCTTCTCCTTCTCCTTCTTCTACCTCTTCTGATTCACCCTCCTGACGTCAACTTTTCCTTCTCCTTCTTCTACTTCTTCTGCTTCACCCTCCAGACTTCACCTTCTCCTTCTCCTTCTTCTGCTTCTTCTGATTCACCCGCCAGACTTCAACTTCTCCTTCTCCTTCTTCTGCTTCTTCTGATTCACCCTCCAGACCTCACCTTCTCCTTCTCCTTCTTCTACTTCTTCTGATTCACCCTCCAGACTTCATCTTCTCCTTCTCCTTCTTCTGCTTCTTCTGCTTCACCCTCCAGACTTCACCTTCTCCTTCTCCTTCTTCTGCTTCTTCTGCTTCGCCCTCCAGACTTCACCTTCTCCTTCTCCTTCTTCTGCTTCTTCTGCTTCACCCTCCAGACTTCACCTTCTCCTTCTCCTTCTTCTGCTTCTTCTGCTTCACCCTCCTGACTTCACCTTCTCCTTCTCCTTCTTCTACTTCTTCTGATTCACCCTCCAGACTTCACCTTCAGCTTCTCCTTCTTCTGCTTCTTCTGCTTCACCCTCCAGACTTCACCTTCTCCTTTTCCTTCTTCTGCTTCTTCTGCTGCGCCCTCCAGACTTCACCTTCTCCTTCTCCTTCTTCTGCTTCTTCTGCTTCACCCTCCTGACTTCACCTTCTCCTTCTCCTTCTTCTACTTCTTCTGCTTCACCCCCCTGACTTCACCTTCTCCGTCTCCTTCTTCTGCTTCTCCTGATTTACCCTCCTAACTTCACCTTCTCCTTCTCCTTCTTCTGCTTCTTCTGATTCACCCTCCTGACTTCACCTTCTCCTTCTCCTTCTTCTGCTTCTTCTGATTCACCCTCCAGACTTCACCTTCTCCTTCTTCTTCTTCTGCTTCTTCTGATTCACCCTCCAGACTTCGCCTTCTCCTTCTCCTTCTTCTACTTCTTCTGATTCACCCTCCAGACATCACCTTCTCCTTCTCCTTCTTCTACTTCTTCTGATTCACCCTCCAGTCTTCACCATCTCCTTCTCCTTCTTCTGCTTCTTCTGATTCACCCTCCAGACTTCCCCTTCTCCTTCTCCTTCTTCTGCTTCTTCTGATTCACCCTCCTGACTTCACCTTCTCCTTCTCCTTCTTCTGCTTCTTCTGATTCACCCTCCAGACTTCACCTTCTCCTTCTCCTTCTTCTACTTCTTCTGATTCACCCTCCAGACTTCACCTTCTCCTTCTACTTCTTCTGCTTCTTCTGATTCACCCTCCAGACTTCACCTTCTCCTTCTCCTTCTTCTGCTTCTTCTGATTCACCCTCCAGACATCACCTTCTCCTTCTCCTTCTTCTGCTTCTTCTGATTCACCCTCCAGACTTCAACTTCTCCTTCTCCTTCTTCTGCTTCTTCTGATTCACCCTCCAGACTTCACCTTCTCCTTCTCCTTCTTCTACTTCTTCTGATTCACCCTCCAGACTTCACCTTCTCCTTCTCCTTCTTTTGCTTCTTCTGATTCACCCTCCAGACTTCACCTTTTCCTTCTCCTTCGTCTACTTCTTCTGATTCACCCTCCAGACTACAGCTTCTCCTTCTCCTTCTTCTACTTCTTCTGATTCACCCTCCAGACTTCACCTTCTCCTTCTCCTTCTTCTACTTCTTCTGATTCACCCTCCAGACTTCACCTTCTGCTTCTCCTTCTTCTACTTCTTCTGCTTCTCCCTCCGGACTTCACCTTCTCCTTCTCCTTCTTCTGCTTCTTCTGATTCACCCTCCAGATTTCACCTTCTCCTTCTCCTTCTTCTACTTCTTCAGATTCACCCTCCAGACTTCACCTTCTCCTTATCCTTCTTCTACTTATTCTGATTCACCCTTCAGACTTCACCTTCTCCTTCTCCTTCTTCTACTTCTTCTGATTCACCCTCCTGACTTCACCTTCTCCTTCTCCTTCTTCTGCTTCTTCTGCTTCGCCCTCCAGACTTCACCTTCTCCTTCTCCTTCTTCTGCTTCTTCTGCTTCACCCTCCAGACTTCACCTTCTCCTTCTCCTTCTTCTGCTTCTTCTGCTTCACCCTCCTGACTTCACCTTCTCCTTCTCCTTCTTCTACTTCTTCTGATTCACCCTCCAGACTTCACCTTCTCCTTCTCCTTCTTCTGCTTCTACTGCTTCACCCTCCAGACTTCACCTTCTCCTTCTCCTTCTTCTGCTTCTTCTGCTGCGCCCTCCAGACTTCACCTTCTCCTTCTCCTTCTTCTGCTTCTTCTGCTTCACCCTCCTGACTTCACCTTCTCCTTGTCCTTCTTCTACTTCTTCTGCTTCACCCCCCTGACTTCACCTTCTCCTTCTCCTTCTTCTGCTTCTTCTGATTCACCCTTCTAACTTCACCTTCTCCTTCTCCTTCTTCTGCTTCTTCTGATTCACCCTCCTGACTTCACCTTCTCCTTCTCCTTCTTCTGCTTCTTCTGATTCACCCTCCAGACTTCACCTTCTCCTTCTCCTTCTTCTGCTTCTTCTGATTCACCCGCCAGACTTCAACTTCTCCTTCTCCTTCTTCTGCTTCTTCTGATTCACACTCCAGACCTCACCTTCTCCTTCTCCTTCTTCTACTTCTTCTGATTCACCCTCCAGACTTCATCTTCTCCTTCTCCTTCTTCTGCTTCTTCAGATTCACCCTCCAGACTTCACCTTCTCCTTCTCCTTCTTCTGCTTCTTCTGATTCACCCTCCAGACTTCACCTTCTCCTTCTCCTTCTTCTACTTCTTCTGATTCACCCTCCAGACTTCACCTTCTCCTTCTCCTTCTTCTACTTCTTCTGTTTCACCCTCCAGTCTTCACCTTCTCCTTCTCCTTCTTCTGCTTCTTCTGCTTCACCCTCCAGACTTCAACTTCTCCTTCTCTTTCTTCTCCTTCTTCTGATTCACCCTCCAGACTTCACCTTCTCCTTCTCCTTCTTCTGATTCTTCTGATTCACCCTCCAGACTTCACCTTCTCCTTCTCCTTCTTCTGCTTCTTCTGATTCACCGTCCTGACTTCACCTTCTCCTTCTCCTTCTTCTACCTCTTCTGATTCACCCTCCTGACGTCAACTTTTCCTTCTCCTTCTTCTACTTCTTCTGCTTCACCCTCCAGACTTCACCTTCTCCTTCTCCTTCTTCTGCTTCTTCTGATTCAAAAGGCCAGACTTCAACTTCTCCTTCTCCTTCTTCTGCTTCTTCTGATTCACCCTCCAGACCTCACCTTCTCCTTCTCCTTCTTCTACTTCTTCTGATTCACCCTCCAGACTTCATCTTCTCCTTCTCCTTCTTCTGCTTCTTCAGATTCACCCTCCAGACTTCACCTTCTCCTTCTCCTTCTTCTGCTTCTTCTGATATACCCTCCAGACTTCACCTTCTCCTTCTCCTTCTTCTGCTTCTTCTGCTTCACTCTCCAGACTTCACCTTCTCCTTCTCCTTCTTCTGCTTCTTCTGCTTCACCCTCCTGACTTCACCTTCTCCTTCTCCTTCTTCTACTTCTTCTGATTCACCCTCCAGACTTCACCTTCTCCTTCTCCTTCTTCTGCTTCTTCTGCTTCACCCTCCAGACTTCACCTTCTCCTTCTCCTTCTTCTGCTTCTTCTGCTTCGCCCTCCAGACTTCACCTTCTCCTTCTCCTTCTTCTGCTTCTTCTGCTTCACCCTCCAGACTTCACCTTCTCCTTCTCCTTCTTCTGCTTCTTCTGCTTCACCCTCCTGACTTCACCTTCTCCTTCTCCTTCTTCTACTTCTTCTGATTCACCCTCCAGACTTCACCTTCAGCTTCTCCTTCTTCTGCTTCTTTTGCTTCACCCTCCAGACTTCACCTTCTCCTTTTCCTTCTTCTGCTTCTTCTGCTGCGCCCTCCAGACTTCACCTTCTCCTTCTCCTTCTTCTGCTTCTTCTGCTTCACCCTCCTGACTTCACCTTCTCCTTCTCCTTCTTCTACTTCTTCTGCTTCACCCCCCTGACTTCACCTTCTCCGTCTCCTTCTTCTGCTTCTCCTGATTCACCCTCCTAACTTCACCTTCTCCTTCTCCTTCTTCTGCTTCTTCTGATTCACCCTCCTGACTTCACCTTCTCCTTCTCCTTCTTCTGCTTCTTCTGATTCACCCTCCAGACTTCACCTTCTCCTTCTTCTTCTTCTGCTTCTTCTGATTCACCCTCCAGACTTCACCATCTCCTTCTCCTTCTTCTGCTTCTTCTGATTCACCCTCCAGACCTCACCTTCTCCTTCTCCTTCTTCTACTTCTTCTGATTCACCTCCAGATTTCATCTTCTCCTTCTCCTTCTTCTACTTCTTCTGATTCACGCGCCAGACTTCACATTCTCCTTCTCCTTCTTCTGCATCTTCTGATTCACCCTCCAGACTTCACCTTCTCCTTCTCCTTCGTCCACTTCTTCTGATTCACCCTCGAGACTATAACTTCTCCTTCTCCTTCTTCTACTTCTTCTGATTCACACTAACGACTTCACCTTCTCCTTCTCCTTCTTCTGCTTCTTCTGATTCACCCTCCAGACTTCACCTTCTCCTTCTCCTTCTTCTGCTTCTTCTGATTCACCCTTCTAACTTCACCTTCTCCTTCTCCTTCTTCTGCTTCTTCTGATTCACCCTCCTGACTTCACCTTCTCCTTCTCCTTCTTCTGCTTCTTCTGATTCACCCTCCAGACTTCACCTTCTCCTTCTCCTTCTTCTGCTTCTTCTGATTCACCCGCCAGACTTCAACTTCTCCTTCTCCTTCTTCTGCTTCTTCTGATTCACACTCCAGACCTCACCTTCTCCTTCTCCTTCTTCTACTTCTTCTGATTCACCCTCCAGACTTCATCTTCTCCTTCTCCTTCTTCTGCTTCTTCAGATTCACCCTCCAGACTTCACCTTCTCCTTCTCCTTCTTCTGCTTCTTCTGATTCACCCTCCAGACTTCACCTTCTCCTTCTCCTTCTTCTACTTCTTCTGATTCACCCTCCAGACTTCACCTTCTCCTTCTCCTTCTTCTACTTCTTCTGTTTCACCCTCCAGTCTTCACCTTCTCCTTCTCCTTCTTCTGCTTCTTCTGCTTCACCCTCCAGACTTCAACTTCTCCTTCTCTTTCTTCTCCTTCTTCTGATTCACCCTCCAGACTTCACCTTCTCCTTCTCCTTCTTCTGATTCTTCTGATTCACCCTCCAGACTTCACCTTCTCCTTCTCCTTCTTCTGCTTCTTCTGATTCACCGTCCTGACTTCACCTTCTCCTTCTCCTTCTTCTACCTCTTCTGATTCACCCTCCTGACGTCAACTTTTCCTTCTCCTTCTTCTACTTCTTCTGCTTCACCCTCCAGACTTCACCTTCTCCTTCTCCTTCTTCTGCTTCTTCTGATTCAAAAGGCCAGACTTCAACTTCTCCTTCTCCTTCTTCTGCTTCTTCTGATTCACCCTCCAGACCTCACCTTCTCCTTCTCCTTCTTCTACTTCTTCTGATTCACCCTCCAGACTTCATCTTCTCCTTCTCCTTCTTCTGCTTCTTCAGATTCACCCTCCAGACTTCACCTTCTCCTTCTCCTTCTTCTGCTTCTTCTGATATACCCTCCAGACTTCACCTTCTCCTTCTCCTTCTTCTGCTTCTTCTGCTTCACTCTCCAGACTTCACCTTCTCCTTCTCCTTCTTCTGCTTCTTCTGCTTCACCCTCCTGACTTCACCTTCTCCTTCTCCTTCTTCTACTTCTTCTGATTCACCCTCCAGACTTCACCTTCTCCTTCTCCTTCTTCTGCTTCTTCTGCTTCACCCTCCAGACTTCACCTTCTCCTTCTCCTTCTTCTGCTTCTTCTGCTTCGCCCTCCAGACTTCACCTTCTCCTTCTCCTTCTTCTGCTTCTTCTGCTTCACCCTCCAGACTTCACCTTCTCCTTCTCCTTCTTCTGCTTCTTCTGCTTCACCCTCCTGACTTCACCTTCTCCTTCTCCTTCTTCTACTTCTTCTGATTCACCCTCCAGACTTCACCTTCAGCTTCTCCTTCTTCTGCTTCTTTTGCTTCACCCTCCAGACTTCACCTTCTCCTTTTCCTTCTTCTGCTTCTTCTGCTGCGCCCTCCAGACTTCACCTTCTCCTTCTCCTTCTTCTGCTTCTTCTGCTTCACCCTCCTGACTTCACCTTCTCCTTCTCCTTCTTCTACTTCTTCTGCTTCACCCCCCTGACTTCACCTTCTCCGTCTCCTTCTTCTGCTTCTCCTGATTCACCCTCCTAACTTCACCTTCTCCTTCTCCTTCTTCTGCTTCTTCTGATTCACCCTCCTGACTTCACCTTCTCCTTCTCCTTCTTCTGCTTCTTCTGATTCACCCTCCAGACTTCACCTTCTCCTTCTTCTTCTTCTGCTTCTTCTGATTCACCCTCCAGACTTCACCATCTCCTTCTCCTTCTTCTGCTTCTTCTGATTCACCCTCCAGACCTCACCTTCTCCTTCTCCTTCTTCTACTTCTTCTGATTCACCTCCAGATTTCATCTTCTCCTTCTCCTTCTTCTACTTCTTCTGATTCACGCGCCAGACTTCACATTCTCCTTCTCCTTCTTCTGCATCTTCTGATTCACCCTCCAGACTTCACCTTCTCCTTCTCCTTCGTCCACTTCTTCTGATTCACCCTCGAGACTATAACTTCTCCTTCTCCTTCTTCTACTTCTTCTGATTCACACTAACGACTTCACCTTCTCCTTCTCCTTCTTCTGCTTCTTCTGATTCACCCTCCAGACTTCACCTTCTCCTTCTCCTTCTTCTACTTCTTCCGATTCACCCTCCAGACTTCACCTTCTCCTTCTCCTTCTTCTACTTCTTCTGATTCACCCTCCAGACTTCACCTTCTCCTTCTCCTTCTTCTACTTTTTCTGCTTCTCCCTCCAGACTTCACCTTCTCCTTCTCCTTCTTCTGCTTCTTCTGCTTCACCCTCCAGACTTCACCTTCTCCTTCTCTTTCTTCTGCTTCTTCTGATTCACCCTCCAGACTTCACCTTCTCCTTCTCCTTCTTCTGATTCTTCTGATTCACCCTCCAGACTTCACCTTCTCCTTCTCTTTCTTCTGCTTCTTCTGATTCACCCTCCTGACTTCACCTTCTCCTTCTCCTTCTTCTACTTCTTCTGATTCACCCTCCTGACTTCACCTTCTCCTTCTTCTACTTCTTCTGCTTCACCCTCCAGACTTCACCTTCTCCTTCTCCTTCTTCTACTTCTTCTGATTCACCCTCCAGACTTCACCTTCTCCTTCTCCTTCTTCTGCTTCTTCTGATTCACCCTCCAGACTTCACCTAATCCTTCTCCTTCTTCTGCTTCTTCTGATTAACCATCCTGACTTCACCTTTTCCTTCTCCTTCTTTTGCTTCTTCTGATTCACCCTCCAGACTTCACCTTCTCCTTCTCCTTCTTCTACTTCTTCTGATTCACCCTCCAGACTTCACCTTCTCCTTCTACTTCTTCTGCTTCTTCTGATTCACCCTCCAGACTTCACCTTCTCCTTCTCCTTCTTCTGCTTCTTCTGATTCACCCTCCAGACTTCACCTTCTCCTTCTCCTTCTTCTGCTTCTTCTGATTCACCCTCCAGACTTCACCTTCTCCTTCTCCTTCTTCTGCTTCTTCTGATTCACCCTCCAGACTTCACCTTCTCCTTCTTCTTCTTCTACTTCTTCTGATTCACCCGCCAGACTACACCTTCTCCTTCTCCTTCTTCTGCTTCTTCTGATTCACCCTCCAGACTTCACCTTCTCCTTCTCCTTTGTCTACTTCTTCTGATTCACCCTCCAGACTACACCTTCTCCTTCTCCTTCTTCTACTTCTTCTGATTCACCCTAACGACTTCACCTTCTCCTTCTCCTTCTTCTGCTTCTTCTGTTTCACCCTCCAGACTTCACCTTCTCCTTCTCCTTCTTCTACTTCTTCTGATTCACCCTCCAGACTTCACCTTCTCCTTCTCCTTCTTCTACTTCTTCTGATTCACCCTCCAGACTTCACCTTCTCCTTCTCCTTCTTCTACTTCTTCTGCTTCTCCCTCAATACTTCACCTTCTCCTCCTCCTTCTTCTGCTTCTTCTGATTCACCCTCCAGACTTCACCTTCTCCTTCTCCTTCTTCTGCTTCTTCTGATTCACCCTCCTGACTTCACCTTCTCCTTCTGCTTCTTCTGCTTCTTCTGATTCACCCTCCAGACATCACCTTCTCCTTCTCCTTCTTCTACTTCTTCTGATTCACCCTCCAGACTTTACCTTCTCCTTCTACTTCTTCTGCTTCTTCTGATTCACCCTCCAGACTTCACCTTCTCCTTCTCCTTCTTCTACTTCTTCTGATTCACCCTCCAGACTTCACCTTCTCCTTCTCCTTCTTCTACTTCTTCTGATTCACCCTCCAGACTTCACCTTCTCCTTCTCCTTCTTCTACTTCTTCTGATTCACCCTCCAGACTTCACCTTCTCCTTCTACTTCTTCTGCTTCTTCTGATTCACCCTCCAGACTTCACCTTCTCCTTCTCCTTCTTCTGCTTCTTCTGATTCACCCTCCAGACTTCACCTTCTCCTTCTCCTTCTTCTACTTCTTCTGATTCACCCTCCAGACTTCACCTTCTCCTTCTACTTCTTCTGCTTCTTCTGATTCACCCTCCAGACTTCACCTTCTCCTTCTCCTTCTTCTACTTCTTCTGCTTCTCCCTCAATACTTCACCTTCTCCTCCTCCTTCTTCTGCTTCTTCTGATTCACCCTCCAGACTTCACCTTCTCCTTCTCCTTCTTCTGCTTCTTCTGATTCACCCTCCTGACTTCACCTTCTCCTTCTCCTTCTTCTACTTCTTCTGATTCACCCTCCAGACTTCACCTTCTCCTTCTACTTCTTCTGCTTCTTCTGATTAACCATCCTGACTTCACCTTTTCCTTCTCCTTCTTTTGCTTCTTCTGATTCACCCTCCAGACTTCACCTTCTCCTTCTCCTTCTTCTACTTCTTCTGATTCACCCTCCAGACTTCACCTTCTCCTTCTACTTCTTCTGCTTCTTCTGATTCACCCTCCAGACTTCACCTTCTCCTTCTCCTTCTTCTGCTTCTTCTGATTCACCCTCCAGACTTCACCTTCTCCTTCTCCTTCTTCTGCTTCTTCTGATTAACCCTCCAGACTTCACATTCTCCTTCTCCTTCTTCTGCTTCTTCTGATTCACCCTCCAGACTTCACCTTCTCCTTCTTCTTCTTCTACTTCTTCTGATTCACCCGCCAGACTACACCTTCTCCTTCTCCTTCTTCTGCTTCTTCTGATTCACCCTCCAGACTTCACCTTCTCCTTCTCCTTTGTCTACTTCTTCTGATTCACCCTCCAGACTACACCTTCTCCTTCTCCTTCTTCTACTTCTTCTGATTCACCCTCCAGACTTCACCTTCTCCTTCTTCTTCTTCTACTTCTTCTGATTCACCCGCCAGACTACACCTTCTCCTTCCCTTCTTCTGCTTCTTCTGTTTCACCCTCCAGACTTCACCTTCTCCTTCTCCTTCTTCTACTTCTTCTGATTCACCCTCCAGACTTCACCTTCTCCTTCTCCTTCTTCTACTTCTTCTGATTCACCCTCCAGACTTCATCTTCTCCTTCTCCTTCTTCTACTTCTTCTGCTTCTCCCTCAATACTTCACCTTCTCCTCCTCCTTCTTCTGCTTCTTCTGATTCACCCTCCAGACTTCACCTTCTCCTTCTCCTTCTTCTGCTTCTTCTGATTCACCCTCCTGACTTCACCTTCTCCTTCTGCTTCTTCTGCTTCTTCTGATTCACCCTCCAGACATCACCTTCTCCTTCTCCTTCTTCTACTTCTTCTGATTCACCCTCCAGACTTTACCTTCTCCTTCTACTTCTTCTGCTTCTTCTGATTCACCCTCCAGACTTCACCTTCTCCTTCTCCTTCTTCTACTTCTTCTGATTCACCCTCCAGACTTCACCTTCTCCTTCTCCTTCTTCTACTTCTTCTGATTCACCCTCCAGACTTCACCTTCTCCTTCTCCTTCTTCTACTTCTTCTGATTCACCCTCCTGACTTCACTTCCTCCTTCTCCTTCTTCTGCTTCTTCTGCTTCACCCTCCAGACTTCACCTTCTCCTTCTCCTTCTTCTGCTTCTTCTGATTCACCGTCCTGACTTCACCTTCTCCTTCTCCTTCTTCTACCTCTTCTGATTCACCCTCCTGACGTCAACTTTTCTTTCTCCTTCTTCTACTTCTTCTGCTTCACCCTCCAGACTTCACCTTCTCCTTCTCCTTCTTCTGCTTCTTCTGATTCACCCGCCAGACTTCAACTTCTCCTTCTCCTTCTTCTGCTTCTTCTTATTCACCCTCCAGACCTCACCTTCTCCTTCTCCTTCTTCTACTTCTTCTGATTCACCCTCCAGACTTCATCTTCTCCTTCTCCTTCTTCTGCTTCTTCAGATTCACCCTCCAGACTTCACCTTCTCCTTCTCCTTCTTCTGCTTCTTCTGATTTACCCTCCAGACTTCACCTTCTCCTTCTCCTTCTTCTGCTTCTTCTGCTTCACTCTCCAGACTTCACCTTCTCCTTCTCCTTCTTCTGCTTCTTCTGCTTCGCCCTCCAGACTTCACCTTCTCCTTCTCCTTCTTCTGCTTCTTCTGCTTCACCCTCCAGACTTCACCTTCTCCTTCTCCTTCTTCTGCTTCTTCTGCTTCACCCTCCTGACTTCACCTTCTCCTTCTCCTTCTTCTACTTCTTCTGATTCACCCTCCAGACTTCACCTTCAGCTTCTCCTTCTTCTGCTTCTTCTGCTTCACCCTCCAGACTTCACCTTCTCCTTTTCCTTCTTCTGCTTCTTCTGCTGCGCCCTCCAGACTTCACCTTCTCCTTCTCCTTCTTCTGCTTCTTCTGCTTCACCCTCCTGACTTCACCTTCTCCTTCTCCTTCTTCTACTTCTTCTGCTTCACCCCCCTGACTTCACCTTCTCCGTCTCCTTCTTCTGCTTCTCCTGATTCACCCTCCTAACTTCACCTTCTCCTTCTCCTTCTTCTGCTTCTTCTGATTCACCCTCCTGACTTCACCTTCTCCTTCTCCTTCTTCTGCTTCTTCTGATTCACCCTCCAGACTTCACCTTCTCCTTCTTCTTCTTCTGCTTCTTCTGATTCACCATCCAGACTTCACCATCTCCTTCTCCTTCTTCTGCTTCTTCTGATTCACCCTCCAGACCTCACCTTCTCCTTCTCCTTCTTCTACTTCTTCTGATTCACCTCCAGATTTCATCTTCTCCTTCTCCTTCTTCTGCTTCTTCTGATTCACCCTCCAGACTTCACCTTCTCCTTCTCCTTCTTCTACTTCTTCTGATTCACCCTCCAGACTTCACCTTCTCCTTCTCCTTCTTCTACATCTTCTGATTTACCCTCCAGTCTTCACCTTCGCCTTCTCCTTCTTCGGCTTCTTCTGCTTCACTCTCCAGACTTCACCTTCTCCTTCTCTTTCTTCTGCTTCTTCTGCTTCAACCTCCAGACTTCACCTTCTCCTTCTCCTTCTTCTGATTCTTCTGATTCACCCTTCAGACTTCACCTTCTCCTTTCTCCTTCTTCTGCTTCTTCTGATTCACCCTCCTGACTTCACCTTCTCCTTCTCCTTCTTCTACTTCTTCTGCTTCACCCTCGGGACTTCAACTTCTCCTTCTCCTTCTTCTACTTCTTCTGATTCACCCTCCAGACTTCACCTTCTCCTTCTCCTTCTTCTGCTTCTTCTGATTCACAATCCAGACTTCACCTTCTCCTTCTCCTTCCTCTGCTTCTTCTGATTCACCCTCCTGACTTCACCTTCTCCTTCTCCTTCTTCTGCTTCTTCTGATTCACCCTCCAGACTTCACCTTCTCCTTCTCCTTCTTCTACTTCTTCTGATTCACCCTCCAAACTTCACCTTCTCCTTCTACTTCTTCTGCTTCTTCTGATTCACCCTCCAGACTTCACCTTCTCCGTCTCCTTCTTCTGCTTCTTCTGATTCACCCTCCAGACTTCACCTTCTCCTTCTCCTTCTTCTGCTTCTTCTGATTCACCCTCCAGACTTCACCTTCTCCTTCTCCTTCGTCCACTTCTTCTGATTCACCCTCGAGACTATAACTTCTCCTTCTCCTTCTTCTACTTCTTCTGATTCACACTAACGACTTCACCTTCTCCTTCTCCTTCTTCTGCTTCTTCTGATTCACCCTCCAGACTTCACCTTCTCCTTCTCCTTCTTCTACTTCTTCCGATTCACCCTCCAGACTTCACCTTCTCCTTCTCCTTCTTCTACTTCTTCTGATTCACCCTCCAGACTTCACCTTCTCCTTCTCCTTCTTCTACTTTTTCTGCTTCTCCCTCCAGACTTCACCTTCTCCTTCTCCTTCTTCTGCTTCTTCTGCTTCACCCTCCAGACTTCACCTTCTCCTTCTCTTTCTTCTGCTTCTTCTGATTCACCCTCCAGACTTCACCTTCTCCTTCTCCTTCTTCTGATTCTTCTGATTCACCCTCCAGACTTCACCTTCTCCTTCTCCTTCTTCTGCTTCTTCTGATTCACCCTCCTGACTTCACCTTCTCCTTCTCCTTCTTCTACTTCTTCTGCTTCACCCTCCAGACTTCACCTTCTCCTTCTCCTTCTTCTACTTCTTCTGATTCACCCTCCAGACTTCACCTTCTCCTTCTCCTTCTTCTGCTTCTTCTGATTCACCCTCCAGACTTCACCTAATCCTTCTCCTTCTTCTGCTTCTTCTGATTAACCATCCTGACTTCACCTTTTCCTTCTCCTTCTTTTGCTTCTTCTGATTCACCCTCCAGACTTCACCTTCTCCTTCTCCTTCTTCTACTTCTTCTGATTCACCCTCCAGACTTCACCTTCTCCTTCTACTTCTTCTGCTTCTTCTGATTCACCCTCCTGACTTCACCTTCTTCTTCTCCTTCTTCTACTTCTTCTGCTTCACCCCCCTGACTTCACCTTCTCCTTCTCCTTCTTCTGCTTCTTCTGCTTCACCCTCCAGACTTCACCTTCTCCTTCTCCTTCTTCTGCTTCTTCTGCTTCGCCCTCCAGACTTCACCTTCTCCTTCTCCTTCTTCTGCTTCTTCTGCTTCACCCTCCAGACTTCACCTTCTCCTTCTCCTTCTTCTGCTTCTTCTGCTTCACCCTCCTGACTTCACCTTCTCCTTCTCCTTCTTCTACTTCTTCTGATTCACCCTCCAGACTTCACCTTCTCCTTCTCCTTCTTCTGCTTCTACTGCTTCACCCTCCAGACTTCACCTTCTCCTTCTCCTTCTTCTGCTTCTTCTGCTGCGCCCTCCAGACTTCACCTTCTCCTTCTCCTTCTTCTGCTTCTTCTGCTTCACCCTCCTGACTTCACCTTCTCCTTGTCCTTCTTCTACTTCTTCTGCTTCACCCCCCTGACTTCACCTTCTCCTTCTCCTTCTTCTGCTTCTTCTGATTCACCCTTCTAACTTCACCTTCTCCTTCTCCTTCTTCTGCTTCTTCTGATTCACCCTCCTGACTTCACCTTCTCCTTCTCCTTCTTCTGCTTCTTCTGATTCACCCTCCAGACTTCACCTTCTCCTTCTCCTTCTTCTGCTTCTTCTGATTCACCCGCCAGACTTCAACTTCTCCTTCTCCTTCTTCTGCTTCTTCTGATTCACCCTCCAGACCTCACCTTCTCCTTCTCCTTCTTCTGCTTCTTCTGATTCACCCTCCGGACTTCACCTTCTCCTTCTCCTTCTTCTACTTCTTCTGATTCACCCTCCGGACTTCACCTTCTCCTTCTCCTTCTTCTACTTCTTCTGTTTCACCCTCCAGTCTTCACCTTCTCCTTCTCCTTCTTCTGCTTCTTCTGCTTCACCCTCCAGACTTCAACTTCTCCTTCTCTTTCTTCTCCTTCTTCTGATTCACCCTCCAGACTTCACCTTCTCCTTCTCCTTCTTCTGATTCTTCTGATTCACCCTCCAGACTTCACCTTCTCCTTCTCCTTCTTCTGCTTCTTCTGATTCACCGTCCTGACTTCACCTTCTCCTTCTCCTTCTTCTACCTCTTCTGATTCACCCTCCTGACGTCAACTTTTCCTTCTCCTTCTTCTACTTCTTCTGCTTCACCCTCCAGACTTCACCTTCTCCTTCTCCTTCTTCTGCTTCTTCTGATTCACCCGCCAGACTTCAACTTCTCCTTCTCCTTCTTCTGCTTCTTCTGATTCACCCTCCAGACCTCACCTTCTCCTTCTCCTTCTTCTACTTCTTCTGATTCACCCTCCAGACTTCATCTTCTCCTTCTCCTTCTTCTGCTTCTTCAGATTCACCCTCCAGACTTCACCTTCTCCTTCTCCTTCTTCTGCTTCTTCTGATTTACCCTCCAGACTTCACCTTCTCCTTCTCCTTCTTCTGCTTCCTCTGCTTCACTCTCCAGACTTCACCTTCTCCTTCTCCTTCTTCTGCTTCTTCTGCTTCACCCTCCTGACTTCACCTTCTCCTTCTCCTTCTTCTACTTCTTCTGATTCACCCTCCAGACTTCACCTTCTCCTTCTCCTTCTTCTGCTTCTTCTGCTTCACCCTCCAGACTTCACCTTCTCCTTCTCCTTCTTCTGCTTCTTCTGCTTCGCCCTCCAGACTTCACCTTCTCCTTCTCCTTCTTCTGCTTCTTCTGCTTCACCCTCCAGACTTCACCTTCTCCTTCTCCTTCTTCTGCTTCTTCTGCTTCACCCTCCTGACTTCACCTTCTCCTTCTCCTTCTTCTACTTCTTCTGATTCACCCTCCAGACTTCACCTTCAGCTCCTCCTTCTTCTGCTTCTTCTGCTTCACCCTCCAGACTTCACCTTCTCCTTTTCCTTCTTCTGCTTCTTCTGCTGCGCCCTCCAGACTTCACCTTCTCCTTCTCCTTCTTCTGCTTCTTCTGCTTCACCCTCCTGACTTCACCTTCTCCTTCTCCTTCTTCTACTTCTTCTGCTTCACCCCCCTGACTTCACCTTCTCCGTCTCCTTCTTCTGCTTCTCCTGATTCACCCTCCTAACTTCACCTTCTCCTTCTCCTTCTTCTGCTTCTTCTGATTAACCCTCCTGACTTCACCTTCTCCTTCTCCTTCTTCTGCTTCTTCTGATTCACCCTCCAGACTTCACCTTCTCCTTCTTCTTCTTCTGCTTCTTCTGATTCACCCTCCAGACTTCACCATCTCCTTCTCCTTCGTCTGCTTCTTCTGATTCACCCTCCAGACCTCACCTTCTCCTTCTCCTTCTTCTACTTCTTCTGATTCACCTCCAGATTTCATCTTCTCCTTCTCCTTCTTCTGCTTCTTCTGATTCACCCTCCAGACTTCACCTTCTCCTTCTCCTTCTTCTACTTCTTCTGATTCACCCTCCAGACTTCACCTTCTCCTTCTCCTTCTTCTACATCTTCTGATTTACCCTCCAGTCTTCACCTTCGCCTTCTCCTTCTTCGGCTTCTTCTGCTTCACTCTCCAGACTTCACCTTCTCCTTCTCTTTCTTCTGCTTCTTCTGCTTCACCCTCCAGACTTCACCTTCTCCTTCTCCTTCTTCTGATTCTTCTGATTCACCCTCCAGACTTCACCTTCTCCTTTCTCCTTCTTCTGCTTCTTCTGATTCACCCTCCTGACTTCACCTTCTCCTTCTCCTTCTTCTACTTCTTCTGCTTCACCCTCCAGACTTCAACTTCTCCTTCTCCTTCTTCTACTTCTTCTGATTCACCCTCCAGACTTCACCTTCTCCTTCTCCTTCTTCTGCTTCTTCTGATTCACAATCCAGACTTCACCTTCTCCTTCTCCTTCCTCTGCTTCTTCTGATTCACCCTCCTGACTTCACCTTCTCCTTCTCCTTCTTCTGCTTCTTCTGATTCACCCTCCAGACTTCACCTTCTCCTTCTCCTTCTTCTACTTCTTCTGATTCACCCTCCAAACTTCACCTTCTCCTTCTCCTTCTTCTGCTTCTTCTGATTCACCCTCCAGACTTCACCTTCTCCGTCTCCTTCTTCTGCTTCTTCTGATTCACCCTCCAGACTTCACCTTCTCCTTCTCCTTCTTCTGCTTCTTCTCATTCACCCTCCAGACTTCACCTTCTCCTTCTCCTTCTTCTGCTTCTTCTGATTCACCCTCCAGACTTCACCTTCTCCTTCTCCTTCTTCTACTTCTTCTGATTCACGCGCCAGACTTCACCTTCTCCTTCTCCTTCTTCTGCATCTTCTGATTCACCCTCCAGACTTCACCTTCTCCTTCTCCTTCGTCCACTTCTTCTGATTCACCCTCGAGACTATAACTTCTCCTTCTCCTTCTTCTACTTCTTCTGATTCACACTAACGACTTCAGCTTCTCCTTCTCCTTCTTCTGCTTCTTCTGATTCACCCTCCAGACTTCACCTTCTCCTTCTCCTTCTTCTACTTCTTCCGATTCACCCTCCAGACTTCACCTTCTCCTTCTCCTTCTTCTACTTCTTCTGATTCACCCTCCAGACTTCACCTTCTCCTTCTCCTTCTTCTACTTTTTCTGCTTCTCCCTCCAGACTTCACCTTCTCCTTCTCCTTCTTCTGCTTCTTCTGCTTCACCCTCCAGACTTCACCTTCTCCTTCTCTTTCTTCTGCTTCTTCTGATTCACCCTCCAGACTTCACCTTCTCCTTCTCCTTCTTCTGATTCTTCTGATTCACCCTCCAGACTTCACCTTCTCCTTCTCCTTCTTCTGCTTCTTCTGATTCACCCTCCTGACTTCACCTTCTCCTTCTCCTTCTTCTACTTCTTCTGATTCACCCTCCTGACTTCACCTTCTCCTTCTCCTTCTTCTACTTCTTCTGCTTCACCCTCCAGACTTCACCTTCTCCTTCTCCTTCTTCTACTTCTTCTGATTCACCCTCCAGACTTCACCTTCTCCTTCTCCTTCTTCTGCTTCTTCTGATTCACCCTCCAGACTTCACCTAATCCTTCTCCTTCTTCTGCTTCTTCTGATTAACCATCCTGACTTCACCTTTTCCTTCTCCTTCTTTTGCTTCTTCTGATTCACCCTCCAGACTTCACCTTCTCCTTCTCCTTCTTCTACTTCTTCTGATTCACCCTCCAGACTTCACCTTCTCCTTCTACTTCTTCTGCTTCTTCTGATTCACCCTCCAGACTTCACCTTCTCCTTCTCCTTCTTCTGCTTCTTCTGATTCACCCTCCAGACTTCACCTTCTCCTTCTCCTTCTTCTGCTTCTTCTGATTCACCCTCCAGACTTCACCTTCTCCTTCTCCTTCTTCTGCTTCTTCTGATTCACCCTCCAGACTTCACCTTCTCCTTCTTCTTCTTCTACTTCTTCTGATTCACCCGCCAGACTACACCTTCTCCTTCTCCTTCTTCTGCTTCTTCTGATTCACCCTCCAGACTTCACCTTCTCCTTCTCCTTTGTCTACTTCTTCTGATTCACCCTCCAGACTACACCTTCTCCTTCTCCTTCTTCTACTTCTTCTGATTCACCCTAACGACTTCACCTTCTCCTTCTCCTTCTTCTGCTTCTTCTGTTTCACCCTCCAGACTTCACCTTCTCCTTCTCCTTCTTCTACTTCTTCTGATTCACCCTCCAGACTTCACCTTCTCCTTCTCCTTCTTCTACTTCTTCTGATTCACCCTCCAGACTACACCTTCTCCTTCTCCTTCTTCTACTTCTTCTGCTTCTCCCTCAATACTTCACCTTCTCCTCCTCCTTCTTCTGCTTCTTCTGATTCACCCTCCAGACTTCACCTTCTCCTTCTCCTTCTTCTGCTTCTTCTGATTCACCCTCCTGACTTCACCTTCTCCTTCTGCTTCTTCTGCTTCTTCTGATTCACCCTCCAGACATCACCTTCTCCTTCTCCTTCTTCTACTTCTTCTGATTCACCCTCCAGACTTTACCTTCTCCTTCTACTTCTTCTGCTTCTTCTGATTCACCCTCCAGACTTCACCTTCTCCTTCTCCTTCTTCTACTTCCTCTGATTCACCCTCAAGACTTCACCTTCTCCTTCTCCTTCTTCTACTTCTTCTGATTCACCCTCCAGACATCACCTTCTCCTTCTCCTTCTTCTACTTCTTCTGATTCACCCTCCTGACTTCACTTCCTCCTTCTCCTTCTTCTGCTTCTTCTGCTTCACCCTCCAGACTTCACCTTCTCCTTCTCCTTTTTCTGCTTCTTCTGCTTCACTCTCCAGACTTCACCTTCTCCTTCTCCTTCTTCTGCTTCTTCTGCTTCACCCTCCTGACTTCACCTTCTCCTTCTCCTTCTTCTACTTCTTCTGATTCACCCTCCAGACTTCACCTTCTCCTTCTCCTTCTTCTGCTTCTTCTGCTTCACCCTCCAGACTTCACCTTCTCCTTTTCCTTCTTCTGCTTCTTCTGCTTCGCCCTCCAGACTTCACCTTCTCCTTCTCCTTCTTCTGCTTCTTCTGCTTCACCCTCCTGACTTCACCTTCTCCTTCTCCTTCTTCTACTTCTTCTGCTTCACCCCCCTGACTTCACCTTCTCCGTCTCCTTCTTCTGCTTCTCCTGATTCACCCTCCTAACTTCACCTTCTCCTTCTCCTTCTTCTGCTTCTTCTGATTCACCCTCCTGACTTCACCTTCTCCTTCTCCTTCTTTTGCTTCTTCTGATTCACCCTCCAGACTTCACCTTCTCCTTCTTCTTCTTCTGCTTCTTCTGATTCACCCTCCAGACTTCACCATCTCCTTCTCCTTCTTCTGCTTCTTCTGATTCACCCTCCAGACCTCACCTTCTCCTTCTCCTTCTTCTACTTCTTCTGATTCACCCTCCAGATTTCATCTTCTCCTTCTCCTTCTTCTGCTTCTTCTGATTCACCCTCCAGACTGCACCTTCTCCTTCTCCTTCTTCTACTTCTTCTGATTCACCCTCCAGACTTCACCTTCTCCTTCTCCTTCTTCTACAGCTTCTGATTTACCCTCCAGTCTTCACCTTCCCCTTCTCCTTCTTCTGCTTCTTCTGCTTCACTCTCCAGACTTCACCTTCTCCTTCTCTTTCTTCTGCTTCTTCTGATTCACCCTCCAGACTTCACCTTCTCCTTCTCCTTCTTCTGATTCTTCTGATTCACCCTCCAGACTTCACCTTCTCCTTTCTCCTTCTTCTGCTTCTTCTGATTCACCCTCCTGACTTCACCTTCTCCTTCTCCTTCTTCTACTTCTTCTGCTTCACCCTCCAGACTTCAACTTCTCCTTCTCCTTCTTCTACTTCTTCTGATTCACCCTCCAGACTTCACCTTCTCCTTCTCCTTCTTCTGCTTCTTCTGATTCACCCTCCAGACTTCACCTTCTCCTTCTCCTTCTTCTGCTTTTTCTGATTCACCCTCCTGACTTCACCTTCTCCTTCTCCTTCTTCTGCTTCTTCTGAGTCACCCTCCAGACTTCACCTTCTCCTTCTCCTTCTTCTACTTCTTCTGATTCACCCTCCAGACTTCACCTTCTCCTTCTCCTTCTTCTGCTTCTTCTGATTCACCCTCCAGACTTCACCTTCTCCGTCTCCTTCTTCTGCTTCTTCTGATTCACCCTCCAGACTTCACCTTCTCCTTCTCCTTCTTCTGCTTCTTCTGATTCACCCTCCAGACTTCACCTTCTCCTTCTCCTTCTTCTGCTTCTTCTGCTTCACCCTCCAGACTTCACCTTCTCCTTCTCCTTCTTCTACTTCTTCTGATTCACCCGCCAGACTTCACCTTCTCCTTCTCCTTCTTCTGCATCTTCTGATTCACCCTCCAGACTTCACCTTCTCCTTCTCCTTCGTCCACTTCTTCTGATTCACCCTCGAGACTATACCTTCTCCTTCTCCTTCTTCTACTTCTTCTGATTCACACTAACGACTTCACCTTCTCCTTCTCCTTCTTCTGCTTCTTCTGATTCACCCTCCAGACTTCACCTTCTCCTTCTCCTTCTTCTACTTCTTCCGATTCACCCTCCAGACTTCACCTTCTCCTTCTCCTTCTTCTACTTCTTCTGCTTCTCCCTCCAGACTTCACCTTCTCCTTCTCCTTCTTCTGCTTCTTCTGATTCACCCTCCAGACTTCACCTTCTCCTTCTTCTGCTTCTTCTGATTCACCCTTCTGACTTCACCTTCTCCTTCTCCTTCTTCTGCTTCCTCTGATTCACCCTCCAGACTTCACCTTCTCCTTCTCCTTCTTCTGCTTCTTCTGATTCACCCTCCAGACTTCACCTTCTCCTTCTCCTTCTTCTACTTCTTCTGATTCACCCTCCAGACTTCACCTTCTCCTTCTCCTTCTTCTGCTTCTTCTAATTCACCCTCCAGACTTCACCTTCTCCTTCTCCTTCGTCTACTTCTTCTGATTCACCCTCCAGTCTACACCTTCTCCTTCTCCTTCTTCTACTTCTTCTGATTCACCCTCCAGACTTCACCATCTCCTTCTCCTTCTTCTGCTTCTTCTGATTCACCCTCCAGACTTCACCTTCTCCTTCTCCTTCTTCTACTTCTTCTGATTCACCCTCCAGACTTCACCTTCTCCTTCTCCTTCTTCTACTTCTTCCGATTCACCCTCCAGACTTCACCTTCTCCTTCTCCTTCTTGTACTTCTTCTGCTTCTCCCTCCAGACTTCACCTTCTCCTTCTCCTTCTTCTGCTTCTTCTGATTCACCCTCCAGACTTCACCTTCTCCTTCTTCTACTTCTTCTGATTCACCCTCCAGACTTCACCTTCTCCTTCTCCTTCTTCTACTTCTTCTGATTCACCCTCCAGACTTCACCTTCTCCTTCTCCTTCTTCTACTTCTTCTGATTCACCCTCCTGACTTCACCATCTCCTTCACCTTCTTCTGCTTCTTCTGCTTCACCCTCCATCTTCACCTTCTCCTTCTCCTTATTCTGCTTCTTCTGCTTCACCCTCCAGACTTCCCCTTCTCCTTCTCCTTCTTCTGCTTCTTCCGCTTCACCCTCCTGACTTCACCTTCTCCTTCTCCTTCTTCTACTTCTTCTGCTTCACCCCGCTGACTTCACCTTCTCCTTCTCCTTCTTCTGCTTCACCCTCCAGACTTCACCTTCTCCTTCTCCTTCTTCTGCTTCTTCTGCTTCGCCCTCCAGACTTCACCTTCTCCTTCTCCTTCTTCTGCTTCTTCTGCTTCACCCTCCAGCCTTCACCTTCTCCTTCTCCTTCTTCTGCTTCTTCTGCTTCACCCTCCTGACTTCACCTTCTCCTTCTCCTTCTTCTACTTCTTCTGATTCACCCTCCAGACTTCACCTTCTCCTTCTCCTTCTTCTGCTTCTTCTGCTTCACCCTCCAGACTTCACCTTCTCCTACTCCTTCTTCTGCTTCTTCTGCTGCGCCCTCCAGACTTCACCTTCTCCTTCTCCTTCTTCTGCTTCTTCTGCTTCACCCTCCTGACTTCACCTTCTCCTTGTCCTTCTTCTACTTCTTCTGCTTCACCCCCCTGACTTCACCTTCTCCTTCTCCTTCTTCTGCTTCTTCTGATTCACCCTTCTAACTTCACCTTCTCCTTCTCCTTCTTCTGCTTCTTCTGATTCACCCTCCTGACTTCACCTTCTCCTTCTCCTTCTTCTGCTTCTTCTGATTCACCCTCCAGACTTCACCTTCTCCTTCTCCTTCTTCTGCTTCTTCTGATTCACCCGCCAGACTTAAACTTCTCCTTCTCCTTCTTCTGCTTCTTCTGATTCACCCTCCAGACCTCACCTTCTCCTTCTCCTTCTTCTACTTCTTCTGATTCACCCTCCAGACTTCATCTTCTCCTTCTCCTTCTTCTGCTTCTTCAGATTCACCCTCCAGACTTCACCTTCTCATTCTCCTTCTTCTGCTTCTTCTGATTCACCCTCCAGACTTCACCTTCTCCTTCTCCTTCTTCTACTTCTTATGATTCACCCTCCAGACTTCACCTTCTCCTTCTCCTTCTTCTACTTCTTCTGTTTCACCCTCCAGTCTTCACCTTCTCCTTCTCCTTCTTCTGCTTCTTCTGCTTTACCCTCCAGACTTCAACTTCTCCTTCTCTTTCTTCTCCTTCTTCTGATTCACCCTCCAGACTTCACCTTCTCCTTCTCCTTCTTCTGATTCTTCTGATTCACCCTCCAGACTTCACCTTCTCCTTCTCCTTCTTCTGCTTCTTCTGATTCACCGTCCTGACTTCACCTTCTCCTTCTCCTTCTTCTACCTCTTCTGATTCACCCTCCTGACGTCACCTTTTCCTTCTCCTTCTTCTACTTCTTCTGCTTCACCCTCCAGACTTCACCTTCTCCTTCTCCTTCTTCTGCTTCTTCTGCTTCACCCTCCTGACTTCACCTTCTCCTTCTCCTTCTTCTACTTCTTCTGATTCACCCTCCAGACTTCACCTTCTCCTTCTCCTTCTTCTGCTTCTTCTGCTTCACCCTCCAGACTTCACCTTCTCCTTTTCCTTCTTCTGCTTCTTCTGCTGCGCCCTCCAGACTTCACCTTCTCCTTCTCCTTATTCTGCTTCTTCTGCTTCTCCCTCCTGACTTCACCTTCTCCTTCTCCTTCTTCTACTTCTTCTGCTTCACCCCCCTGACTTCACCTTCTGCTTCTCCTTCTTCTGCTTCTCCTGATTCACCCTCCTAACTTCACCTTCTCCTTCTCCTTCTTCTGCTTCTTCTGATTCACCCTCCTGACTTCACCTTCTCCTTCTCCTTCTTCTGCTTCTTCTGATTCACCCTCCAGACTTCACCTTCTCCTTCTTCTTCTTCTGCTTCTTCTGATTCACCCTCCAGACTTCACCATCTCCTTCTCCTTCTTCTGCTTCTTCTGATTCACCCTCCAGACCTCACCTTCTCCTTCTCCTTCTTCTACTTCTTCTGATTCACCCTCCAGATTTCATCTCCTCCTTCTCCTTCTTCTGCTTCTTCTGATTCACACTCCAGACTTCACCTTCTCCTTCTCCTTCTTCTACTTCTTCTGATTCACCCTCCAGACTTCTCCTTCTCCTTCTCCTTCTTCTACATCTTCTGATTTACCCTCCAGTCTTCACCTTCTCCTACTCCTTCTTCTGCTTCTTCTGCTTCACTCTCCAGACTTCACCTTCTCCTTCTCTTTCTTCTGCTTCTTCTGATTCACCCTCCAGACTTCACCTTCTCCTTCTCCTTCTTCTGATTCTTCTGATTCACCCTCCAGACTTCACCTTCTCCTTTCTCCTTCTTCTGCTTCTTCTGATTCACCCTCCTGACTTCACCTTCTCCTTCTCCTTCTTCTACTTCTTCTGCTTCACCCTCCAGACTTCAACTTCTCCTTCTCCTTCTTCTACTTCTTCTGATTCACCCTCCAGACTTCACCTTCTCCTTCTCCTTCTTCTGCTTCTTCTGATTCACCCTCCAGACTTCACCTTCTCCTTCTTCTTCTTCTGCTTCTTCTGATTCACCCTCCTGACTTCACCTTCTACTTCTCCTTCTTCTGCTTCTTCTGATTCACCCTCCAGACTTCACCTTCTCCTTCTCCTTCTTCTACTTCTTCTGATTCTCCCTCCAGACTTCACCTTCTCCTTCTCCTTCTTCTACTTCTTCTGATTCACCCTCCAGTCTTCACCTTATCCTTCTCCTTCTTCTGCTTCTTCTGATTCACACTCCAGACTTCACCTTCTCCTTCTCCTTCTTCTGCTTCTTCTGATTCACCCTCCTGACTTCACCTTCTCCTTCTCCTTCTTCTGCTTCTTCTGGTTCACCCTCCAGACTTCACCTTCTCCTTCTCCTTCTTCTCCTTCTTCTGATTCACCCTCCTGACTTCACCTTCTCCTTCTCCTTCTTCTACTTCTTCTGCTTCACCCTCCAGACTTCAACTTCTCCTTCTCCTTCTTCTACTTCTTCTGATTCACCCTCCAGACTTCACCTTCTCCGTCTCCTTCTTCTGCTTCTCCTGATTCACCCTCCTAACTTCACCTTCTCCTTCTCCTTCTTCTGCTTCTTCTGATTCACCCTCCTGACTTCACCTTCTCCTTCTCCTTCTTCTGCTTCTTCTGATTCACCCTCCAGACTTCACCTTCTCCTTCTTCTTCTTCTGCTTCTTCTGATTCACCCTCCAGACTTCACCATCTCCTTCTCCTTCTTCTGCTTCTTCTGATTCACCCTCCAGACCTCACCTTCTCCTTCTCCTTCTTCTACTTCTTCTGATTCACCCTCCAGATTTCATCTTCTCCTTCTCCTTCTTCTGCTTCTTCTGATTCACCCTCCTGACTTCACCTTCTCCTTCACCTTCTTCTGCTTCTTCTGATTCACCCTCCAGACTTCACCTTCTCCTTCTCCTTCTTCTACTTCTTCTGATTCACCCTCCAGACTTCACCTTCTCCTTCTCCTTCTTCTGCTTCTTCTGATTCACCCTCCAGACTTCACCTTCTCCGTCTCCTTCTTCTGCTTCTTCTGATTCACCCTCCAGACTTCACCTTCTCCTTCTCCTTCTTCTGCTTCTTCTGATTCACCCTCCAGACTTCACCTTCTCCTTCTCCTTCTTCTGCTTCTTCTGATTCACCCTCCAGACTTCACCTTCTCCTTCTCCTTCTTCTACTTCTTCTGATTCACCCGCCAGACTTCACCTTCTCCTTCTCCTTCGTCCACTTCTTCTGATTCACCCTCGAGACTATAACTTCTCCTTCTCCTTCTTCTACTTCTTCTGATTCACACTAACGACTTCACCTTCTCCTTCTCCTTCTTCTGCTTCTTCTGATTCACCCTCCAGACTTCACCTTCTCCTTCTCCTTCTTCTACTTCTTCCGATTCACCCTCCAGACTTCACCTTCTCCTTCTCCTTCTTCTACTTCTTCTGATTCACCCTCCAGACTTCACCTTCTACTTCTCCTTCTTCTACTTTTTCTGCTTCTCCCTCCAGACTTCACCTTCTCCTTCTCCTTCTTCTGCTTCTTCTGATTCACCCTCCAGAATTCACCTTCTCCTTCTTCTGCTTCTTCTGATTCACCCTTCTGACTTCACCTTCTCCTTCTCCTTCTTCTGCTTCTTCTGATTCACCCTCCAGACATCACCTTCTCCTTCTCCTTCTTCTACTTCTTCTGATTCACCCTCCAGACTTCACCTTCTCCTTCTACTTCTTCTGCTTCTTCTGATTCACCCTCCAGACTTCACCTTCTCCTTCTCCTTCTTCTGCTTCTTCTGATTCACCCTCCAGACTTCACCTTCTCCTTCTCCTTCTTCTGCTTCTTCTGATTCACCCTCCAGACTTCACCTTCTCCTTCTCCTTCTTCTGCTTCTTCTGATTCACCCTCCAGACTTCACCTTCTCCTTCTCCTTCTTCTACTTCTTCTGATTCACCCTCCAGACTTCACCTTCTCCTTCTCCTTCTTCTGCTCCTTCTGATTCACCCTCCAGACTTCACCTTCTCCTTCTCCTTCGTCTACTTCTTCTGATTCACCCTCCAGTCTACACCTTCTCCTTCTCCTTCTTCTACTTCTTCTGATTCACCCTCCAGACTTCACCATCTCCTTCTCCTTCTTCTGCTTCTTCTGATTCACCCTCCAGACTTCACCTTCTCCTTCTCCTTCTTCTACTTCTTCTGATTCACCCTCCAGACTTCACCTTCTCCTTCTCCTTCTTCTACTTCTTCCGATTCACCCTCCAGACTTCACCTTCTCCTTCTCCTTCTTCTACTTCTTCTGCTTCTCCCTCCAGACTGCACCTTCTCCTTCTCCTTCTTCTGCTTCTTCTGATTCACCCTCCAGACTTCACCTTCTCCTTCTTCTACTTCTTCTGATTCACCCTCCAGACTTCACCTTCTCCTTCTCCTTCTTCTACTTCTTCTGATTCACCCTCCAGACTTCACCTTCTCCTTCTCCTTCTTCTACTTCTTCTGATTCACCCTCCTGACTTCACCATCTCCTTCACCTTCTTCTGCTTCTTCTGCTTCACCCTCCAGACTTCACCTTCTCCTTCTCCTTATTCTGCTTCTTCTGCTTCACCCTCCAGACTTCCCCTTCTCCTTCTTCTGCTTCTTCTGCTTCACCCTCCTGACTTCACCTTCTCCTTCTCCTTCTTCTACTTCTTCTGCTTCACCCCCCTGACTTCACCTTCTCCTTCTCCTTCTTCTGCTTCTTCTGCTTCACCCTCCAGACTTCACCTTCTCCTTCTCCTTCTTCCGCTTCTTCTGCTTCACCCTCCAGACTTCACCTTCTCCTTCTCCTTCTTCTGCTTCTTCTGCTTCACCCTCCTGACTTCACCTTCTCCTTCTCCTTCTTCTACTTCTTCTGATTCACCCTCCAGACTTCACCTTCTCCTTCTCCTTCTTCTGCTTCTTCTGCTTCACCCTCCAGACTTCACCTTCTCCTTCTCCTTCTTCTGCTTCTTCTGCTGCGCCCTCCAGACTTCACCTTCTCCTTCTCCTTCTTCTGCTTCTTCTGCTTCACCCTCCTGACTTCACCTTCTCCTTGTCCTTCTTCTACTTCTTCTGCTTCACCCCCCTGACTTCACCTTCTCCTTCTCCTTCTTCTGCTTCTTCTGATTCACCCTTCTAACTTCACCTTCTCCTTCTCCTTCTTCTGCTTCTTCTGATTCACCCTCCTGACTTCACCTTCTCCTTCTCCTTCTTCTGCTTCTTCTGATTCACCCTCCAGACTTCACCTTCTCCTTCTCCTTCTTCTGCTTCTTCTGATTCACCCGCCAGACTTCAACTTCTCCTTCTCCTTCTTCTGCTTCTTCTGATTCACCCTCCAGACCTCACCTTCTACTTCTCCTTCTTCTACTTCTTCTGATTCACCCTCCAGACTTCATCTTCTCCTTCTCCTTCTTCTGCTTCTTCAGATTCACCCTCCAGACTTCACCTTCTCCTTCTCCTTCTTCTGCTTCTTCTGATTCACCCTCCAGACTTCACCTTCTCCTTCTCCTTCTTCTACTTCTTCTGATTCACCCTCCAGACTTCACCTTCTCCTTCTCCTTCTTCTACTTCTTCTGTTTCACCCTCCAGTCTTCACCTTCTCCTTCTCCTTCTTCTGCTTCTTCTGCTTTACCCTCCAGACTTCACCTTCTCCGTCTCCTTCTTCTGCTTCTCCTGATTCACCCTCCTAACTTCACCTTCTCCTTCTCCTTCTTCTGCTTCTTCTGATTCACCCTCCTGACTTCACCTTCTCCTTCTCCTTCTTCTGCTTCTTCTGGTTCACCCTCCAGACTTCACCTTCTCCTTCTTCTTCTTCTGCTTCTTCTGATTCACCCTCCAGACTTCACCATCTCCTTCTCCTTCTTCTGCTTCTTCTGATTCACCCTCCAGACCTCACCTTCTCCTTCTCCTTCTTCTACTTCTTCTGATTCACCCTCCAGATTTCATATTCTCCTTCTCCTTCTTCTGCTTCTTCTGATTCACACTCCTGACTTCACCTTCTCCTTCACCTTCTTCTGCTTCTTCTGATTCACCCTCCAGACTTCACCTTCTCCTTCTCCTTCTTCTACTTCTTCTGATTCACCCTCCAGACTTCACCTTCTCCTTCTCCTTCTTCTGCTTCTTCTGATTCACCCTCCAGACTTCACCTTCTCCGTCTCCTTCTTCTGCTTCTTCTGATTCACCCTCCAGACTTCACCTTCTCCTTCTCCTTCTTCTGCTTCTTCTGATTCACCCTCCAGACTTCACCTTCTCCTTCTCCTTCTTCTGCTTCTTCTGATTCACCCTCCAGACTTCACCTTCTCCTTCTCCTTCTTCTACTTCTTCTGATTCACCCGCCAGACTTCACCTTCTCCTTCTCCTTCGTCCACTTCTTCTGATTCACCCTCGAGACTATACCTTCTCCTTCTCCTTCTTCTACTTCTTCTGATTCACACTAACGACTTCACCTTCTCCTTCTCCTTCTTCTGCTTCTTCTGATTCACCCTCCAGACTTCACCTTCTCCTTCTCCTTCTTCTACTTCTTCCGATTCACCCTCCAGACTTCACCTTCTCCTTCTCCTTCTTCTACTTCTTCTGATTCACCCTCCAGACTTCACCTTCTCCTTCTCCTTCTTCTACTTTTTCTGCTTCTCCCTCCAGACTTCACCTTCTCCTTCTCCTTCTTCTGCTTCTTCTGATTCACCCTCCAGACTTCACCTTCTCCTTCTTCTGCTTCTTCTGATTCACCCTTCTGACTTCACCTTCTCCTTCTCCTTCTTCCGCTTCCTCTGATTCACCCTCCAGACATCACCTTCTCCTTCTCCTTCTTCTACTTCTTCTGATTCACCCTCCAGACTTCACCTTCTCCTTCTACTTCTTCTGCTTCTTCTGATTCACCCTCCAGACTTCACCTTCTCCTTCTCCTTCTTCTGCTTTTTCTGATTCACCCTCCAGACTTCACCTTCTCCTTCTCCTTCTTCTGCTTCTTCTGATTCACCCTCCAGACTTCACCTTCTCCTTCTCCTTCTTCTGCTTCTTCTGATTCACCCTCCAGACTTCACCTTCTCCTTCTCCTTCTTCTACTTCTTCTGATTCACCCTCCAGACTTCACCTTCTCCTTCTCCTTCTTCTGCTTCTTCTGATTCACCCTCCAGACTTCACCTTCTCCTTCTCCTTCGTCTACTTCTTCTGATTCACCCTCCAGTCTACACCTTCTCCTTCTCCTTCTTCTACTTCTTCTGATTCACCCTCCAGACTTCACCATCTCCTTCTCCTTCTTCTGCTTCTTCTGATTCACCCTCCAGACTTCACCTTCTCCTTCTCCTTCTTCTACTTCTTCTGATTCACCCTCCAGACTTCACCTTCTCCTTCTCCTTCTTCTACTTCTTCCGATTCACCCTCCAGACTTCACCTTCTCCTTCTCCTTCTTCTACTTCTTCTGCTTCTCCCTCCAGACTTCACCTTCTCCTTCTCCTTCTTCTGCTTCTTCTGATTCACCCTCCAGACTTCACCTTCTCCTTCTTCTACTTCTTCTGATTCACCCTCCAGACTTCACCTTCTCCTTCTCCTTCTTCTACTTCTTCTGATTCACCCTCCAGACTTCACCTTCTCCTTCTCCTTCTTCTACTTGTTCTGATTCACCCTCCTGACTTCACCATCTCCTTCACCTTCTTCTGCTTCACCCTCCAGACTTCACCTTCTCCTTCTCCTTATTCTGCTTCTTCTGCTTCACCCTCCAGACTTCCCCTTCTCCTTCTCCTTCTTCTGCTTCTTCTGCTTCACCCTCCTGACTTCACCTTCTCCTTCTCCTTCTTCTACTTCTTCTGCTTCACCCCCCTGACTTCACCTTCTCCTTCTCCTTCTTCTGCTTCTTCTGCTTCACCCTCCAGACTTCACCTTCTCCTTCTCCTTCTTCTGCTTCTTCTGCTTCACCCTCCAGACTTCACCTTCTCCTTCTCCTTCTTCTGCTTCTTCTGCTTCACCCTCCTGACTTCACCTTCTCCTTCTCCTTCTTCTACTTCTTCTGATTCACCCTTCTAACTTCACCTTCTCCTTCTCCTTCTTCTGCTTCTTCTGATTCACCCTCCTGACTTCAACTTCTCCTTCTCCTTCTTCTGCTTCTTCTGATTCACCCTCCAGACTTCACCTTCTCCTTCTCCTTCTTCTGCTTCTTCTGATTCACCCGCCAGACTTCAACTTCTCCTTCTCCTTCTTCTGCTTCTTCTGATTCACCCTCCAGACCTCACCTTCTCCTTCTCCTTCTTCTACTTCTTCTGATTCACCCTCCAGACTTCATCTTCTCCTTCTCCTTCTTCTGCTTCTTCAGATTCACCCTCCAGACTTCACCTTCTCCTTCTCCTTCTTCTGCTTCTTCTGCTTTACCCTCCAGACTTCAACTTCTCCTTCTCTTTCTTCTCCTTCTTCTGATTCACCCTCCAGACTTCACCTTCTCCTTCTCCTTCTTCTGATTCTTCTGATTCACCCTCCAGACTTCACCTTCTCCTTCTCCTTCTTCTGCTTCTTCTGATTCACCGTCCTGACTTCACCTTCTCCTTCTCCTTCTTCTACCTCTTCTGATTCACCCTCCTGACGTCACCTTTTCCTTCTCCTTCTTCTACTTCTTCTGCTTCACCCTCCAGACTTCACCTTCTCCTTCTCCTTCTTCTGCTTCTTCTGCTTCACCCTCCTGACTTCACCTTCTCCTTCTCCTTCTTCTACTTCTTCTGATTCACCCTCCAGACTTCACCTTCTCCTTCTCCTTCTTCTGCTTCTTCTGCTTCACCCTCCAGACTTCACCTTCTCCTTTTCCTTCTTCTGCTTCTTCTGCTGCGCCCTCCAGACTTCACCTTCTCCTTCTCCTTATTCTGCTTCTTCTGCTTCTCCCTCCTGACTTCACCTTCTCCTTCTCCTTCTTCTACTTCTTCTGCTTCACCCCCCTGACATCACCTTCTCCTTCTCCTTCTTCTGCTTCTCCTGATTCACCCTCCTAACTTCACCTTCTCCTTCTCCTTCTTCTGTTTCTTCTGATTCACCCTCCTGACTTCACCTTCTCCTTCTCCTTCTTCTGCTTCTTCTGATTCACCCTCCAGACTTCACCTTCTCCTTCTTCTTCTTCTGCTTCTTCTGATTCACCCTCCAGACTTCACCATCTCCTTCTCCTTCTTCTGCTTCTTCTGATTCACCCTCCAGACCTCACCTTCTCCTTCTCCTTCTTCTACTTCTTCTGATTCACCCTCCAGATTTCATCTCCTCCTTCTCCTTCTTCTGCTTCTTCTGATTCACCCTCCAGTCTTCACCTTCTCCTTCTCCTTCTTCTACTTCT
The DNA here is from genome assembly GCF_052327205.1 of Somniosus microcephalus. Taxonomy (NCBI): domain Eukaryota; kingdom Metazoa; phylum Chordata; class Chondrichthyes; order Squaliformes; family Somniosidae; genus Somniosus; species Somniosus microcephalus. Next base: position 61,420 of record NW_028225199.1, on the reverse strand, counting down.
TCTGATTCACCCTCCAGACTTCACCTTCTCCTTCTCCTTCTTCTACATCTTCTGATTTACCCTCCAGTCTTCACCTTCTCCTTCTCCTTCTTCTGCTTCTTCTGCTTCACTCTCCAGACTTCACCTTCTCCTTCTCTTTCTTCTGCTTCTTCTGATTCACCCTCCAGACTTCACCTTCTCCTTCTCCTTCTTCTGATTCATCTGATTCACCCTCCAGACTTCACCTTCTCCTTTCTCCTTCTTCTGCTTCTTCTGATTCACCTTCCTGACTTCACCTTCTCCTTCTCCTTCTTCTACTTCTTCTGCTTCACCCTCCAGACTTCAACTTCTCCTTCTCCTTCTTCTACTTCTTCTGATTCACCCTCCAGACTTCACCTTCTCCTTCTCCTTCTTCTGCTTCTTCTGATTCACCCTCCAGACTTCACCTTCTCCTTCTTCTTCTTCTGCTTCTTCTGATTCACCCTCCTGACTTCACCTTCTACTTCTCCTTCTTCTGCTTCTTCTGATTCACCCTCCAGACTTCACCTTCTCCTTCTCCTTCTTCTACTTCTTCTGATTCACCCTCCAGACTTCACCTTCTCCTTCTCCATTTCTGCTTCTTCTGATTCACCCTCCAGACTTCACCTTCTCCTTCTTCTGCTTCTTCTGATTCACCCTCCAGACTTCACCTTCTCCTTCTCCTTCTTCTGCTTCTTCTGATTCACCCTCCAGAGTTCACCTTCTCCTTCTCCTTCTTCTGCTTCTTCTGATTCACCCTCCAGACTTCACCTTCTCCTTCTCCTTCTTCTACTTCTTCTGATTCACCCGCCAGACTACACCTTCTCCTTCTCCTTCTTCTGCATCTTCTGATTCACCCTCCAGACTTCACCTTCTCCTTCTCCTTCGTCCACTTCTTCTGATTCACCCTCGAGACTACACCTTCTCCTTCTCCTTCTTCTACTTCTTCTGATTCACCCTCCAGACTTGACCTTCTCCTTCTCCTTCTTCTACTTCTTCTGATTCACCCTCCAGACTTCACCTCCTCCTTCTCCTTCTTCTACTTCTTCTGATTCACAATCCAGACTTCACCTTCTCCTTCTCCTTCTTCTACTTCTTCTGCTTCTCCCTCCAGACTTCACCTTCTCCTTCTCCTTCTTCTGCTTCTTCTGATTCACCCTCCAGAGTTCACCTTCTCCTTCTCCTTCTTCCACTTCTTCTGATTCACCCTCCAGACTTCACCTTCTCCTTCTCCTTCTTCTACTTCTTCTGATTCACCCTCCAGACTTCACCTTCTCCTTTTCCTTCTTCTACTTCTTCTGATTCACCCTCCTGACTTCACCTACTCCTTCTCCTTCTTCTGCTTCTTCTGCTTCACCCTCCAGACTTCACCTTCTCCTTCTCCTTCTCCTGCTTCTTCTGCTTCACCCTCCAGACTTCACCTTCTCCTTCTCCTTCTTCTGCTTCTTCTGCTTCACCCTCCTTACTTCACCTTCTCCTTCTCCTTCTTCTACTTCTTGTGATTCACCCTCCAGACTTCACCTTCTCCTTCTCCTTCTTCTGCTTCTTCTGCTTCACCCTCCAGACTTCACTTTCTCCTTCTCCTTCTTCTGCTTCTTCTGCTTCGCCCTCCAGACTTCACCTTCTCCTTCTCCTTCTTCTGCTTCTTCTGCTTCACCCTCCAGATTTCACCTTCTCCTTCTCCTTCTTCTGCTTCTTCTGCTTCACCCTCCTGACTTCACTTTCTCCTTCTCCTTCTTCTACTTCTTCTGATTCACCCTCCAGACTTCACCTTCTCCTTCTCCTTCTACTGCTTCTTCTGCTTCACCCTTAGGACTTCACCTTCTCCTTCTCCTCCTTCTGCTTCTTCTGCTGCGCCCTCCAGGCTTCACCGTCTCCATCTCCTTCTTCTGCTTCTTCTGCTTCAACCTCCTAACTTCGCCTTCTCCTTCTCCTTCTTCTGCTTCTTCTGCTTCACCCTCCTGACTTCACCTTCTCCTTCTCCTTCTTCTACTTCTTCTGCTTCACCCCCCTGACTTCACCTTCTCCTTCTCCTTCTTCTGCTTCTTCTGATTCACCCTCCTAACTTCATCTTCTCCTTCTCCTTCTTCTGCTTCTTCTGATTCACCCTCCTGACTTCACCTTCTCCTTCTCCTTCTTCTGCTTCTTCTGATTCACCCTCCAGAATTCACCTTCTCCTTCTCCTTCTTCTGCTTCTTCTGATTCACCCTCCAGACTTCACCTTCTCCTTCTCCTTCTTCTGCTTCTTCTGATTCACCCTCCAGACCTCACCTTCTCCTTCTCCTTCTTCTACTTCTTCTGATTCTCCCTCCAGACTTCATCTTCTCCTTCTCCTTCTTCTGCTTCTTCTGATTCACGCTCCAGACTTCATCTTCTACTTCTCCTTCTTCTGCTTCTTCTGATTCACCCTCCTGACTTCACCTTCTCCTTCTCCTTCTTCTGCTTCTTCTGATTCACCCTCCTAACTTCACCTTCTCCTTCTCCTTCTTCTGCTATTTCTGATTCACCCTCCTGACTTCACCTTCTCCTTCTTATTCTTCTGCTTCTTCTGATTCACCCTCCAGACTTCACCTTCTCCTTCTCCTTCGTCTGATTCTTCTGATTCACCCTCCAGACTTCACCTTCTCCTTCTCCTTCTTCTGCTTCTTCTGATTCACCCTCCTGACTTCACCTTCTCCTTCTCCTTCTTCTACTTCTTCTGATTCACCCTCCTGACTTCACCTTCTCCTTCTCCTTCTTCTACTTCTTCTGCTTCACCCTCCAGACTTCACCTTCTCCTTCTCCTTCTTCTACTTCTTCTGATTCACCCTCCAGACTTCACCTTCTCCTTCTCCTTCTTCTGCTTCTTCTGATTCACCCTCCAGACTTCACCTTCTCCTTCTCCTGCTTCTTCTGATTCACCCTCCAGACTTCACCTTCTCCTTCTCCTTCTTCTGCTTCTTCTGATTCACCCTCCAGACTTCATCTTCTCCTTCTCCTTCTTCTGCTTCTTCTGATTCACCCTCCAGACTTCACCTTCTCCTTCTCCTTCTTCTACTTCTTCTGATTCACCCTCCAGACTTCACCTTCTCCTTCTCCTTCTTCTGCTTCTTCTGCTTCACCCTCCAGACTTCACCTTCTCCTTCTCCTTCTTCTACTTCTTCTGATTCACCCTCCAGACTTCACCTTCTCCTTCTCCTTCTTCTGCTTCTTCTGCTTCACCCTCCAGACTTCACCTTCTCCTTCTCCTTCTTCCACTTCTTCTGATTCACCCTCCAGACTTCACCTTCTCCTTCTCCTTCTTCTACATCTTCTGATTCACCCTCCAGACTTCACCTTCTCCTTTTCCTTCTTCTACTTCTTCTGATTCACCCTCCTGACTTCACCTTCTCCTTCTCCTTCTTCTGCTTCTTCTGCTTCACCCTCCAGACTTCACCTTCTCCTTCTCCTTCTTCTGCTTCACCCTCCAGACTTCACCTTCTCCTTCTCCTTCTTCTACTTCTTGTGATTCACCCTCCAGACTTCACCTTCTCCTTCTCCTTCTTCTGCTTCTTCTGCTTCACCCTCCAGACTTCACTTTCTCCTTCTCCTTCTTCTGCTTCTTCTGCTTCGCCCTCCAGACTTCACCTTCTCCTTCTCCTTCTTCTGCTTCTTCTGCTTCACCCTCCAGATTTCACCTTCTCCTTCTCCTTCTTCTGCTTCTTCTGCTTCACCCTCCTGACTTCACTTTCTCCTTCTCCTTCTTCTACTTCTTCTGATTCACCCTCCAGACTTCACCTTCTCCTTCTCCTTCTACTGCTTCTTCTGCTTCACCCTTAGGACTTCACCTTCTCCTTCTCCTCCTTCTGCTTCTTCTGCTGCGCCCTCCAGGCTTCACCGTCTCCATCTCCTTCTTCTGCTTCTTCTGCTTCAACCTCCTAACTTCGCCTTCTCCTTCTCCTTCTTCTGCTTCTTCTGCTTCACCCTCCTGACTTCACCTTCTCCTTCTCCTTCTTCTACTTCTTCTGCTTCACCCCCCTGACTTCACCTTCTCCTTCTCCTTCTTCTGCTTCTTCTGATTCACCCTCCTAACTTCATCTTCTCCTTCTCCTTCTTCTGCTTCTTCTGATTCACCCTCCTGACTTCACCTTCTCCTTCTCCTTCTTCTGCTTCTTCTGATTCACCCTCCAGAATTCACCTTCTCCTTCTCCTTCTTCTGCTTCTTCTGATTCACCCTCCAGACTTCACCTTCTCCTTCTCCTTCTTCTGCTTCTTCTGATTCACCCTCCAGACCTCACCTTCTCCTTCTCCTTCTTCTACTTCTTCTGATTCTCCCTCCAGACTTCATCTTCTCCTTCTCCTTCTTCTGCTTCTTCTGATTCACGCTCCAGACTTCATCTTCTACTTCTCCTTCTTCTGCTTCTTCTGATTCACCCTCCTGACTTCACCTTCTCCTTCTCCTTCTTCTGCTTCTTCTGATTCACCCTCCTAACTTCACCTTCTCCTTCTCCTTCTTCTGCTATTTCTGATTCACCCTCCTGACTTCACCTTCTCCTTCTTATTCTTCTGCTTCTTCTGATTCACCCTCCAGACTTCACCTTCTCCTTCTCCTTCGTCTGATTCTTCTGATTCACCCTCCAGACTTCACCTTCTCCTTCTCCTTCTTCTGCTTCTTCTGATTCACCCTCCTGACTTCACCTTCTCCTTCTCCTTCTTCTACTTCTTCTGATTCACCCTCCTGACTTCACCTTCTCCTTCTCCTTCTTCTACTTCTTCTGCTTCACCCTCCAGACTTCACCTTCTCCTTCTCCTTCTTCTACTTCTTCTGATTCACCCTCCAGACTTCACCTTCTCCTTCTCCTTCTTCTGCTTCTTCTGATTCACCCTCCAGACTTCACCTTCTCCTTCTCCTGCTTCTTCTGATTCACCCTCCAGACTTCACCTTCTCCTTCTCCTTCTTCTGCTTCTTCTGATTCACCCTCCAGACTTCATCTTCTCCTTCTCCTTCTTCTGCTTCTTCTGATTCACCCTCCAGACTTCACCTTCTCCTTCTCCTTCTTCTACTTCTTCTGATTCACCCTCCAGACTTCACCTTCTCCTTCTCCTTCTTCTGCTTCTTCTGCTTCACCCTCCAGACTTCACCTTCTCCTTCTCCTTCTTCTACTTCTTCTGATTCACCCTCCAGACTTCACCTTCTCCTTCTCCTTCTTCTGCTTCTTCTGCTTCACCCTCCAGACTTCACCTTCTCCTTCTCCTTCTTCCACTTCTTCTGATTCACCCTCCAGACTTCACCTTCTCCTTCTCCTTCTTCTACATCTTCTGATTCACCCTCCAGACTTCACCTTCTCCTTTTCCTTCTTCTACTTCTTCTGATTCACCCTCCTGACTTCACCTTCTCCTTCTCCTTCTTCTGCTTCTTCTGCTTCACCCTCCAGACTTCACCTTCTCCTTCTCCTTCTTCTGCTTCACCCTCCAGACTTCACCTTCTCCTTCTCCTTCTTCTGCTTCTGCTGCTTCACCCTCCTTACTTCACCTTCTCCTTCTCCTTCTTCTACTTCTTCTGATTCACCCTCCAGACTTCCCCTTCTCCTTCTCCTTCTTCTGCTTCTTCTGCTTCACCCTCCAGACTTCACCTTCTCCTTCTCCTTCTTCTGCTTCTTCTGCTTCACCCTCCAGATTTCACCTTCTCCTTCTCCTTCTTCTGCTTCTTCTGCTTCACCCTCCTGACTTCACCTTCTCCTTCTCCTTCTTCTACTTCTTCTGATTCACCCTCCAGACTTCACCTTCTCCTTCTCCTTCTTCTGCTTCTTCTGATTCACCCTCCAGACTTCACCTCCTCCTTCTCCTTCATCTGCTTCTTCTGCTTCACCCTCCAGACTTCACCTTCTCCTTCTCCTTCTTCTACTTCTTCTGATTCATCCTCCAGACTACACCTTCTCCTTCTCCTTCTTCTACTTCTTCTGATTCACCCTCCAGACTTCACCTTCTCCTTCTCCTTCTTCTGCTCCTTTTGATTCACCCTCCAGACTTGACCTTCTCCTTCTCCTTCTTCTACTTCTTCTGATTCACCCTCCAGACTTCACCTCCTCCTTCTCCTTCTTCTACTTCTTCTGATTCACAATCCAGACTTCACCTTCTCCTTCTCCTTCTTCTACTTCTTCTGCTTCTCCCTCCAGACTTCACCTTCTCCTTCTCCTTCTTCTGCTTCTTCTGCTTCACCCTCCTGACTTCACCTTCTCCTTCTCCTTCTTCTACTTCTTCTGCTTCACCCCCCTGACTTCACCTTCTCCTTCTCCTTCTTCTGCTTCTTCTGATTCACCCTCCTAACTTCACCTTCTCCTTCTCCTTCTTCTGCTTCTTCTGATTCACCCTCCTGACTTCACCTTCTCCTTCTCCTTCTTCTGCTTCTTCTGATTCACCCTCCAGAATTCACCTTCTCCTTCTCCTTCTTCTGCTTCTTCTGATTCACCCTCCAGACTTCACCTTCTCCTTCTCCTTCTTCTGCTTCTTCTGATTCACCCTCCAGACCTCACCTTCTCCTTCTCCTTCTTCTACTTCTTCTGATTCTTCCTCCAGACTTCATCTTCTCCTTCTCCTTCTTCTGCTTCTTCTGATTCACGCTCCAGACTTCATCTTCTACTTCTCCTTCTTCTGCTTCTTCTGATTCACCCTCCAGACTTCACCATCTCCTTCTCCTTCTTCTACTTCTTCTGATTCACCCTCCAGACTTCACCTTCTCCTTCTCCTTCTTCTCCTTCTTCTGATTCACCCTCCAGTCTTCACCTTCTTCTCCTTCTTCTGCTTCTTCTGCTTCACCCTCCAGACTTCACCTTCTCCTTCTCATTCTTCTGCTTCTTCTGATACACCCTCCAGACTTCACCTTCTCCTTCTCCTTCGTCTGATTCTTCTGATTCACCCTCCAGACTTCACCTTCTCCTTCTCCTTCTTCTGCTTCTTCTGCTTCACCCTCCAGATTTCACCTTCTCCTTCTCCTTCTTCTGCTTCTTCTGCTTCACCCTCCTGACTTCACCTTCTCCTTCTCCTTCTTCTACTTCTTCTGATTCACCCTCCAGACTTCACCTTCTCCTTCTCCTTCTTCTGCTTCTTCTGATTCACCCTCCAGACTTCACCTCCTCCTTCTCCTTCATCTGCTTCTTCTGCTTCACCCTCCAGACTTCACCTTCTCCTTCTCCTTCTTCTACTTCTTCTGATTCATCCTCCAGACTACACCTTCTCCTTCTCCTTCTTCTACTTCTTCTGATTCACCCTCCAGACTTCACCTTCTCCTTCTCCTTCTTCTGCTCCTTTTGATTCACCCTCCAGACTTGACCTTCTCCTTCTCCTTCTTCTACTTCTTCTGATTCACCCTCCAGACTTCACCTCCTCCTTCTCCTTCTTCTACTTCTTCTGATTCACAATCCAGACTTCACCTTCTCCTTCTCCTTCTTCTACTTCTTCTGCTTCTCCCTCCAGACTTCACCTTCTCCTTCTCCTTCTTCTGCTTCTTCTGCTTCACCCTCCTGACTTCACCTTCTCCTTCTCCTTCTTCTACTTCTTCTGCTTCACCCCCCTGACTTCACCTTCTCCTTCTCCTTCTTCTGCTTCTTCTGATTCACCCTCCTAACTTCACCTTCTCCTTCTCCTTCTTCTGCTTCTTCTGATTCACCCTCCTGACTTCACCTTCTCCTTCTCCTTCTTCTGCTTCTTCTGATTCACCCTCCAGAATTCACCTTCTCCTTCTCCTTCTTCTGCTTCTTCTGATTCACCCTCCAGACTTCACCTTCTCCTTCTCCTTCTTCTGCTTCTTCTGATTCACCCTCCAGACCTCACCTTCTCCTTCTCCTTCTTCTACTTCTTCTGATTCTCCCTCCAGACTTCATCTTCTCCTTCTCCTTCTTCTGCTTCTTCTGATTCACGCTCCAGACTTCATCTTCTACTTCTCCTTCTTCTGCTTCTTCTGATTCACCCTCCAGACTTCACCATCTCCTTCTCCTTCTTCTACTTCTTCTGATTCACCCTCCAGACTTCACCTTCTCCTTCTCCTTCTTCTCCTTCTTCTGATTCACCCTCCAGTCTTCACCTTCTTCTCCTTCTTCTGCTTCTTCTGCTTCACCCTCCAGACTTCACCTTCTCCTTCTCATTCTTCTGCTTCTTCTGATACACCCTCCAGACTTCACCTTCTCCTTCTCCTTCGTCTGATTCTTCTGATTCACCCTCCAGACTTCACCTTCTCCTTCTCCTTCTTCTGCTTCTTCTGATTCACCCTCCTGACTTCACCTTCTCCTTCTCCTTCTTCTACTTCTTCTGATTCACCCTCCTGACTTCACCTTCTCCTTCTCCTTCTTCTACTTCTTCTGCTTCTCCCTCCAGACTTCACCTTCTCCTTCTCCTTCTTCTACTTCTTCTGATTCACCCTCCAGACTTCACCTTCTCCTTCTCCTTCTTCTGCTTCTTCTGATTCACCCTCCAGACTTCATCTTCTCCTTCTCCTTCTTCTGCTTCTTCTGATTCACCCTCCAGACTTCACCTTCTCCTTCTCCTTCTTCTACTTCTTCTGATTCACCCTCCAGACTTCACCTTCTCCTTCTCCTTCTTCTGCTTCTTCTGCTTCACCCTCCAGACTTCACCTTCTCCTTCTCCTTCTTCTACTTCTTCTGATTCACCCTCCAGACTTCACCTTCTCCTTCTCCTTCTTCTGCTTCTTCTGCTTCACCCTCCAGACTTCACCTTCTCCTTCTCCTTCTTCCACTTCTTCTGATTCACCCTCCAGACTTCACCTTCTCCTTCTCCTTCTTCTACATCTTCTGATTCACCCTCCAGACTTCACCTTCTCCTTTTCCTTCTTCTACTTCTTCTGATTCACCCTCCTGACTTCACCTTCTCCTTCTCCTTCTTCTGCTTCTTCTGCTTCACCCTCCAGACTTCACCTTCTCCTTCTCCTTCTTCTGCTTCACCCTCCAGACTTCACCTTCTCCTTCTCCTTCTTCTGCTTCTTCTGCTTCACCCTCCTTACTTCACCTTCTCCTTCTCCTTCTTCTACTTCTTCTGATTCACCCTCCAGACTTCCCCTTCTCCTTCTCCTTCTTCTGCTTCTTCTGCTTCACCCTCCAGACTTCACCTTCTCCTTCTCCTTCTTCTGCTTCTTCTGCTTCACCCTCCAGATTTCACCTTCTCCTTCTCCTTCTTCTGCTTCTTCTGCTTCACCCTCCTGACTTCACCTTCTCCTTCTCCTTCTTCTACTTCTTCTGATTCACCCTCCAGACTTCACCTTCTCCTTCTCCTTCTTCTGCTTCTTCTGATTCACCCTCCAGACTTCACCTCCTCCTTCTCCTTCTTCTGCTTCTTCTGCTTCACCCTCCAGACTTCACCTTCTCCTTCTCCTTCTTCTGCTTCTTCTGCTTCACCCTCCTTACTTCACCTTCTCCTTCTCCTTCTTCTACTTCTTCTGATTCACCCTCCAGACTTCACCTTCTCCTTCTCCTTCTTCTGCTTCTTCTGCTTCACCCTCCAGACTTCACCTTCTCCTTCTCCTTCTTCTGCTTCTTCTGCTTCGCCCTCCAGACTTCACCTTCTCCTTCTCCTTCTTCTACTTCTTCTGCTTCACCCTCCAGACTTCACCTTCTCCTTCTCCTTCTTCTACTTCTTCTGATTCACCCTCCAGACTTCACCTTCTCCTTCTTCTGCTTCTTCTGATTCACCCTCCAAACTTCACCTGCTCCTTCTCCTTATTCTGCTTCTTCTGATTCACCCTCCAGACTTCACCTTCTCCTTCTCCTTCTTCTACTTCTTCTGATTCATCCTCCAGACTACACCTTCTCCTTCTCCTTCTTCTACTTCTTCTGATTCACCCTCCAGACTTCACCTTCTCCTTCTCCTTCTTCTGCTCCTTTTGATTCACCCTCCAGACTTGACCTTCTCCTTCTCCTTCTTCTACTTCTTCTGATTCACCCTCCAGACTTCACCTCCTCCTTCTCCTTCTTCTACTTCTTCTGATTCACAATCCAGACTTCACCTTCTCCTTCTCCTTCTTCTACTTCTTCTGCTTCTCCCTCCAGACTTCACCTTCTCCTTCTCCTTCTTCTGCTTCTTCTGATTCACCCTCCAGACTTCACCTTCTCCTTCTCCTTCTTCCACTTCTTCTGATTCACCCTCCAGACTTCACCTTCTCCTTCTCCTTCTTCTACTTCTTCTGATTCACCCTCCAGACTTCACCTTCTCCTTTTCCTTCTTCTACTTCTTCTGATTCACCCTCCTGACTTCACCTTCTCCTTCTCCTTCTTCTGCTTCTTCTGCTTCACCCTCCAGACTTCACCTTCTGCTTCTCCTTCTTCTGCTTCTTCTGCTTCACCCTCCAGACTTCACCTTCTCCTTCTCCTTCTTCTGCTTCTTCTGCTTCACCCTCCTTACTTCACCTTCTCCTTCTCCTTCTTCTACTTCTTGTGATTCACCCTCCAGACTTCACCTTCTCCTTCTCCTTCTTCTGCTTCTTCTGCTTCACCCTCCAGACTTCACCTTCTCCTTCTCCTTCTTCTGCTTCTTCTGCTTCGCCCTCCAGACTTCACCTTCTCCTTCTCCTTCTTCTGCTTCTTCTGCTTCACCCTCCAGATTTCACTTTCTCCTTCTCCTTCTTCTGCTTCTTCTGCTTCACCCTCCTGACTTCACCTTCTCCTTCTCCTTCTTCTACTTCTTCTGATTCACCCTCCAGACTTCACCTTCTCCTTCTCCTTCTTCTGCTTCTTCTGCTTCACCCTTAGGACTTCACCTTCTCCTTCTCCTTCTTCTGCTTCTTCTGCTGCGCCCTCCAGGCTTCACCGTCTCCATCTCCTTCTTCTGCTTCTTCTGCTTCACCCTCCTGACTTCACCTTCTCCTTCTCCTTCTTCTACTTCTTCTGCTTCACCCCCCTGACTTCACCTTCTCCTTCTCCTTCTTCTGCTTCTTCAGATTCACCCTCCTAACTTCACCTTCTCCTTCTCCTTCTTCTGCTTCTTCTGATTCACCCTCCTGACTTCACCTTCTCCTTCTCCTTCTTCTGCTTCTTCTGATTCACCCTCCAGACTTCACCTTCTCCTTCTCCTTCTTCTGCTTCTTCTGATTCACCCTCCAGACTTCACCTTCTCCTTCTCCTTCTTCTGCTTCTTCTGATTCACCCTCCGGACCTCACCTTCTCCTTCTCCTTCTTCTACTTCTTCTGATTCACCCTCCAGACTTCATCTTCTCCTTCTCCTTCTTCTGCTTCTTCTGATTCACGCTCCAGACTTCATCTTCTACTTCTCCTTCTTCTGCTTCTTCTGATTCACCCTCCAGACTTCAGCATCTCCTTCTCCTTCTTCTACTTCTTCTGATTCACACTCCAGACTTCACCTTCTCCTTCTCCTTCTTCTCCTTCTTCTGATTCACCCTCCAGTCTTCACCTTCTTCTCCTTCTTCTGCTTCTTCTGCTTCACCCTCCAGACTTCACCTTCTCCTTCTCTTTCTTCTGCTTCTTCTGATTCACCCTCCAGACTTCACCTTCTCCTTCTCCTTCGTCTGATTCTTCAGATTCACCCTCCAGACTTCACCTTCTCCTTCTCCTTCTTCTGCTTCTTCTGATTCACCCTCCTGACTTCACCTTCTCCTTCTCCTTCTTCTACTTCTTCTGATTCACCCTCCTGACTTCACCTTCTCCTTCTCCTTCTTCTACTTCTTCTGCTTCACTCTCCAGACTTCACCTTCTCCTTCTCCTTCTTCTACTTCTTCTGATTCACCCTCCAGACTTCACCTTCTCCTTCTCCTTCTTCTGCTTCTTCTGATTCACCCTCCAGACTTCACCTTCTCCTTCTCCTTAATCTGCTTCTTCTGATTCACCCTCCAGACTTCACCTTCTCCTTCTCCTTCTTCTGCTTCTTCTGATTCACCCTCCAGACTTTATCTTCTCCTTCTCCTTCTTCTGCTTCTTCTGATTCACCCTCCAGACTTCACCTTCTCCTTCTCCTTCTTCTACTTCTTCTGATTCACCCTCCAGACTTCACCTTCTCCTTCTCCTTCTTCTGCTTCTTCTGCTTCACCCTCCAGACTTCACCTTCTCCTTCTCCTTCTTCTACTTCTTCTGATTCACCCTCCAGACTTCACCTTCTCCTTCTCCTTCTTCTGCTTCTTCTACTTCACCCTCCAGACTTCACCTTCTCCTTCTCCTTCTTCCACTTCTTCTGATTCACCCTCCAGACTTCACCTTCTCCATCTCCTTCTTCTACTTCTTCTGATTCACCCTCCAGACTTCACCTTCTCCTTTTCCTTCTTCTACTTCTTCTGATTCATCCTCCTGACTTCACCTTGTCCTTCTCCTTCTTCTGCTTCTTCTGCTTCACCCTCCAGACTTCACCTTCTCCTTCTCCTTCTTCTGCTTCACCCTCCAGACTTCACCTTCTCCTTCTCCTTCTTCTGCTTCTTCTGCTTCACCCTCCTTACTTCACCTTCTCCTTCTCCTTCTTCTACTTCTTCTGATTCACCCTCCAGACTTCACCTTCTCCTTTTCCTTCTTCTGCTTCTTCTGCTTCACCCTCCAGACTTCACCTTCTCCTTCTCCTTCTTCTGCTTCTTCTGCTTCACCCTCCAGATTTCACTTTCTCCTTCTCCTTCTTCTGCTTCTTCTGCTTCACCCTCCTGACTTCACCTTCTCCTTCTCCTTCTTCTACTTCTTCTGATTCACCCTCCAGACTTCACCTTCTCCTTCTCCTTCTTCTGCTTCTTCTGCTTCACCCTTAGGACTTCACCTTCTCCTTCTCCTTCTTCTGCTTCTTCTGCTGCGCCCTCCAGACTTCACCGTCTCCATCTCCTTCTTCTGCTTCTTCTGCTTCACCCTCCTGACTTCACCTTCTCCTCCTCCTTCTTCTGCTTCTTCTGCTTCACCCTCCTGACTTCACCTTCTCCTTCTCCTTCTTCTACTTCTTCTGCTTCACCCCCCTGACCTCAACTTCTCCTTCTCCTTCTTCTGCTTCTTCTGATTCACCCTCCTAACTTCACCTTCTGCTTCTCCTTCTTCTGCTTCTTCTGATTCACCCTCCTGACTTCACCTTCTCCTTCTCCTTCTTCTGCTTCTTCTGATTCACCCTCCAGACTTCACCTTCTCCTTCTCCTGCTTCTGCTTCTTCTGATTCACCCTCCAGACTTCACCTTCTCCTTCTCCTTCTTCTGCTTCTTCTGATTCACCCTCCAGACCTCACCTTCTCCTTCTCCTTCTTCTACTTCTTCTGATTCACCCTACAGACTTCATCTTCTCCTTCTCCTTCTTCTGCTTCTTCTGATTCACGCTCCAGACTTCATCTTCTACTTCTCCTTCTTCTGCTTCTTCTGATTCACCCTCCAGACTTCACATTCTCCTTCTCCTTCTTCTACTTCTTCTGATTCACCCTCCAGACTTCACCTTCTCCTTCTCCTTCTTCTACTTCTTCTGATTCACCCTCCAGTCTTCACCTACTCCTTCTCCTTCTTCTGCTTCTTCTGCTTCACCCTCCAGACTTCACCTTCTCCTTCTCTTTCTTCTGCTTCTTCTGATTCACCCTCCAGACTTCACCTTCTCCTTCTCCTTCGTCTGATTCTTCTGATTCACCCTCCAGACTTCACCTTCTCCTTCTCCTTCTTCTGCTTCTTCTGATTCACCCTCCTGACTTCACCTTCTCCTTCTCCTTCTTCTACTTCTTCTGATTCACCCTCCTGACTTCACCTTCTCCTTCTCCTTCTTCTACTTCTTCTGCTTCACCCTCCAGACTTCATCTTCTCCTTCTCCTTCTTCTACTTCTTCTGATTCACCCTCCGGACTTCACCTTCTCCTTCTCCTTCTTCTGCTTCTTCTGATTCACCCTCCAGACTTCACATTCTCCTTCTCCTTATTCTGCTTCTTCTGATTCACCCTCCAGACTTCACCTTCTCCTTCTCCTTCTTCTGCTTCTTCTGATTCACCCTCCAGACTTCACCTTCTCCTTCTCCTTCTTCTGCTTCTGCTGATTCACCCTCCAGACTTCACCTTCTCCTTCTCCTTCTTCTACTTCTTCTGATTCACCCTCCAGACTTCATCTTCTCCTTCTCCTTCTTCTGCTTCTTCTGATTCACCCTCCAGACTTCACCTTCTCCTTCTCCTTCTTCTGCTTCTTCTGATTCACCCTCCAGACTTCGCCTTCTCCTTCTCCTTCTTCTACTTCTTCTGATTCACCCTCCAGACTTCACCTTCTCCTTCTCCTTCTTCTACTTCTTCTGATTCACCCTCCAGACTTCACCTTCTCCTTCTCCTTCTTCTGCTTCTTCTGATTCACCCTCCAGACTTCACCTTCTCCTTCTCCTTCTTCTGCTTCTTCTGGTTCACCCTCCAGACTTCACCTTCTCCTTATCCTTCTTCTACCTCTTCTGATCCACCCTCCAGACTTCACCTTCTCCTTCTCCTTCTTCTGCTTCTTCTGATTCACCCTCCAGACTTCACCTTCTCCTTCTCCTTCGTCTACTTCTTCTGATTCACCCTCCAGACTACACCTTCTCCTTCTCCTTCTTCTACTTCTTCTGATTCACCCTCCAGACTTCACCTTCTCCTTCTCCTTCTTCTGCTTCTTCCGATTCACCCTCCAGACTTCACCTTCTCATTCTCCTTCTTCTACTTGTTCTGATTCACCCTCCAGACTTTACCTTCGCATTCTCCTTCTTCTACTTCTTCTGATTCACCCTCCAGACTTCACCTTCTCCTTCTCCTTCTTCTACTTCTTCTGCTTCTCCCTCCAGACTTCACCTTCCCGTTCTCCTTCTTCTGCTTCTTCTGATGCACCCTCCAGACTTCACCTTCTCCTTCTCCTTCTTCTACTTCTTCTGATTCACCCTGCAGACTTCACCTTCTCCTTCTCCTTCTTCTACTTCTTCTGATTCACCCTCCAGACTTCACCTTCTCCTTCTCCTTCTTCTGCTTCTTCTGATTCACACTCCAGACTTCACCTTCTCCTTCTCCTTCTTCTGCTTCTTCTGATTCACCCTCCAGACTTCACCTTCTCCTTCTCCTTCTTCTGCATCTTCTGATTCACCCTTCAGACTTCACCTTCTCCTTCTCCTTCTTCTGCTTCTTCTGATTCACCCTCCAGACCTCACCTTCTCCTTCTCCTTCTTCTACTTCTTCTGATTCACCCTCCAGACTTCATCTTCTCCTTCTCCTTCTTCTGCTTCTTCTGATTCACCCTCCAGACTTCACCTTCTCCTTCTCCTTCTTCTGCTTCTTCTGATTCACCCTCCAGACTTCGCCTTCTCCTTCTCCTTCTTCTACTTCTTCTGATTCACCCTCCAGACTTCACCTTCTCCTTCTCCTTCTTCTACTTCTTCTGATTCACCCTCCAGTCTTCACCTTCTCCTTCTCCTTCTTCTGCTTCTTCTGATTCACCCTCCAGACTTCACCTTCTCCTTCTCCTTCTTCTGCTTCTTCTGATTCACCCACCTGACTTCACCTTCTCCTTCTCCTTCTTCTGCTTCTTCTGATTCACCCTCCAGACTTCACCTTCTCCTTCTCCTTCTTCTACTTCTTCTGATTCACCCTCCAGACTTCACCTTCTCCTTCTACTTCTTCTACTTCTTCTGATTCACCCTCCAGACGTCACCTTCTCCTTCTCCTTCTACTGCTTCGTCTGATTCACCCTCCAGACTTCACCTTCTCCTTCTCCTTCTTCTGCTTCTTCTGGTTCACCCTCCAGACTTCACCTTCTCCTTATCCTTCTTCTACCACTTCTGATTCACCCTCCAGACTTCACCTTCTCCTTTTCCTTCTTCTGCTTCTTCTGATTCACCCTCCAGATTTCACCTTCTCCTTCTCCTTCGTCTACTTCTTCTGATTCACCCTCCAGACTACACCTTCTCCTTCTCCTTCTTCTACTTCTTCTGATTCACCCTCCAGACTTCACCTTCTCCTTCTCCTTCTTATGCTTCTTCCGATTCACCCTCCAGACTTCACCTTCTACTTCTCCTTCTTCTACTTCTTCTGATTCACCCTCCAGACTTTCCCTTCGCCTTCTCCTTCTTCTACTTCTTCTGATTCAACCTCCAGACTTCACCTTCTCCTTCTCCTTCTTCTACTTCTTCTGCTTCTCCCTCCAGTCTTCACCTTCCCGTTCTCCTTCTTCTGCTTCTTCTGATTCACCCTCCAGAATTCACCTTCTCCTTCTTCTGATTCACCCTCCAGACTTCACCTTCTCCTTCTCCTTCTTCTACTTCTTCTGATTCACCCTCCAGACTTCACCTTCTTCTTCTCCTTTTTCTACTTCTTCTGATTCACCCTCCTGACTTCACCTTCTTCTTCTCCTTCTTCTGCTTCTTCTGCTTCACCCTCCAGACTTCACCTTCTCCTTCTCCTTCTTCTGCTTCTTCTGCTTCACCCTCCAGACTTCACCTTCTCCTTCTCCTTCTTCTGCTTCTTCTGCTTCACCCTCCTGACTTCACCTTCTCCTTCTCCTTCTTCTACTTCTTCTGTTTCACCCTCCAGACTTCACCTTCTCCTTCTCCTTCTTCTGCTTCTTCTGCTTCACCCTCCAGACTGCACCTTCTCCTTCTCCTTCTTCTGCTTCTTCTGCTGCGCCCTCCAGACTTCAGCTTCTCCTTCTCCTTCTTCTGCTTCTTCTGCTTCACCCTCCTGACTTCACCTTCTTCTTCTCCTTCTTCTACTTCTTCTGCTTCACCCCCCTGACTTCACCTTCTCCTTCTCCTTCTTCTACTTCTTCTGATTCACCCTCCAGACTTCATCTTCTCCTTCTTCTTCTTCTGCTTCTTCTGATTCACACTCCAGACTTCACCTTCTCCTGCTCCTTCTTCTGTTTCTTCTGATTCACCCTCCAAACTTCACCTTCTCCTTCAACTTCTTCTACTTCTTCTGATTCACCCTCCAGACTTCACCTTCTCCTTCTCCTTCTTCTACTTCTTCTGATTCACCCTCCAGTCTTCACCTTCTCCTTCTCCTTCTTCTGTTTCTTCTGCTTCACCCTCCAGACATCACCTTCTCCTTCTCTTTATTCTGCTTCTTCTGATTCACCCTCCAGACTTCACCTTCTCCTTCTCCTTCTTCTGATTCTTCTGATTCACCATCCAGACTTCACCTTCTCCTTCTCCTTCTTCAGCTTCTTCTGATTCACCCTCCTGACTTCACCTTCTCCTTCTCCTTCTTCTACTTCTTCTGATTCACCCTCCTGACTTCACCTTCTCCTTCTCCTTCTTCTACTTCTTCTGCTTCACCCTCCAGACTTCACCTTCTCCTTCTCCTTCTTCTACTTCTTCTGATTCACCCTCCAGACTTCACCTTCTCCTTCTTCTGCTTCTTCTGATTCACCCTCCAGACTTCACCTTCTCCTTCTCCTTATTCTGCTTCTTCTGATTCACCCTCCAGACTTCACCTTCTCCTTCTCCTTCTTCTGCTTCTTCTGATTCACCCTCCAGACTTCACCTTCTCCTTCTCCTTCTTCTGCTTCTTCTGATTCACCCTCCAGACTTCACCTTCTCCTTCTCCTTCTTCTGCTTCTTCTGATTCACCCTCCAGACTTCATCGTCTCCTTCTCCTTCTTCTGCTTCTTCTGATTCATCCTCCAGACTTCACCTTCTCCTTCTCCTTCTTCTGCTTCTTCTGATTCAACCTCCAGACTTCACCTTCTCCTTCTCCTTCTTCTACTTCTTCTGATTCACCCTCCAGACTTCACCTTCTCCTTCTCCTTCTTCTACTTCTTCTGATTCACCCTCCAGACTTCACCTTCTCCTTCTCCTTATTCTGCTTCTTCTGATTCACCCTCCAGACTTCACCTTCTCCTTCTCCTTCTTCTGCTTCTTCTGATTCACCCTCCAGACTTCACCTTCTCCTTCTCCTTCTTCTGCTTCTGCTGATTCACCCTCCAGACTTCACCTTCTCCTTCTCCTTCTTCTACTTCTTCTGATTCACCCTCCAGACTTCATCTTTCCTTCTCCTTCTTCTGCTTCTTCTGATTCACCCTCCAGACTTCACCTTCTCCTTCTCCTTCTTCTGCTTCTTCTGATTCACCCTCCAGACTTCGCCTTCTCCTTCTCCTTTTTCTACTTCTTCTGATTCATCCTCCAGACTTCACCTTCTCCTTCTCCTTCTTCTACTTCTTCTGATTCACCCTCCAGACTTCACCTTCTCCTTCTCCTTCTTCTGCTTCTTCTGATTCACCCTCCAGACTTCACCTTCTCCTTCTCCTTCTTCTGCTTCTTCTGGTTCACCCTCCAGACTTCACCTTCTCCTTATCCTTCTTCTACCTCTTCTGATCCACCCTCCAGACTTCACCTTCTCCTTCTCCTTCTTCTGCTTCTTCTGATTCACCCTCCAGACTTCACCTTCTCCTTCTCCTTCGTCTACTTCTTCTGATTCACCCTCCAGACTACACCTTCTCCTTCTCCTTCTTCTACTTCTTCTGATTCACCCTCCAGACTTCACCTTCTCCTTCTCCTTCTTCTGCTTCTTCCGATTCACCCTCCAGACTTCACCTTCTCCTTCTCCTTCTTCAGCTTCTTCTGATTCACCCTCCTGACTTCACCTTCTCCTTCTCCTTCTTCTACTTCTTCTGATTCACCCTCCTGACTTCACCTTCTCCTTCTCCTTCTTCTACTTCTTCTGCTTCACCCTCCAGACTTCACCTTCTCCTTCTCCTTCTTCTACTTCTTCTGATTCACCCTCCAGACTTCACCTTCTCCTTCTTCTGCTTCTTCTGATTCACCCTCCAGACTTCACCTTCTCCTTCTCCTTATTCTGCTTCTTCTGATTCACCCTCCATACTTCACCTTCTCCTTCTCCTTCTTCTGCTTCTTCTGATTCACCCTCCAGACTTCACCTTCTCCTTCTCCTTCTTCTGCTTCTTCTGATTCACCCTCCAGACTTCACCTTCTCCTTCTCCTTCTTCTGCTTCTTCTGATTCACCCTCCAGACTTCATCGTCTCCTTCTCCTTCTTCTGATTAATCCTCCAGACTTCACCTTCTCCTTCTCCTTCTTCTGCTTCTTCTGATTCAACCTCCAGACTTCACCTTCTCCTTCTCCTTCTTCTACTTCTTCTGATTCACCCTCCAGACTTCACCTTCTCCTTCTCCTTCGTCTACTTCTTCTGATTCACCCTCCAGACTTCACCTTCCCCTTCTCCTTCTTCTGCTTCTTCTGATTCACCCTCCTGACTTCACCTTCTCCTTCTCCTTATTCTGCTTCTTCTGATTCACCCTCCAGACTTCACCTTCTCCTTCTCCTTCTTCTGCTTCTTCTGATTCACCCTGCAGACTTCACCTTCTCCTTCTCCTTCTTCTGCTTCTTCTGATTCACCCTCCAGACTTCACCTTCTCCTTCTCCTTCTTCTCCTTCTTCTGATTCACCCACCAGACTTCACCTTCTCCTTCTCCTTCTTCTGCTTCTTCTGATTCACCCTGCAGACTTCACCTTCTCCTTCTCCTTCGTCTACTTCTTCTGATTCACCGTCCAGACTACACCTTCTCCTTCTCCTTCTTCTACTTCTTCTGATTCACCCTCCAGACTTCACCTTCTCCTTCTCCTTCTTCTGCTTCTTCTGATTCACCCTCCAGACTTCACCTTCTCCTTCTCCTTCTTCTACTTCTTCTGATTGACCCTCCAGACTTCACCTTCTCCTTCTCCTTCTTCTACATCTTCTGATTCACGCTCCAGACTTCACCTTCTCCTTCTCCTTCTTCTACTTCTTCTGTTTCACACTCCAGGCTTCGCCTTCTCCTTCTCCTTCTTCTACTTCTTCTGCTTCACCCTCCTGACTTTACCTTCTCCTTCTCCTTCTTCTACTTCTTCTGATTCACCCTCCAGACTTCACCTTCTCCTTCTCCTTCTTCTGCTTCTTCTGCTTCACCCTCCTGACTTCACCTTCTCCTTCTCCTTCTTCTACTTCTTCTGTTTCACCCTCCAGACTTCACCTTCTCCTTCTCCTTCTTCTGCTTCTTCTGCTTCACCCTCCAGACTGCACCTTCTCCTTCTCCTTCTTCTGCTTCTTCTGCTGCGCCCTCCAGACTTCACCTTCTCCTTCTCCTTCTTCTGCTTCTTCTGCTTCACCCTCCTGACTTCACCTTCTCCTTCTCCTTCTTCTACTTCTTCTGCTTCACCCCCCTGACTTCACCTTCTCCTTCTCCTTCTTCTGCTTCTTCTGATTCACCCTCCTAACTTCACCTTCTCCTTCTCCTTCTTCTGCTTCTTCTGATTCACCCTCCAGACTTCACCTTCTCCTTCTCCTTCTTCTGCTTCTTCTGATTCACCCTCCAGACCTCACCTTCTCCTTCTCCTTCTTCTACTTCTTCTGATTCACCCTCCAGACTTCATCTTCTCCTTCTTCTTCTTCTGCTTCTTCTGATTCACCCTCCAGACTTCACCTTCTCCTTCTCCTTCTTCTGCTTCTTCTGATTCACCCTCCAGACTTCACCTTCTCCTTCAACTTCTTCTACTTCTTCTGATTCACCCTCCAGACTTCACCTTCTCCTTCTCCTTCTTCTACTTCTTCTGATTCACCCTCCAGTCTTCACCTTCTCCTTCTCCTTCTTCTGTTTCTTCTGCTTCACCCTCCAGATATCACCTTCTCCTTCTCTTTCTTCTGCTTCTTCTGATTCACCCTCCAGACTTCACCTTCTCCTTCTCCTTCTTCTGCTTCTTCTGATTCACCCTCCAGACTTCACCTTCTCCTTCAACTTCTTCTACTTCTTCTGATTCACCCTCCAGACTTCACCTTCTCCTTCTCCTTCTTCTGCTTCTTCTGATTCACCCTCCAGACTTCACCTTCTCCTTCTCCTTCTTCTGCTTCTGCTGATTCACCCTCCAGACTTCACCTTCTCCTTCTCCTTCTTCTACTTCTTCTGATTCACCCTCCAGACTTCATCTTCTCCTTCTCCTTCTTCTGCTTCTTCTGATTCACCCTCCAGACTTCACCTTCTCCTTCTCCTTCATCTGCTTCTTCTGATTCACCCTCCAGACTTCGCCTTCTCCTTCTCCTTCTTCTACTTCTTCTGATTCACCCTCCAGACTTCACCTTCTCCTTCTCCTTCTTCTGCTTCTTCTGATTCACCCTCCAGACTTCACCTTCTCCTTCTCCTTCTTCTGCTTCTTCTGGTTCACCCTCCAGACTTCACCTTCTACTTATCCTTCTTCTACCTCTTCTGATCCACCCTCCAGACTTCACCTTCTCCTTCTCCTTCTTCTGCTTCTTCTGCTTCACCCTCCAGACTGCACCTTCTCCTTCTCCTTCTTCTGCTTCTTCTGCTGCGCCCTCCAGACTTCACCTTCTCCTTCTCCTTCTTCTGCTTCTTCTGCTTCACCCTCCTGACTTCACCTTCTCCTTCTCCTTCTTCTACTTCTTCTGCTTCACCCCCCTGACTTCACCTTCTCCTTCTCCTTCTTCTGCTTCTTCTGATTCACCCTCCTAACTTCACCTTCTCCTTCTCCTTCTTCTGCTTCTTCTGATTCACCCTCCAGACTTCACCTTCTCCTTCTCCTTCTTCTGCTTCTTCTGATTCACCCTCCAGACCTCACCTTCTCCTTCTCCTTCTTCTACTTCTTCTGATTCACCCTCCAGACTTCATCTTCTCCTTCTTCTTCTTCTGCTTCTTCTGATTCACCCTCCAGACTTCACCTTCTCCTTCTCCTTCTTCTGCTTCTTCTGATTCACCCTCCAAACTTCACCTTCTCCTTCAACTTCTTCTACTTCTTCTGATTCACCCTCCAGACTTCACCTTCTCCTTCTCCTTCTTCTACTTCTTCTGATTCACCCTCCAGTCTTCACCTTCTCCTTCTCCTTCTTCTGTTTCTTCTGCTTCACCCTCCAGACATCACCTTCTCCTTCTCTTTCTTCTGCTTCTTCTGATTCACCCTCCAGACTTCACCTTCTCCTTCTCCTTCTTCTGCTTCTTCTGATTCACCCTCCAGACCTCACCTTCTCCTTCTCCTTCTTCCACTTCTTCTGATTCACCCTCCAGACTTCATCTTCTCCTTCTTCTTCTTCTGCTTCTTCTGATTCACCCTCCAGACTTCACCTTCTCCTTCTCCTTCTTCTGCTTCTTCTGATTCACCCTCCAAACTTCACCTTCTCCTTCAACTTCTTCTACTTCTTCTGCTTCACCCTCCAGACTTCACCTTCTCCTTCTCCTTCTTCTACTTCTTCTGATTCACCCTCCAGACTTCACCTTCTCCTTCTTCTGCTTCTTCTGATTCACCCTCCAGACTTCACCTTCTCCTTCTCCTTATTCTGCTTCTTCTGATTCACCCTCCAGACTTCACCTTCTCCTTCTCCTTCTTCTGCTTCTTCTGATTCACCCTCCAGACTTCACCTTCTCCTTCTCCTTCTTCTGCTTCTTCTGATTCACCCTCCAGACTTCACCTTCTCCTTCTCCTTCTTCTGCTTCTTCTGATTCACCCTCCAGACTTCATCGTCTCCTTCTCCTTCTTCTGCTTCTTCTGATTCATCCTCCAGACTTCACCTTCTCCTTCTCCTTCTTCTGCTTCTTCTGATTCAACCTCCAGACTTCACCTTCTCCTTCTCCTTCTTCTACTTCTTCTGATTCACCCTCCAGACTTCACCTTCTCCTTCTCCTTCTTCTACTTCTTCTGATTCACCCTCCAGACTTCACCTTCTCCTTCTCCTTATTCTGCTTCTTCTGATTCACCCTCCAGACTTCACCTTCTCCTTCTCCTTCTTCTGCTTCTTCTGATTCACCCTCCAGACTTCACCTTCTCCTTCTCCTTCTTCTGCTTCTGCTGATTCACCCTCCAGACTTCACCTTCTCCTTCTCCTTCTTCTACTTCTTCTGATTCACCCTCCAGACTTCATCTTTCCTTCTCCTTCTTCTGCTTCTTCTGATTCACCCTCCAGACTTCACCTTCTCCTTCTCCTTCTTCTGCTTCTTCTGATTCACCCTCCAGACTTCGCCTTCTCCTTCTCCTTTTTCTACTTCTTCTGATTCATCCTCCAGACTTCACCTTCTCCTTCTCCTTCTTCTACTTCTTCTGATTCACCCTCCAGACTTCACCTTCTCCTTCTCCTTCTTCTGCTTCTTCTGATTCACCCTCCAGACTTCACCTTCTCCTTCTCCTTCTTCTGCTTCTTCTGGTTCACCCTCCAGACTTCACCTTCTCCTTATCCTTCTTCTACCTCTTCTGATCCACCCTCCAGACTTCACCTTCTCCTTCTCCTTCTTCTGCTTCTTCTGATTCACCCTCCAGACTTCACCTTCTCCTTCTCCTTCGTCTACTTCTTCTGATTCACCCTCCAGACTACACCTTCTCCTTCTCCTTCTTCTACTTCTTCTGATTCACCCTCCAGACTTCACCTTCTCCTTCTCCTTCTTCTGCTTCTTCCGATTCACCCTCCAGACTTCACCTTCTCCTTCTCCTTCTTCAGCTTCTTCTGATGATTCACCCTCCAGACTTCACCTTCTCCTTCTCCTTCTTCTGATTCACCCTCCTGACTTCACCTTCTCCTTCTCCTTCTTCTACTTCTTCTGATTCACCCTCCTGACTTCACCTTCTACTTCTCCTTCTTCTACTTCTTCTGCTTCACCCTCCAGACTTCACCTTCTCCTTCTCCTTCTTCTACTTCTTCTGATTCACCCTCCAGACTTCACCTTCTCCTTCTCCTTATTCTGCTTCTTCTGATTCACCCTCCATACTTCACCTTCTCCTTCTCCTTCTTCTGCTTCTTCTGATTCACCCTCCAGACTTCACCTTCTCCTTCTCCTTCTTCTGCTTCTTCTGATTCACCCTCCAGACTTCACCTTCTCCTTCTCCTTCTTCTGCTTCTTCTGATTCACCCTCCAGACTTCATCGTCTCCTTCTCCTTCTTCTGCTTCTTCTGATTAATCCTCCAGACTTCACCTTCTCCTTCTCCTTCTTCTGCTTCTTCTGATTCAACCTCCAGACTTCACCTTCTCCTTCTCCTTCTTCTACTTCTTCTGATTCACCCTCCAGACTTCACCTTCTCCTTCTCCTTCGTCTACTTCTTCTGATTCACCCTCCAGACTTCACCTTCCCCTTCTCCTTCTTCTGCTTCTTCTGATTCACCCTCCTGACTTCACCTTCTCCTTCTCCTTATTCTGCTTCTTCTGATTCACCCTCCAGACTTCACCTTCTCCTTCTCCTTCTTCTGCTTCTTCTGATTCACCCTCCAGACTTCACCTTCTCCTTCTCCTTCTTCTGCTTCTTCTGATTCACCCTCCAGACTTCACCTTCTCCTTCTCCTTCTTCTCCTTCTTCTGATTCACCCACCAGACTTCACCTTCTCCTTCTCCTTCTTCTGCTTCTTCTGATTCACCCTGCAGACTTCACCTTCTCCTTCTCCTTCGTCTACTTCTTCTGATTCACCGTCCAGACTACACCTTCTCCTTCTCCTTCTTCTACTTCTTCTGATTCACCCTCCAGACTTCACCTTCTCCTTCTCCTTCTTCTGCTTCTTCTGATTCACCCTCCAGACTTCACCTTCTCCTTCTCCTTCTTCTACTTCTTCTGATTGACCCTCCAGACTTCACCTTCTCCTTCTCCTTCTTCTACATCTTCTGATTCACGCTCCAGACTTCACCTTCTCCTTCTCCTTCTTCTACTTCTTCTGTTTCACACTCCAGGCTTCGCCTTCTCCTTCTCCTTCTTCTACTTCTTCTGCTTCACCCTCCTGACTTTACCTTCTCCTTCTCCTTCTTCTACTTCTTCTGATTCACCCTCCAGACTTCACCTTCTCCTTCTCCTTCTTCTGCTTCTTCTGCTTCACCCTCCTGACTTCACCTTCTCCTTCTCCTTCTTCTACTTCTTCTGTTTCACCCTCCAGACTTCACCTTCTCCTTCTCCTTCTTCTGCTTCTTCTGCTTCACCCTCCAGACTGCACCTTCTCCTTCTCCTTCTTCTGCTTCTTCTGCTGCGCCCTCCAGACTTCACCTTCTCCTTCTCCTTCTTCTGCTTCTTCTGCTTCACCCTCCTGACTTCACCTTCTCCTTCTCCTTCTTCTACTTCTTCTGCTTCACCCCCCTGACTTCACCTTCTCCTTCTCCTTCTTCTGCTTCTTCTGATTCACCCTCCTAACTTCACCTTCTCCTTCTCCTTCTTCTGCTTCTTCTGATTCACCCTCCAGACTTCACCTTCTCCTTCTCCTTCTTCTGCTTCTTCTGATTCACCCTCCAGACCTCACCTTCTCCTTCTCCTTCTTCTACTTCTTCTGATTCACCCTCCAGACTTCATCTTCTCCTTCTTCTTCTTCTGCTTCTTCTGATTCACCCTCCAGACTTCACCTTCTCCTTCTCCTTCTTCTGCTTCTTCTGATTCACCCTCCAGACTTCACCTTCTCCTTCAACTTCTTCTACTTCTTCTGATTCACCCTCCAGACTTCACCTTCTCCTTCTCCTTCTTCTACTTCTTCTGATTCACCCTCCAGTCTTCACCTTCTCCTTCTCCTTCTTCTGTTTCTTCTGCTTCACCCTCCAGATATCACCTTCTCCTTCTCTTTCTTCTGCTTCTTCTGATTCACCCTCCAGACTTCACCTTCTCCTTCTCCTTCTTCTGCTTCTTCTGATTCACCCTCCAGACTTCACCTTCTCCTTCAACTTCTTCTACTTCTTCTGATTCACCCTCCAGACTTCACCTTCTCCTTCTCCTTCTTCTGCTTCTTCTGATTCACCCTCCAGACTTCACCTTCTCCTTCTCCTTCTTCTGCTTCTGCTGATTCACCCTCCAGACTTCAACTTCTCCTTCTCCTTCTTCTACTTCTTCTGATTCACCCTCCAGACTTCATCTTCTCCTTCTCCTTCTTCTGCTTCTTCTGATTCACCCTCCAGACTTCACCTTCTCCTTCTCCTTCTTCTGCTTCTTCTGATTCACCCTCCAGACTTCGCCTTCTCCTTCTCCTTCTTCTACTTCTTCTGATTCACCCTCCAGACTTCACCTTCTCCTTCTCCTTCTTCTGCTTCTTCTGATTCACCCTCCAGACTTCACCTTCTCCTTCTCCTTCTTCTGCTTCTTCTGGTTCACCCTCCAGACTTCACCTTCTACTTATCCTTCTTCTACCTCTTCTGATCCACCCTCCAGACTTCACCTTCTCCTTCTCCTTCTTCTGCTTCTTCTGCTTCACCCTCCAGACTGCACCTTCTCCTTCTCCTTCTTCTGCTTCTTCTGCTGCGCCCTCCAGACTTCACCTTCTCCTTCTCCTTCTTCTGCTTCTTCTGCTTCACCCTCCTGACTTCACCTTCTCCTTCTCCTTCTTCTACTTCTTCTGCTTCACCCCCCTGACTTCACCTTCTCCTTCTCCTTCTTCTGCTTCTTCTGATTCACCCTCCTAACTTCACCTTCTCCTTCTCCTTCTTCTGCTTCTTCTGATTCACCCTCCAGACTTCACCTTCTCCTTCTCCTTCTTCTGCTTCTTCTGATTCACCCTCCAGACCTCACCTTCTCCTTCTCCTTCTTCTACTTCTTCTGATTCACCCTCCAGACTTCATCTTCTCCTTCTTCTTCTTCTGCTTCTTCTGATTCACCCTCCAGACTTCACCTTCTCCTTCTCCTTCTTCTGCTTCTTCTGATTCACCCTCCAAACTTCACCTTCTCCTTCAACTTCTTCTACTTCTTCTGATTCACCCTCCAGACTTCACCTTCTCCTTCTCCTTCTTCTACTTCTTCTGATTCACCCTCCAGTCTTCACCTTCTCCTTCTCCTTCTTCTGTTTCTTCTGCTTCACCCTCCAGACATCACCTTCTCCTTCTCTTTCTTCTGCTTCTTCTGATTCACCCTCCAGACTTCACCTTCTCCTTCTCCTTCTTCTGCTTCTTCTGATTCACCCTCCAGACTTCACCTTCTCCTTCAACTTCTTCTACTTCTTCTGATTCACCCTCCAGACTTCACCTTCTCCTTCTCCTTCTTCTGCTTCTTCTGATTCACCATCCAGACTTCACCTTCTCCTTCTCGTTCTTCTGCTTCTGCTGATTCACCCTCCAGACTTCACCTTCTCCTTCTCCTTCTTCTACTTCTTCTGATTCACCCTCCAGACTTCATCTTCTCCTTCTCCTTCTTCTGCTTCTTCTGATTCACCCTCCAGACTTCACCTTCTCCTTCTCCTTCTTCTGCTTCTTCTGATTCACCCTCCAGACTTCGCCTTCTCCTTCTCCTTCTTCTACTTCTTCTGATTCACCCTCCAGACTTCACCTTCTCCTTCTCCTTCTTCTGCTTCTTCTGATTCACCCTCCAGACTTCACCTTCTCCTTCTCCTTCTTCTGCTTCTTCTGGTTCACCCTCCAGACTTCACCTTCTACTTATCCTTCTTCTACCTCTTCTGATCCACCCTCCAGACTTCACCTTCTCCTTCTTCTTCTTCTGCTTCTTCTGATTCACCCTCCAGACTTCACCTTCTCCTTCTCCTTCGTCTACTTCTTCTGATTCACCCTCCAGACTACACCTTCTCCTTCTCCTTCTTCTACTTCTTCTGATTCACCCTCCAGACTTCACCTTCTCCTTCTCCTTCTTCTGCTTCTTCCGATTCACCCTCCAGACTTCACCTTCTCCTTCTCCTTCTTCTAATTCTTCTGATTCACCCTCCAGACTTTACCTTCGCCTTCTCCTTCTTCTACTTCTTCTGATTCACCCTCCAGACTTCACCTTCTCCTTCTCCTTCTTCTACTTCTTCTGCTTCTCCCTCCAGACTTCACCTTCCCGTTCTCCTTCTTCTGATTCTTCTGATTCACCCTCCAGACTTCTCCTTCTCCTTCTTCTACTTCTTCTGATTCACCCTGCAGACTTCACCTTCTCCTTCTCCTTCTTCTACTTCTTCTGATTCACCCTCCAGACTTCACCTTCTCCTTCTCCATCTTCTGCTTCTTCTGATTCACCCTCCAGACTTCACCTTCTCCTTCTCCTTCTTCTGCTTCTTCTGATTCACACTCCAGACTTCACCTTCTCCTTCTCCTTCTTCTGCTTCTTCTGATTCACCCTTCAGACTTCACCTTCTCCTTCTCCTTCTTCTGCTTCTTCTGATTCACCCTCCAGACCTCACCTTCTCCTTCTCCTTCTTCTACTTCTTCTGATTCACCCTCCAGACTTCATCTTCTCCTTCTCCTTCTTCTGCTTCTTCTGATTCACCCTCCAGACTTCACCTTCTCCTTCTCCTTCATCTGCTTCTTCTGATTCACCCTCCAGACTTCGCCTTCTCCTTCTCCTTCTTCTACTTCTTCTGATTCACCCTCCAGACTTCACCTTCTCCTTCTCCTTCTTCTACTTCTTCTGATTCACCCTCCAGTCTTCACCTTCTCCTTCTCCTTCTTCTGCTTCTTCTGATTCACCCTCCAGACTTCACCTTCTCCTTCTCCTTCTTCTGCTTCTTCTGATTCACCCTCCTGACTTCACCTTCTCCTTCTCCTTCTTCTGCTTCTTCTGATTCACCCTCCAGACTTCACCTTCTCCTTCTCCTTCTTCTACTTCTTCTGATTCACCCTCCAGACTTCACCTTCTCCTTCTACTTCTTCTACTTCTTCTGATTCACCCTCCAGACTTCACCTTCTCCTTATCCTTCTTCTGCCTCTTCTGATTCACCCTCCAGACTTCACCTTCTCCTTCTCCTTCTTCTGCTTAGTCTGATTCACCCTCCAGACTTCACCTTCTCCTTCTCCTTCTTCTGCTTCTTCTGGTTCACCCTCCAGACTTCACCTTCTCCTTATCCTTCTTCTACCTCTTCTGATTCACCCTCCAGACTTCACCTTCTCCTTATCCTTCTTCTACCTCTTCTGATTCACCCTCCTGACTTCACCTTCTCCTTCTCCTTCTTCTGCTTAGTCTGATTCACCCTCCAGACTTCACCTTCTCCTTCTCCTTCTTCTGCTTCTTCTGGTTCACCCTCCAGACTTCACCTTCTCCTTATCCTTCTTCTACCTCTTCTGATTCACCCTCCAGACTTCACCTTCTCCTTTTCCTTCTTCTGCTTCTTCTGATTCACCCTCCAGATTTCACCTTCTCCTTCTCCTTCGTCTACTTCTTCTGATTCACCCTCCAGACTACACCTTCTCCTTCTCCTTCTTCTACTTCTTCTGATTCACCCTCCAGACTTCACCTTCTCCTTCTCCTTCTTATGCTTCTTCCGATTCACCCTCCAGACTTCACCTTCTCCTTCTCCTTCTTCTACTTCTTCTGATTCACCCTCCAGACTTTCCCTTCGCCTTCTCCTTCTTCTACTTCTTCTGATTCACCCTCCAGACTTCACCTTCTCCTTCTCCTTCTTCTACTTCTTCTGCTTCTCCCTCCAGACTTCACCTTCCCGTTCTCCTTCTTCTGCTTCTTCTGATTCACCCTCCAGACTTCACCTTCTCCTTCTCCTTCTTCTCCTTCTTCTGATTCACCCTCCAGACTTCACCTTCTCCTTCTCCTTCTTCTACTTCTTCTGATTCACCCTCCAGACTTCACCTTCTCCTTCTCCTTTTTCTACTTCTTCTGATTCACCCTCCTGACTTCACCTTCTTCTTCTCCTTCTTCTGCTTCTTCTGCTTCACCCTCCAGACTTCACCTTCTCCTTCTCCTTCTTCTGCTTCTTCTGCTTCACCCTCCAGACTTCACCTTCTCCTTCTCCTTCTTCTGCTTCTTCTGCTTCACCCTCCTGACTTCACCTTCTCCTTCTCCTTCTTCTACTTCTTCTGATTCACCCTCCAGACTTCACCTTCTCCTTCTCCTTCTTCTGCTTCTTCTGCTTCAACCTCCTGACTTCACCTTCTCCTTCTCCTTCTTCTACTTCTTCTGTTTCACCCTCCAGACTTCACCTTCTCCTTCTCCTTCTTCTGCTTCTTCTGCTTCACCCTCCAGACTGCACCTTCTCCTTCTCCTTCTTCTGCTTCTTCTGCTGCGCCCTCCAGACTTCAGCTTCTCCTTCTCCTTCTTCTGCTTCTTCTGCTTCACCCTCCTGACTTCACCTTCTCCTTCTCCTTCTTCTACTTCTTCTGCTTCACCCCCCTGACTTCACCTTTTCCTTCTCCTTCTTCTACTTCTTCTGATTCACCCTGCAGACTTCATCTTCTCCTTCTTCTTCTTCTGCTTCTTCTGATTCACCCTCCAGACTTCACCTTCTCCTTCTCCTTCTTCTGCTTCTTCTGATTCACCCTCCAGACTTCACCTTCTCCTTCAACTTCTTCTACTTCTTCTGATTCACCCTCCAGACTTCACCTTCTCCTTCTCCTTCTTCTACTTCTTCTGATTCACCCTCCAGTCTTCACCTTCTCCTTCTCCTTCTTCTGTTTCTTCTGCTTCACCCTCCAGACATCACCTTCTCCTTCTCTTTATTCTGCTTCTTCTGATTCACCCTCCAGACTTCACCTTCTCCTTCTCCTTCTTCTGATTCTTCTGATTCACCATCCAGACTTCACCTTCTCCTTCTCCTTCTTCAGCTTCTTCTGATTCACCCTCCTGACTTCACCTTCTCCTTCTCCTTCTTCTACTTCTTCTGATTCACCCTCCTGACTTCACCTTCTCCTTCTCCTTCTTCTACTTCTTCTGCTTCACCCTCCAGACTTCACCTTCTCCTTCTCCTTCTTCTACTTCTTCTGATTCACCCTCCAGACTTCACCTTCTCCTTCTTCTGCTTCTTCTGATTCACCCTCCAGACTTCACCTTCTCCTTCTCCTTATTCTGCTTCTTCTGATTCACCCTCCAGACTTCACCTTCTCCTTCTCCTTCTTCTGCTTCTTCTGATTCACCCTCCAGACTTCACCTTCTCCTTCTCCTTCTTCTGCTTCTTCTGATTCACCCTCCAGACTTCACCTTCTCCTTCTCCTTCTTCTGCTTCTTCTGATTCACCCTCCAGACTTCATCGTCTCCTTCTCCTTCTTCTGCTTCTTCTGATTCATCCTCCAGACTTCACCTTCTCCTTCTCCTTCTTCTGCTTCTTCTGATTCAACCTCCAGACTTCACCTTCTCCTTCTCCTTCTTCTACTTCTTCTGATTCACCCTCCAGACTTCACCTTCTCCTTCTCCTTCTTCTACTTCTTCTGATTCACCCTCCAGACTTCACCATCCCCTTCTCCTTCTTCTGCTTCTTCTGATTCACCCTCCTGACTTCACCTTCTCCTTCTCCTTATTCTGCTTCTTCTGATTCACCCTCCAGACTTCACCTTCTCCTTCTCCTTCTTCTGCTTCTTCTGATTCACCCTCCAGACTTCACCTTCTCCTTCTCCTTCTTCTGCTTCTTCTGATTCACCCTCCAGACTTCACCTTCTCCTTCTCCTTCTTCTCCTGCTTCGGATTCACCCTCCAGACTTCACCTTCTCCTTCTCCTTCTTCTGCTTCTTCTGATTCACCCTGCAGACTTCACCTTCTCCTTCTCCTTCGTCTACTTCTTCTGATTCACCGTCCAGACTACACCTTCTCCTTCTCCTTCTTCTACTTCTTCTGATTCACCCTCCAGACTTCACCTTCTCCTTCTTCTGCTTCTTCTGATTCACCCTCCAGACTTCACCTTCTCCTTCTCCTTCTTCTACTTCTTCTGATTGACCCTCCAGACTTCACCTTCTCCTTCTCCTTCTTCTACATCTTCTGATTCACGCTCCAGACTTCACCTTCTCCTTCTCCTTCTTCTACTTCTTCTGTTTCACACTCCAGGCTTCGCCTTCTCCTTCTCCTTCTTCTACTTCTTCTGCTTCACCCTCCTGACTTCACCTTCTCCTTCTCCTTCTTCTACTTCTTCTGATTCACCCTCCAGACTTCACCTTCTCCTTCTCCTTCTTCTGCTTCTTCTGCTTCACCCTCCTGACTTCACCTTTTCCTTCTCCTTCTTCTACTTCTTCTGTTTCACCCTCCAGACTTCACCTTCTCCTTCTCCTTCTTCTGCTTCTTCTGCTTCACCCTCCAGACTGCACCTTCTCCTTCTCCTTCTTCTGCTGCTTCTGCTGCGCCCTCCAGACTTCACCTTCTCCTTCTCCTTCTTCTGCTTCTTCTGCTTCACCCTCCTGACTTCACCGTCTCCTTCTCCTTCTTCTACTTCTTCTGCTTCACCCCCCTGACTTCACCTTCTCCTTCTCCTTCTTCTGCTTCTTCTGATTCACCCTCCTAACTTCACCTTTTCCTTCTCCTTCTTCTGCTTCTTCTGATTCACCCTCCAGACTTCACCTTCTCCTTCTCCTTCTTCTGCTTCTTCTGATTCACCCTCCAGACCTCCACTTCTCCTTCTCCTTCTTCTACTTCTTCTGATTCACCCTCCAGACTTCATCTTCTCCTTCTTCTTCTTCTGCTTCTTCTGATTCACCCTCCAGACTTCACCTTCTCCTTCTCCTTCTTCTGCTTCTTCTGATTCACCCTCCAGACTTCACCTTCTCCTTCAACTTCTTCTTCTTCTTCTGATTCACCCTCCAGACTTCACCTTCTCCTTCTCCTTCTTCTACTTCTTCTGATTCACCCTCCAGTCTTCACCTTCTCCTTCTCCTTCTTCTGTTTCTTCTGCTTCACCCTCCAGACATCACTTTCTCCTTCTCTTTCTTCTGCTTCTTCTGATTCACCCTCCAGACTTCACCTTCTCCTTCTCCTTCTTCTGATTCTTCTGATTCACCCTCCAGACTTCACCTTCTCCTTCTCCTTCTTCAGATTCTTCTGATTCACCCTCCTGACTTCACCTTCTCCTTCTCCTTCTTCTACTTCTTCTGATTCACCCTCCTGACTTCACCTTCTCCTTCTCCTTCTTCTACTTCTTCTGCTTCACCCTCCAGACTTCACCTTCTCCTTCTCCTTATTCTGCTTCTTCTGATTCACCCTCCAGACTTCACCTTCTCCTTCTCCTTCTTCTACTTCTTCTGATTCACCCTCCAGACTTCACCTTCTCCATCTCCTTCTTCTGCTTCTTCTGATTCACCCTCCAGACTTCACCTTCTCCTTCTCCTTATTCTGCTTCTTCTGATTCACCCTCCAGACTTCACCTTCTCCTTCTCCTTCTTCTGCTTCTTCTGATTCACCCTCCAGACTTCACCTTCTCCTTCTCCTTCTTCTGCTTCTTCTGATTCACCCTCCAGACTTCACCTTCTCCTTCTCCTTCTTCTACTTCTTCTGATTCACCCTCCAGACTTCACCTTCTCCTTCTCCTTCTTCTGCTTCTTCTGATTCACCCTGCAGACTTCACCTTCTCCTTCTCCTTCGTCTACTTCTTCTGATTCACCGTCCAGACTACACCTTCTCCTTCTCCTTCTTCTACTTCTTCTGATTCACCCTCCAGACTTCACCTTCTCCCTCTCCTTCTTCTGCTTCTTCTGATTCACCCTCCAGACTTCACCTTCTCCTTCTCCTTCTTCTACTTCTTCTGATTGACCCTCCAGACTTCACCTTCTCCATCTCCTTCTTCTGCTTCTTCTGCTTCACCCTCCAGACTTCACCTTCTCCTTCTCCTTCTTCTGCTCCTTCTGCTTCACCCTCCTGACTTCACCTTCTCCTTCTCCTTCTTCTACTTCTTCTGATCCACCCTCCAGACTTCACCTTCTCCTTCTCCTTCTTCTGCTTCTTCTGCTTCACCCTCCAGAATTCACCTTCTCCTTCTCCTTCTTATGCTTCTTCTGCTTCGCCCTCCAGACTTCACCTTCTCCTTCTCCTTCTTCTGCTTCTTCTGCTTCACCCTCCAGACTTCATCGTCTCCTTCTCCTTCTTCTGCTTCTTCTGATTCATCCACCAGACTTCACCTTCTCCTTCTCCTTCTTCTGCTTCTTCTGATTCACCCTCCAGACTTCACCTTCTCCTTCTCCTTCTTCTACTTCTTCTGATTCACCCTCCAGACTTCACCTTCTCCTTCTCCTTCTTCTACTTCTTCTGATTCACCCTCCAGACTTCACCTTCCCCTTCTCCTTCTTCTGCTTCTTCTGATTCACCCTCCTGACTTCACCTTCTCCTTCTCCTTATTCTGCTTCTTCTGATTCACCCTCCAGACTTCACCTTCTCCTTCTCCTTCTTCTGCTTCTTCTGATTCACCCTCCAGACTTCACCTTCTCCTTCTCCTTCTTCTGCTTCTTCTGATTCACCCTCCAGACTTCACCTTCTCCTTCTCCTTCTTCTACTTCTTCTGATTCACCCTCCAGACTTCACCTTCTCCTTCTCCTTCTTCTGCTTCTTCTGATTCACCCTGCAGACTTCACCTTCTCCTTCTCCTTCGTCTACTTCTACTGATTCACCGTCCAGACTACACCTTCTCCTTCTCCTTCTTCTACTTCTTCTGATTCACCCTCCAGACTTCACCTTCTCCTTCTCCTTCTTCTGCTTCTTCTGATTCACCCTCCAGACTTCACCTTCTCCTTCTCCTTCTTCTACTTCTTCTGATTGACCCTCCAGACTTCACCTTCTCCTTCTCCTTCTTCTACATCTTCTGATTCACGCTCCAGACTTCACCTTCTCCTTCTCCTTCTTCTACTTCTTCTTTTTCACACTCCAGGCTTCGCCTTCTCCTTCTCCTTCTTCTGCTTCTTCTGCTTCACCCTCCTGACTTCACCTTCTCCTTCTCCTTCTTCTACTTCTTCTGTTTCACCCTCCAGACTTCACCTTCTCCTTCTCCTTCTTCTGCTTCTTCTGCTTCACCCTCCAGACTGCACCTTCTCCTTCTCCTTCTTCTGCTTCTTCTGCTGCGCCCTCCAGACTTCACCTTCTCCTTCTCCTTCTTCTGCTTCTTCTGCTTCACCCTCCTGACTTCACCTTCTCCTTCTCCTTCTTCTACTTCTTCTGCTTCACCCCCCTGACTTCACCTTCTCCTTCCCCTTCTTCTGCTTCTTCTGATTCACTCTTCTTAACTTCACCTTCTCCTTCTCCTTCTTCTGCTTCTTCTGATTCACCCTCCAGACTTCACCTTCTCCTTCTCCTTCTTCTGCTTCTTCTGATTCACCCTCCAGACCTCACCTTCTCCTTCTCCTTCTTCTACTTCTTCTGATTCACCCTCCAGACTTCACCTTCTCCTTCTCCTTCTTCTGATTCTTCTGATTCACCCTCCAGACTTCACCTTCTCCTTCTCCTTCTTCAGCTTCTTCTGATTCACCCTCCTGACTTCACCTTCTCCTTCTCATTCTTCTACTTCTTCTGATTCACCCTCCTGACTTCACCTTCTCCTTCTCCTTCTTCTACTTCTTCTGCTTCACCCTCCAGACTTCACCTTCTCCTTCTCCTTCTTCTACTTCTTCTGATTCACCCTCCAGACGTCACCTTCTCCTTCTTCTGCTTCTTCTGATTCACCCTCCAGACTTCACCTTCTCCTTCTCCTTATTCTGCTTCTTCTGATTCACCCTCCAGACGTCAGCTTCTCCTTCTCCTTCTTCTGCTTCTTCTGATTCACCCTGCAGACTTCACCTTCTCCTTCTCCTTCTTCTGCTTCTTCTGATTCACCCTCCAGACTTCACCTTCTCCTTCTCCTTCTTCTACTTCTTCTGATTCACCCTCCAGACTTCATCGTCTCCTTCTCCTTCTTCTGCTTCTTCTGATTCATCCTCCAGACTTCACCTTCTCCTTCTCCTTCTTCTGCTTCTTCTGATTCAGCCTCCAGACTTCACCTTCTCCTTCTCCTTCTTCTACTTCTTCTGATTCACCCTCCAGACTTCACCTTCTCCTTCTCCTTCTTCTACTTCTTCTGATTCACCCTCCAGACTTCACCTTCTCCATCTCCTTCTTCTGCTTCTTCTGATTCACCCTCCAGACTTCACCTTCTCCTTCTCCTTATTCTGCTTCTTCTGATTCACCCTCCAGACATCACCTTCTCCTTCTCCTTCTTCTGCTTCTTCTGATTCACCCTCCAGACTTCACCTTCTCCTTCTCCTTCTTCTGCTTCTTCTGATTCACCCTCCAGACTTCACCTTCTCCTTCTCCTTATTCTACTTCTTCTGATTCACCCTCCTAACTTCACCTTCTCCTTCTCCTTCTTCTGCTTCTTCTGATTCACCCTGCAGACTTCACCTTCTCCTTCTCCTTCGTCTACTTCTTCTGATTCACCGTCCAGACTACACCTTCTCCTTCTCCTTCTTCTACTTCTTCTGATTCACCCTCCAGACTTCACCTTCTCCTTCTCCTTCTTCTGCTTCTTCTGATTCACCCTCCAGACTTCACCTTCTCCTTCTCCTTCTTCTACTTCTTCTGATTGACCCTCCAGACTTCACCTTCTCCTTCTCCTTCTTCTACATCTTCTGATTCACGCTCCAGACTTCACCTTCTCCTTCTCCTTCTTCTACTTCTTCTGCTTCTCCCTCCAGACTTCACCTTCTCCTTCTCTTTCTTCTACTTCTTCTGATTCACCCTCCAGACTTCACCTTCTCCTTCTCCTTCTTCTACTTCTTCTGATTCACCCTCCAGACTTCACCTTCTCCTTCTCCTTCTTCTACTTCTTCTGATTCACCCTCCAGACTTCACCTTCTCCTTCTCCTTCTTCTACTTCTTCTGATTCACCCTCCTGACTTCACCTTCTCCTTCTCCTTCTTCTGCTTCTTCTGCTTCACCCTCCAAACTTCACCTTCTCCTTCTCCTTCTTCTGCTTCTTCTGCTTCACCCTCCAGACTTCACCTTCTCCTTCTCCTTCTTCTACTTCTTCTGATTCACCCTCCAGACTTCACCTTCTCCTTCTCCTTCTTCTACTTCTTCTGATTCACCCTCCAGACTTCACCTTCCCCTTCTCCTTCTTCTGCTTCTTCTGATTCACCCTCCTGACTTCACCTTCTCCTTCTCCTTATTCTGCTTCTTCTGATTCACCCTCCAGACTTCACCTTCTCCTTCTCCTTCTTCTGCTTCTTCTGATTCACCCTCCAGACTTCACCTTCTCCTTCTCCTTCTTCTGCTTCTTCTGATTCACCCTCCAGACTTCACCTTCTCCTTCTCCTTCTTCTCCATCTGCGGATTCACCCTCCAAACTTCACCTTCTCCTTCTCCTTCTTCTGCTTCTTCTGATTCACCCTGCAGACTTCACCTTCTCCTTCTCCTTCGTCTACTTCTTCTGATTCACCGTCCAGACTACACCTTCTCCTTCTCCTTCTTCTACTTCTTCTGATTCACCCTCCAGACTTCACCTTCTCCTTCTCCTTCTTCTGCTTCTTCTGATTCACCCTCCAGACTTCACCTTCTCCTTCTCCTTCTTCTACTTCTTCTGATTGACCCTCCAGACTTCACCTTCTCCTTCTCCTTCTTCTACATCTTCTGATTCACGCTCCAGACTTCACCTTCTCCTTCTCCTTCTTCTACTTCTTCTGTTTCACACTCCAGGCTTCGCCTTCTCCTTCTCCTTCTTCTACTTCTTCTGCTTCACCCTCCTGACTTCACCTTCTCCTTCTCCTTCTTCTACTTCTTCTGATTCACCCTCCAGACTTCACCTTCTCCTTCTCCTTCTTCTGCTTCTTCTGCTTCACCCTCCTGACTTCACCTTCTCCTTCTCCTTCTTCTAATTCTTCTGTTTCACCCTCCAGACTTCACCTTCTCCTTCTCCTTCTTCTGCTTCTTCTGCTTCACCCTCCAGACTGCACCTTCTCCTTCTCCTTCTTCTGCTTCTTCTGCTGCGCCCTCCAGACTTCACCTTCTCCTTCTCCTTCTTCTGCTTCTTCTGCTTCACCCTCCTGACTTCACCTTCTCCTTCTCCTTCTTCTACTTCTTCTGCTTCACCCCCCTGACTTCACCTTCTCCTTCTCCTTCTTCTGCTTCTTCTGATTCACCCTCCTAACTTCACCTTCTCCTTCTCCTTCTTCTGCTTCTTCTGATTCACCCTCCAGACTTCACCTTCTCCTTCTCCTTCTTCTGCTTCTTCTGATTCACCCTCCAGACCTCCACTTCTCCTTCTCCTTCTTCTACTTCTTCTGATTCACCATCCAGACTTCATCTTCTCCTTCTTCTTCTTCTGCTTCTTCTGATTCACCCTCCAGACTTCACCTTCTCCTTCTCCTTCTTCTGCTTCTTCTGATTCACCCTCCAGACTTCACCTTCTCCTTCAACTTCTTCTACTTCTTCTGATTCACCCTCCAGACTTCACCTTCTCCTTCTCCTTCTTCTACTTCTTCTGATTCACCCTCCAGTCTTCACCTTCTCCTTCTCCTTCTTCTGTTTCTTCTGCTTCACCCTCCAGACATCACCTTCTCCTTCTCTTTCTTCTGCTTCTTCTGATTCACCCTCCAGACTTCACCTTCTCCTTCTCCTTCTTCTGATTCTTCTGATTCACCCTCCAGACTTCACCTTCTCCTTCTCCTTCTTCAGCTTCTTCTGATTCACCCTCCTGACTTCACCTTCTCCTTCTCCTTCTTCTACTTCTTCTGATTCACCCTCCTGACTTCACCTTCTCCTTCTCCTTCTTCTACTTCTTCTGCTTCACCCTCCAGACTTCACCTTCTCCTTCTCCTTATTCTGCTTCTTCTGATTCACCCTCCAGACTTCACCTTCTCCTTCTCCTTCTTCTGCTTCTTCTGATTCACCCTCCAGACTTCACCTTCTCCTTCTCCTTCTTCTGCTTCTTCTGATTCACCCTCCAGACTTCACCTTCTCCTTCTCCTTCTTCTACTTCTTCTGATTCACCCTCCAGACTTCATCGTCTCCTTCTCCTTCTTCTGCTTCTTCTGATTCATCCTCCAGACTTCACCTTCTCCTTCTCCTTCTTCTGCTTCTTCTGATTCACCCTCCAGACTTCACCTTCTCCTTCTCCTTCTTCTACTTCTTCTGATTCACCCTCCAGACTTCACCTTCTCCTTCTCCTTCTTCTACTTCTTCTGATTCACCCTCCAGACTTCACCTTCTCCATCTCCTTCTTCTGCTTCTTCTGATTCACCCTCCAGACTTCACCTTCTCCTTCTCCTTATTCTGCTTCTTCTGATTCACCCTCCAGACTTCACCTTCTCCTTCTCCTTCTTCTGCTTCTTCTGATTCACCCTCCAGACTTCACCTTCGCCTTCTCCTTCTTCTGCTTCTTCTGATTCACCCTCCAGACTTCACCTTCTCCTTCTCCTTCTTCTACTTCTTCTGATTCACCCTCCAGACTTCACCTTCTCCTTCTCCTTCTTCTGCTTCTTCTGATACACCCTGCAGACTTCACCTTCTCCTTCTCCTTCGTCTACTTCTTCTGATTCACCGTCCAGACTACACCTTCTCCTTCTCCTTCTTCTACTTCTTCTGATTCACCCTCCAGACTTCACCTTCTCCTTCTCCTTCTTCTGCTTCTTCTGATTCACCCTCCAGACTTCACCTTCTCCTTCTCCTTCTTCTACTTCTTCTGATTGACCCTCCAGACTTCACCTTCTCCTTCTTCTACATCTTCTGATTCACGCTCCAGACTTCACCTTCTCCTTCTCCTTCTTCTACTTCTTCTGCTTCTCCCTCCAGACTTCACCTTCTCCTTCTCTTTCTTCTACTTCTTCTGATTCACCCTCCAGACTTCACCTTCTCCTTCTCCTTCTTCTACTTCTTCTGATTCACCCTCCAGAC
This sequence comes from Somniosus microcephalus, assembly GCF_052327205.1. Taxonomy (NCBI): domain Eukaryota; kingdom Metazoa; phylum Chordata; class Chondrichthyes; order Squaliformes; family Somniosidae; genus Somniosus; species Somniosus microcephalus. The sequence goes on along the minus strand of NW_028225199.1, from coordinate 22,099 downwards.
TTCACCTTCTCCTTCTCCTTCTTCTACTTCTTCTGATTCACCCTCCAGACTTCACCTTCTCCTTCTCCTTCTTCTACTTCTTCTGATTCACCCTCCTGACTTCACCTTCTCCTTCTCCTTCTTCTGCTTCTTCTGCTTCACCCTCCAAACTTCACCTTCTCCTTCTCCTTCTTCTGCTTCTTCTGCTTCACCCTCCTGACTTCACCTTCTCCTTCTCCTTCTTCTACTTCTTCTGATCCACCCTCCAGACTTCACCTTCTCCTTCTCCTTCTTCTGCTTCTTCTGCTTCACCCTCCAGAATTCACCTTCTCCTTCTCCTTCTTATGCTTCTTCTGCTTCGCCCTCCAGACTTCACCTTCTCCTTCTCCTTCTTCTGCTTCTTCTGCTTCACCCTCCAGACTTCATCGTCTCCTTCTCCTTCTTCTGCTTCTTCTGATTCATCCACCAGACTTCACCTTCTCCTTCTCCTTCTTCTGCTTCTTCTGATTCACCCTCCAGACTTCACCTTCTCCTTCTCCTTCTTCTACTTCTTCTGATTCACCCTCCAGACTTCACCTTCTCCTTCTCCTTCTTCTACTTCTTCTGATTCACCCTCCAGACTTCCCTTTCCCCTTCTCCTTCTTCTGCTTCTTCTGATTCACCCTCCTGACTTCACCTTCTCCTTCTCCTTATTCTGCTTCTTCTGATTCACCCTCCAGACTTCACCTTCTCCTTCTCCTTCTTCTGCTTCTTCTGATTCACCCTCCAGACTTCACCTTCTCCTTCTCCTTCTTCTGCTTCTTCTGATTCACCCTCCAGACTTCACCTTCTCCTTCTCCTTCTTCTACTTCTTCTGATTCACCCTCCAGACTTCACCTTCTCCTTCTCCTTCTTCTGCTTCTTCTGATTCACCCTGCAGACTTCACCTTCTCCTTCTCCTTCTTCTACTTCTTCTGCTTCACCCCCCTGACTTCACCTTCTCCTTCCCCTTCTTCTGCTTCTTCTGATTCACCCTCCTAACTTCATCTTCTCCTTCTCCTTCTTCTGCTTCTTCTGATTCACCCTCCAGACTTCACCTTCTCCTTCTCCTTCTTCTGCTTCTTCTGATTCACCCTCCAGACCTCACCTTCTCCTTCTCCTTCTTCTACTTCTTCTGATTCACCCTCCAGACTTCATCTTCTCCTTCTTCTTCTTCTGCTTCTTCTGATTCACCCTCCAGACTTCACCTTCTCCTTCTCCTTCTTCTGCTTCTTCTGATTCACCCTCCAGACTTCACATTCTCCTTCAACTTCTTCTACTTCTTCTGATTCACCCTCCAGACTTCACCTTCTCCTTCTCCTTCTTCTACTTCTTCTGATTCACCCTCCAGTCTTCACCTTCTCCTTCTCCTTCTTCTGTTTCTTCTGCTTCACCCTCCAGACATCACCTTCTCCTTCTCTTTCTTCTGCTTCTTCTGATTCACCCTCCAGACTTCACCTTCTCCTTCTCCTTCTTCTGATTCTTCTGATTCACCCTCCAGACTTCATCTTCTCCTTCTCCTTCTTCAGCTTCTTCTGATTCACCCTCCTGACTTCACCTTCTCCTTCTCATTCTTCTACTTCTTCTGATTCACCCTCCTGACTTCACCTCTCCTTCTCCTTCTTCTACTTCTTCTGCTTCACCCTCCAGACTTCACCTTCTCCTTCTCCTTCTTCTACTTCTTCTGATTCACCCTCCAGACGTCACCTTCTCCTTCTTCTGCTTCTTCTGATTCACCCTCCAGACTTCACCTTCTCCTTCTCCTTATTCTGCTTCTTCTGATTCACCCTCCAGACTTCAGCTTCTCCTTCTCCTTCTTCTGCTTCTTCTGATTCACCCTGCAGACTTCACCTTCTCCTTCTCCTTCTTCTGCTTCTTCTGATTCACCCTCCAGACTTCACCTTCTCCTTCTCCTTCTTCTACTTCTTCTGATTCACCCTCCAGACTTCATCGTCTCCTTCTCCTTCTTCTGCTTCTTCTGATTCATCCTCCAGACTTCACCTTCTCCTTCTCCTTCTTCTGCTTCTTCTGATTCAGCCTCCAGACTTCACCTTCTCCTTCTCCTTCTTCTACTTCTTCTGATTCACCCTCCAGACTTCACCTTCTCCTTCTCCTTCTTCTACTTCTTCTGATTCACCCTCCAGACTTCACCTTCTCCATCTCCTTCTTCTGCTTCTTCTGATTCACCCTCCAGACTTCACCTTCTCCTTCTCCTTATTCTGCTTCTTCTGATTCACCCTCCAGACATCACCTTCTCCTTCTCCTTCTTCTGCTTCTTCAATTCACCCTCCAGACTTCACCTTCTCCTTCTCCTTCTTCTGCTTCTTCTGATTCACCCTCCAGACTTCACCTTCTCCTTCTCCTTATTCTACTTCTTCTGATTCACCCTCCAGACTTCACCTTCTCCTTCTCCTTCTTCTGCTTCTTCTGATTCACCCTGCAGACTTCACCTTCTCCTTCTCCTTCGTCTACTTCTTCTGATTGACCGTCCAGACTACACCTTCTCCTTCTCCTTCTTCTACTTCTTCTGATTCACCCTCCAGACTTCACCTTCTCCTTCTCCTTCTTCTGCTTCTTCTGATTCACCCTCCAGACTTCACCTTCTCCTTCTCCTTCTTCTACTTCTTCTGATTGACCCTCCAGACTTCACCTTCTCCTTCTCCTTCTTCTACATCTTCTGATTCACCCTCCAGACTTCACCTTCTCCTTCTCCTTCTTCTACTTCTTCTGATTCACCCTCCTGACTTCACCTTCTCCTTCTCCTTCTTCTGCTTCTTCTGCTTCACCCTCCAAACTTCACCTTCTCCTTCTCCTTCTTCTGCTTCTTCTGCTTCACCCTCCAGACTTCACCTTCTCCTTCTCCTTCTTCTGCTTCTTCTGCTTCACCCTCCTGACTTCACCTTCTCCTTCTCCTTCTTCTACTTCTTCTGATCCACCCTCCAGACTTCACCTTCTCCTTCTCCTTCTTCTGCTTCTTCTGCTTCACCCTCCAGAATTCACCTTCTCCTTCTCCTTCTTATGCTTCTTCTGCTTCGCCCTCCAGACTTCACCTTCTCCTTCTCCTTCTTCTGCTTCTTCTGCTTCACCCTCCAGACTTCATCGTCTCCTTCTCCTTCTTCTGCTTCTTCTGATTCATCCACCAGACTTCACCTTCTCCTTCTCCTTCTTCTGCTTCTTCTGATTCACCCTCCAGACTTCACCTTCTCCTTCTCCTTCTTCTACTTCTTCTGATTCACCCTCCAGACTTCACCTTCTCCTTCTCCTTCTTCTACTTCTTCTGATTCACCCTCCAGACTTCACCTTCCCCTTCTCCTTCTTCTGCTTCTTCTGATTCACCCTCCTGACTTCACCTTCTCCTTCTCCTTATTCTGCTTCTTCTGATTCACCCTCCAGACTTCACCTTCTCCTTCTCCTTCTTCTGCTTCTTCTGATTCACCCTCCAGACTTCACCTTCTCCTTCTCCTTCTTCTGCTTCTTCTGATTCACCCTCCAGACTTCACCTTCTCCTTCTCCTTCTTCTACTTCTTCTGATTCACCCTCCAGACTTCACCTTCTCCTTCTCCTTCTTCTGCTTCTTCTGATTCACCCTGCAGACTTCACCTTCTCCTTCTCCTTCGTCTACTTCTTCTGTTTCACCGTCCAGACTACACCTTCTCCTTCTCCTTCTTCTACTTCTTCTGATTCACCCTCCAGACTTCACCTTCTCCTTCTCCTTCTTCTGCTTCTTCTGATTCACCCTCCAGACTTCACCTTCTCCTTCTCCTTCTTCTACTTCTTCTGATTGACCCTCCAGACTTCACCTTCTCCTTCTCCTTCTTCTACATCTTCTGATTCACGCTCCAGACTTCACCTTCTCCTTCTCCTTCTTCTACTTCTTCTGTTTCACACTCCAGGCTTCGCCTTCTCCTTCTCCTTCTTCTACTTCTTCTGCTTCACCCTCCTGACTTCACCTTCTCCTTCTCCTTCTTCTACTTCTTCTGATTCACCCTCCAGACTTCACCTTCTCCTTCTCCTTCTTCTGCTTCTTCTGCTTCACCCTCCTGACTTCACCTTCTCCTTCTCCTTCTTCTACTTCTTCTGTTTCACCCTCCAGACTTCACCTTCTCCTTCTCCTTCTTCTGCTTCTTCTGCTTCACCCTCCAGACTGCACCTTCTCCTTCTCCTTCTTCTGCTTCTTCTGCTGCGCCCTCCAGACTTCACCTTCTCCTTCTCCTTCTTCTGCTTCTTCTGCTTCACCCTCCTGACTTCACCTTCTCCTTGTCCTTCTTCTACTTCTTCTGCTTCACCCCCCTGACTTCACCTTCTCCTTCCCCTTCTTCTGCTTCTTCTGATTCACCCTCCTAACTTCACCTTCTCCTTCTCCTTCTTCTGCTTCTTCTGATTCACCCTCCAGACTTCACCTTCTCCTTCTCCTTCTTCTGCTTCTTCTGATTCACCCTCCAGACCTCACCTTCTCCTTCTCCTTCTTCTACTTCTTCTGATTCACCCTCCAGACTTCATCTTCTCCTTCTTCTTCTTCTGCTTCTTCTGATTCACCCTCCAGACTTCACCTTCTCCTTCTCCTTCTTCTGCTTCTTCTGATTCACCCTCCAGACTTCACCTTCTCCTTCAACTTCTTCTACTTCTTCTGATTCACCCTCCAGACTTCACCTTCTCCTTCTCCTTCTTCTACTTCTTCTGATTCACCCTCCAGTCTTCACCTTCTCCTTCTCCTTCTTCTGTTTCTTCTGCTTCACCCTCCAGACATCACCTTCTCCTTCTCTTTCTTCTGCTTCTTCTGATTCACCCTCCAGACTTCACCTTCTCCTTCTCCTTCTTCTGATTCTTCTGATTCACCCTCCAGACTTCACCTTCTCCTTCTCCTTCTTCAGCTTCTTCTGATTCACCCTCCTGACTTCACCTTCTCCTTCTCATTCTTCTACTTCTTCTGATTCACCCTCCTGACTTCACCTTCTCCTTCTCCTTCTTCTACTTCTTCTGCTTCACCCTCCAGACTTCACCTTCTCCTTCTCCTTCTTCTACTTCTTCTGATTCACCCTCCAGACGTCACCTTCTCCTTCTTCTGCTTCTTCTGATTCACCCTCCAGACTTCACCTTCTCCTTCTCCTTATTCTGCTTCTTCTGATTCACCCTCCAGACTTCAGCTTCTCCTTCTCCTTCTTCTGCTTCTTCTGATTCACCCTGCAGACTTCACCTTCTCCTTCTCCTTCTTCTGCTTCTTCTGATTCACCCTCCAGACTTCACCTTCTCCTTCTCCTTCTTCTACTTCTTCTGATTCACCCTCCAGACTTCATCGTCTCCTTCTCCTTCTTCTGCTTCTTCTGATTCATCCTCCAGACTTCACCTTCTCCTTCTCCTTCTTCTGCTTCTTCTGATTCAGCCTCCAGACTTCACCTTCTCCTTCTCCTTCTTCTACTTCTTCTGATTCACCCTCCAGACTTCACCTTCCCCTTCTCCTTCTTCTGCTTCTTCTGATTCACCCTCCTGACTTCACCTTCTCCTTCTCCTTATTCTGCTTCTTCTGATTCACCCTCCAGACTTCACCTTCTCCTTCTCCTTCTTCTGCTTCTTCTGATTCACCCTCCAGACTTCACCTTCTCCTTCTCCTTCTTCTGCTTCTTCTGATTCACCCTCCAGACTTCACCTTCTCCTTCTCCTTCTTCTACTTCTTCTGATTCACCCTCCAGACTTCACCTTCTCCTTCTCCTTCTTCTGCTTCTTATGATTCACCCTGCAGACTTCACCTTCTCCTTCTCCTTCGTCTACTTCTTCTGATTCACCGTCCAGACTACACCTTCTCCTTCTCCTTCTTCTACTTCTTCTGATTCACCCTCCAGACTTCACCTTCTCCTTCTCCTTCTTCTGCTTCTTCTGATTCACCCTCCAGACTTCACCTTCTCCTTCTCCTTCTTCTACTTCTTCTGATTGACCCTCCAGACTTCACCTTCTCCTTCTCCTTCTTCTACATCTTCTGATTCACGCTCCAGACTTCACCTTCTCCTTCTCCTTCTTCTACTTCTTCTGTTTCACACTCCAGGCTTCGCCTTCTCCTTCTCCTTCTTCTACTTCTTCTGCTTCACCCTCCTGACTTCACCTTCTCCTTCTCCTTCTTCTACTTCTTCTGATTCACCCTCCAGACTTCACCTTCTCCTTCTCCTTCTTCTGCTTCTTCTGCTTCACCCTCCTGACTTCACCTTCTCCTTCTCCTTCTTCTACTTCTTCTGTTTCACCCTCCAGACTTCACCTTCTCCTTCTCCTTCTTCTGCTTCTTCTGCTTCACCCTCCAGACTGCACCTTCTCCTTCTCCTTCTTCTGCTTCTTCTGCTGCGCCCTCCAGACTTCACCTTCTCCTTCTCCTTCTTCTGCTTCTTCTGCTTCACCCTCCTGACTTCACCTTCTCCTTGTCCTTCTTCTACTTCTTCTGCTTCACCCCCCTGACTTCACCTTCTCCTTCCCCTTCTTCTGCTTCTTCTGATTCACCCTCCTAACTTCACCTTCTCCTTCTCCTTCTTCTGCTTCTTCTGATTCACCCTCCAGACTTCACCTTCTCCTTCTCCTTCTTCTGCTTCTTCTGATTCACCCTCCAGACCTCACCTTCTCCTTCTCCTTCTTCTACTTCTTCTGATTCACCCTCCAGACTTCATCTTCTCCTTCTTCTTCTTCTGCTTCTTCTGATTCACCCTCCAGACTTCACCTTCTCCTTCTCCTTCTTCTGCTTCTTCTGATTCACCCTCCAGACTTCACCTTCTCCTTCAACTTCTTCTACTTCTTCTGATTCACCCTCCAGACTTCACCTTCTCCTTCTCCTTCTTCTACTTCTTCTGATTCACCCTCCAGTCTTCACCTTCTCCTTCTCCTTCTTCTGTTTCTTCTGCTTCACCCTCCAGACATCACCTTCTCCTTCTCTTTCTTCTGCTTCTTCTGATTCACCCTCCAGACTTCACCTTCTCCTTCTCCTTCTTCTGATTCTTCTGATTCACCCTCCAGACTTCACCTTCTCCTTCTCCTTCTTCAGCTTCTTCTGATTCACCCTCCTGACTTCACCTTCTCCTTCTCATTCTTCTACTTCTTCTGATTCACCCTCCTGACTTCACCTTCTCCTTCTCCTTCTTCTACTTCTTCTGCTTCACCCTCCAGACTTCACCTTCTCCTTCTCCTTCTTCTACTTCTTCTGATTCACCCTCCAGACGTCACCTTCTCCTTCTTCTGCTTCTTCTGATTCACCCTCCAGACTTCACCTTCTCCTTCTCCTTATTCTGCTTCTTCTGATTCACCCTCCAGACTTCAGCTTCTCCTTCTCCTTCTTCTGCTTCTTCTGATTCACCCTGCAGACTTCACCTTCTCCTTCTCCTTCTTCTGCTTCTTCTGATTCACCCTCCAGACTTCACCTTCTCCTTCTCCTTCTTCTACTTCTTCTGATTCACCCTCCAGACTTCATCGTCTCCTTCTCCTTCTTCTGCTTCTTCTGATTCATCCTCCAGACTTCACCTTCTCCTTCTCCTTCTTCTGCTTCTTCTGATTCAGCCTCCAGACTTCACCTTCTCCTTCTCCTTCTTCTACTTCTTCTGATTCACCCTCCAGACTTCACCTTCTCCTTCTCCTTCTTCTACTTCTTCTGATTCACCCTCCAGACTTCACCTTCTCCATCTCCTTCTTCTGCTTCTTCTGATTCACCCTCCAGACTTCACCTTCTCCTTCTCCTTATTCTGCTTCTTCTGATTCACCCTCCAGACATCACCTTCTCCTTCTCCTTCTTCTGCTTCTTCTGATTCACCCTCCAGTCTTCACCTTCTCCTTCTCCTTCTTCTGTTTCTTCTGCTTCACCCTCCAGACATCACCTTCTCCTTCTCTTTCTTCTGCTTCTTCTGATTCACCCTCCAGACTTCACCTTCTCCTTCTCCTTCTTCTGATTCTTCTGATTCACCCTCCAGACTTCACCTTCTCCTTCTCCTTCTTCAGCTTCTTCTGATTCACCCTCCTGACTTCACCTTCTCCTTCTCATTCTTCTACTTCTTCTGATTCACCCTCCTGACTTCACCTTCTCCTTCTCCTTCTTCTACTTCTTCTGCTTCACCCTCCAGACTTCACCTTCTCCTTCTCCTTCTTCTACTTCTTCTGATTCACCCTCCAGGCGTCACCTTCTCCTTCTTCTGCTTCTTCTGATTCACCCTCCAGACTTCACCTTCTCCTTCTCCTTATTCTGCTTCTTCTGATTCACCCTCCAGACTTCAGCTTCTCCTTCTCCTTCTTCTGCTTCTTCTGATTCACCCTGCAGACTTCACCTTCTCCTTCTCCTTCTTCTGCTTCTTCTGATTCACCCTCCAGACTTCACCTTCTCCTTCTCCTTCTTCTACTTCTTCTGATTCACCCTCCAGACTTCATCGTCTCCTTCTCCTTCTTCTGCTTCTTCTGATTCATCCTCCAGACTTCACCTTCTCCTTCTCCTTCTTCTGCTTCTTCTGATTCAGCCTCCAGACTTCACCTTCTCCTTCTCCTTCTTCTACTTCTTCTGATTCACCCTCCAGACTTCACCTTCTCCTTCTCCTTCTTCTACTTCTTCTGATTCACCCTCCAGACTTCACCTTCTCCATCTCCTTCTTCTGCTTCTTCTGATTCACCCTCCAGACTTCACCTTCTCCTTCTCCTTATTCTGCTTCTTCTGATTCACCCTCCAGACATCACCTTCTCCTTCTCCTTCTTCTGCTTCTTCTGATTCACCCTCCAGACTTCACCTTCTCCTTCTCCTTCTTCTGCTTCTTCTGATTCACCCTCCAGACTTCACCTTCTCCTTCTCCTTATTCTACTTCTTCTGATTCACCCTCCAGACTTCACCTTCTCCTTCTCCTTCTTCTGCTTCTTCTGATTCACCCTGCAGACTTCACCTTCTCCTTCTCCTTCGTCTACTTCTTCTGATTGACCGTCCAGACTACACCTTCTCCTTCTCCTTCTTCTACTTCTTCTGATTCACCCTCCAGACTTCACCTTCTCCTTCTCCTTCTTCTGCTTCTTCTGATTCACCCTCCAGACTTCACCTTCTCCTTCTCCTTCTTCTACTTCTTCTGATTGACCCTCCAGACTTCACCTTCTCCTTCTCCTTCTTCTACATCTTCTGATTCACCCTCCAGACTTCACCTTCTCCTTCTCCTTCTTCTACTTCTTCTGATTCACCCTCCTGACTTCACCTTCTCCTTCTCCTTCTTCTGCTTCTTCTGCTTCACCCTCCAAACTTCACCTTCTCCTTCTCCTTCTTCTGCTTCTTCTGCTTCACCCTCCAGACTTCACCTTCTCCTTCTCCTTCTTCTGCTTCTTCTGCTTCACCCTCCTGACTTCACCTTCTCCTTCTCCTTCTTCTACTTCTTCTGATCCACCCTCCAGACTTCACCTTCTCCTTCTCCTTCTTCTGCTTCTTCTGCTTCACCCTCCAGAATTCACCTTCTCCTTCTCCTTCTTATGCTTCTTCTGCTTCGCCCTCCAGACTTCACCTTCTCCTTCTCCTTCTTCTGCTTCTTCTGCTTCACCCTCCAGACTTCATCGTCTCCTTCTCCTTCTTCTGCTTCTTCTGATTCATCCACCAGACTTCACCTTCTCCTTCTCCTTCTTCTGCTTCTTCTGATTCACCCTCCAGACTTCACCTTCTCCTTCTCCTTCTTCTACTTCTTCTGATTCACCCTCCAGACTTCACCTTCTCCTTCTCCTTCTTCTACTTCTTCTGATTGACCCTCCAGACTTCACCTTCTCCTTCTCCTTCTTCTGCTTCTTCTGATTCACCCTCCAGACTTCACCTTCTCCTTCTCCTTCTTCTACTTCTTCTGATTCACCCTCCAGACTTCATCGTCTCCTTCTCCTTCTTCTGCTTCTTCTGATTCATCCTCCAGACTTCACCTTCTCCTTCTCCTTCTTCTGCTTCTTCTGATTCAGCCTCCAGACTTCACCTTCTCCTTCTCCTTCTTCTACTTCTTCTGATTCACCCTCCAGACTTCACCTTCTCCTTCTCCTTCTTCTACTTCTTCTGATTCACCCTCCAGACTTCACCTTCTCCATCTCCTTCTTCTGCTTCTTCTGATTCACCCTCCAGACTTCACCTTCTCCTTCTCCTTATTCTGCTTCTTCTGATTCACCCTCCAGACATCACCTTCTCCTTCTCCTTCTTCTGCTTCTTCTGATTCACCCTCCAGACTTCACCTTCTCCTTCTCCTTCTTCTGCTTCTTCTGATTCACCCTCCAGACTTCACCTTCTCCTTCTCCTTATTCTACTTCTTCTGATTCACCCTCCAGACTTCACCTTCTCCTTCTCCTTCTTCTGCTTCTTCTGATTCACCCTGCAGACTTCACCTTCTCCTTCTCCTTCGTCTACTTCTTCTGATTGACCGTCCAGACTACACCTTCTCCTTCTCCTTCTTCTACTTCTTCTGATTCACCCTCCAGACTTCACCTTCTCCTTCTCCTTCTTCTGCTTCTTCTGATTCACCCTCCAGACTTCACCTTCTCCTTCTCCTTCTTCTACTTCTTCTGATTGACCCTCCAGACTTCACCTTCTCCTTCTCCTTCTTCTACATCTTCTGATTCACCCTCCAGACTTCACCTTCTCCTTCTCCTTCTTCTACTTCTTCTGATTCACCCTCCTGACTTCACCTTCTCCTTCTCCTTCTTCTGCTTCTTCTGCTTCACCCTCCAAACTTCACCTTCTCCTTCTCCTTCTTCTGCTTCTTCTGCTTCACCCTCCAGACTTCACCTTCTCCTTCTCCTTCTTCTGCTTCTTCTGCTTCACCCTCCTGACTTCACCTTCTCCTTCTCCTTCTTCTACTTCTTCTGATCCACCCTCCAGACTTCACCTTCTCCTTCTCCTTCTTCTGCTTCTTCTGCTTCACCCTCCAGAATTCACCTTCTCCTTCTCCTTCTTATGCTTCTTCTGCTTCGCCCTCCAGACTTCACCTTCTCCTTCTCCTTCTTCTGCTTCTTCTGCTTCACCCTCCAGACTTCATCGTCTCCTTCTCCTTCTTCTGCTTCTTCTGATTCATCCACCAGACTTCACCTTCTCCTTCTCCTTCTTCTGCTTCTTCTGATTCACCCTCCAGACTTCACCTTCTCCTTCTCCTTCTTCTACTTCTTCTGATTCACCCTCCAGACTTCACCTTCTCCTTCTCCTTCTTCTACTTCTTCTGATTCACCCTCCAGACTTCACCTTCCCCTTCTCCTTCTTCTGCTTCTTCTGATTCACCCTCCTGACTTCACCTTCTCCTTCTCCTTATTCTGCTTCTTCTGATTCACCCTCCAGACTTCACCTTCTCCTTCTCCTTCTTCTGCTTCTTCTGATTCACCCTCCAGACTTCACCTTCTCCTTCTCCTTCTTCTGCTTCTTCTGATTCACCCTCCAGACTTCACCTTCTCCTTCTCCTTCTTCTACTTCTTCTGATTCACCCTCCAGACTTCACCTTCTCCTTCTCCTTCTTCTGCTTCTTCTGATTCACCCTGCAGACTTCACCTTCTCCTTATCCTTCGTCTACTTCTTCTGATTCACCATCCAGACTACACCTTCTCCTTCTCCTTCTTCTACTTCTTCTGATTCACCCTCCAGACTTCACCTTCTCCTTCTCCTTCTTCTGCTTCTTCTGATTCACCCTCCAGACTTCACCTTCTCCTTCTCCTTCTTCTACTTCTTCTGATTGACCCTCCAGACTTCACCTTCTCCTTCTCCTTCTTCTACATCTTCTGATTCACGCTCCAGACTTCACCTTCTCCTTCTCCTTCTTCTACTTCTTCTGTTTCACACTCCAGGCTTCGCCTTCTCCTTCTCCTTCTTCTACTTCTTCTGCTTCACCCTCCTGACTTCACCTTCTCCTTCTCCTTCTTCTACTTCTTCTGATTCACCCTCCAGACTTCACCTTCTCCTTCTCCTTCTTCTGCTTCTTCTGCTTCACCCTCCTGACTTCACCTTCTCCTTCTCCTTCTTCTACTTCTTCTGTTTCACCCTCCAGACTTGACCTTCTCCTTCTCCTTCTTCTGCTTCTTCTGCTTCACCCTCCAGACTGCACCTTCTCCTTCTCCTTCTTCTGCTTCTTCTGCTGCGCCCTCCAGACTTCACCTTCTCCTTCTCCTTCTTCTGCTTCTTCTGCTTCACCCTCCTGACTTCACCTTCTCCTTGTCCTTCTTCTACTTCTTCTGCTTCACCCCCCTGACTTCACCTCCTCCTTCCCCTTCTTCTGCTTCTTCTGATTCACCCTCCTAACTTCACCTTCTCCTTCTCCTTCTTCTGCTTCTTCTGATTCACCCTCCAGACTTCACCTTCTCCTTCTCCTTCTTCTGCTTCTTCTGATTCACCCTCCAGACCTCACCTTCTCCTTCTCCTTCTTCTACTTCTTCTGATTCACCCTCCAGACTTCATCTTCTCCTTCTTCTTCTTCTGCTTCTTCTGATTCACCCTCCAGACTTCACCTTCTCCTTCTCCTTCTTCTGCTTCTTCTGATTCACCCTCCAGACTTCACCTTCTCCTTCAACTTCTTCTACTTCTTCTGATTCACCCTCCAGACTTCACCTTCTCCTTCTCCTTCTTCTACTTCTTCTGATTCACCCTCCAGTCTTCACCTTCTCCTTCTCCTTCTTCTGTTTCTTCTGCTTCACCCTCCAGACATCACCTTCTCCTTCTCTTTCTTCTGCTTCTTCTGATTCACCCTCCAGACTTCACCTTCTCCTTCTCCTTCTTCTGATTCTTCTGATTCACCCTCCAGACTTCACCTTCTCCTTCTCCTTCTTCAGCTTCTTCTGATTCACCCTCCTGACTTCACCTTCTCCTTCTCATTCTTCTACTTCTTCTGATTCACCCTCCTGACTTCACCTTCTCCTTCTCCTTCTTCTACTTCTTCTGCTTCACCCTCCAGACTTCACCTTCTCCTTCTCCTTCTTCTACTTCTTCTGATTCACCCTCCAGACGTCACCTTCTCCTTCTTCTGCTTCTTCTGATTCACCCTCCAGACTTCACCTTCTCCTTCTCCTTATTCTGCTTCTTCTGATTCACCCTCCAGACTTCAGCTTCTCCTTCTCCTTCTTCTGCTTCTTCTGATTCACCCTGCAGACTTCACCTTCTCCTTCTCCTTCTTCTGCTTCTTCTGATTCACCCTCCAGACTTCACCTTCTCCTTCTCCTTCTTCTGCTTCTTCTGATTCACCCTCCAGACTTCACCTTCTCCTTCTCCTTCTTCTACTTCTTCTGATTCACCCTCCAGACCTCACCTTCTCCTTCTCCTTCTTCTACTTCTTCTGATTCACCCTCCAGATTTCATCTTCTCCTTCTCCTTCTTCTGCTTCTTCTGATTCACCCTCCAGACTTCACCTTCTCCTTCTCCTTCTTCTGCTTCTTCTGATTCACCCTCCTGACTTCACCTTCTCCTTCTCCTTCTTCTACTTCTTCTGATTCACCCTCCTGACTTCACCTTCTCCTTCTCCTTCTTCTACTTCTTCTGCTTCACCCTTCAGACTTCACCTTCTCCTTCTCATTCTTCTACTCCTTCTGATTCACCCTCCAGACTTGACCTTCTCCTTCTCCTTCTTCTACTTCTTCTGATTCACCCTCCAGACTTCACCTTCTCCTTCTCCTTCTTCTGCTTCTTCTGCTTCACCGTCCTGACTTCACCTTCTCCTTCTCCTTCTTCTACTTCTTCTGCTTCATCCCCCTGACATCACCTGCTCCTTCTCCTTCTTCTGCTTCTTCTGATTCACCCTCCTAACTTCACCTTCTCCTTCTCCTTCTTCTGCTTCTTCTGATTCACCCTCCTGACTTCACCTTCTCCTTCTCCTTCTTCTGCCTCTTCTGATTCACCCTCCAGACTTCACCTTCTCCTTCTCTTTCTTCTGCTTCTTCTGATTCACCCTCCAGACTTCACCTTCTCCTTCTCCTTCTTCTGATTCTTCTGATTCACCCTCCTGACTTCACCTTCTCCTTCTCCTTCTTCTACTTCTTCTGATTCACCCTCCTGACTTCACCTTCTCCTTCTCCTTCTTCTACTTCTTCTGCTTCACCCTCCAGACTTCACCTTCTCCTTCTCCTTCTTCTACTTCTTCTGATTCACCCTCCAGACTTGACCTTCTCCTTCTCCTTCTTCTACTTATTCTGATTCACCCTCCAGACTTCACCTTCTCCTTCTCCTTCTTCTGCTTCTTCTGCTTCACCGTCCTGACTTCACCTTCTCCTTCTCCTTCTTCTACTTCTTCTGCTTCATCCCGCTGACATCACCTGCTCCTTCTCCTTCTTCTGCTTCTTCTGATTCACCCTCCTAACTTCACCTTCTCCTTCTCCTTCTTCTGCTTCTTCTGATTCACCCTCCTGACTTCACCTTCTCCTTCTCCTTCTTCTGCTTCTTCTGATTCACCCTCCAGACTTCACCTTCTCCTTCTCCTTCTTCTGCTTCTTCTGATTCACCCTCCAGACTTCACCTTCTCCTTCTCCTTCTTCTGATTCTTCTGATTCACCCTCCAGACTTCACCTTCTCCTTCTCCTTCTTCTGCTTCTTCTGATTCACCCTCCTGACCTCACCTTCTCCTTCTCCTTCTTCTACTTCTTCTGATTCACCCTCCTGACTTCACCTTCTCCTTCTCCTTCTTCTACTTCTTCTGCTTCACCCTCCAGACTTCACCTTCTCCTTCTCCTTCTTCTGCTTCTTCTGATTCACCCTCCAGACTTCTCCTTCTCCTTCTCCTTCTTCTGCTTCTTCTGATTCACCCTCCAGACTTCACCTTCTCCTTCTCCTTCTTCTGCTTCTTCTGATTCACCCTCCAGACTTCACCTTCTCCTTCTCCTTCTTCTACTTCTTCTGCTTCACCCTCCAGACTTCACCTTCTCCTTCTCCTTCTTCTACTTCTTCTGATTCACCCTCCAGACTTCACCTTCTCCTTCTCCTTCTTCTGCTTCTTCTGATTCACCCTCCAGACTTCACCTTCTCCTTCTCCTTATTCTGCTTCTTCTGATTCACCCTCCAGACTTCACCTTCTCCTTCTCCTTCTTCTGCTTCTTCTGATTCACACTCCAGACTTCACCTTCTCCTTCTCCTTCTTCTACTTCTTCTGAATCACCCTCCAGACTTCACCTTCTCCTTCTCTTTCTTCTGCTTCTTCTGATTCACCCTCCAGACTTTACCTTCTCCTTCTCCTTCTTCTGATTCATCTGATTCACCCTCCAGACTTCACCTTCTTCTTCTCCTTCTTCTGCTTCTTCTGATTCACCCTCCTGACTTCACCATCTCCTTCTCCTTCTTCTACTTCTTCTGATTCACCCTCCTGACTTCACCTTCTACTTCTCCTTCTCCTACTTCTTCTGCTTCACCCTCCAGACTTCACCTTCTCCTTCTCCTTCTTCTACTTCTTCTGATTCACCCTCCAGACTTGACCTTCTCCTTCTCCTTCTTCTACTTCTTCTGATTCACCCTCCAGACGTCACCTTCTCCTTCTCCTTCTTCTGCTTCTTCTGCTTCACCGTCCTGACTTCACCTTCTCCTTCTCCTTCTTCTACTTCTTCTGCTTCATCCCCCTGACATCACCTGCTCCTTCTCCTTCTTCTGCTTCTTCTGATTCACCCTCCTAACTTCACCTTCTCCTTCTCCTTCTTCTGCTTCTTCTGATTCACCCTCCTGACTTCACCTTCTCCTTCTCCTTCTTCTGCTTCTTCTGATTCACCCTCCAGACTTCGCCTTCTCCTTCTCCTTCTTCTACTTCTTCTGATTCACCCTCCAGACTTCACCTTCTCCTTCTCCTTCTTCTGCTTCTTCTGATTCACCCTCCATACTTCACCTTCACTTCTCCTTATTCTGCTTCTTCTGATTCACCCTCCAGACTTCAACTTCTCCTTCTCCTTCTTCTGCTTCTTCTGATTCACCCTCCTGACTTCACCATCTCCTTCTCCTTCTTCTACTTCTTCTGATTCACCCTCCAGACTTCACCTTCTACTTCTCCTTCTCCTACTTCTTCTGCTTCACCCTCCAGGCTTCACCTTCTCCTTCTCCTTCTTCTACTTCTTCTGATTCACCCTCCAGACTTGACCTTCTCCTTCTCCTTCTTCTACTTCTTCTGATTCACCCTCCAGACGTCACCTTCTCCTTCTCCTTCTTCTGCTTCTTCTGCTTCACCGTCCTGACTTCACCTTCTCCTTCTCCTTCTTCTACTTCTTCTGCTTCATCCCCCTGACATCACCTGCTCCTTCTCCTTCTTCTGCTTCTTCTGATTCACCCTCCTAACTTCACCTTCTCCTTCTCCTTCTTCTGCTTCTTCTGATTCACCCTCCTGACTTCACCTTCTCCTTCTCCTTCTTCTGCTTCTTCTGATTCACCCTCCAGACTTCGCCTTCTCCTTCTCCTTCTTCTACTTCTTCTGATTCACCCTCCAGACTTCACCTTCTCCTTCTCCTTCTTCTGCTTCTTCTGATTCACCCTCCATACTTCACCTTCACTTCTCCTTATTCTGCTTCTTCTGATTCACCCTCCAGACTTCAACTTCTCCTTCTCCTTCTTCTGCTTCTTCTGATTCACCCTCCAGACTTCACCTTCTCCTTCTCCTTCTTCTGCTTCTTCTGATTCACCCTCCAGACTTCACCTTCTCCTTCTCCTTCTTCTGCTTCTTCTGATTCACCCTCCAGACTTCACCTTCTCCTTCTCCTTCTTCTACTTCTTCTGATTCACCCTCCAGACTTCACCTTCTCCTTCTCTTTCTTCTGCTTCTTCTGATTCACCCTCCAGATTTCATCTTCTCCTTCTCCTCCTTCTGCTTCTTCTGATTCACCCTCCAGACTTCACCTTCTCCTTCTCCTTCTTCTGCTTCTTCTGATTCACCCTCCAGACTTCACCTTCTCCTTCTCCTTCTTCTGCTTCTTCTGATTCACCCTCCAGACTTCACCTTCTCCTTCTCCTTCTTCTACTTCTTCTGATTCACCCTCCAGACCTCACCTTCTCCTTCTCCTTCTTCTACTTCTTCTGATTCACCCTCCAGATTTCATCTTCTCCTTCTCCTTCTTCTGCTTCTTCTGCTTCACCGTCCTGACTTCACCTTCTCCTTCTCCTTCTTCTACTTCTTCTGCTTCATCCCCCTGACATCACCTGCTCCTTCTCCTTCTTCTGCTTCTTCTGATTCACCCTCCTAACTTCACCTTCTCCTTCTACTTCTTCTGCTTCTTCTGATTCACCCTCCTGACTTCACCTTCTCCTTCTCCTTCTTCTGCTTCTTCTGATTCACCCTCCTAACTTCACCTTCTCCTTCTCCTTCTTCTGCTTCTTCTGATTCACCCTCCTGACTTCACCTTCTCCTTCTCCTTCTTCTGCTTCTTCTGATTCACCCTCCAGACTTCACCTTCTCCTTCTCCTTCTTCTACTTATTCTGATTCACCCTCCAGACTTCACCTTCTCCTTCTCCTTCTTCTGCTTCTTCTGCTTCACCGTCCTGACTTCACCTTCTCCTTCTCCTTCTTCTACTTCTTCTGCTTCATCCCGCTGACATCACCTGCTCCTTCTCCTTCTTCTGCTTCTTCTGATTCACCCTCCTAACTTCACCTTCTCCTTCTCCTTCTTCTGCTTCTTCTGATTCACCCTCCTGACTTCACCTTCTCCTTCTCCTTCTTCTGCTTCTTCTGATTCACCCTCCAGACTTCACCTTCTCCTTCTCCTTCTTCTGCTTCTTCTGATTCACCCTCCAGACTTCACCTTCTCCTTCTCCTTCTTCTGATTCTTCTGATTCACCCTCCAGACTTCACCTTCTCCTTCTCCTTCTTCTGCTTCTTCTGATTCACCCTCCTGACCTCACCTTCTCCTTCTCCTTCTTCTACTTCTTCTGATTCACCCTCCTGACTTCACCTTCTCCTTCTCCTTCTTCTACTTCTTCTGCTTCACCCTCCAGACTTCACCTTCTCCTTCTCCTTCTTCTGCTTCTTCTGATTCACCCTCCAGACTTCTCCTTCTCCTTCTCCTTCTTCTGCTTCTTCTGATTCACCCTCCAGACTTCACCTTCTCCTTCTCCTTCTTCTGCTTCTTCTGATTCACCCTCCAGACTTCACCTTCTCCTTCTCCTTCTTCTACTTCTTCTGATTCACCCTCCAGACTTCACCTTCTCCATTTCCTTCTTCTGCTTCTTCTGATTCACCCAACAGACTTCACCTTCTCCTTCTCCTTCGTGTACTTCTTCTGATTGACCCTCCAGACTACACCTTCTCCTTCTCCTTCTTCTACTTCTTCTGATTCACCCTCCTGACTTCACCTTCTCCTTCTCCTTCTTCTACTTCTTCTGCTTCACCCTCCAGACTTCACCTTCTCCTTCTCCTTCTTCTACTTCTTCTGATTCACCCCCCAGACTTCATCTTCTCCTTCTCCTTCTTCTGCTTCTTCTGATTCACCCTCCAGACTTCACCTTCTTCTTCTCCTTATTCTGCTTCTTCTGATTCACCCTCCAGACTTCACCTTCTCCTTCTCCTTATTCTGCTTCTTCTGATTCACCCTCCAGACTTCACCTTCTCCTTCTCCTGATTCTGCATCTTCTGATTCAACCTCCAGACTTCACCTTCTCCTTCTCCTTCTTCTACTTCTTCTGCTTCACCCTCCAGACTTCACCTTCTCCTTCTCCTTCTTCTACTTCTTCTGATTCACCCTCCAGACTTCACCTTCTCCTTCTCCTTCTTCTGCTTCTTCTGATTCACCCTCCATACTTCACCTTCACTTCTCCTTATTCTGCTTCTTCTGATTCACCCTCCAGACTTCAACTTCTCCTTCTCCTTCTTCTGCTTCTTCTGATTCACCCTCCAGACTTCACCTTCTCCTTCTCCTTCTTCTGCTTCTTCTGATTCACCCTCCAGACTTCACCTTCTCCTTCTCCTTCTTCTGCTTCTTCTGATTCACCCTCCAGACTTCACCTTCTCCTTCTCCTTCTTCTACTTCTTCTGATTCACCCTCCAGACTTCACCTTCTCCTTCTCTTTCTTCTGCTTCTTCTGATTCACCCTCCAGATTTCATCTTCTCCTTCTCCTTCTTCTGCTTCTTCTGATTCACCCTCCAGACTTCACCTTCTCCTTCTCCTTCTTCTGCTTCTTCTGATTCACCCTCCAGACTTCACCTTCTCCTTCTCCTTCTTCTGCTTCTTCTGATTCACCCTCCAGACTTCACCTTCTCCTTCTCCTTCTTCTACTTCTTCTGATTCAGCCTCAAGACCTCACCTTCTCCTTCTCCTTCTTCTACTTCTTCTGATTCACCCTCCAGATTTCATCTTCTCCTTCTCCTTCTTCTGCTTCTTCTGATTCACCCTCCAGACTTCACCTTCTCCTTCTCCTTCTTCTGCTTCTTCTGATTCACCCTCCTGACTTCACCTTCTCCTTCTCCTTCTTCTACTTCTTCTGATTCACCCTCCTGACTTCACCTTCTCCTTCTCCTTCTTCTACTTCTTCTGCTTCACCCTCCAGACTTCACCTTCTACTTCTCCTTCTTCTGCTTCTTCTGCTTCACCGTCCTGACTTCACCTTCTCCTTCTCCTTCTTCTACTTCTTCTGCTTCATCCCGCTGACATCACCTGCTCCTTCTCCTTCTTCTGCTTCTTCTGATTCACCCTCCTAACTTCACCTTCTCCTTCTCCTTCTTCTGCTTCTTCTGATTCACCCTCCTGACTTCACCTTCTCCTTCTTTTGCTTCTTCTGATTCACCCTCCAGACTTCACCTTCTCCTTCTCCTTCTTCTGCTTCTTCTGATTCACCCTCCAGACTTCACCTTCTCCTTCTCCTTCTTCTGATTCTTCTGATTCACCCTCCAGACTTCACCTTCTCCTTCTCCTTCTTCTGCTTCTTCTGATTCACCCTCCTGACCTCACCTTCTCCTTCTCCTTCTTCTACTTCTTCTGATTCACCCTCCTGACTTCACCTTCTCCTTCTCCTTCTTCTACTTCTTCTGCTTCACCCTCCAGACTTCACCTTCTCCTTCTCCTTCTTCTGCTTCTTCTGATTCACCCTCCAGACTTCTCCTTCTCCTTCTCCTTCTTCTGCTTCTTCTGATTCACCCTCCAGACTTCACCTTCTCCTTCTCCTTCTTCTGCTTCTTCTGATTCACCCTCCAGACTTCACCTTCTCCTTCTCCTTCTTCTACTTCTTCTGATTCACCCTCCAGACTTCACCTTCTCCATTTCCTTCTTCTGCTTCTTCTGATTCACCCTCCAGACTTCACCTTCTCCTTCTCCTTCGTCTACTTCTTCTGATTGACCCTCCAGACTACACCTTCTCCTTCTCCTTCTTCTACTTCTTCTGATTCACCCTCCTGACTTCACCTTCTCCTTCTCCTTCTTCTACTTCTTCTGCTTCACCCTCCAGACTTCACCTTCTCCTTCTCCTTCTTCTACTTCTTCTGATTCACCCCCCAGACTTCATCTTCTCCTTCTCCTTCTTCTGCTTCTTCTGATTCACCCTCCAGACTTCACCTTCTTCTTCTCCTTATTCTGCTTCTTCTGATTCACCCTCCAGACTTCACCTTCTCCTTCTCCTTATTCTGCTTCTTCTGATTCACCCTCCAGACTTCACCTTCTCCTTCTCCTGATTCTGCTTCTTCTGATTCACCCTCCAGACTTCACCTTCTCCTTCTCCTTCTTCTACTTCTTCTGCTTCACCCTCCAGACTTCACCTTCTCCTTCTCCTTCTTCTACTTCTTCTGATTCACCCTCCAGACTTCACCTTCTCCTTCTCCTTCTTCTGCTTCTTCTGATTCACCCTCCATACTTCACCTTCACTTCTCCTTATTCTGCTTCTTCTGATTCACCCTCCAGACTTCAACTTCTCCTTCTCCTTCTTCTGCTTCTTCTGATTCACCCTCCAGACTTCACCTTCTCCTTCTCCTTCTTCTGCTTCTTCTGATTCACCCTCCATACTTCACCTTCACTTCTCCTTATTCTGCTTCTTCTGATTCACCCTCCAGACTTCACCTTCTCCTTCTCCTTCTTCTACTTCTTCTGATTCACCCTCCAGATTTCATCTTCTCCTTCTCCTTCTTCTGCTTCTTCTGATTCACCCTCCAGACTTCACCTTCTCCTTCTCCTTCTTCTGCTTCTTCTGATTCACCCTTCAGACTTCACCTTCTCCTTCTCCTTCTTCTGCTTCTTCTGATTCACCCTCCAGACTTCACCTTCTCCTTCTCCTTCTTCTACTTCTTCTGATTCACCCTCAAGACCTCACCTTCTCCTTCTCCTTCTTCTACTTCTTCTGATTCACCCTCCAGATTTCATCTTCTCCTTCTCCTTCTTCTGCTTCTTCTGATTCACCCTCCAGACTTCACCTTCTCCTTCTCCTTCTTCTGCTTCTTCTGATTCACCCTCCTGACTTCACCTTCTCCTTCTCCTTCTTCTACTTCTTCTGATTCACCCTCCTGACTTCACCTTCTCCTTCTCCTTCTTCTACTTCTTCTGCTTCACCCTCCAGACTTCACCTTCTCCTTCTCCTTCTTCTACTTCTTCTGATTCACCCTCCAGACTTGACCTTCTCCTTCTCCTTCTTCTACTTCTTCTGATTCACCCTCCAGACTTCACCTTCTCCTTCTCCTTCTTCTGCTTCTTCTGCTTCACCGTCCTGACTTCACCTTCTCCTTCTCCTTCTTCTACTTCTTCTGCTTCATCCCCCTGACATCACCTGCTCCTTCTCCTTCTTCTGCTTCTTCTGATTCACCCTCCTAACTTCACCTTCTCCTTCTACTTCTTCTGCTTCTTCTGATTCACCCTCCTGACTTCACCTTCTCCTTCTCCTTCTTCTGCTTCTTCTGATTCACCTTCCAGACTTCACCTTCTCCTTCTCTTTCTTCTGCTTCTTCTGATTCACCCTCCAGACTTCACCTTCTCCTTCTCCTTCTTCTGATTCTTCTGATTCACCCTCCAGACTTCACCTTCTCCTTCTCCTTCTTCTGCTTCTTCTGATTCACCCTCCTGACTTCACCTTCTCCTTCTCCTTCTTCTACTTCTTCTGATTCACCCTCCTGACTTCACCTTCTCCTTCTCCTTCTTCTACTTCTTCTGCTTCACCCTCCAGACTTCACCTTCTCCTTCTCCTTCTTCTACTTCTTCTGATTCACCCTCCAGACTTGACCTTCTCCTTCTCCTTCTTCTACTTATTCTGATTCACC